>NC_081249.1:149061206-149661206 GCF_030490865.1 Poecile atricapillus | reverse complement strand
GAGGGGAGCCCAAAGTGCAGAGCAAAGCTGCCTGTTGCTTCTTAAGAGTTTTTGTTCAGGCAGCACTAGGAGACATGAAGAAGTAGAAACATAGAAAAGAGGAAAAAGCTAGCATCACAGGTCAATTTTTAGCATTAGCACCTCAAAGATTTGATTTAATTTTGCATACTTTTAGATATTACTTCTGCATCATCTCAGGTTATACTCCACAACATCTGTAACCATAAAAGTCATGAAGATAGAATAAGATAGAATTTAACCTTTGAGTTAAAATACACAAAAATTGTTTCAAATGAAGGAAAAGGATTTTGTTTCCTCTTTACTGAATACACACAGTCCTCATATAATTCTAAATTTTGGCTGAAGTGCAGAAGAATGGAGGATTACATAACCTCTGACAGAGCTGACTGATAATGACCGCAAGCCTATAGTAAAGATCCTTGTTCCAGTGATTTTCTCCTGGTATATTTTAAATATTGCACATGGAAACCAATGTTTTGTGCTTATTAACAGCTCTGTTACACTACAGCCTTTGCTTGCAGCTTGGTTTTTTTAACAATGTAGTTGGGCTGTCGCTCTATTGAAAAGTTCAAACTTCAGGACATTCTCAAGCTCAGCTGAATCATTTATATCACATCTGCCTTGGAGTAAAATTAGGAATTATTTCTAGATGCTGCAGTATGAGGTGCCTTCTCCATCACTGGCTCTCCTAAGCCAGGTTCTGCAACAAATTTGGAATGCAGCCATAAGCCATGACATTTGGTCACAGGTAATTTACCACAACAGTCATGGAATCCCTTGCTTCTTGCTCTTTACTTCTGGATTTTGTATATTTTTGGTTTGCTATGCCTCTGAAAACAGACCATGCCTGGAAGGGAACAAAAGACAGAAATACCTATCAGAAAGACCTAACTTTGCATAATGTAGATAAATTAGAACACATTCCCACTCTGTGCTTGATTTTAGAAGCAGAATATGGGCACCAGTGCTGTCGGTTGAAAGATATATTTAAAAAACCTTTGCTCAAAGTTCCACTCCTGTGTTTCCTCTGATTTTCTGAGTAAATCCTGTAGTTAGTTTTCATGTAAAATCACACACAAGTATACACAAATGACATTTTGCTGACTGTCTTGAAAGATGGAACTCCCTGTGAGGAACAGAGAATTGGACTTGATGATCTTTATGGGTCCCTTCCAACTTGAGATATCCTGTGATTCTATGATTATTATCTTCTGGAGTCCAAAGGAGCTGTGTTTGAAAACAGTTTTATTTGGGAGTTCTTATTGCTGGTGCTGTCTATATATGTCTTGTTAAAGACAAAACTAGCAGTGGAAGTCAAAATGGGAGTGAGAAAAGAGGAAGAGTAAAAACATGTGCCAAGATTGCCACAACAGACAAAAGGCAAAGCAGAGAATATCCTATTTTTTCCAAGACTGTATATACTGTTGACTCACAAATCCTCTCCAATTCTCCAAGCAGTAGTAGAACATACAAAGTGAAACTGCTGAGAGATTGAAAGCTTACCTCTGAAACAATGCTCAGGCCCCATTATGAAAAATACTATATAAGAGCATCAAAAGCCTAAACCTTTTCCTCTCATTGATAATACCAATTAATGAACGTCAAAGAACTGATTTTTGTTACTTACTTGATCCTCTTCCCAGCAAGAAAATTCATAAGTATTTAAAGTTCTTCCATATAAGGACTGGATTCCTTTGAAATTAAATTATATAAAAATATGAAAATAGTCTGCAGTTGAATCATACTTATTTTTTTTAATATAGGTTTATTCAGCAAATTGGCTACCAGTTAAGAGCAATGGTTTCCATACTACGATTTGTGGTGTATTCAAAACAGATGGAAGCATCTCAAAGCCTGCTTTGTCCAAAGCCAAGAACATTTTTCGGCAAGAAGTCTGAACTTGTTGCCACATAAACAAAACGAGTGATTTAACTTAGTGTCTACATATTTTGGATTGGCAAAAACTGCTGTAAAAAAGTAAAGCCAGAGAGCAGACTACAAAAATAGGAAAAGACAGAGCAAGAAAAAGAGATACACACACATATGCATGCACCACACACAAACACACCCATTCTGGCAGCTGTTGGACTGAAGTGTTTGTGTTGTGAGATTCTAAACAAGTAACAGGGCGTTTTGGTCCATCTGGAAAATTTCTTACACTTTTTGTTCCATGAATTTAGGCACCCATGTCAATACTGAAGAAAGCATATTTGTATGCCTTCTATTGGTTGTCCCTAAAAACAAAATTAAGGCTTACATTTTCTTTAGGTTTGTTTATGATGTAGATATTCAATAACATGTTTTCCAAGAAACCAAATGTATCCTAAAATTGTGAAATGTGGAAAAGTAAAGTGACTAGATAATAATCTTGACAGCTGTATATGTGTACACTTGTGTGGAAGGGGTCAAAGATTTAATTTTGGACTGAGACTCATCTACTGAATTGTTTGGCCCTGAACTTCACCTACGTGATTCTGTTGTAGAGGCTATCATTGTGCATTTCCAAATCTACAATTTATGTAGATATTGAAGTTCTGTCCTTGAAGTACTAATGGAAGAGGACTGAGTATGGGAGTAGATAGAGAAAGCTGTGCATAAGTCTTCCTCTGTCATTGATGTCTTTTAGTGGTTTTGGTGCTGCTGAACTATGTAGGTATAACTCTCCAATTTTGTTCCCTTTTCTAGGGCAGTGTGTCTGTTTAAAGTGTACATCAGACTCTTTGCTAAAATGTCTTCTAACCTTGCTTAGTTTTTCCTCCAGTTTTTCCTACAGCAGAGGTGATGATGGTGACATGAAATAAGAAATTATTATGAAAAATGTCAGACATGGCATCAGATATAAATGCATTTATGTGACATTTCAAAGTCTATAGTTGAACAGTACAAGATTCAAGAACAGATTGGCCAGGAAAGTGAGTTCCAAATCTCACTGACAAAAATCATAATAGATTTCTGATTAAAAAAAAAAAAATCTAGGACAGTTCAGGACTACTGTTCTTTGATTGTACTATATTCTTAATTACGAAATTATTTTTTTATTATCTATCTTACAATTTGAGGACTATGGAGCACACAATGAAGCTGCTGGTACATTTGTGGACAAGCAAAAATGTTGGTTTTTTTTCAGAGAATGAATAAATAGATTAACTGATCTATAAATAATTTGGAAGAAGAACTATTCTAGATCCAGAAAAAATGAAGACTTAGTAATTTCTGTTAACAGACATTAAACTGCAAAAATTCTAGTCATGTCAGGAAAGGTGAAGTCTATTTTGGGCATCTTAATCAGACATGAAATAGCATTTATCTGCAGTGAGAATACGGTGAAAGATTATTCAGAACTAGTTCAATCATGGTGAATTTGACTTAATAGCCAAGACTACCTACTAGGGAGAAAGCTCAATGCTTGTTTTTGATAAGAAACAGGGCAGCTAAT
Organism: Poecile atricapillus; assembly: GCF_030490865.1. Lineage (NCBI taxonomy): Eukaryota > Metazoa > Chordata > Aves > Passeriformes > Paridae > Poecile > Poecile atricapillus. The sequence continues at coordinate 149,657,749 of NC_081249.1, read as the reverse complement.
GAGTGGTAATTGAATTTGTATTGGTGACGAAATTTTAGGGGATTGTGACAAAAGGTCTCCAGAACATGATTTGACAGGGTCTGTCTGACCTCTGCAAGACACATCTGTGAGAGGCAGCAGCTGCAGAGGCATTAAGAAAGAGGTCCAGGACTTCCTGCCACACATTAAGATGGTGATGGACACATGTCCGAGCAGCATTTTGGTTCTGTGTTGCAGTCAGATGCAGTGGCACATCCTGTTATTCACATGGATTACATTCAGAATTAAATCTAGATGTGCAACAGAGAAAAGCTTCATTTCAGTCTTGACAGGCACTTGATTTGGACAGGTGGGGAAGTGATATGCTGAGATGCACGGCAGAGTGCCATTGCTCTGCATTTTAGCTACCCTATGAGAGGCAGAAATTGGAAGAAATAAAACAGTTACGTGGGCAATGAAATCTTCTAAGAAAACGTCTGTCTGAGAAAAAAGTAAATGAAGCATATATCTGGCACACCACCAATCACATATTTAAATCTTTTTTTGTCACAATTTTCAACACTTCAGGACCATTTTTGATTGTTATACATAGCAAATTCTGAGCCATCTTCATGGTTTTCTCTATGAATGAGATGCATTTTCTGTGGAATGGGGGTGTTGAAATGTAGTCATGACTGTCCCACAGGTTTTTCACTATTTATTTCACTTATTTCACACTTTATTTCACTTATTTCACTAAGTAGATCAGGAAAACACTGTAGAGGACAAATTCAGACTGTGGGTAACAGTTTGAATCAGTGATTTTTTTACTTCATATGACTCCTTTTATCTGCTAGCTTTTTATTAGCAAAAAGAGGCCATTATTTTTTCTTTTGTGTAGCTCTATTAAAGTCAGTGAGCTCAGAAATATGGATTTGTGTGACTATGCACTTTATAGAAATGTCCCCAGATGATTAGAAAGCAGTCTTTGAATGTCATGGAATGAAAAGAACCTATCAAAATTCCTGGGATTTTTATTTGATTTGCCAAAAAACATTCATGAAACATGCATTTGTAGAAAACATAGTGTCTTTCTCAATAATCTATTTTCTTCTAGAATATAATGTAATGAAACATATGCCAATAGATTATCAAGCAATGGCAAGTCAATGTGATTTAGTGACTGAGAATGTGGTAACACTTTGTGTGCATAACAAGCAGTTGAGGAAGCACCACAGGAGCCCTAAACTCATATTTAAAAACTAAAGTGAAGGGATAAATCTATTAATTCTGGATCAGTCACAATAAAATATATAAAGTATCTTTAGAATGGTAATTTCATTTTACTGAGATCCGTTACTTTATTGGAAATTAGCTCAAAACTTTACTAAAATTTGCAGTTCATTTAATGGATATGAATGTTCAGGATTCTTCAGGACACACCAAAGTTTTGAAGAGTTATGCTAGTACTTTCTACAAGAAGAGGTGGGAAGGAATAAAGATATTTAACTTTCTTCTCATCCTTGTATTTTTTACATTCAAAATTATACTTTTAAAGTAGCTGCATATGAAACCTGCATATGAAGACTTGTGATTTTAAGCTGAATTCCATTTATATTAGGTGCTCTGTTTGTAGATTTCTGACATATCTAATTTTAAAAGTGCTTTACTAATACTATATTTAAAATCAAAACAAAAAACAGGAGCCTTTTAAGGATTCTTTTACTTTGTGCTCCTTGTTGGATTTTTGTGGTCAGAGAACCACATTTTTGTTTCAAATCCAACAGCTCTGTTATGAGAACAAAACCTAATGATGGGGGGAAATCTTGCCGAGAGATGATTCCTATGTATATCAAATGGAAGAACCACTGCTTATAGTGAAAAATGGCTTGACTGATTCCAGGCTTTAGCTTTATATGCTAAATTAAATTGAGAATTTTCAATCCAGAAGAAGCTAAACTGTATTAACAGTAAGGATTTTAACACTGCATAATCAGAGGAGTACTTAATTTCAAATGGTTTAACCCTGTCTAGGTGGTCCATGTTCACAAATTTTTTTGTTTAATTTTGACACAGATCTCAAAGATGTGTCAGAGGTCCCTGAAGAGCAGTAAAGCTGGAGTCTAAGATTTCAACCATAGTGAAAGGTGGAGACAGTGAATCAGCTTATTAGCTACTAAGCCTTGGCACCTTGTGGTTTTCCTTACATCGGTACCTTTAGGACTAAAAATATTGGCCCTTTGTGATAGTAATGATTTTGAAAATAACCACTTACTGGTCATTAAAAATTGTGATTCCCAAACAGAACTGGCCCAGTGCTTCTCAGCAATGTATAAGAACATGAATTTTGCTGTCTCAGAGGAGGGTCTTGCATGGGGACAGATGTCCAGGAAGTCTATTATAGGGAAAGACCATGGGATTGCTGCTCCCACTGCCACAGAAAGGATGTTCAGACAGCTGCTCTTTGTGCGGACCACTCCACACCACAGAATGAGCTTTTGCCAAACCAACACTGGTTTGGAAGCTGCCAGACTGGTTTTCCACACCTTAGGTGGGGGTAAAGGAAGCAATCAGGCCAAGGTTACTGATTACAACCCGGAGTTTGCGGTCTTAGAATACCATCTGCTCTTCCTGAGCCTGCAAAGTCTCTATTGATCTTTTGCCTTTGAATTCTGTATGTATTGTTTGAAAAGAATCTATAGTTGATTATGTTTGCCTTGGTGGTTCATAGTGTAATTTTGTAGACACAAAGTTTGCATCATCTCAGAAAATGGGTGCTTTTTGTTTACCAAGTTCCTAAACATCAGGGCTCAGAAGAGAACCCCAGGACAAAAGGAGGCACCCTATGTTCAAGGAGAGATGATATCATTTGGAAGTAATTTGCTCAGGGAAGAAATTATGAGGGAGAAAACATCTGTTGACTGTTGGGAGGCTTGCCAAGCAAAACAGGAGTTGCGGTTGATAGGACATGCTAACAAAACCAAGGAAAGTAATAATTGTGTATAGAAGCATAGAAGATACATACTACACATAGTTTTCAAAAGATGACTTTCAAACTAACACAGCTGGAATTTTTCTGAAGGATGGTTATCTGTCTTTGCTTTGCATGAAGAGAGTAAATGGAAACGAAACCATTTTTTCTTAAATATTTTATACAGAAAAGAAAACTCACTTTGTCATCTGTTTCTCAGCCTTCCAGATAGTTTGAAAAACATACTTGCAGTAGAACTAAGGGAGAAAAACCTGTGAGACAGAAAAAAATGTACACTTCTATTTCAGATACTGCATAATCACAGAGTTGTCAGGTTTGGAAGGGACCTCTGAAGATCAAGTCCAATGCCCCTGCCAAGGCAGGGTCACCAAGGGCAGGTGACACAGGAACATGTCCAGGTGGGTTTTGTATGTCTCCAGACAGGGAGACTCCATGACTCCCTCGGCAGGCTGCTCCAGTGCTCTGCTACCCTCAATATAAAGAAGAGCTAATTTTAATGTTTGAGTAGATCCTTTGGTCAAAGAAGGCTAGGTGACCCATTCCTTCACCCTAATGTTCCACTCTTATGGGCAATTACCACAGAAGATACAATGTGGCTACAATTACTCTTAGCTGATAGTTAAATGAGGTTAATTTAAAATACAGTACCTAATGTCCAAAAGGTTAAAGAAAAAGGAATATTGATGAAACAATACAGTGAAACAATATAGTGAAACAACATAGAACTTGTTTCTATATTATCTATATTTCATTTTTTTTTCCTTTTTTCCCTAGAATATTACTGAGAGTATTCTAATGATTCTTTTCTCTTTAAAAAATCCTCAGATCAAAATATATTGGGGGGGGGGGATAATTAGCATGAAATGTAAGTACTAAAACTAATTAAACAGATTGAATGAACTTCCACTTTGCTGGGTAATATAACAATGGAACCTCATATCTAGGACATGGGTAGCTGCTCATGTCTAGTCATGTCTGTCTGGACATCTCATCAGCAGAAAACTCTTTATTTCAACACTCTACCTCTGGCCTCTGATGGCATCAGTAAATGCTGAAGCACAACAAAAATGAAAGCAACAGTCTAAAAAGACTAACATGTAAATTTAAGGATTTATGATAGACTCTTACGGTCTCCAAAAGTCAGGATGAGTCTCCCATGACTTTCCATGGCATGGTAAAAAAAAACATAGTGAACAAAAGGAAATTAAATATAATTTAATTATTTTTAATGCTGTTAGGATTTAATACTTGAATACTCTTAGAATTTATTACAAATCATCAAGAGCTGAGAAGTATGGCTTTAGTTCCTTGATGATATTCCTTCATTCCTGTATCTTCTAGAGCTCTCTAGTATTGGTAATGCTGAAGTTTGTATAAGAATAAAACTGCCTAACTAACTGAAAAGAAGTTTGATGAGTTAAGTCTTCCTACTTTCACTTCAGAGGTCTTCTGAAGGTCTTCACTTCTTTATATAGAAGACATAAACATGCTTTTAATGGACTCACTGCTACTTAATGTTTTGTGAAAGTTGTGGCCAAATTTAGAAAATTTAGGCAAAGTCCACATTTTCTAAAACCCCAGAGACCACGACTATTTTGTTTCAGAATTACTCTTCCATCCTGGTAAAAGGGTATGTAGATCTTCTACATATCCGAGTCCATGGAGTACCTAATTATGTCCTCAGTTTACTCAAGGCAATTGCCAAAAACAGGTCTTATGAAAGAATACTGCCCACAGAAATACATGGACAGAGTGGGAACTGCCTTCAAGAGGCTTTAAGTATGAGATCAACAGGACAATGTGGGGATTCAGGCCAGTAAGCATTACAGGGATGAAGGTGGATCTAATTTTCTCTCTTGCAGAAGAGAAGTGAGCGTCCTGAAAACAAGGAGCCAAGAAAAAATTAATCCCAGGTTGGACAGAGACCTGATTATATGATTCTCTGGATTTTGAGGAATGACTGTGAACTCTTTTTTACCCCTGAGAAAGGTGGGAACTTTAATCACCCCAAGAACTTTCAGCAGCCTCTCTTTTCCATTCAGTAGCAATTTGAAGGGTTTTTTCTCTGAGGAAAAACCTCATCACTTAAATTGTATATCTCTTTAAAAATATGTGATTTTATATAACTGCTGAGTTTTACTATTGTTATTTTCATTTCTTCAGGATGAAACTCTTACCAAATGGTTTGCTTGCAAAACTTGTCATTAAGCATAGCAGAATAAATAGCTATGGATAAGCGACCTTTGTGGTGTTTTGGGTTTGCAGATCGTCTAGAATTTTATTTCATAATTCTTTGAACTGATGAAATATGCCAAGTCACCCCCCCCCCCCGGCCATTGAATTTTCTTGCTCTGCCAGTGTATTTGTAACTGGGTGGAATCATGTGTTACTTAAATAATGATTCCTGTCTGAAAGTAATTTCTGCCCTGTTTGTGGAAGAACTGTTCATGCAAAAACAAAACCTGTGGCAGCTTAGGATTTCTATTTGAAATCCTGAATGGAATAAAATGACTGGAAATAAAGCCTCAAAATATTGTGTGTTGTAATTCGTTGTTCTGTTCTAAACATAGAACTCTGAGTTTTTAAAGGGTCCAAGTTCTGGCACAAATAGTTTTCTCCTTCCGTTTAATAATTGCCTGTGTTAACCAGACACAGTGACAACAAACTTTGATCCTTACAGTGGTATTCATAAATCTTCAAGCTGCATCCAGTCAAACAGTTTCAGGACTGGTGAAAGTAAGTTGGTGCTTGCTAGATATACATTTATCTATTATAATAATACAAAAACCGAATGCATTTTGTGTTGTCTCTTGTGAAGGAGATTTGGAGTGCTAAGGTCTGGAAGATTAATGTTGTGGTTGCCTTCTTATCAACAGTACATTAGAATGCACCAATACTTTTTCAATAATGAGAACAGAATTTGTCAAATCGTATGAAATCCCTGGTGCCAACACACTTGATATAAATATTTGCAGTAAACTATTTCCTAATAATAGATTGTATATTATATACATATATAAATAGAAACATGCATATATCAGAATGCTGGAAAAAGTCATGTTTATATAGACTTCTCAAATTTTCCCTGGGACCTTTTTTTCTTCCTTCCCATCCAGGTTTAGAACTATCTCTGAAGTATCATCAAAGTAATAAAGGAAATGGCTAAAATTCCACTAAAGTAAGGTAAATATTGTTTTTAAACATTGGATTAGAGTAAATCTAATCCGGCCTGCACAGTTAGGGATTCAGTGCTCTCCACAGCACTACCTCAATTCCCAGAAAGAATGATTGTAAGCTGAAATATAATATTCTGCCAGGAAATCACTAGTTCCGAGTTATTAGATTCCAGCCCTGGTTGAGACTGAGGTAAGGAGACAGCACAGGAAGCACTCAGAGTTCTTCGTAAGTGTGGCTCAACATTTTTAAAATAGTCTGCTTTCAAAGGTAATGAAGATGATGGACTACAAGAACTGAACTGCAGGTGCAAAGAGACCCTCCTACAAACTGTGATTGTTTCTTCTTTTCCTGTTGAAAATGTAAGCAAAAGTTCTTATTTTTGTTCTCTAATGTTTGGAATTGAAGATTTATATTTCCTGCAGTTTGAAGTAACTGTATCTATTTTTGCATGAATCCCTGTGTGTGGGATGCATAATGTTATGCTCTCTTTGAGCAGAGCCCACAAAATTTCAACTAAACAACTTCAACCTAAATCAGAAACATGGAACAAAAAGCCTCTAAGGTTAATGAAGTTGCTCTTTGATGCCATATTCTCGATACTAAGGAGTTTTACAGTACTGGTTAAGAGGATCATATTGTCTACATGTGTGAAGTAGATGATTCAAATCCAAAAACAAGTAGTCTATAATGTATCAGTTATGATTTATTTCCTTTTAAATCAAGGGAATACTGTATTTTTCTTTCAATTAAATAACATCTTTTGGAGAAAGCATCTGTTTAGTGAAGGCCAAGAAAAACATTCTTTAATGTTGCTCTTTTGTCACGTGGGACCTGCCGTTCAGGTATTTCCTGTTCTTACTTTTTCTCAGTTATGTTTCCCAGAAGATGACATCTATCCCATTTATTTTTCAACATAAATCCTTATTGATTATTCTTGGACAATTCTGCCAGTTACTTTGGACTCCTCTCACAGATCAAATTCTGTACTGGTAGAATATGACATATGACTGAAGGCATGTTTACATGGAATTATAAGAATTTTATTTCTCTTAAGTGAGAAGTGGGCAGCTACTATAAAACCCCATAACACACTTTCTGTTGTAGCAAACATTTGCATTGCTGGCTTTAGTAGGGATAAAGGACTGCATGCACGATGAAGAAATAATCAGATTCCTCTATTCTTTGACTACATGGGAAAGAAAAACAATTTTTTTTTTCCTCCCCGTCTGTAACAATCAAATTATTGATGGAACCACGCTCTGGTGTTTAGGTAACTCCAGGTAATGCTGTCAGGGAACAAGTAGGGTCCTCTTAGTGCTCACTCCTTTTTTAATAACTATCCCCGAAACTGCTCTAATGATCATTACATGTACACAAATCAGAAGAATCTTAAGTAGTATTTACTCTGGCAAGTGTCCTGCATTTCAGGCTTCCCAAGAGATATGCTATCCTTGATGGCAACCTCCAGGCAAGTCTGTGACACTGTTCAGCAGATTGGTATTTTAAAAAGGGTCATTCAGAGATTGGGACTATATCTGCATTTCAGTCCTTCTGGTAGACTGAAATGTAAGTAAAGATACTTGGAGTGTAAAGAACAAGTGTGTGAATTCACACAGTAAATTCAGAAGGAAGATATTTTCAAAACCCCAAATGAATCAGAATCACACATCTCTGTAATTGCCCTTCCTTTTTGTCATCAGTATTCTGTTCATGGGGGTCTAATAACATTTCACATCACAATAACCATCAATAGGGAAAATGGTAAAATAGTGACACAGATATAGTTCTATAGAAGAAGAATATATTTTTCACTAGTATCTACATTTTTTAGCTGGAATCTTCATCAGATTTAGTAAAGGAAAAATACTTTGCAGAAATTCTAATTTCTGTGAATGCTCATTTCAGAAAAACACTGGGAAAAAAACACAGCTACAATTTTCTTGTTGATCTACTGAGTTTTTAATAAGAAAAGCTGGATAAACTTTTTTCTTAAGTTAATATTATGCTATTAGAGGTATGAGATGCATCTCTGATGTAATCTTCATTAAATAATGTTGTTTTCCTCAATAATAAAATTCATGCTAAAACATTTGGGCTTGCCAGTCAAAGCAACAGAAAATAAAATAAGAAGCCTACAGAAAAACACAGGACTGTTTCATTTTTCTTGGATCTTGTGGAAGGATATTACTTTTAAAATTGTAGCTCTGCTACCTCATCTGTCAGGTTAATTTCACCAATGTTTTCCATTTCCTTCTGTTGAAAACCATTTAAATAACGGTGTTTAATATGAAGCCTCATTTTAGTGTACTGTTTATATAAGACAATTGATGCAATGAAAGAATTTGGTTCTCTTTTTCAAAAGTTTCAGGATTTTCACTACCCAGATATAGCCTTCGCAAATGACCTGCTAGTTAACATAAATATTCTTTAGGTTGATAAATGTCATACTCTTGTAAATATTCTTGTTCTTAAAACTGGATTGAAGGTTGTAGGCTGTTTATTTTCATTCTATACTCATTGAACTGAGGATACTGTCCACCTACTATCTCCACCTCACTGAAGTAGTCAGAGTCATAAGCAAAAATTTATTTACCATAAGCATTCTGCTTGTTTGGTCCCTTTACCAAGATTAAGAAAACACGAAAACATCAAAACAAATGACTGCCCGAACTCGAGTGCTGGCAGTTGCCCCGGATGACTTGCCGGACCAAGGGCAGAGAGAAAGCCAGCGTCTCTCTGGCAGTCAGGGACGTACAGGAGCTACACTGCCAACCCGGGTTTGGTTTGGCGCGGTTAAGGCGAAATGCGGTATCTTCTATTCCCTCAGGCTGCTTTCTGATACGGAAGAAGCAGAAGACCTAGAAGACATGATTGCTTGAACATTTTTACTGCTTGAATGTCACGTTTTGAGGCTGATGCACTCACCTACAAGGTAAGAGCAGAGAGAGCCGCGCCGCTGCCCGGCGGGGCCGCGCCCGCTGCAGCTGCGGGGCCGAGGGGCCTCCCTGGCGGTACCGCTGAGCGGGCAGAAGGGTGTCCGTGCGCAGAGGTGCGCCCATACATTTTTTAACATTGCAGTGGCATTCTCACCCTTTACTTATAATAGCTGTGCCCTTTAATTTGAAGAGAAAAATATGTACTTTTACGTCCTGGTAGTCTTTGCCAACTCCCGATTGCCCCGACGGCCCGGCTCCTGGCTGGCCCGTGCCGTGCCCTCCCACCCGTGTTCCGAGTCTCGTTGCCCCGGGCCTTCCGTGGAGCCGGAGCTCCGGACCCGCCTCCGCGAGACAGCAGAGGGCGCCCGCGCACCGCCCGCCGCGGGGCCTGAGGGGCCGCGTCGGGCACCGCGGGACCCCCGCAGCCCATACGGCTTTGGAATCCCCGGAACCCCCACAGCTCACATAGCCCCTGCAATCCCCGCTGCCTCCGCGTCCCGGAACCCCCACAGCTCATACAGCCCCTGCAATCCCCGCTGCCCCCGCGTCCCGGAACCCCCACAGCTCATACAGCCCCTGCAATCCCCGCTGCCCCCGCGTCCCGGAACCCCCACAGCTCATACAGCCCCTGCAATCCCCGCTGCCCCACAGGCGCCGCCCCGGGTGCGGGAGCAGCGCCGGCCCAGGTGCTGTTCGGCCAGCGGGTACCGCTGCACGGCTCAGCTTGTTCAAACATTGCGCCGGTGGAAACCTCCCCCCTCCCCAAGGGGTGGCTCTTGGCGCAGGTAACACGGAGATGGTTGTGCAAGGCAGCTCCGATCACCTTTCCTCTGGCTGCCTGGCCAGGTATCAAGTGGGAAACAGCTGAGGGGAAACCACCTTTTCAGGTCTTCACTACTGACAGAATAGTTTTAAAATACTTCAAGTGTAAATTTCAAAAGGTAGGACGGGAAAAAAAATGCACAGGAGGATCCAGGCAGAGATACGGTTCTGCATTGATACATTTATTTAAGAGCATACCTAGACTTTAAAAAATGGCACCCGTATCAGCCTGTACATATGTTGCTGTAGAGAAGTTTTCCTGTGTATTTATTAGTGCTAGTATATTATTTTATTTAGAGGTTTGGTAATTTACAGTGTAGAGCAAGTGACAATATGGCACCTTCAAGGTCTCCTATCTGAAGTGAAAGAATCTCAAGGGCAGTAGCAAATACTCTGTCAAATGCAAGAACTTGACTTTCCAGTACTATACTTTTCTTTTTAAAATCCATTTTCTCTAGTAATGGGCTAGATAAGACAGTTGTGGGAGACTTTGAAGAAAAAAGTCATGTTTTTTAAGCTTTAAAAACATTTGTTTGCTTCTGAGCAGGGTTTAATCTGACTGGGAATAATGTCTTCGGTTTTGGAAATAGAGATATGAAAGGTCTGTTATTGAGACGTTAGAGGGAGAGAGGGAGATCTTGTGGTCTGAAACAACTTCCAGGGCTCTAATTCCACATCCTCTGCAATATTTACAAGGCAAATAATTTATATGTAATCTGGCTTTACTCAGTGGCGCTCCTCCCGATCTATACACTGCAGTAGAAATCATAAACAGATATTCCACATCTGTTTCTGTTTTTGCACATGGGAAAAAAAAGAAGCGAAACCTAACATTTAAGCCTCAGTCCATAAGTTTTAATATTCTAAATGAGACATATCTCCAGTAGGATGACTTGTCTCCTGTGGAGCGGATATGGGTTAATTAATTAGCATCCTTTGCAGACACTTTTTAAAGTGTACAGCAAAAGAAGTACAGAGCTACCAGTTACTTCAAAGCACCACCAGTTAGCAGTGCTTTTCTGACTTTCCTCAGATTCAAAACCCATGTGTTTTTTGTGGTTCTATCTCAGATGCTGTAAAGCTGCAGCACTGGCCTTGAGACATACCATAGCAGGGTTTGTGGCCTTTTCCAATGACTAGGTTATATCATGGTTATAGTTTTAGATGTTAATATATAGAATAAATGATAGGCCCTGAGGTAAAACCCTGTAAACACTGAGCATTAAGCGAATGATGACATCGTAATTAACCAGAAGGGCTAAGTTCCAGAACTTGCTGTTGTCACCAGGACCTTCTGTAATTGCAGCTTTGTCCATAGTATCTTCCTGTTTCACTTTTTTATCTTTATAATTCAGAGAACCAGTTAAAATTTTTAGTAGAAAATAAATTTCTGGTAGAGGAATATAATCTGACAGCTAAAAATTGTAACTATCAACATTGGTATTTTACAGAGCCTAAATTGTTATCTGCATCAAATGTACTTGACTGAGTATGACAGTTCTGTCAACAAGGGATTAATGCCTAGCAGAGTTTTTTTGTGTCAGTCCTACTTACTCTTACACAGAAGCCGAGGGTGGCAGAGAAGGTAATTCAGGGCATTTTAGCTGTCTCAGAAGCTGAACAACTCTCTTTGCAAAGAGGTGATGACTGTATTTGGAAAGTATTTCAGATGTAGTATGCTCCCTGTCTCAAGCACAGTAAGAGCTGGGTTCATTTACTGCATAAAATGGAAAACAGAGATGGGACATATCTAGACTGGTGGATTTGCTGAGTTGAAAGAGTAATTTTGGCACTTTAGGCCTCTCAGAGCAGTTCTGTTGCTGGATGTTGGCTCCCTGCATCTGGCCATTATGAAGCCTGTCCAAACAACTGCACTTGTGATGAAGACACTTTCAGAGGTAATAAATAATTACCTCTGAAACAAGGGGTAAGTAATGAGGTCAGATCATGTCATATCCATATCACATATTATGCATATGTATGTATTTAACTTCAAGATAAGATTTGTGTTTTAATTCAGACAGAAGGAATCACAGAATACAATCACAGAATGTCCTGATTTGGAAGAGATCCACAATGATCACTGAGTTTGGCTTCTGTCCCTGTACAGGAGAATCCTCAGAATCACACCATGTGCCTGACAGCATTCTCCAAATGCTTCTTGAACTCTGTCAGGCTGGTGCTGTGACCACTTTCCTCAAGGCCTGTTCCAGTCTTATATCCAATCTATATCTCCCCTAACACAGCTTCATGACATTCCCTTGATTCCTATGAATTTTATTACTTTTATGGCTTTGTATTTTATTTTTATTCTTTATGACTTCTAGCTGTTATGTCTCTTTCTGTAATTCAGTTATTTGTTCTGAGCTTCTAAATTAAGTTGCTAATTTTAGAGAGAACCTTGTAGAAAATTAATGATATTTTTTAAACTTTTGACCTTTTCCTAGCCTTTCAAACTACAAGAAACACATTGAATGCTCTGTAGTGGTATTTTAAATTTATTACTTGTTTTGAAAAACTTTTAGCAATAAAATCTGTGGGCAAGTGTGACACTGAATCTTCTCAGAAGGCTTGTGCTTAGTACCTATGAATGTCAAAATAGAGTGAAGACTCAGGTTTTGTATCCAGTGGTTCTTGAACTGGAGTTGTGTGGAGCATCTCTAAGAGTAATTATGTACTTTTGGAATTATTGCTGATTCCAGTGCTATATTCCTCATATAAATCCAAGGCACCTTACCATAGTTAGTAATCTTAGCAATAGTGACAAGAGCTTTTGAAGCAGACATACTCTTAGAGTTGTTTCACTGCAACAAATTAAAATTGCTTTCCTCCTCCATCTACATCCACATTACATGGCACAAAAGAACCTTCTAAATGACAAATACATATAAAAGGAAAAAAAATATCCAAGACTTAGCAAGCAGACTTTTATTAACTCTGCTTTATTTGTTCACGTGCAGGCACAGTTTGCTATGTACTGTAAACATTGATTCATGCCATCATCCCTTGTCTGATTCAATTATCTCAGCCATTGAGATATAGACCCTGAATGTGGTGTCTGTTTTACTTCTGTCTTCAAAATTTATGCCAATTTAGTTTTTGTTACAGGAAAATATGTATTCCAACTGTCTTGTCTGAACACCAAGCACTGTGCCAAAACCAGGACCATCCTAAGGAACTCCCTTTCTCCTCAGGCATTAGTGGTTTGTATTAAATGAAATCTGGATTCACAGATATTCCACTGAGGTTTTTCAAAGTCTTTCTTAAAATCATCTTTTGCCTTTTTTATCCTTTTGTTGACCTGATGCACTAAAATTATAGTTTGCCATGGCTCTTACTACTTAAATTAGTGTCTAAATTATCACAGTATCATGCCTTTCTAAAGTATAGTACTGTAATTACGGTGCAAAATTAAATTAATCCATGATTTATGATTAACAAATAGTAAACACTGTATCACTTTATGATGTATGCGTAACTGCATTTCTCTGTTCTGCAAAACTTGTAATGAACTTCGTTCATTCGTTTAATCCACTCACTGTAATTTGAGGCAGCAGTCCCAATCTAAAAAAAAGAACCCTGATGTTGCAAAAAGTTATTTTAATGTTAAGTTTCATTCCCATGTAGTTGATTGTATGTGAAAAAAAAATGTAGTAGCATAACTGTGCAACACGTGATATTTTATTTGTTTTTCAACACACCTACTGCTGATTTACACCATCCTAGTTTTGTGGGTTTGCATGAAAAAGGCAGTATTGAATTTGTGCAAACTGCTTTGAGAAGTAAGCCACAAGCTCTTGTGGCAATAGCCTTATTTCTTTCTGCAGACATTGAGGCAGAGGGCTGAATGTGACCAGAAGAGAAGGATTTCAAGGAAATATTCAAAATGCGAATGAACCACCGATATAAACTCCTGTTTTATTTAATCCTGTTGTGTAAATGTAAAGATGTGAGTTGCTACTGTATGGAACTCTCAAGACACTGAATCACCTTCCTCTGTCTGATGTTTTTCAATATCTCATTATCAGGCTACAGATTTGGTGAAATGTGGGTTCTTTCTTTGCTTATTAGTAGTGACAGCTAGAGAGGAAGTAGTCCTACCTGTGAAGAAGTCCTACTGGATGGCAGCATAATCCTCCAAATCCAAGCCGGGCTGGGTCTCCCCTGTGTTACCTCTACTTATTTTTACAGGATCAAGCCTTACAAGTGTTGTTGGTTTTTTGTTTTTTTTTTAAGAAAAGGACTTCATTTTAGAAACAAAAGTATTTTGTTTCTTTGGTGAATCAAAGAGATGTTTTAACCTACAAAAATGAGTACAGGACAATCCAATTAATCATCTCCAAAATTATTACAGAATAAAAGTTTTTTCATTTATTATACTATTGTCTCTGGCTATCACCATAATATCATGACTACTCTTTTTTCTTCATTTTACACATTGATTAAGAAAAAATTTCATATGATTTTGCAAAAAATCAAGCAATGACTTATATGATTCATCTTTAAAATCCATACCTTTAGACCAGTATGTTAAAATGCTAGTACTATACACTTTGAGTTTCATATTCTCTGTCCTGGGAAAATGAGAGTAGATCTTTATAACCAGACAGATGAAATCTGTGAAGTGATTCAATGTGAAGTGAGTCCCCAAGTTTGCTTGGAACTTAATTGGACAGCAGTCTTTATCCAGTAGGGATTATGATACTTAAAATGCTGAGTGCTGCAAGGCTGATGTTCACTAGACCACAGATTATCCTCTCTATTGAAGGGGTTTGCACAGAATCCTCACATTTTTCTGACTGAAATAAAGACTTCTAGTCCAATCTAAAGGTGTCAGTGTTAAATTAACTATGTTTGTTTGGTATAAAATAATGATTAAATCAGGGACTGGGATGTTTTTCTACTGATTAGGAAATACTTTTTTTACCCCTCCTCCAACTAAATAAATATATAAATGCATTTTTTCAGGGAGAATAATTTCAATGGAAGAAAAAAAAATGCATTCAATGGTATAGAAAAGAACCCCTTCTAGTGCAATTGTTCAAGTCAGACTTCTGGGGACTAGGAAAATGGCAGGGGATATGTGTTTTCTTTATTCTGAGTGAGTGCTTTCAATTGCACAGTAAGTAAAAGAGATTTTTTGCCAATTTCTTATTTCATAACTTTGCGCCTCGCTTTTTTTTTTACTACTATTTGGAAAAGTAACATTTAGGAACAGTTGAGCCAGTTTGTTTTCCTAGTCCTCAATTTTTTTTTCACCTTAAATTTTTTTTTGCACTTTCATTTCAGATCAACCCAATTTTGTATTGTTATTTACAGCTTCACAGTTACTCAACATTTTTTCCCAGAGGCTCTTGGGCTTGAAACTTTGTTGCTGTGCTCAAGCCTATATTAGCAAGTTTTTTAGTGGCTTTGTGTGTTATATTACAGCTGTGCCACTTGAGGTAATAGTATTTAATGCTGAAATTTACTTTTTACTTTTATAAAACTAGAAAAATTACAATTTTTTTATTAATAAGCCTTCATATTAAATAACATGATGTTCTATTTGTGCCTCAAGATGCATCATAACTCATTCTTTTCAAGTGAAGGTACATATTAATTTCATCTCACAGAGCATTTGTAAGCTTATTAATAAGGCCAAGTCTTAACATCAGAAACCAACCTGCAATTTAGAGGGGCTTGTCTTGTTTCCTGCTCAAGAGGCAGCCTTTTACTTCTGTAAGAGCACCTTTGCCCTTTTAAAATTAGACTATGGCTTTGCACATTAGAGAGTAATATCAGTTAGGAATTCTGGCAAGTGTTTTCTGAAAATCCAGGTGCACAGTATCCCCAGCATTCCCCATGTTTGTATTGGCAGCCACAGGCTCAAACAATTCCAGCAACTAAGTGAGGCATGAATGCCCTTCCCTTCCTGAGACTATATTGGCTATCCTTGATTCAAGATGTGGTTTACTGACTGTTCTTCCATTTGCTCTTTTCCAAGGCTTCTCCCACAACTGGTGCAAAGCTGCAGGAATAAGTCTATAGTTTCCTCATCAATAGGTCCTAAAAATGGCCTGATTTTGGTGACGTTACACTTTCAATTCTTTTCAGCCTGTGTTCCTTTAGTTTCTTTCCTTTGAGTTGCAAAAGCTGGAATTGCATATCAAACTTTCTTTAGGGTTAACATTTGTGAGGATTTGCTACCTGTAGCTGATAAATCTTGAGAACTTCAATAGAATCATCTGGTCCAAAGGAATGGTGAAGGGAACACAGGTTAAACAAGAGGTTTTGTCATGGGACAATGCAGCAATTAAGCCTGGTAGAACAACACAAATTCCTAGATCTTCTAATAAAGATTGGTGCTTCTTCAGAAGTCTGCCTGTCTCAGATCATAAAATCTGCCAATTTCTTGCTGTGTTGAAATCTGTGGTCTTTCACTTTCATAATTAAATAATACTTGTACCTGAAAAGAAGATTTTTAGATAAAACACCATTCAGAACAGAGGCAGAAATATCATCTTTGACTCATCCCTCTCTCATATTTGTTCATCATAAAAAATCATAAACCTTGTAAAGCTCCTTTGACTAAACTAAAAATTGAAATTATTAATCTGTAGAAATAAATGTGGTGAAAAAGAAGGTAGAGGTTTCCTAAGAAATTAATGTAGAAGGTTGTTCATCATGTCATTTTCTTCTCCAGTAATTTCTCAAATAATTCTCTTTTTTAACCTTTTACAAACTTCTTTTACTAAGAAAAGCCCAAAGAAGAAAAGATTGCATATTATAAATTTTGATTTGCTCTTTGGTGAACACTAGAGTATTTTCTTTAAAATGTGCTTTTAACTTACTGTATCAAACCTTAGTAGTGACCATTTTCCTTAACTGTTGTTTAAGTGTATTTAGTATATGATGAACTTCAAGGAAAAGAATAAAATTATGTACCCTTTCTGCAAAATTGCTAAAAGACTTTGGGAACATTCTGAGCATTTTGCTGTTAATTCTATGTTGCTTGAATGATATTTTGAAATACAAAAATAATTGCTAGTGTTTGATATGCAATATTCACTAAATTTTAAAGAAAATTGACAACAATAACAAAACCCCCTAGAAAACAGATGGGAAAAACAGTTTAAAATTTGTCAGAGTATAAGATCTTTCTTTTCATAATTTTTGTGATAAATTGAATTAAAACTCACAGTTGCTTTGCATATTATTCACACAAGGCCTTTTTTGGCCATGTGGTGTTGCCAAGTGCTAGAGATCCACATTTCACTTTTTAGCACTGGCCTGCCAAGTTATATAAAGGAAATGTTTGCCCTCAGTGTTGTTTTTTCTAAATTATTTGGAGTGCTGTGTTTCAGTCTCCTTTGGGTCTATTCATTTTACAGAGGTTCTGTATTCTCTCCTTTCTGTTCATCTTCCAATAACAGCAAATATCTTTCATCCAGAAATCTTCAGTTGAAGCAGCTGGATCCCTCAATTCCTTGATTCCCACTGCCCTTCAGGCAACCTATGCCTGCATTTTCCTGACAGGAAATTTTTTTTTTTTTTTTTGGTAATCTGTTTTTCCCATGCTGTTTACCTTCATCCTTGATTGGTTTTCCTTCCCTGACTCACGTTTTCTCTGTCCCTACTCTGTTACAGTGATATAATATTTATGTGCACAACAAAAATGGGTATCAAAACTCAAAGTGAACCAAATGGCTTAAGAAAGGACTCTGAACTGGAGGATTTAAAAATGCCCTTTGACTGTCAAGATAAAGCTGGTAACTTTCCATGGAGCCTTTTAGAAGTGAGTAAAATGTTCCGATATGTTGTAGTTAGTGGACTGGGGTCGTGAAATGTTATCTGTCTTTAAATGAAGAAGCAGAGATCAGCTGGCCTGACAAGTCCTCATTTTCAGAAGTGAAATGCTATGTAAATCAGTTATGGAAATGTGAGGTTTAATATACCTTGTCCAAATTAGATCTCTCCTACACACACTTAGCTAAATATTTTGCTGTGTCTAAGTGGCTGCAAATATATACTGAATGGGAGAGATCACAATATTAAGTTACATGCCATCATGGTGACTTGAGGGATGTTATTAATTTCTGTTTTCTGAGAAAAACGAGTGATGCCAGAGTAAAGATTCCTGAGCTACAGTTAGCGACTGAGAAAATAATTTGGCTATTGTGCTTAAAGGGCTTATTTCATGGCATTTTTCACTTAGTGATCCCAGTTTCCAGAAGAAACCCATGCAGCTCTGGGACTTCAGGACATATGGGATCTGCATCTTTGTTGCTGACTCCCACTTCTGTTTTAAAAGGCAGCAAGATAAATGGGTATGTGACAGGGGGTTGACTTGTATCATGCCACAAATATCCCAGGCTTAAGGTACGGTTGTGTTTGTGTCAATCTAAGCATCATAACAATGTAAACAATGGTATGTGTGACTAACAGTGGAGCTTTGTTGAAAATATTTGTACCAGTTATATTATGAATGATGGAATTTTAGGCACGTGTTTGGATTACCTATCCATTTCAGTCGTTTCCTGTTGTTGATTCTTTCTAGCAGTAATTTTTTCCAATTACAGGAATCCTTAGGGTTTTTTTTCCTAGAGACACTGGGCCTTTAGTATAGGTAGGAAAAGAGTCTGAATAGTTTACATAGCCATATCCTCAAAGGGGCTGCTGCATAGGGTATCTTTCAAAGCTTAACGGAGTGCATACCACAGCTAGAGGATGTAGAACATCTCAAGGGTCCCTGTGGCTGTTTAACTCTTTGAAATAAATGGTTCCTTCCAGCATGAGAAGGAAAAAATCCACATTGGTTTGCCAAAGCTGTGCAAACACATTCATCCAAAAAACGCTGATCAATTATGTAAAAAAATGGAACATTTTAGGAGCAACATGCAGATGAAGGGAAAGAGGCACAATTTATTTATTTAGTGATAATTTTTGCTTAGATGAACAGTACACTAGGAAAAATCAGCTGCTAAAAGAGATACTCTGCTGATGCAAATGAAGGAAGTTGGCTTTTTCTTTATTGTTTAGAGAACCAGAAGGTGCAAAGAACAGGCCTATTTCCAGGAGCACACACTTTTTCTTTCCATTGGGAGAAGATAGATATAAAATGTTTTCTTAGAAATGTTGATTTCTCTGTTTGCAGAGCAAGATACCCTTTTGCTAACACTGCCAAAGACACAATATTTACTCTAAACATGAATGAAATTTCAGGTATCAGTGAAAATTCTCAGGAGGGTGACCAGTGACAGGACCCAAGGGAATGGCCTGAAGTTGTGTCAGGGGACATTTAGGTTGGATGTTAGGAAAAGGTTCTTCACCCAGGGGGTGTTTGGGCACTGGAACAGGCTCCCCAGAGAAGTGGTCACAGCACCAGCCTGACAAAGTTCCGGAAACATTTGGGCTGTCAGGCACATGATGTAATTGTTGGGCCTGTCCTGTGCAGGGTCAGAGGGTAGACTTCAATGATCCTTGTGGGTCCTTTCCAGTTTAGGATATTCTACAATTCCTTAAGTAATTAAGGGTTTTGGGGTCAGAGAAATGCACTCCAGTGCTGTTTCTATCTGCTTTTTCATTTTCCAGATATCCTTTATTGAAAAGTATTACAGAATTGGCCTGTGGAAGGTGGTAAATGAATTATAAGAATATAATGCAGGGCATTGTCTAAGTGGAATGAAGGAATTTGAACTCTAAGACTGTCTTTTCAACTAAGTGATAGTTAGCTTAGAATTGCAGTGTGGAATTCTATTGCTTAGAAAATATGCAATTTCCATTTGCTCCACCCTGTTTTCAGTTATATGAGGCAGTAGGATTTAAAAGCAATAGGGTTTTCTGAAGATCTGTAAGGGTACTGAAAATTAGTTTAGTATCTCTATTTGACCATGTAATGGTCAAGTACTGAACAAAGGCAGCTCTAGGAAAAGGATTTTGTGGTTTCCTGGTGAGCAAAAAAAAAATTAATTGACTAGTAGTTTCATGTTATGTAAACCTATTGGTCTGTACCCTCACCTAAACTCTTAAAAATGATTGCTTGCTTAGCATTCAAGTCAGCAGCATCTACCCAGCTTTTCCTAGACTTAAAGTTGCATTTCTAGTAGTGTTTTGACTTTTATTATCTGCAATTTTCCTCTAGAAAGGAATATGAGGATTTTTTAACTTATGAACTAATATTGTTCACCCCCACATTTTATAGTTTGAAACAAAAGCAAAAAATGGAGTTTTCAGAGCACAAAGATTAGATGAAACAGAAAAATATTGCAAATGTTTGCAGATCTAATGAGCTAATTTAAGTATTTTTAATTAAGACTCTTCAATGTGCATGAAGATAATCCATCCATCACTCCTTGTGGGACTCTGTGACTGACATATAATTCTGTCACCGAAATCCTAAGGAAGTCTATTTTTTCAGATTATAAAGTTCATTTGCATTTTTTGGACAAGCAGCTTCTTTCCCTATTGAGTGGGAAAAATCTGATTTTTTTAACCTGAATTTTCTCTTAGAAAGATTTTCTTTAATTTTCTGCCATGTGAATCTCTCTCCACATGCCTGTCTGTGCAGTTTTTGCAGAAGTGACTCTTTGGACTGTTAACTGAGTACCATAGCATGTGATGCTATTGTTCCTTAGATGACTGAAAATACAAAGAGCATGCCATGCATGTGGGAAACACAGTACGAGAAATGATTTACTACATAAATTTTGCGAGAGTCTAGGGCTTACTGAATCTTTATAACAAGTTTTTGAAGGGTTCTTAGCCACTCAATGGCTTATAGTCATAGTATGAATTCATCTGAAAGATTATATTTCCTTTTAAAAACTGACAAAAAAATAGAGGCATGCTATTTAAAAGAAAGCCATGTTATCTGAACCAATTAAAGCAGCATGGAGACCTGTCATGTAGATGCTGCTTTTATAACTGCATGGAAGACGTCATTGTCTAGGACTTCGTCTGGACAGGAGACAAATAATTTGAAATGTTGGATGGGTATAATCTCCTACATGAATACTTTTATTAGAGAAGAAGCATTTTCTTATTTTAACTTAGAGCTCTTCCCATGTGATGCAAACAAGCTTCAAAAAGTTTTGTGGTATTGAAAGCAAAACATCTGCATTTAAGGTCATAACTGCATTATTTCAAATTTACAATAAAACTGTACCAAAACAAATCTCTTGTGATGACAAGGCTGAGTTCCACAACCTCATGTGCATGGTCAGCAAGAAGGAGTGATTGAAAAAGCTTTCTGTGCTCCACCAAATGAGTAGTTGGGAATGATGGATTTGAAAGAGAGTAACCTATGGGTAAGAGAGAAAATCACTACCTAGTGAGCACAAGTAAAAAAGGTGTAAAGTATGACTGTTTGCTACTGAAGAAATCCTCTAATTATATCTTATATGTATATCTCCATGGAAAAAAGGAAGATGCATTTAATGTTACACAGAAATCGTTTTCATAGAGCACAGATCGATGATGAAAAATTAAATTAAATAAATAGCAAACTGAAATTTCAATAATGCACATTGTGAAAGAAAAATACAAAAATATTTTTAAAATTTCTTTCTCCTGTCTCAGGATCCAGCCCTTTTCTTCTTAACAGCATACATTTTACCTATCTGCATGTTAATGTGTGTATTTAATGCATACTGTAATTGCTTGTATAGGTTTATAAACAAGCTAAAATAGAAAACTCCAGAAATATTGCCATCAGGAATATTTTTCACCTCTCTGATACCTGATATTTTTCTAAAATTGTGGGTGGGATGCCTTCTACCAAAGAGCCAGGAAAAGCTGTATTCTGTCTTGGTGCCAGTGTCAGCTTGGAGCCATGACTGATGCTTTTCTGATCCTCTGTCAGCTATGGCCACAAAGGCAGCTACTATGGAACCTCACCAACTGCTATAAATTAGAGCAGTCTTCAGGATGTTAAAATTTGTACAGAAAAGTTGGCCAGGCACAGGTGTGGCCTCAGGCAATGAAGACGAGAGGTGGCTTGATGCCTCTCTCTGGGTCTTTAGTTTAGGCTGGTATAAGAGCACTGATCTTAAGACTTGCACAGGACAAACATATGAACAAAATTATTTGTGACGGATAAAATAATTTAGCTGGTTTTCATTTTTAGTCACAAAGTTCAGAAGGTTTTGTGGGATGTTTCTTTTACATTGGGTTTGTTTCCATGACAGTTTCTAAATATGTAATTTATAAATATTTATTTTCCCCAAAGATGTATAAGGATTGATCCTATATGGAAGTGGTCTTTGATAGCAATAGATTTTACATGGCTGCATTCCTGTTATTTATGAATTAAAGGAGCTATGTATTTTCTTCCTCATACCTTGGTGTATTGTGTTATTTTACTTCCGGCAAGCATTTTATAAAATCACTAACTATGCCTGTCTGACACAAAATTGAAGTGATTACTGGAGTCCTGAAGGAGAGATGTAGTGATAATACACATCCTGAATTTTCAATCTGATGAGCAGACAAAAGACAGCTCCTTCATGCCCCTAAGGTGAAGAGTTTTGTATTGTTAGGATATTTTCTAGCTATTTTATGGGATTTTTTTTAGTTTTGTTGTTAAATCTAAATATCAGGTTTGTGGAGAAAGTGCTTAAGAGAACTGACAGGTTTTATTGAGGAATAGCAACACACATAATATACTTTAGAGACTCCTAGAATATGAAGCCATCTCATGCAATATCTCAATTTCACATTAAATATTATGTTCTACTTATAACTGAGCAATTAAGTCAGCTTGGTCCAGAATGTGACTGTATTCACTCCTGAGCAGTCACATGGTTTACAGAGTTTACAAATTAGCCATTTTCTTCTACAGACATAACCCTTTTTACTTGGAAGATGAAGCTGAAATTTACGTCTTCATTAACGTTTGTTCTTTACATGTGGTGTCTCCTTACAGTCCTTCTCCTCTCAGAGGTGCCCTTGGTTCAGTGCAGGGCACCTGCCAGATGCCTCTGATCAGCAGCACCACAGGATGCTATTTAAACATTTAAATAACAGTGACTGTCACACTGTAGCTAACTGCTGGTTTGTTTTCTTCTCAGATTTCAGAATTTTTAGTCATACAAAGGAATGGAAATGCCTTGTTTAAAAATAGAGCTATGTGGTGTTTTCATGTTAAAATGGACTTAGGACCCCGAGGACTGCTTGCATGCAAATGACTTCTCAAGCTAAAACAAATACAACTGGGGATTCATGCACATGAGGTTGTGGAACTCAGCCTTGTCATCACAAGAGATTTGTTTTGGTACAGTTTTATTGTAAATTTGAAATAATGCAGTTATGACCTTAAATGCAGATGTTTTGCTTTCAATACCACAAAACTTTTTGAAACTTGTTTGCATCACATGGGAAGAGCTCTAAGTTAAAATAAGAAAATGCTTCTTCTCTAATAAAAGTATTCATATAGGAGATTATACCCATCCAACATTTCAAATTATTTGTCTCCTGTCCAGACGAAGTCCTAGACAATGACTTCAAAGTTTCCCTGTGATGTCTTGTGTAACATCTACAATTTATAAGATAAAAGAAAATTTTATTAGAAAACACAAAGATCTTCAAGACCCAAATTTGAAGAAGCATAGAGATTCATCACTGCTGAATGTCAACCTTTATTTATTCTCTAGGAAGAGTGTACAAATATTTATAGTGAACTTGGAGTTGTGTAGACTAGGATTTTATTTAGTTGTATGTTTGTCTGGATGTTAATGTGAGCCTTCATATCTCTATATTTTGCTAATACAATTTTTCTAGTTTTTCTTCTCAGCTTTTTTAAATCATGGTGAACAGCATCAATGTATTCTAAAAAAGAAATTCTAAAAGGATGAACCCTCCAGAAATAATGTGTAAATGAAATTCTAAAATTTTTAGTTTATACATATGCCCTTGCATAGTAGTTTTTTAAATAGAAGACGGAAGAAAGGGAAAAAAAGATGAAAAGGTGGGAAAGAAAAGGGAAACTGAAAGAAAGAAAGGAAAGGGGAAACAAGGAGTTTGCAACTCTTGAAACAGGAAATTTATTCAACATGAGAAGAGAGAATATTTTATATGGAAACATATGGAACTAATTCCTGGTGTATATTAATTGATCTGGTTTTAGTGCATGAAAATAATATTGGAAAGCCAGATAGTAAAGGTAAGTCTTCCAACCAGGCATCTACCAAATATCACATATTTGGACTTTTCTTATTTAGACGTTTTGGGTTTTTTTTTCTATAAAGATATGATTTTTTTAAAAATTTATTTATGGCAAAAGCATTCTATAAAATTAATAGAAGAGTTTGTTTTGTTGTTTTGGGTTTTTTTTATGTTTGTATAAATGTCTAGAGATAAAACTTCTTTTTCTACTGAAACCAACAGGTTTCTAGAATACATCTAGGACTATAGCACTGAAAGTCTGTAGTAAATTAGAGAATGCTTTCTTAAAGCTACTTTATAGAAAGTCACATGCTCCGTCCCTGCAGAACAGGACCACAGGCTGGACTGGACACTGCCACAGTAGACCTTTCCTCTGATACAGTTCCAGCATCCTCTGAAATTGAGGAAGGTGCATGAGAACTCACTCAAGAGATATTCCTTCCTTTGCAATAGTGTGTTCTTTTGCTTGAAATATGTCTTTTAGATGCAGAAGTTTTTAAACTGAAATGCACTTGTATTTCTCTGGTCAAAAAAACAAGTGCTTGTTGATATCTTTGCTGAGCTGGCAGGCTGGCAGTCTTATATAGTATCACAAAAAGGAAAACACCACTTGTAATAACAGATTTAGTATGATCACCCTTACTTTAAAGTGAAAAGGAGGAATCATACTTCATCTTAAAAGAACCATCCATGTAATTATCATTCCAACTGTAAATAAATATATCCCCACAGTGGTTAGCAGAGGGTGTCTCATTGTACAGCCTTTATGTCCTCAAATCAAAATAGGCTGAAGTCGTTCTTCATGTTGGCCGTCTCGTCCCCAGAGAACCAGCGAAGCAGCAGACAGAAGTTGCCCTTAAATCTCAGTAATACTCTGTGCCTTTGCTGCATAGTTACTCTCTTAATGGCTTCCAGAACTTTTGTTCTGGTTACACGTCAGATAGGCAACCCAAAGCATTAAACGTGTAGAATTGAAATGATAATCAATTGGAATTTATTTACCTCTTTAGAAATATTTTGAAAAGCTGCCATGGGATTTCTTGATTGGAAATTGGCTCACATTCCTTAGGGAAATGGTGTCCAGGTCACTGCCTCTCATTTAAATGGGCTGAGGTGGTATCAGGGAAGGTTCTTATCAGTACAGTGGTACCAATGGATATTACATTGTAATGCTAAAGGGGTCAAACACAAGATTTTATGCAAACAAGTACTGATTTCATTTAAAATGCAAACAAAATCAAAATAACTGGGCCCCAAAACTGTAAGGTTTTCTTGTGGTGGGTTTTTTTTGTTTGGGTTGGTTTTTTTTTGGTTTTTTTTTTGTTTTTTTTGGTGAAAGTGCTTAAAAACCTTCATTCAAATTACATAATGACTGACCCAAATCTTTAAACTATACCATTCCCAAAATGCTTAATTTAAAATTCTCAGAATCTGGACTTACAAATCCTCATCTAAATTTGGATGCAGTAGCTCAACTCTGATTCTAGAAGTAACTGAGTGATATCATAGTTGTCTAACTTACATTTCAAATTAAAATTTTGTGCTTCCTTTCCACTGAAATTTCTTCTACTTGAAATAATTGAGTAATCTTGATATTTCAAGTAGCAGAATTTACCAGTAATTTTGCAACTAAAGTAAATTTAAAGGAAATCTTCACTAATTTGAAATTATGACTATTTAATACACTTAATATCAATCTTGCATTCATTCACCCAAAGATTCCAGTGATCTACACACCCAGTGGTCTTCAAGGAATACAGATTGCATTTAATAATGATTGGCTGTTATTCCCTAGGGCTGGCTCAGAATCAACCCACATTTTCATGATTATTATATAAGAAATAATTTTGTGAATTATTTGAAACTATTATTTGAAACTGTAATAATGCCAGTGCACAGCAGGAATAAAGTTGTCAAATATTTAACTTTTTCTTAACTTTTATCTGCACAACAACATTTGTGCAGTGGTGATTTTTCCAGATGGCAAAACTGATACCTATAAAAAAGATGTTAGAAAGCTGCCATCAGAGAAGGACCAGGAGAGAATGCTTTTCTTCTCAGCTCTTCAGAGAGCCTGGAGTGTGAAGGCCAGAAAGGAACCCTTTTTTTTTTTTTTTTAATAATTATTTGGGTATTGAACTTTTGAAAAGAAATTAGTATTTGTGCTCAGTCCTCAAGCTCCCCCAGTAAACAAGTTATAGTTGTGAAGTGGATACTATTTGACTCAACATCCTCTGTTTTGTGGCTGATCTGACTTCCCTTCTGAGTCCACTTGTATACATTTTACATTGAAAAATTGATATTGGCATTGTGGAGAAACTGATTCAACTGACCAACATTTTCTATTCACTCTGCCTTAAGCTAAGTAATTTTGAAGGCTAGTATTTTTCTCTGAAAGGAGCTGCTTGGGAAATGTTCTGTGTAATCGTAGCTACTGAGTTTTTCAAATCTTTCTACTCTTTATGATGCAATATTTGCAGTTGCCCTTTTATTTGGACTTTTATATATTTTGAGAGAAGGAAATCCAGTGAAGGAGTGTTAGTACTCCGAGGAGTGACATGTCTTACTTGGAACAGTCAATAAGTCAACAGACAATACTAGGAAGTGGAAAATAGAAGTGGACTCCTTGTTTGCCTGATTTGATGCAAGGACAGAACACTTTAGTGTCAGATGAATGTTGCAGTTAGAGAACAAGTGGATTTTCTTGTGTGAGGACTGTCTGATTTACATCCTGCATCTAAGAAAAAAACATTTTCATTTGCTCAAGAACAGGCCCACATTTAGCTTGGGAATGCTTCTCAGTGGTCAAACTGATAAACTGTTAAAACTGATAACTGATAAAAAAGTTATTAAAAACAAAGTTGCTGTAAGGGGAGAAAACCCATGCACCACCTTTAAATTACACTGTTTTTCATTATGTGGATCAATTGTAGGCAATTCTAGACAGGCTATAACTGCCCTGAGAGTTTCTTTTAGGAAGCTGCCATAGTCAGTGTCTGTCTGTGACCTATATCCCTTTTCTGAGCCAGCTATAATATTCATCACTGAAATCTGTCTCTACTGGAAAGTAGTAATTCTTTTCAGGACACAAATTTTTGTTTCAAAGCTGAGCTTTGTAAGTGTCTGTGAGATAATGCACAGTTGCATAGTGCCTTGATACATGTGCATAGACTGGTATGAGGCCATATTCCCATAATAAGCACAGTTGCCACAAATGTTGTGTAGCTACAGTAGTACTCTGGGTTTAGCCAAATGCCAAATGTGATTATTTAAATACAAGAACTTTTTTTCTACCTTTCCCTTTGACTGATATTGTAGCGCAAGTAGGGAAAATTCCAAAACCAATGTATTGAGAGTGGGGCTTCCAAAGAAACACGCTGTATATCATAAAGACACACTGAAATTATGATACTAATTTGTCAGCAAAGGACTATGTAACCTAAGCTGACTACTTTGACAACGCCAAGAGTGTCTGAAATCTAATATTCCATATTTTGATATACCTTCTATCTTGGGGTTGCTTCAATGAGCACGCACCCTGTTGATATACTACTCAAAGGGCAGATGGGTCCTCAAGCAGAGAGGCTTTGAGTTTAGTGTTCTGGCTTCTGCACTTGTCTCAGCTCTAGAAATACTTGTCCAGATTAAATATTCTGGGAATCTGTCAGATCTCTCATTTGCATGTCAGTGATTGAAATCAGGTTGATAGACTCTGCATATGAAACTTGATTAATCTTTCTTAATGAAAATATAGTGCAGACACATTTGCTGAATTTATAATTTAAAATATGATTGCTCTTTGAGATCACATGTGAGGTTATGGAAGAAACCTGTGGTGCTTTTAATAATATTTAAAAAATAACATGAGAGTTCAAGTGTTGGACTTGATGATTGTTGTGGGTCCCTTCCAACTCAGAATATTCCATGATTCTACAGTTTTCAAGTGTCGAGTCTATGAAAACACATACTTTGTGTATTTGCTTTTTAAATTTTGGTAGCTGATTTGAATTCTGTAAGTTGCTTTTTTCCAATGTTTTTATTTTTATATGTTTTTTTAAAGTGCATTGGCAAAGGAATATTTTTTAATTTTGCTTGTTTAAAACAGAACACATGTGGTCAGAATTTTGATGCTTTCCTGAACAAGGGATGTAGAATACACAAGAAACAGGGAAAATTATTGCCAGACTATCTGTACTGTATGGTGATGAAGTCTAACAGCCCCAGTCACAAATCAGGTACTCAGCAAATAAAGAGGAAAAGTTAACACATGCCAGTGTAAGGAATGAATCAGAGGAAAGAACAACTTTGGTAAATAAACAAATATTAGAAAATGCATTTTCCTCTGGGCATGTTGTCAAAGAATGGGAGTTTCAATGCTTTCCTCAAACGCATCTTTAAACTGCCAGATGTCAGACACGAAATATCAGACAAAATAGACTGTTAGAATATGGTTTTCTTCTAAAACTCTCTTTTATCTCCAGTCTCTTTAGAGGCTTTAAAGAAAAGAAGTATTTTAAGATCTTTTATATATGAAATCCATATTCATACATGCTCTTTTAATAGGATGAAAGGCAATGGAGACATGAAAGCAAGCAGAATTTAAAAGCAAGCACATGAATAAAGAGCAAATTAATATAACTTTTTAATACAGAAGTAAAAAGTAAATCCATTATTTTGGGTCCATCAAACAAAAAGAGCAATAGGAAGTGACAAGTCTGAAAAGCAGCTCTTCTTTTACCTCTTCTTTCCCTTTAATAGTTTTTCTTTCAGTGGAAAGTGTTGGCTTCTTTTTCCACCTTGTTTATTTTTTCCCTTTTCTTTTGGTGAAAACATGTTTCCTTCCAGAAATCCACTCTGCCTGCACCTGGCAGAAGCTTCCAACTGTCCTTAATATCCCCTCACACTTAGAGTCACAGCCCAGGTTTTACCTCAAATGAGAAGTTCATTCTTTACCTCTTGTTTTACCATCTTAGAGATGTCCATATGCTTCTTATAGGTTACCCAAATGTCTGCCAAAGACCACTCTATCCAAGTCCACAAAGATCTGATGCAATTATCTGCCTAAATGTCTAGTCTTTAAAGGAAACTGTTATTTTGGATGATTCAGAGTGACTGCTTATTTTGCTACTGCTTCAGTAATAAACACATTATTTTAATGGCTCTTAGAAACAAATCCTGCAATCCTCACTGAGCAAAACTCCTGTTGACTTCAGTAAGTTTTCCTGAGCAAGTTTAGAAAAATGGCTTCAGTATTTGGCTGAAAATGTTACCTGAGATGTGTGTGTTTTTTAAAACATTAATAAGTGCTTTGATTTTTTTTTTTTTTTACTTTTAAAATTACTTCTTTCAATATCTTTGCCTGATTTGCCTTCCAAAACCAAGAAAAAACTTCACCATTGCTGGAACTAAGTGTCCTTCAGGCATTTGATTTTTCCCAAGAATGCCAGGGCCAAAATTCCTTTCTCAAGTCTTTGTGAACTGGAAAAAATGTGTATTCTGGTGTCTGGCATATGCATAAGCATGAGTTGGCTACTATTCTTTTGCATACTTTAATGGTCATAATAGTTTTCCATTACTTGTTAACTCCTGTTAATAGTGCAGCATCAAGAGATCACAATAAAAGTAGGGCTGATAAAATTCTGACTCACATGTAGCAAATGGGAAGTTTGGCTTAGCCCAAAGAAGGGCTCCTCTTGATGTGTCAAGACATTACTGTAATAAACACAGTCAGTAGCAGTGTGTGGCACTTTTACTACAGTGAATGTGTACCCAAAGGGAAGATAAAAACTGGCACTTAGATTCTGCTTCAGTTCTGGATGCACCTGTCTCTTGTGAATGGCAGAAGGAAATATGACAGCTCCTTATCTACTCATTTAGAGCTAGAGATGGCTTGAGTCAACTGGAGAAGCTGAAGTGCTGCAGAAAAGCAGAGAAAGAGATGGGCTAAATTTAGAGATAAGATTTTTTTTCCAAATCTGATACTAAACTTATTGCCTAGTATTAAACAAAAGTGATTTTTTGGTGACTCCTTAGCATTGCAACAGCACACAAATAAGCAGTATTTCTGTCACACCCCACATACTGTGAAGGAATAAGATGTAGCTAGAACAGCTCATGCACTTGAAGTTGAAAGATTTTGGCTGCCCGTATCATGGGTTTTTCATCAGTGCAGATGCCTGATAAAGAGGAGGTTTTCTTCAGTGCAGATGCCTGATAAAGCGTTGTTTATTCACAACTGAAATTTTTGCTCCTTTTGTATGGAAAACAAAGTATGTTAAAAATATGTGCAATGATAGCTCTTGTCGTTAGGTTGCAGAATAACTTCAGAAGTTTTGGTTGGCACTGGCTAAACATAACATCTCAGCAATCTAGCTCAGAAAGCGGCTCTTAACACACTTTGATCTCTGGATCATGCAAGAACTCTCTAGCAGGACAGATGAATACAGCAGGCCTTTTTTTGAAAGACTTTTATTTCAGTCTGTTTTACATACCACTGTTTCTGCTGAACTTATTGGTCCTGTTTTCCTGAGCATGTGAACATGTAGCCTGTCTCTCAGCTCAGAGGAAATTAATCTATCACCATTGCACCTTTCTATTCCCCTCCTCCTTTTAAAAACATTGCTCTTTTCCTGACTTTTTTCTTGTAAATGAGCTACAATTTTGCACTAAAATAGCCATATTGCTTTAAACTGTCCAAGTTCCAGTTTCCATAAAGGATTGACATATGCAGATGCTACCTTTATGTTTTTTCCTCAAATAGTTAGATATGAGAAGCTGTGGCAAGAGGAAAAAAATTATTTAGATGACAATTTCTTGCTGACGCTGGAAATACCAAAATGAATTCCTTCACTTTAAATCTAGCATAGACACAGATGTTCTCTGGTGGGGAGAAACAGTCTTCTATCCTCAGTGATTTCTCCTCTGGATATAAAACTGAACTCTAGGCAAGTTACAATGCTAAGGTCAATGAATTGAGAACTCTGGGGGATTTCAATGTACTTCAAAACTTTCTTATTAAGTAAATATTACTTGCATGGAATAAACAGATACATTCTAAGTCTATTGCTCTTTCTGTTATATGTCTTCTGTAATACATCTAAGTTACTTATACCTCTTAAACTTTTATAAAAAGCATTCTACAAACCAGATATTGTTGCACAATCATGTATCAAGAAATGAAAATAAATGAATGAATAAATAAATATTTTCCAAAATAATTCTGCAAATATTCTGAGCAAGTGACATACTTTGCTGGAACATTTGGTTTGTCCACTGTAATTAATATCTTAAGATTATACGCTCACCCTTAGAACTTGCTATTGCATTTACAGTTGTTTACTTTCAAGAGTAGATACAGTAATATATTTTAAAAACAAAATGGATAAAAGAAAGACAGTATCCATGATTATGCCCATGGCAGGGGGGTTGGCTAGATGATCTGTAAAGGTCCTTTAAACCCAAACCATTCACTGATTCTGTTATTCAAAGATGAGAATGTATTGTGCTTTCAAATTCAATTACATTTTTCACTGAATTAACTTAAAACTAGATCATGTCTGCTGAAACATTAATGGGATCTAGGGAGGCATTGGAGAAGAAGATTCACTTTGCAATAGACAAGAGAACAAGGCAGTCTCTTGGCTTTAACAAAAATCTTAGGTCACAGCCATCCAGAGCTATTCTTGATGTATATGCAACAAGACATGATTACCAAGTAATTGTACTTTTTCTTCCATGTAATGCAGCCACTATGGAAGGGTTCTCCTCTGCTGTATGATCAGGCAAGCCATGTCTTCTCAGCATGATCAGGACGATGATTCTTGACAGAGCTAATATTTTCCAAGGAAGATATTAATTAACTTTCATTAGAGGTAAGAATGCCAATGCCATGTTTGTTTCAATAAGCAGCAAAGACCCACAGACACATTTTGGACATGTGGTAAATACCTGCTAAGTAGGCTGAGAGCCTGACTCCTTCCTCCACTCAGGTTCTCCAGCTCTTTCTCAGCTCTTCATAGATAAAGTGTTGTCTCTGTTAGAGTCAACAGGAGATAGGCCTTTAATTTGAGCAGGTCCAGGATTTTACATCATAAACCTGAAACTCATTTTATAGTCTCTTCCAGACAGCACCATGGAAAGAAGGAAGTATTGTTTTGCTTCCACAGTGATTGATCTGAGGTTTTCCTCATATTTGACATGAAATATGGAGCAGTATGTCTGAGAATATGTGCAAGAGACCAAACATTCATCCTCATAATGCTACTAAGAACCTATTTGCCTTCTTTTTTTTTTTGGTAGAAATATATGAATCATTTTAATCAAGACTGGCCAATTGGATTGAAGTGTCTTGAATATTCAGCAAAATTGGCAAGTATTTGGCAGTTTGTTCTTTGACTTTCATAATGAATTTAGCTATGCTATCTTCTGTTTCTGTCCAGAAGCAGAGGGACTGATACTTTACATGAAATATGGCTCCTAGATAGTCTTTAGCCTCCATAGAAGAAATTTCAAAAAAGATGTCTAGAACTTAGATATTTAGAGAGCACATTTTCAGATTACTTCAGCATCTCAGCTTTTGGATACTGATTATCAGAAACAAATCCCTGTATCTGAAGGCTTGCCTACCACCTACTTGGTTGAACTATGATGCTTACCAGGGGCTTTGTAAGGACTTAAATTTTAGTCTGGACTGAAAGTTCTTGTTGTGTCTTTGGAACTATGTCTCAGCAAAACAAAACATAAGAAAACAATCATCTAAAATGGCTTTCATTGAAATTGAATTAGAATTAGCTATTGTGGGTCACCATCTGTCAGATGTCCTGTGCTTGAGGTCATTGGATTAGACCTTGACAACACTGCTAAGATTAATTTGTCATTCCTGGTGTTGAGTTGCAGATTTATGGATTTGGCTTCTACTGGGAGTAGCTCCAAGGA
Organism: Poecile atricapillus; assembly: GCF_030490865.1. Taxonomy (NCBI): domain Eukaryota; kingdom Metazoa; phylum Chordata; class Aves; order Passeriformes; family Paridae; genus Poecile; species Poecile atricapillus. The sequence continues at coordinate 149,624,788 of NC_081249.1, read as the reverse complement.
TAGGAGGAAAAACAGCTTATAAATTCTTCAGAGCTCTTTGGAGCCAAGAGTTACTTTTTAGCTGGCTTTGTAAGTGATATTATTTAAAGGGTATTTGCAGACATAAGAATAATTGAAGAGTAAAATAAAGAGTGAAAAATACTGGAAAGTTATTTCTCTTATAGAGTAACTGGTAAAAACTGCATTCATGATTATCTCCAGAAATGTTTCTCATCACAAGTAAACATTCTGTCTTTGCTTCAAGGGTAAGCATTCTTCAGGCAGATCACTCATTGACTCAGCTACATTTACTACTCTGTTATCACTCATTTCCTTGGAACATATTTGTGAGAAATAGACAATTGTATTTTACTAAGATTTATTGGACTTTGATTATTGGACTTTGGCCAATAAATTCCATTGACTAATTATCTTTTAAAACGTCCAAACCAAAGCTGGCTGAGAAAGACAGACAAAGAATGATAGGTTTCTGTTCACAAGAAAAGAAAATATGTCAACAAGTCAAATAATGTAGGTTTTATTTGGGAGCATGGAGTAAGTACTTATTGTCACTTAGTGAATTGAAACAGTTACTGAGATTTTGCAGAACCATCATGGAAGAGTCTTTCAGACCTTGTTTCACTTCTAGCTGATAAAGATCTAATGAAAGTAGTGGGGTTCTGAGAAAATACTCCACAGGCTATGGAGACATTCAGATTTCAGTATATTTGGTTCATCATCCATCTGAAAGAATCCAATAGAATCCCAAGTCAGGAATTCTGTCTGTTGAGATCATGAAACCCAGTATGACAGAAAACTTCTTGTTTTAACTTTGGTAGACTTCATAGGTTACTAGTGCTAGATGGAGCTGTGGGGAGCAAGTGTCAGGAAATGCAGTAGTAATGAAGCCAGGTCTCGGCTGTAGCTGAGTAGTTCACAGCAGACCTGAGAGCCACGAGATTTAAAAATTAGCTATAGTCACTCTTTCCCCTAAGTGACACTAACTAGGGATAAACAAAAATGATACTATCTTGCTATGCTTTCATTGTAGTTACAACAGAATTGCAATGATGTAATTGTGACAAAATATTAGTCTCATTAATTTGATATTTATAGGTGGGAATTCTGATCTAGACCTTGGAAAATCTGCACCATGTCCTGCTGAAAAGAATTCAATGTTCATGCTTACCTACTAATTAAGGGTGTTAGCAAATCTGAAACAGGTTGTTGTCCCTTTCTTTGAAACTTGTTAGTATTTTTCCTGGAAGCAGCAGTAAATTTAGTCCTTCAGCTCATGCAGACCAGAAGATGTATCAGTAGACCTTTCTGTAGAAAGAACTTTAAAATATTTGAGGGTTTTAATTCATTTTTTTTAACTGAAAGGTGAGAATTATGTAAGTGCATAAGCATATTGTTCTATACATTCTTTGTTTTTCTTAATGACTTTCTTTATTTTCTGCTACAGAACTTTGAAAGAGACAGAACTTAGACTTTTCATCTTACACAAAATGGCTAGTTAATGCCCTTATCTTCGTTAGATTAATGCCCTTATCTTCCCAAGTGCTTCCTTTTGTGAGCAGTAGTTAGGGAGTTGGGCTGGAATGATGACAGATGCTATTCATCTTGTCTTCCACCTGTTTCAGAATACTCTGGGATGACAAATTGAGTTCTGACTCTCAGGCCCCTTGTTTCAACAGTCATCAGATGCCTTTTGAATGGGAAAGTTTGGCTCTTGCCACCCAATTCCTTTTTGGCAACGTTTCAAAAAAAAAAAAAAAGTTGAAAGCTTGAATCTTACTATGAAAACAAAATTAGTCTCTGCAGACTGCTCTGTCACCTGCGCTTTAGGTTCCCTAAATAAGTATTTCTAAAAATTTGCACAGTATTTATCAGTGCAAGATTTGTCAGTGTAGTAAATTAAAAAGGTTTTTGTGTCCCATGTGTTTATTATTTTTTACTTTTTTTAATCAGTGTTGCCTAGAGACTGAGAACAAATGTTGCTTACTGTTGGAGTCAGAGGCACAGAGTGTGTGCCCTTATCTCTGATACCTGTCTCTGACATCCAAGAAAGCACTGAATTTCATATAACACCATAAAAACAACTGTTAAATAGAAAAACTAGGAGTCTGAGTGTGTAAGTTAGAGAGTTTTCTTAAGTCACTAGGTGAAAAAGTTACAGTTTAAGGTTTAAGCTTGTTAGAAAACAAAAAACAAGATGGAGGATTTAGCGTGTTGTGTCTTTTTCCTTCTTTCTCGTTCATCTTCTAGGGGTTTTTGGGTAGTAATAAGTGATTGGATCAAAAGTGCCACAGTACAGCACACAGGTGTTGGGTCATTGGGTCACTAAGAAAAATAATTTATTTGGCATTTGTTAATTGGATAAATAGACATATAAAAGACCTTGAAGAAGTTCTTTGTTAGCCATTTTGCACTTTTCTATCTTAGTGCATGTAGCTCCTTGTACCTTGTATATATGTAATATAGATAAAAGAAGAATAAACAACCAAGTCCAAATGAGAGAAAACTGTTTCTCTCTCATCAATCAATCTCATCAATTTCCAAGGGGGAAAAAGAACCCAGCCACAAGTGTCCCATCAGGACAGCTTACTTGTCTGTGAATACATATATACATACAGGATTTAAAAGTAATGGTAAAAAATAAGCAAAGTTTTTTGTGTTGTGGAGCCAGAAGATGGAGATATTTGGCTCAAAAGGCTTCAATTTCATCTTCCATTTAGCATTTTTGAGTTTTTCTGAGAAGCTCTAATTGGAGGCTGCTGTTCTAAACACAGGAGACAGGAACAGCCAGTGACATTGGGGTTCGCATCCCCTCTGTGAACCAGCAGTACTTGCTTCAGCCCTTAAAAAATATTATATCACCATAGTTGGATTTAGAGCTGTTGTGGGAGCTGAGTGGGAGTCAATACTGAAATAGTCATGATTTTACGTAAATGGAAGACTTACTAGGACTTTGAGTCTGCAAGAAACTGAAATGGCTATGAGAACCATTTTCTCAAAAGAATTAGGCTAAAGATGTTTAAAGGGTTTTTCATGTGTTATGACAGTTTTTCTCCATAAAAAATGTATTTTTCTTGAAAATATTTAGATGCATTTACTGATAAGTAATGGATTAGATTCCCCTTGGAACGTGTGTTTGTGTGATTTAAGAGATTGAGGTTATTCAAGAAAAAATAGACCAGAGGATAATTTATTAACAACTTGCTAATAGAGGGCAATAAGAATACCATAATAAAACCAGTGGTGTACATATTAGACAAAGCAATTTGAGCACCATTTCCAGATAAAGAATACCAAATGCTTATGCACAAAATATTAGGACACTGACTTCCCAGGTCCTTGTTCAGACCCTTGATATTATATTAAATGGAGTTATAGTTAATATTGTTGGTTTGCTACTATCAAATTAGTGAATGATTGCAGGCTAATTTCTTTTCAAGTCTATGCTCACGAGGTCACTATTATATTTGAACTAATTTGGTGGTTCTGCAGCAATGTAACAGATGATGCATTTTGAAATAATGTAATTGGTGCAAAACTTAGTTAAAACAGAAGATTTCTAGACAAGAAACAGAAAATCTTATCTCCCTAATATTTCAAATCAACCAGGTCTTGGTGGATTTTTTTTTATTTACATATTTTTGTTTACATTTTATTGTCTACCATAGTTGTGTTCCCCATAGAACCTACTTGCAGCTCCTCCAGGGTATCTAGATTTTCTAAGAAAATGGGCTTAATTAAGGTGTTAATTTCCTTTTGGTGAAGGGAGGAATAATTGGGTATGATGACAGGAGTCATGACACATCCTGAGTTTGAGCAGATATCTCTGAAAGCCTAGAATGAGTGGCAAGGTAGCTCCATGCACTAAGAAGAAGCAAAAGAAAGAAAATACATTTTATAAACTGAGAACTGTGTAGACATTTACAATATATAGAAACCATGAATGTCCTAAGGCAATAGAAATAGGGGTTGCTTATCTCGGCTGCTGCTGTGCTCAGTAAATGTAATTGCATATGCTGTTCTGGTTCATTAACAGATGGCTTGGTAAATATTTCTGTTTGAGTAGAGCCTGAATTCAGACAATTCTTGAACACTGTTTCCAAAAGCCAAATTTTAAACCCACTGAGCTTCACTTCTGAAGCTGCTTTGCCATTTGTAAGCAGTTAACCTACATTACAATGCACTGGAGAAGTCACTATAGAGTCCTAGAATGTAATGTAGTCATTAGTATGCCAGTAACAAAATTAAGCTTCTGGTATAAATTGCCTTGGATTTGGGGTGGCTTTTTTGTGGAATATCCAATTTCACTGTGTGTGGCACGTTTTTTTTTACTTTAGCTTCATCATGCGCATCATGAAGTGACTGTTACTGGTTATCATATGGGATCCATTCTCATCATCACGAAGATCTCTTTCTCAGACTCTTTGATGTAGATGTAATTTCTCTAAGTCACTGTGTTTTCTGCTGCCAGAAATATGTTTTATATGCTGCTTGTATATGCAACTGACACTGTTTTTGCCTAAATGTACATCAAAGGAACCTATGCCACTGATGACTTGGGGGGTTCTTCTATACGCATGGAAATAAGAAACTGGCCTATTTCCTTCCTCTAGAGTGCTGTTTTCTGACCATAAATGTACAAAAAAAGCACACTGTTGCCAAGTTGGCTTTGAAAATGCCTAACTCCTACTAAGGCAACTCACAGGATGTCCTATATTAATCTTTGTGATTGAGATCTTTCCATCTGTCCCTTTTGATGACAATACTGAATACTCTGTGCTAAACATGCAAGTATTCAACAACCACTTGTCTCCCACCCCTATAGATTTTGCTTTTTTTTTTTTTTTAATGCATGAACAAACCCTAGAGTATCCTACTCTAAATGGACCCTCCATAACTTATAGTTTCAAAGAGAAAAATTCCACTTCCCTTTTTTATCTTTTAGGACACTGTAATCTGGGGTATTAAAAAATTTTAAGAAACAAATATTTTTTACTTTTTCCAAATATTTTTATTTCTATGCTACTGCTGGAAATCTGAGTGGTTGCAACTTTTTAACCTAATTATTCATGACTAGAAAGCTAATAAAATATGGAATTTTCTTGAGTAATTCAGAATGGCTGATTTTCAAGATAAAGAAGCAAGCTTCTCCCTTGTGAGGTCTCCAGAGCGAGTAACTGTCCTCTGCTTGATGGATCATGATCCATAAGTCTCCTCTTTAGTGTGCTTTGAAATTAAACTGTTCTGTTCCTTGCATGAATGAGGCTTGCAGGGAGAGAGAGGTTGCTCTGTTGTGAAAATGGAGTCAGATGAGTCTAATACTGCGACTTAATTTTTTACCTTTACAAATTTTTGTTATCATAATAAAAAATAGCTACTTATTTTTGGGTGTGAAACTTGTCTGTGTCAGTCTAAGCCAGGACAGCCTCAGCCATGTGTTTGTATTTTGGTCTGACTTGCTCAAGAAGCCTCAGCACACTGCACAAAGCTTCTCTGTCTCTAGGCTGAGTAACAGCTATATGATACTCCCAGACATACCTTTCCTAGCCACATGACATATTGCCATTCCAAGTACTGAAAGTCTGTATATTTCTCTTTCCTGTTATTATAAATTCCATGTAAAAACTAAACTTCAGAAATACAGTGAAATATTTGCTAGAGACTTGAACCGGAGAGTGAGTGCTTTTCTAGGATCTCTTCTGTTAATTTGGACCTCTCCACACACCCTGGTGACCCTTGGGGGATGTGTGGAGACCTACACTCAAAATGGGGGTGCAGGAAAGAGAAATGTTTTTATAGGCATAAGAAGTAGTGACCTGAGGTGGCCCCTGAAAATCAACAAAAATATGCTAAAGGTTTTGGTTGCATGAGCAGTGGGAGAGCTTGAATCACCTGAAAAATAAAGGGAAAAAGGAAAATGTTGGACGGAAGCCAGCAGGGACAACATGAAAGTAGGAGAAGAAAAGCTCAAAATGGAAGCTGAGTGCGACAAGCTCCAAGAATGAGAGATGTGTGGAGTGAAGAAAAAGAGGTGTGTGTACAATTCAGAATCACAGAATGACACAGTCACATAATGTTTCAGGGTGGAAGGGACCTCTGGAGAACATCCAGTCCAACCCTCCTGCAAAGGTAGGCTCATCCAGAGCAGCTTGCACAGGATCACATAGGTAGGTGTTGCATATCTCCAGAGAAGGAGTCTCCACAACCTCTCCAGGCAGCCTATTCCAGTGCTTTGTCACCCTTGAAGAAGAGAAATTTTCCTCCTATTCAGAAGGAACTTTCTGTGTTTAAGTTTGTGCCTGTTGCCCCTTGTCCAACTCCTCGACTATTTATAAATGCATGTCTAAAAGGCAAATTTTGTTATTGTTTATGCTTTAGTTCAGTATTTATGTTTAGATTAAACAATATTTGTGGTGAGCAATTCTCTTCTTTGACCTGATTCCCCTTACAGAGAATTCTCCATTTGGTTGACTTGAAGAAAGGAAAATTAAGTTCAAGGGTACAATGGTCACTGTTCATTCAAACTTGCTTTATTTGTATTCATCTATATCTGAAGAAAAAGAAACTAGGAGTTATAGGAAAGAGGAGAAAAGATGAGACCACAGTATGTAAAGGCCTTCATGCTGTTTGTCTACCTGCAGTCCACTTGCTGCAAGGGACACAAGTTGCTTTGTGGAAGAACAAGACCTAATTACACCAAAAACTGCATAATACTGAGTCATCAAAACTTGCAGTTGGATATTCAGCTATAGAAGAAATAAGAACTTGAAATATCCCAAAGTCCAATGAATATTCCAGTTTACCCTGTGTCTACAGGCATAGTTCGTCAAAGTATCTACTGTGCATAGTTTGTGTGCATAGTTGTAACTCATCTTGAAATTTCAGAGTCCTCTACCATCATGATTGTTATGGAGACATTCTTAGTAAGCCTCTTTCTGCACACAGCAGCCCACCATTACAGTGCTATAACGGCATGGGGTCCTACATACAGACAGTTGTCCTTATTGAGAAATGGGGATGGCAAGTTAGCTTTCTTCAACTGCTTATTCCATGCAAAAACAACTAAGATTAAGAAATGTCCCAGAGAGAAGCAAATGAATTGTAAAAATGATCAGTGGAAGCTACTGCACACATTGCTCTCTCCCATGCCTCAAGCAAGAAAACCAAAAAATATTATTTTTTTTTCTGTCATTATTAACTTCTATCTGAATCTTAATGAAGTATATTCAATGAAGTCTGTAAGAATATACCTTTTCAAGATGACAGGTTCTACTGTCAGAGATGGCCCTCAGCCTGGACCTGACTATTCCAAGCTCTAGGGGAAAGGAAGTGGGTGGAGATAATGATCTAAAACTAGATGTATGGCCACATTTTTTTAATAATCTGTCTGTTAGAAAATAAAAACTGAATGCCTCTAAATTTTGAAATGTTGGTGCTGGAAATCTAGATCTCCCTTCTGCTTATATGGGTTGGGTTTTTCCTTTTACTTGTCAGTCCTGACTCTTTTACATCTTTGAAATGTAAAAGTGTTCAGTTTATGTTACTTAGTTTCAACATTGTTGATAATGGCTCATCCTTTGGTAAAAGCACAGGTCATCACAGGAGCAAACCTGACAAATGTCTTGTTCAAAAAGATAAGGTACAGCACATGCCATAACCAGTCACAATTGCCTCTAGTTCTAGGAAACAGAATGCAATCGCAGGACTTGAATTGGTATAAATTGGGATAGTTCCATAAATTTAAGTGGTGCTGATTTGATTTACAGCAACAGGGATCTGGTCCTCATACATGAGAAGAATAACATAACTTCTGCATAGACTGTGTTTTCCTGTATGTAACATTTTTGATTACCCTATGTTCATTATTACTGAAAAGGGGTGGTAATAGAAAATCACAGCTTCTAAGGAGGCTTGAGGCTATTTTGCCAAGAACAACATCATATACCAGCTTTTACTTCAGGACGAAGGCTGTTAAGTATCTAGCAGATTTGTTTTTCATCAAAATAGAGTTAATATATTATATATGGTCCTTTAAAGGCTACATGGTTTCTGAAAAAGGCTCTTTTGGGATCAAATTACATTCATTGCTGAACTTGATATGGAGATGGTGAAGCTCGTTAAAAAGCTTCATGGCAGGTAGTCAATGCCACTGCTACCACAAATCTACAAATTTTTTCCAAATTACGATTCCGGGCATACTCTGGTTTCTTCTAAGCAAAACCAAGTGACTCTGTAGAAAACTATAGGCTAAGAAAAGAAGAAAATTGGATGTGTGTTTCCATTTGATTAAGTCCTACTTATTTGCAATAATATATTCAGTATCACTGTAAAAATCATTGAAATGCCAGTCCAAAACACAGAAGATAATATTAGGCATAGGCCCTCCAGTTTCAAAAAGGGGTTTAGATTCCAGTGACCTAACTCCACAGATGATTGACAACTAATTTTGACCAAGTTCTGCTTTAAGAACAGTCAAGTCTTCCTACTTTTGATTTTCCCTTACAATACTTTATTGCGATTAATCTTGCATTCTTAGTGTTGTATTTAATCACAGTACATTTTAGTAAATATGAAAGCTTAGGCACTGGGATTGGAGTTTAAGAAGAATTTAAGAAATAAATTTAAGAAAATGATTTCCAGGTCTTCACTACATACTGCTTATGTAGTTCGTAAGCTACCCATGTAATTTCCTAAATCCCCAGGTCAAAAAAGAAATGCTGCTGGACATGGGCAAATAATTTCAATTTTGGTTTGTCTGAGCATTTCAGCATCTATCAGAAACAGAGAGACTAGTAATCCATACTTAAATTGCTCTAATGATATGATTTTCATTTCACTTGCCAGAAAGGACTCCAGCTGTGGACTGAAGGCTATAAAAATTACAAAACCACACTTTTGGTAGCCTCACCTGCATTTTTAGGGCTTCCTAAATGTTTTGGAAGAAGTTGTCTCTATAGGTAGCCATGAAATAAGATACGGAGGAGCAACACAGATGAGACTTAACTAACTTTGCAAATACCTTAACATTTAGAATATTCGGGTTTTTTTAATCTTTATGTTTAGATAGAATTGTAGCAATTGTTTTTCTTTAGTTTTACTCCAGACTGAATGACCTTGGAGAAAGTCCTTGTATCTCTTTTTGAAGAGGTACATGATCTTCTCTACACTAGAGAAATGCCAGGGATTCCCTGTTCTTAGATCTCTTATATCAGATGCTGAGAAATAGAAGGCTGGTTTGGTCAGCACCCATACCCAAAGATTAAGTATTGGCCTTGACAAACATAAGACATTGATGGCTTTTGCAATGCCATGGGACGTGGCCCAAAGAGACTCTTCAGCAAATGTACATGCAGCCTAGAAATCCTCTGCACACCTGCAGAGTATGTCTGCTGTGCACATATAGTAGCTCTGATCCATCCATACTAGACCTGCTCCCCCCACCCTGACATAGCTTCATGCCATTCATCTGTCACCAGAGAGAAGAGATCAGTGCCTGCCCCCCTGCTTCCCCTCATGAGGAAGCTGGAGACAGCCGTAAGGTCTTTCCTGAGTCTCCTCCTGGATGAACAGACCAAGTGACCTCAGCCATTCCCCATCAGGATGTCCCTCCAGATCTTTCCTCATCTTTGTTGCCCTCCTTTGGATGCTCTCTAACACTTTATATAGAGCATATACTGTTTATATACTGTGGCTCTCAGAACTGCCCCCAGCACTGGAGGTGAGGCCACCCCAGCTCAGAGCAGAGGGGACAATCCCCTCCCTTGCCTGGCTGGTGATGCTGGGCCCACATCATCCCCCAGGACAGGGCTGGCCCTCCTGGTTGCCAGGGCACTGCTGGCACATGTTCAACTTGCCATCGACCAGGAACCCCAGGTCCCTCTCTGTGGCACTGCTTTCCAGCCTCTCATTCCCCTGTTTGTCCATACATCCAGGATTGCCCATCCCAGATGGAGAATCCGTAACTTTCCCTTATTGAATTTTATGTGGTTGGTGATTGCAAAGCCCTCTAACTTGTCAAGGTTTTTCTGCAGGGCCTCCCTGCCTTTGAGGGAGTCAACAGCTCCTCCCAATTTAGTATCATCATCAAGTTTAACTAATACACCTTCAAGCTTCCAAGCATCCAAGTAATTTGTGAAGACATTGACAAGCACAGAGATGAGGATGGAGCCCTGGGAACCCCACTAGTGACCAGTCATCAGACTGATGTGACCCCATTCACTACAACCTTTTGTGCCCAACCTGTGAGGCAGTTGCTCACCCATCATAGGATGGGATGGATATTGTGGGCTGGACATTTTATCCAGAAGGATACTGTGAGACACACTATCAAAAGGTAATAATCACTATAACCCAAGTTAAAAGATATTTTTGGCTTCACCTTACAAATCTCAGGTACAAAAGATTCCATGACACATTGAAACAGGTCATTAAATCATGTGCTTACAAATTCAAGCTGGAATGTAAAGGTGAAGACATGGGTATTTCTTACTACTGCTTAGAATAAGTAATTTGTGGAAAGATTAATCGCCTTACTATATGCATTGATTTATTTTTCTAAAATCAAGGAATATATCTACATAGGTTAGACCCTGAATATGCTGTCATCCAGAAATGAAAGGGTCTCCAGTGTGCTAAGAGACATAGCACAGTTACTATGTTACTGGAAAATGAAGTTTTCTTTCTTGGAATTTGATAATGTAAAATTCTTATGTTAAGCATCCAGGATTGGACAAGCATTTGTTAGGGAAAAGCATATGGTTTCTCACACAGGGCTGCACAGTAGCCTATTATGACCATTAGACCACTGACTAAATGTAGTGAATGTAAAATCTGAAATGTGGTTACAAGGCTACAGCTGAATGGGCAATTTGGGAATTGAAAATTTGGGCCTAAATTGTTTTTTACCTGGGTACCATATTCTCCTGTCACTGGAAATGAATAACCAACATTGACTTTTGAAAAATTACTTGTCTCTACTGTGGGAAAACAAGGCCTTTGGGTATACATTGGTTACCAAAATCACAGACATGCTCTGTTCTTTGTTTTATCAAGATTGCTATCTCCTTCTTTAACCATCTACACATTCTGATTTTTATTTTATTAATGCTGGATATTCATAGACAGAAATTGCTCTGCAAAGTGATGAATTTTGCAAGCAAAACATGTCCAACTTCATAAGAAAACAAGCCTGTAACGATCTCCATACAGAAGGAGAAGCTATTGAGTTTACTGAATGGTAAATACTAAATATACTTAAGCATACACAAAATACCATTCACATTGCATTTTTTCACTTTATTTCTTGTTCACTTTATTGTCTTCTAAATCAATAAATTACAATGGGGGGAAAAATTGATTAAAAAATCTAAGATAAACATAGTACTAATCTAGGAGACAAAGATAGAAAGGTGTTTAGATAGATACCAAGGAGAGAATAAAGAAGGTGGATATTTTCAGTGTCCAAATATATGAGGCAAATTTTTCATTAGGAAAGAAAAAAATAATGACACAAAGACTGTAAGAGTGTAAGAAGCAGAAGTTGAGTGATAATTGAAGCATTCTGTTATAGACAGTCTGTGAAGATTCCTACTCTTAATATATGCTGAACTAAGGATCAAATTGCAGGGTCTTTTGCAATAGGAATAAAAGACTCTCAGATTCCACACAGACAGATTATATGAGCAAAGTAGCTAAATTAATGAACTGAGGAAAAGCAGGTTGATTAATCTGTAGCTATTATGACTGTGGTGAGGATTTGATAACAAGCCAAGAAAAGCAACCATAATAGGGAGCTACTATTGAGCTTTCTAGCTGAGAAACGATGTTGAGGTGTAATTTTAATTGGGATTCTGAGTTAAAGACAGCAGAAAGTAGCTTCGACATTTAAGAACTGATGAGTATGAAACATTATCCATATTTCTCATTAAAGTTTATTTATTTTAGTTTTGTGGTTGAAATATTTTTTCATACTGTGAACATGTTTTTGTATATTCATGAGACTATTATTTTAAACCTTCTTACTCAAGAAAAGAGCAATGTCTGAAAAACTACTGAGTAGGAAGGACTCTTTTTTTAATGACCAGAGAAATTGAGCTTATCCAAGTTTAAAGTTTGGAAGACTGCTCCTAGAGGAGGTGCCTTAATTACATAAATAATTTGGTCCTATATGTTAATCACTTAGATTTGGCTGTATTAATTTAACTTCATTGACCTAAGTAGCCCTAATACAAATATTTTCAACAGCTTGCTTGCCTTTAGCTGCTGGGAGATTCTGCAAAACCTTATCACTGCTGTCTTTGTACTCTTATGCTTAGGAAAACTTCAGCAACTTTGACATTAAGTAGCTAGGAAAACATCTGCATGTGCATTACATTTACTTCTTCAGCTTCAGTTCAGTTAATGAACTGTCTGCTTCCATGTAAATCAAGAAAAACAGTTAATGCTTTCATCAGGTGAACAGTGCTCAGGAGTTTCTTTGAAGGTGGGGTCATATTCACTACAGCAGCTGAATGCTGCCCATATAAACACCCCATCTCAAAGATGTTGTTCTGTTTTTCAGACAGGCTTACAGTTGTTAAGAGGAAGCATGCCAGTGTGCCAGGTACCAGAAGCCAGACCAATTTACTTTGAATCTGTGGAATGGAGAGAAAAAAGAAAACACCCAATAAAAATCCCATGAGTGGTTTTTGAGACCTTAACAAAATAGAAAGCATGAAAAGCTGAGATTGCATCTGGGATTTATCACCATGTTTTGGTAAACCTTTGGGTGTAGCCAACACTCTGTCCTGTGCTGAGGATTCAGTGAAATTATACCACAAATACTCTCAACAGAATTTGTCAGATCAACTTTACACATGAGTGTTTTTGACTGATTAGTTACTGGCATAGACAAGTGACGAGTTCAGAGAAAGGTGACTTTTTCTTATTGGGAAACTTAAGCATGAGAAATATTACTAGGGAGTGTGACCCTAATTAGAAGAATGGAAATAGTTAATTTGTTTCCATGCAAATTTGAAGATAACATCTGAATCTTCTTAAGGAGTAGTAGATCCATTTTGCTTAATATGAAATTGATGTGTTGATGTATTGCCAGTAAAGGAGAGGTCTGTAAAATAGATGCTTTTAAGGTTACTTAGTCTCAGATGAGTTGTCCATAGCCTTTTACAGTGCATGAGCCCAGAGGTGCCAAAGCATGGAAATCCATCTCAGTTATCCACTTGGAAAAGTCAAGAAGGGTACTAGTTAATAAACTTTAGAGTAATCCTTCTATTACTGCATATTTGATTATTTATGCAAAAATAGGACAGCTTTGACTTGAGAGATGCTATTAGATGTATCCCTGGAATGTTCTGTATTCTGTCAGGCCCTGCTTGGATGTCTAATGTACTTGACTGTCTTTCTCCATGGTCACGCTATCTAAAATGACCATTTCAGTGTATGTTCCAAGTCACTGGGCCAGTCCCTGTTCTGTGAGGCTGTTCCTTCTTTACTGTTGCTGTGTATTTCCATTTTGCTGTGTTTTAGAACATGCAGGTCCCATAAAGTAAGCTGACAAAACCATGAAGATTATTTCCTGTAAATACTCTCTTATCTTTACACTTAGCAATTATTTAGTCTTTGTGTCTCTATTTCATGAACTGTCCAGGACATCATTTTGTCTTTTGTTCAGATCATTCATGAAAGAGATTTACCAGTGTTTTACAAGGATCTATACCCATTCAGAATCTTCCCTGAAGTATCTAGAGCATGCACTTGTATGTTCTGTTTAAAGCAGAGTTAGAGTAATGGCATTAACAGTGCTATTATCTTTGACACTTTTTACCTCTATGGCTCCTATCATATATTAAAATGTACTTTTAAGAATGTCACATGTATCATCCATACATCTCTTTCAAGGGCTTCAGTTTGTATGCAGCTTTTTCTAAAATTGTGTTTTTCTGCTTGCTTAGATAAGAACAGCTGAATGGAAAAAAAAAAAAATAAAAATGTAGCCAACATGGTGATACAGCCAGTTAAATTGCAGTTTTGGTGACAAGTGTATGATACCCTTTAGATTTACCAATGGTCTTGTTAGTAATGCACATGCCACTACATGCTATTTTTCTTTAGAAAAAAAAAAAAAATTAAAAAAAAAAATCAGAAAGGTGTCAATCAACCATGCGTTCAGAAAGAAGTGAAAAATAGTGTATGTAAACACAAGGTCTTTGTGACTCCAGATATGTAATATGACTGTCTGGTGTGTTTCTGGCAAGCCAAAGGCAAGTGATAAAGTATAATGAAATGTCAAATTAACCTGTAAGGTGTTCCTAAGGACAGAGGATGCATTTTATTTAAAGAAAGTAATATTGTACCTCATGCCAAGCTGAAGTAATTTCCTTCCGCTTTCTATACTTCCTAGGTTTCCAGATTTATATTTTTTAAAAGCATTTGCCAGAGCTCACCTGAAGAAAGCATTACTCAAAGTCTAAAGGAAATATTTTTGTTCAGAATCCAGACCCATAAAGAGTAACTACTGTATGCTAAAAGAAAAAAAACAACTGTAATTTTACTACTAATTATGCACATAAGCTGAATAAATAGCCCACTGTTGCTGTGTTGAATAGAAAATTCACACATTGCTGCTTACAGCAACACACAGGGATTGCTTTCTCTATCACTAACCTAATTAAGGGATTTCTTAGCATGTAGTTTGTCTTTTCTTGGAAGCCAAAGAAGATTGTGTGAAACAAAATATACACATGGTCCCATTGACTGGGAGAACTATTAGTTTAAGTGTCCACTTCAGTCAGTTATTCAAGAACTTGGCTATTTCTTGTTAGGTATAAAGGAGCTTTAGTTTAATTGAATTTATTATAATGTATAATTCACTAGTTCCAGAAAGATTGGGTTGGCAACACTGATATTAATAAATTATTTGAAGGCCAAAACGCTGAAAATTTAACCATCAGGAGCTGGACTCACAAGGACATGTGCATTAATTGAGCAGTAAGGTACCTCTTTTATGCATAAAGCTATCAAGCAGCTGCTGGTTAGAATTATAGGAGCATAAACTTCCCCAACAGTTAAGTTTCCACCAATACAGCATTTCCAGTGGCTACATCTGCTGCGGAGCCCTGTTGGTTCTGTCAGTGGTGGAATGCATGCTGGGTGCATGGGTCAGGGACTTCAGTCCCTTTGCAGAGGGACTGGTTATCTCACAAGGACCCTTCCCAGCACAATGGGCTCCCCCATGCTGGAGGCACCCATTTCTTCCACAGCTCCATGCAGAGATTCAGCTTGTGGATATGGATTTTGCCAAGTAGTAAGACAAATGCTGGTGAGTGAATCGAGTCCTTTGTTTCCTTTGTGGTGACCTTTTTGCAGTGCAATGAAAATTAAGAAGTCAAGAAATAAGGCTGAGACTTCATGAAGTCATCCATCCCTCTTCATGAAAAATTCAGAACATGAATGGAGTCTTACATTCTTGGGAATGTGTGAGGGTAACACAACCTCTGTAAGACAATAACCACAAAATTGCTTTTTCCTAATACCAGCCAATTATTTATTTATTAACTCATTTTTTAACCAAGGAAAGAACCACGACCTCTGTCTTTCCTTCTCTTTCAACTTGGATTTGCTAGCCAAAACATTTCTCAACTATGTCCTGGTTTCCTGATTCATATTTCCAGAGAAGTACACGTGCTGCCATCTATCATTTCTTTTCTGAGTATGTGATTTTATCCAAGAATATTTCAAAGCAAATTAGAAATCCAGATGAGATTTCAACAGGGACTCATATCTGCCTATTTTATGTGTAAGAACATTTTGTACAGATATTGTGTTTAGTTTCATTAATTCTTGAGCTGTGGGTTCCTCTTGTTCATCATGTTGACGACTGAGCAGGTGGAGTGCCTGCTGCCTTTGGCTGGGCCTGTGAGGAGCGTGTCAGTGATGCTGTGGTCACAGGCAAATCAAATCACTCTGAACCAGTTAATGATGCTTGTGCCCGACCTCCCAATATTTTGAGTCCTCTATGGTAGTATATATGATCTGAATATATTCCACAGGAAATATCTAAATTAATATTTTTGTTATGACATTACATGAGTATTGAGTATCGTGGTTATGTTTTGGAAAAAGTGTTGTCTTCCAATCACTGAAGATAAATCATTGAATCACAGAATATGCTGAGTTGGAAGGTGCCCATAAGGACCGTTTTGAGTCGAACTCACAAGATAGCCCAAGAGTCACTCCGTGTGTCTAAGCATTGTCCAAACACTTATTGAACTCTGTCAGGCTGGTGCTGTGACCACTTCCCTGGGGAGCCTGTTCCAGTGCCCAACAACCCTCTGGGTGAAGTACCTTTCCCTAATATCCCACCTAAACCACACCATCAAAACTTTAGGCCATCCCCTTAGGCCCTGTTAATGGTTACTACAGCAAAGAGATTGGTGCCTGCTCCTCCTCTTCCTCTCATGAGGAAGCTGTAGATTGTGATCAGGCCTCCCATCAATCTACTCCAGGCTGAATAGGCCAAGTGACTCCAGCTACTCCTCACACAACTTCTCCTCAAGGCCATTTACCATCTTTGTGTCCCTTCTTTGGATGCTCTGTAATAGTTTAATATCTTTCTTATATTATTGTGACCAAAACTGAAGACAATATTCAAGGTGAGGCCACATGCTTCAGGTATTTGAGCATCTCTCAGTTCTGCATCTTTACTTAAGATATTCTGAGGCAATGAAGTTTGACCTGAGATTGTTGTTTTTTGTTTTTTTTTTTCTTTCTAGTCACCTCAGTCATGTACAGATGATCTGCATAAATATTAAGATTAGCTGAACAGAAATTACACTTTTATTCTAGAATCCTCCTAGCAATTTATACTAATTTCTCTTTTGCATTCAAAAATATTCACCATTTTCAAAAGGATAGCCTGATCACCAGAGAAACTTTACAAGGTATGTTCCATGATGAAATAGAGAAATGCACTCATTTGTTTAATTGGATGATAATTTCTGTAAATGAGTCCTGTACGCTTGTTTTGAGTCAAGTAACCAAATTGTTGCTGTCACCGTGAGTCTCTATTGATAAAAATTAATCTAGATGTGTAGAGAAAAGTCACTGACATTGTTAAACTGGCTGATATTGGAAAATTTTACTTTGGACATTTTACCAGCCATGATAGTTTCTTTTTAACAACATGCATCATTTTATCTTACAAATTCTAATAAGGTAGATACAGAATGTAGTAAAACCACAGATGGATGATGCAAAATAATTTAAAATATAAATTAAAAAACATTATTTTATTGAGTGATTTCTTTCAAATAGTGAGGAATTTTACCTGTACACTGTCCTGATATTGTCTCTGTAATTGCTCTCTAGCAGAGCAGAGAATATCTGTGGATTTTAGTACTGGACTAGTTAAGAGAGAGACCATAGCAATTCTCCTAGATACTTCAAAATACCAGCTAAACATGATGCCCAATTTACTTGCCTGGAAATCCAGTCTTGCTGAAAGCATATACCTCTTTCCAGCTAATAAGAGATCCTGCCATTTGCATCATTGCTAAACCTCTGCTTACTCTTGGGTGATTTTATGTATCATACATCAATGGTAACATATATTTTGGACTTTTCTATCAGACAGCTGAGGCTGATGGGCTGCACAAACATAGTTTAAACTGCTGAGGTAACTGCTTTCTTATATAAAACTTGTTTTATAAAAGTTTATATATGCACATCTGCTTTGCTTCAGTAATTCTGCTACAGCTGATAAAAGTGATGCTTTTGGAAGATTAAAATTGTTAGAACTTATAATGATTATATAAAGTTATAAATTATATTAATTGCTTAAATCTCTAATTAGAGAATCCTGTGAAATCTGCTTGCTCTCATGAGATAGTCTCACTGAAATCAGAGGAATGTGCAGCACAGAAATGGCATCTATGAACAGTCCTTTATCAGCCTTGCAATAAATTTGCAACCCTTGGGTTTCACGGGATATCCATGTCCTGGGTTTGTGATTTATGTAGTAGATTTCCTAGATTTTAAGGTTGCCCTATGAATTCTGAGGTTGTTAGACTGCAAAGGGTCATTGCTTCATGCTTCTTAGGGGAATGTAGAGCCTCCACCTTCACTAGCAAAGCTGAAAGTTAACATAGTATGGAGATAATAAAAGTTTTTAATGACACATGACCTATATCAAGTTCCCCTGTCACTTCAGATAACAGCAATGCAGAAAGGATCATACCTTGCTGCAACCGATTTGCATCCTATTTCTTGTTTCCGGGGAGATCTGAGACTAGTGGTCAAAGGCAGGCCAAATCTGAAGGTCCTGTGCAGTCTAAGTGTGCTGTTTGACTTCAATATCTGGGGAGGTGGTATCCGCAGACAGAAAAGATCTAGTTTGAAATTGTCTGTTGTTGATGTTGCTCAGATAGAAGGACAGGAAAAGAATTAAAGGTTTCAGTGAACCACCTTTTAGTTTCTGCAAAATTCCCTTGCTAAATCTTCTCCAGCTTTTGCCTCTGCTTCAATGATACTGGTTCAGCTTCAAGGAACCCTGATAAAAGGGAGTTTTATAATGAAGATATTTAGATTGTATTTAAAATATATTGACTTTGAAAATTAATTACTTTAAATCTATGAAACAACCTTATTCTGCCATCTCTGAAACTGCTTCCTAGAGGGTAGGAGCTTCCATTACAGTGGCAAAATTCCCATTGATTTTAGAGCTTTGGAATAAGATTTCTAATCCTTATCCTGATTGTTCTGATACCAAAATCTTTCTTTATAGAGCATTTATATAATTTCTATATTTATTTCAAGAACTTCAAGACAATACTGGAAAAAAAAGATAATTGGAGCACCCGTATGAGTCCAGAGTCCATTCCCATATTATGAACAGGCTTAGGTTATCCTCATTCTATATATTCATATTACAGGTAATGGATTATTTTTCAGGGTGAAATGCAATTAGCGCTAGGATGAAGCAAAATTATTAAGTTTATTATAAACCAGAAACATTGACTGTGGGCAGTGACAATTTTAGTCTTCTATTTCACTTTGGTTTTGCTGATAAAAAAGCACTAAATAATTGTGATATATTTATATTAAAAACATAATAGAAAAAAAATATATTCAACATTGTTGATGCAGCTCAAAAAGTAAGATACTAAGTTGCTTCTTGCCTTGAAAAAAGTTGGGAGAAAAAATGTCTGACTACCTGTGTATTAATATGAAAGTATTGTGCGTATGCTCAAAAAATGACCATAAATTCTTAAATTATTGCAGGAACTGCAAAGAAGTTTGAACAATTGATAAACAACTTAGGAAGTTGTTCTGGAGACTTTGGTTAATAGGGAATTTTGATAAAGGGAGGATGGGGGTTTACTAAATACACAGGCTGTAAACACAAATACATCCCCAAATGTATGACATTGCAGGGGAAGTGATGAGATACTGAAAACTTCTCCCTTTCCATTCCAGCAATTTTGCTTTCTTTCTAAGAGGCATGTTTGCACATCTGGTTGGAGGGGAAAGTTTAGGCTGAAAGGACACCTCTTTAACCATGACTGAGGAACTAAAAGAGCAATATTTTTCAAAACATACTGAATAGATTAGCCATGTTTTCAGTGCATTTTGTTTGCTTTTACAGACAGAGAACAAACAACTTTTTCTACAGGTGAATATTCAGCTCCAGGATTTAAAGACTCTAAGTGTAGAAATATCAAGAAATGGCAAAATAGAGTAGGTTGGGGAATTTACTTGTCTTCCGTTCCACAGTGGCTGTTCTTCAAGATATCAAACACAGTCCCTGTTACATTTGACACTGTATGCAAGTATAAAGAATACTATAGTGGCATTGTAACTCCAGCTTAATCTGTTATTGTCTTTAATGTACTTGCCTTAAATAGTGTTTTTGAATGTCTTTTGTGATGAAGAATAAAACAATAATTTGATTCCTTTTTATTTACTCTTTCTGTCAAGCAATAATATTTTGTTAATCTATGGTCAAAATATAACTAATAACTTTGTTTTGCACAAAATCATAGAAAAGAGGGTGGGGAACAGAGAGCAGCAAAAATGGGCAGAATGCTATGGAAATGTGATTATTAGGATTTTAAGAGAAGCCAAGGACCATTGTGAGCAGTGAAGGGATGTTTTATACCCTGAGTACATTATGCTCCACCTCACTTCCTTCCTTCATGGTTCCTTGCATATGGACTAATTGCAACTTACAGGCAGATTTACTGTAAATTGTTTGGGATATGGAATGTATCTTCTTGTGTGCTCCCTCAACTAAAATACTTAGCAAAAAGAAGTAAGTTATGCATACAGAAAAAGGCATATACCTGTATAGAAAGGGCAAACAGTGAAGCTATCCCTATTCAAATTCTGGGCAGGTTCTGTTTCAGATCTGGATTAAAACTCCTTGGTTCATGGCTTGACAGAAAGACAGCTGGTGGTGTCCAGCAGGAGAAAATATGGAATAATTGTAGTGAGAGAATGCTCCTAGAAAAACCAGTAAAACAGTCCTGCTGCTGCACCTTCCCACCCTGTTATTGGAAGGAGTAGGTAATGTAGATGCAGCCTTCCTCATTGCCATAGGAGTTGAAGGCACATTATCCATCATTCCCAGGTCTGTCATGATATTTCAGGTTTACTGTTTTGGCTTAAGAATACCAAGTGATGGTGTTTGGTTTTGGAAAAGTCAGCATAGTTTTCAATGAATGTCAGAAATTCTTGCTTACCTCTTGAAAGCTAAATCCTACCCAGGATAATGTGGTCTCCTGTGAGTTAAAGGTTTTAAAAGAACCACATAGTGGTTAGGGTGGTGCTAAAACTGCAGCCTGAATTTAGTCTTTGGTTTTAATTTGTGTCCCTGAACTATGAAGACATTGTTTTCTGTAAATGTCAAAAAAGAAAAAAACACAAGTTCATTGCTGCAATTTTACTGTTAGCTTTAGATGTGGCATCCAAGGCATTGTGAGGCGCTGCACCATTGAATGCATTGGAATTATTCTAGAACTGTAAATGGACTTTAACCATTGTAGATAGGCATCTATTTGGGGAGAAAATATTTAACATTGTGGTATTTCAACTGTTTAGCAGCCCATTAAACTGCAAGGTAATTATCACCTATTTCCTAATGGACACTGATATTATTATTATTATTATTAGCATTAGCATTAGCATTAGCATTAGCATTAGCATTAGCATTATTAGCATTAGCATTAGCATTATTAGCATTATTAGCATTATTAGGATTTATTATGTTTAATAGTAACTGGCAGTCTCAGAAGAAGCCTCAGATGAAATTATCAATATGTAACTGTAGGACCATCACACCTCTTTGAAGTCTGGAGTAATAGGGTTTGGTTTTTTTTCCAAACTGTTTACTGTCATGAATCAAATAACTTGTGGATGTACTTTATTATTAACCATTTTTATATTGTCACTGAACAGTTTGCAATTCTCATGAAGTGAGCAATCAAATATGATTTTGGAATAATAATCAGCTTTAGCTTGGTTTCTAGTAGTCCATTATTTATGTCTGATATTTAAAACTTAGACTCTTTGGATTGCATATTCATGAAGTTAGGCCTTTTAGTTCTCTCTCACAGATGTTAACAAAATTGTCCTGATATGATCTCTTAACCACCTGACTCCTGAAGAAAAACGAGGTAAGCAGTCCCTTAGAGACATTTCACCTCCAGAAAAGGAAGACTTATAGAATCCTCTTGATTTTTTTTTTTCACAGAAATTTTATATTTCATGTGTCTTGACTGGTAATTTCTGTCCTGTACCAGAATTAATTCAGATACATTTCATTTATCTTCAAAAAGTGTGAGCTTGTTACTGAAAAGGTTTATGTGGTTTAAAAATTTTTTCTATGAAGTAAATCTGTGAAATGACCAGTTAACCACAGTATGTTGCCAAAAGCCTCACAATCCAGCACTCAATACAGAATTCCTGTGTGCTCCATTGGTGACAGTACCTGAGGAGGTACATTAGGGCATACAGAAGGCTCCCTTCCTCATTGCTAACGTCTTTGGCTGCAGACACTGCAAGGTAAGGTGCCTTAAAATGGCGTGAGACACAGTATAGCAGTTGTGTCTTTTATGTAAGAGTGTTTATTTTTAAAGCCTGAAGGAAAGGAGATATAGGTTTCCTGTATTCCATAAATACAGCTAGGTCCCTGGATAGTATAAGCTTGTGGTTGCCCAAGAGGAAATTCCATGTAACTTTATGTAATTATTAGTCTCTCAGCTTGTTTTCATCATCTCCTGAAAGACTGTTAGGAAAAAAGTGAAAGGTTAAAGAGAAGTTAGGGATCGGTCTCAGTGTGTAGTGAATGCTCCGTATATCCTCCGCTTCCTCCAGAGAAGTTAATGGAAAATAAAGCTCAGCTTTTCACAGCAGCTGCTTTGCACCTATGAAGGTCAGTTGTGTCTGTATCAGCAACATTTCACTCTGCTCCCTGGGTCTTCATGAAATGGTGAAAAGAAGTTAAGAGAGCTCTAATGGAGATCCACGGGGGTATAGGTGAAAGACTTCCATTGAACAGTATGTTGCTAAGGGAAATTTTGGGTGATTCAGCATGCAGCACTCTTTCCTCTAAATAAATATAAACCAATATTCCAGCAGACCACATCAGGAAAAGAATCTACAAGCAGGTTTGCACTTATAAAGAGGTAACAGTGAATATCTTTATCAGTGGGAACAAATAAAGATCTGGCGGTTAGTTTTTGAAAATGAATGTGTCTTAACCACCATACATTGCCAAAAAGCTAATTAGAAAAAACAATTCTGTGTTCATAAACTTCCCCTCCAGGTTTATTTGAAAAAGACGTGATATTCTTCATGCCTCATTCTGCCTGTGGTTTGGGGTTGCAGCTTTTAGCATTCTAGTTTTATTTTGGAGCAGTTATCAAGTAAACCTGTAGATTATATATATAGAGATAGAGAGAAATTCTTATCCCACTGAAGTCCTGCCATAAAATTGGTTCTGAGTTTGTGTTCTGACCATCTTAACATTGGTGCATAGTGAATGACAATAATTAGCTCTATGTGGCGCATTTACTCTATTTCAATAGAATGACTTGGATGAATATGCAAAAAAAATTTATAGCTACTCTGCATTCAAGTAATTGACACTCAATTTGTTATATTTGTCAAATATTTCAGTGTGAATCTAAAACAAATTTTTAGCATTTTTAGCATGATGGGTTTTTTTCAAAATAGTAAGTAAATTGAATTTTTCCTTCCAATGTAACGTGCAGATTATAGTTTAGATATAGATTATATCATGCAGCAATTGCTCAAACTTTTCAAAGACCCTAACTCACTAGGATGAGAGTAACTCTTCATTTTACAAGTGAATAACTTGGCATATTCAAAATAATAATATATACCAGAGCCCTGAAACCCCTAAACAATTAATTATACTAGTGAAATGTTATACCACATGTTTTAAAAAACAAGACCATTGATTCAGGGTGATCTGGATTTCTCTGAGGAATTTGACTCCTATGTGTTGTTTAAACATAGAAAATGTCTCTTACTTGTCTGTTACATTTTGCAGCATTAGCCAAATAATTTAAAAATCAAACAAAAAGTAAGATTTTACAACAGGAAGGAAGACATTGCTTCTGTTTGCAAGGTAAAAATAGTACTTACTGAAAATACATTTAGATTACATACTAAAACCAGCTTGTAGCTGGAATTTCACTTCAAAACTTATCTGCACAGAGCAAATTATATTTAAGCAAGTGACTTGAAATAAGTATACTGTGGTTACCATTAAACATTCCCATTTGCCAACAGTTACCACATGAAACATCTGAGATCACGACTGTTTCCCCTGCAATTAGAACAGCACATATACTTGTGATAATTTTGTGGTAACCAATAAGAATGTTCTTTGTTTATGATTTCCACAGTACTCGGACACACATTTTCAAAGAAACAAAACAGAAACAGGAGCAATGCTTGAAATTTGATTGGAATAAAAAATAATCCCAAAATTTTAACTTGTACCTTTAGCAGATAGCTAGCAAAAATACTGAGGAGAAGACATTTTTTCATCTTTAATTTTTCACTTCAGCTTCTGTTTTGCAAAATAGAAATGGATATATGCAAGCAACTCAAAACTTGAAGGCAAATTTTGAAAAACATTGGTGGAAAAATCACACACTCTGTAATCCCAAGAGATACTTTCAGGAGTCATATACACTGTAATAAACCCCTTCCCCAATAAATGCGTGTCAAGTAGGTCTAGCAAAGGAATACTCAATATCTGCTGAGTGTGCTATCCCTACTTCACCACCAGGGAGTGACTGTCCCATTGCACTTAATCACGATTTTCAAGTGCTTTTAGCAAAGTTTTGTGTCCTTAGTGGCTGCATTTATCCTGAGAAACAGCTTTTTTCTCTGAATTGATTTCTTTGACTCAAAATACTGCTTTAGGCAATGAGCTGCTCTTTCCAGGTTACGCTTTCATAAGGAAATGAAAAACAGCTCATGTTGTAATGAAAAGAGGTTTCTGATGTTTTCATCTTCTGGTGTACCAGAAATAGGTACAGATGAAAAAACAGGAAAAAAATGTTTAGTCCAAGGGGTGAGTAAAGCTTCTTTCAATCTCAACCAATTCAACAGCTCCTCACTCTTCTTATCTTGCATGATTTCCAGTGGTTTCAGATTCTAAGTTTTGTTTCTCACCAGTACAAGTTTAAAAGATACAGTGTACCAAATTTTAAGTGCAAGTCATACCAATTACAAGAAATTGTTTTGATTCACAATATTGCTTTGAAATGTACCAAAAAATCAAGTAAAAATGAGTAAAACCCAAAATATATAATTACATGATAAACAATTATCACATCACATGGTAATGTTGAGCGGGGCAAAATGACCCTTCAGAAAAAGAAATGTATAGATATAGCTTCCACTTTTGGTCTAAAGAACTTGATCACCACTGAATTCAGCATTACAGTACTGAATCTACTACACAGATCCTGTATACTCTGTTGGATGCTGTGCTTCTGTTGAGGGAGTGACACAAATTAATAAAGTTATGCTTGTCACACTAGATTCTCCTGTTATTACCAAGAGATGTGCTCTGAAGAGCCTGAGGCATAACAAGGTGGGGAGCTGAAGCTGTACCAAGTATGTACCTATACCCTCCCAGCACTGTGCTCTGCCTGGGAATGCTGTCTTGTACTGAACTGTTCTGTCAGATGTATTTAGATCTCACCCAAAGGATTTTAAAAATATGTGCCACTCCGAAAACCTTTATGGCTGAAATAACTTTGAAAGAAGTCCAACAATGTTATAAGCTAATACTGTGAAGTGTTGGCTCTTGCTAGAAGTTCAGTCACTTGGTAAGTGTATAAGAACAGATGAACAAAGTACACAGAGGAAGGATTAATACCCAGCTATGATTGTCTGTGATTGCAATCTCCTGAGGATGTACGCTAGAGTCTCTGTCTTGAGGTGGTTGCAGTTCATTATAGAAACATAAATAAAAATAGCCTGTAAACCATAGGAGTTCAGTTTCAGCTTAGGATTGGTGTTACTTGGCAGAACTCCACTGGATGTAGTTCCAGTGCCACTCCAGGCAGCTTTTGTTCAAACCAATAATGAACTATAACTGCTTTAAAACATCAGATTTATTTTCACCAATAAATTTATTATTCTTGCATGCTGTAGTTTTTTATTATCTCCCAGCAGGATAAAATACATAGGAATGAAGTAACCACTCCTTTAACTCTAGTGCCAAAGAATGTAATCTGTACATTCAAGAAAGGGGCACCCTGCATCTCTACAGGTTTGCTGAATTATTTTACAGTGCTTATTGCTTTTCCTGAAGATTAGTCACATAGGTGTCATTAGTTTCATACAGATTTCAATTTAGCATGGATGTCTCACCCATGTATACTGCTATTCATAATTTATATTCCTTTTAGGAAACTCAACAAAGGGGAAGTGTTTTGTTTTAAAGTCTTGTTTTAACCTTAAAAATTAGATTTGTAAAAACAACATAGCATGATCTGGATCCATGTTTCAATATCTTGAATACAGTATTTTTCATCATATATGTAAGAATCATCATCCCTGAGGCAAATTGGGTATGGCTAGACTTCTCTTTGGTAATTGTTTGCAGACCATGCTCCAGAGAAGATTCCTTGCACACATTTCATCAGACCAAATATATTTACCTGGGTCTTTGAATACATTGGAAATAGTATGAAATTATCCTCTTTGCTACTGCTGCTGTAAGGCATCATAACAATGTGACGTATGAAGACACAAAGCAGACTTTGCATGAATCTCTCTCCATCTGTAAAATCCACAGCAAAACACATTTGTTCCATTTGACATGTCTTCTCAGCCTTTTCTTCTGAAAATTTTAAACCAGGTACAAGAAACATTTTAAAGAAGATGGTCGCACTATAATGAACATAAATAAATAAAAACGTGTCTGCTCTCTGAATAACCTGTGGAACAGTTGAGATTTAGTTTTCTAGTGTAGCAGGTATGAACCCTGTCAAGTCAACGTAACAAAAATATGAAAGAATTCAGGTGTCCCATTCATTTTTCATCCTAATATTGCACTGTATTTATTCCTTTCTGTGGGCTTGACTTATAAATATAACCAAAAAAAAATTAACCTACAAAAAAAACTCCCCTGCATGATTTCAATTACATAGATGGATTTTGTTTAATAAATACGACTGGAAAATACAAGCTTCCTAGTAAAATGGCGTGAAGACATCAGTAGAATATAAAAACATATCGAATTTTTATAAAGTTTGGACCAGCTTGATAAGAACAAATCTAGTTATGACATTACTGCAGCACTGGAGAACAAGCTAGTAATTAAAGAACTATCAAAGGATCTTTGAAAGTATCATTATTTTCTCTATTATTTTAAATAATTTCAGAGTATTTCTTGAATGTGAAGGGACAAAATTTGGTACTTAGGCCAGAAAAGTGGACTGCAGAGCAAAAAGTATTTCAAGTCCTTCGTAGTGGTTGTCTGCAATGAGAAGATTCTCTCTCTCTCTGAGCAGCCCTGTGCATTGGAGACCCATGCTGTGGAGAGAAATGAGTATGCCAGCTATTTCTGTACAGTCCTTGCTGCAAAAGAAACTAAAGTTCAAAGTTTCCGCTGCAGTAGCTCTAAAGCAAAAGAATGTGCTTTTTGGCTGGACATTTCAGATATCTGCTCTCCAGCAAAGTCCTGACTAGAATTGTGTTGGACCATGATAGTCATCTAACAGGTTGTGTTCCATAGTCTCTGCATTTTGTGGATGCCTAACATAGTTGCTTTGCCAGCTAATCACCTTCCCTAAAAAGTTTCAATTAATTTTTATAAAGCCTTTATAAAAATTGTAGTTTGCAGAGAATTCAAATGTACCTTCCAGCAGTAAAAGCATTGCAATCGAAACTTTGAGCAGATTGTTTTATTATCTTTTTTTTTCCTTTAAAACTTATTTAAAACTTTACTACCAGTGTTTGGTCAGAAAAAATATCTAACTGTAAAACTATATTTTCATTTTCAAGGAAGTCTGGTTTTAAATTAAAATGATAAACATACATCTGGGCGTTCACTTAGGAGCAATTTCATGTAACCAGAATGACTGTTGACTTGAAAGGCAGTCTGAGAAAGACATTTTGTCAAAACTTGTGGTTTGTCTCATGAAGAATACATTACCTTCTTGTTTAAATTGAAACACACATTTTGAGTCTTTTTCTGTGCGCATATTCTGCCTGACTTCCTGAATGTTTCCTTACACACCTTAAATCAGTATTGTTCACTCAGTGTGAAACTAAACTGCATTCCACTGCCAGTGGACCCTGCAGTACAAGTAGATATAACCTGACAAATGTAGTTGCAGCTATGCCCCACTTTTTGCTGTTCAAAGAAAACTTATAGATTCAGTCATCCTCTCTTTGCCTTCCTGCACCTAATTATGAGCCACTGGAAGAGACCTCTTCCGAGTCCTAAGTGGTGAATCCACACAGATGGGGTACAGTGCTTTCTTTTGGCATCTCTGGGACCTTTCCTGGAGAGCCAGTGGTCATGGTGAGATCTCTTGTTTGAATTCATGGTCAAGGAGTGCTGGTTGATCCAAGCTTGCAGGCAAAAGTAAGTTTTTTTACTAGATTAACTATTATAACTGGGTAAAGCAAACAGGCTTTCAAATATATAAAATTTTCTTCAGACTACAGAGACACAAGTTTGTCCATATTTTTTAGCTATCTGTCAAAATGTATTATGCCTATCTGCAAATTTTATGTGGTCTGAATGTGGAACAATTATAAAGATTTCACAGTCACCACTCTTTGAATACCTTGTTTTACCATTTACCTTAAACTCCAGTCAAGTAAAATGTAAATAAAAGCATTCATTCATAATATCCAAAATTAGCAATGTAATTGTCAATTTTTAGAAAAGAGGTGAAAAAAGCAAGCCATGAGGCAGCCTCTAGAATTGATACTGGTCATACATTATTGGTGATTGAATCCTGACAATATTACTATCAGAACATTAAGGTAAAAGCATCAGGCAATGCAGTTACCCTGTGTTGCCAAGTCATAATCTTTGGGCCAATATATTTTCTGCAACAGCCTGACTGGCTGACTGCTTTGGTCCAGACTTTGGGCCTAACATGAAAGCCAACAATAAGGAGCTTTCATAATGCGGACAAGGAAGAAAAAAACCAACATCCAAATCCCCCCAAAAACAAACGTAAATGAAAACAGAATATACAATCCTTTCTCAACCTTTTCTCAACTTCTATTTTGGCCCTCAACTCATAGTACCAATAAATGTTAAAGAAAATACGTTGTCTTATAGCAATGTCTGATCTGTCTTACCATGGTCACTGTTTTATTCTCACACTCTTGTTCTCACATATGCCAGTCTGTGCAGCCCAGAGCAGATTAGCAAGGGCATGTGCAGTAAACTAGTTCATAGTTTTCAAGAATTCAACTACTACCTGTGCATTATGTAATGCTGAAAGCATATATAATTCAATACACCTATTAGATTAATAAAAATATTTTTATATAGTGCATATGACATGGAAATATTTTCTGTGTATTGCAGCTGTGAGATATTTGCTCTCCAGACATAATGGTTCAGTAGAAGGTAAGCAGTTAATTTAAGAATAACTCCCTGCTCCAATACAGAGAGCTGGAAAGCAGCTCTGTGGAGAAGGACCTAGGGGTGCTGGTGGACAACAAGTAAACCTTCAGTTAGAGACTAATAAATTATTGCCTTATATAGAACATTTTTAAGTACTTGTATATATTTATGTAATAGAGGTTTCTAGGGAGCCCTATGCACGTTATGGCAGGCACTGTTGTAGGTAGATATGGTAGAATTAAAAAGTGATTAAACAGCATGTCATTTTTTCAATGGACAATAACAGCTTCAGATTTCAGGAGTATGGACTTCATGCTGAGAAATGTTAAGGATCATCCTAGCCAAAACTTTTGCCAAAATGTATGGCTAATCAAGACTTACCAGCTTGAAGCCAATTGCAAGTTGAAATTGTTCCTGCAGTTTTTACTTTGCTCAATTAAAAAGTAATGAACAATTGCAGTTTCTTGATTGATTTTTAGCTTAGGATTTCTATTTCTCACCTCCCATCTGCATCCTTTACAGTACAGTGAGGCACAAAGACTTACAGTGGGTTGTACAGGCCACCATGGCACTCCTGGGTATCCATAGATGTTCTTTGCTCTGTATCTTAGTTAAAAAGAGGAAGGATGTGATTTCATTGTAGCTGAACAGGAACTCTCTGTGCTAAAACTCCTTTATTTAATCCAGCCACAAAAGGACTTGAAGGAAATATGTTTATAACTCAAAGTGCTTTAATAGTGTGGACTATAAATTGATAAAACCACTCCTAAGTATGTGTTTTTCTTCCTTGTTCTTACTAATCGTGTCTTTAAAATTATAGTGGTGGGATTCAGAAATGTGCTTCTTCATCCTTGTGAATCTATGGGACTTTGGCTGACATTTTTATAAATAACTGCCATTCAAAAATCACTTGAAATGTTAGGTTACTGCAAAAGACTTCATCTTAACCAGTTTTAAAGCAAGAAAAATGATATCACCTCATAGCAATAATTCATCTTATAAAATGCAAGACATTTCAAGTCATTGAGCACACAAAATTATAATCTTTAACTATTTTAACTAGTCATTCCTTCCTGCCTTCTTTTCTTCCTTTCTCATATTTTGGAAACCAACTAGCATTCTTCCTAAAAAAATTACCTAAAAAACTGTTCTTGGCTAGCCATTATGTGTGCCGAGGTTTTGACACTGAGAGCATGTTAATGGCCAAAATATAAGCCCTTGAGAATTAGAATTCAGAAGACAAACATTAACAGACCCTTAACTGCAGTAGCACAAACCAAGATGCTATAAATTACAGGGTGGTAGTGTTAAAAGCACTGGCTTCCTGGTGTCTGGCATCCAAAACCTTTTCATTTGTGTGTGTATATCAGGCTGTGGAGAGGTTGCCACTTGCCATTTGGCCAGTATTCAGCTGGCAGAGATATTTGTTTAAAGTTCAGGCCAATCGATGGCTCAGGCCTGCAACTAAATATTTTGTTGTTATGCCATCAGAAATATTTACCCTTCTCTGTTCTTTCTCTTTCCTTGTTCACTCTTCTACCTTTCCATGTGACATAGTACTTGCCAGTTTTTGCAGTTATATGTATTAACAATTCTGGCCCAGTATCTTAATGAGCTAATTTCCATCTTTACAAGTGAACTTACAGTCAGGATAACTTCATGGATTTCTCACAGATCATGGGCAATACTTGTGGCATGCCTTCCTTTGCTTGGGTACATGCTGTGTTTGATGCCAGAGTCAAAGAGAAATTTGAACACAGGTGTCCCAGAAATTTTGTAGTTATTGTCTTCATTATGGTGAAATAGCCAGGAATTTATATGTCCTCTGTTGACCAATAGTTACAGTAGCTCCAATAGCCACACAATTCTCAGACCATGCCTTCTACAGCTGTGACATAGTACAGGAAGTTTAACATCTCTATTTCCACATGCTGCTGCTGACTGTGGGAGCATCAAAGCTTTGGATACAGTCAGACAATCCAAATATGAGACCTTTAGCATATTCTTTCCCAGGGGCCTTCCCTCTATGCTTAGGTCTGCCTTAGGTGAACTTTCATTTATGTGAATGATTGTCTGCATACTGAACTGAAATTTATCACACTTAGTACGGTTGTTTCCTGGTCCGATATAATTTTGTTATCACTAAGGGACATGTTCTTCAAATTCATTGAACTAACCAGACAATAAGTATTAAAGGAAATGCTAGAATGAGTCATAAACTACTCCAGCGTTGCTCTTGTACCTATTTATTCTTTCAATTGTATCTCAAGGTTAAGAAAGCAGTTGTGATACATATTAACTCTTTCTAGCGTAGAACAACTGCCCAACTCTTGTCATTTCTAGAGTGATGAAGCCGTTTCCCTCAAGAAATGTCTCATGTCCACTGAGCTGACATTGGCAGGTGCCATTCAGCCTCCTGAGAGCTGGATGAAAACATTCCACCAGACAGAACTTGTCTAAATTACGACTCTTCTTCACAAAGGATTTAGGAGTGATGCATTAATAGTTCCTTTAAATCCCCAGGACCAAAAGTTAAACAAATGATGCTGCAATGTGTCAGCAGCTCCTTCCTTGTCCCTGCTTTATTGTTTTGTTATTATCCTCCAGTTGTGTGTCTGACTCTGAAACCATTATTAGTAACAACTGAGTAAGGCTGCTGCAAAATGAAGTGTCTCTTGGAAACTTCCAAAGAGATAAAAGGACAATCCCCTTTTCACTCTGCATGTAATCATAGACCTGGACCCACTCTATTTTGTTTTCAAGTATGCTGGGAAAAATAAACTGGACAGGGGGAGAAAAATACCTTTTTTTTTTCTTAAAAAAAAAGAGATTTGTATTTATTGTCTCACTGCAATAGTAAGATATTTATTAAGGTACTTATTCATTTCTTGGGGCAAGACTAGCTCTCAGTGAAGACTATGTCTCTAGATTACACTTCACTATGCTTCCTAGGCTTATACAGCTACATGTCTGCCCTTCCCCATTGTGGAAGGACAAAAATTATTCCACAGAAGTAACAGAACAATGTTAGAAAAAGCCAGTGAATATGCTGAATATGCTGCAAGATTTCTCTACAGAATTCTCTGTTAATTTGAGAGAGATGTGTAAATAATAATATAGTTAACAAACTTGAACAGTCAAGAGTTTTAGCCCCTGAGCCCTTCTATATTTAATTCTAGGATGCATCTCTGACAAGACATATTTCTTGCTCCCAATTGTTGAAAGAATATTTGTTTGCAGTCTGCTGTTTGCATGCATAAAATTATCTTTCAGTCAAAGTCTTATGGATTTATAAACCATTTGTTGACCTGAATGTAATCAGCTGTGACATCAGATAGCAGAGCCTTAAATAAGGATGCACTGAAATTGGTTAAAAAGTCAGTTGCTGTAAGGGGGCGAGGTTGCACAGGAGAGTAACACAAGAACTGAGGAAAGTAACATCTTAAACTACTCTAATGTCATCTCCTGGAGCACACCTGGACTCCATCCGTACAAACAGCAGTCATGCAAAGCCCTGCTCCAGAAATAGCCTGTGCCCTTAATTCAAGGTCTGGTATAGGCCACAGAGAATTAAGTGCGATAAGAAGTTGTGCTCTACACAGTCCTATGGGAAGCTGTAGAAGTAGTAGGTCATATCTAATTCCTCATTCCAACACATGATTGATTGCTTCTTATTGTTTCATTTCGGTTTTGTTTACTTGGCGTGGACTCTTGTTTTCAAAATTTCTGAGGTGCAAAACAAAATTCCTTCACTTTCATTAGGGAAAACTTAAAGCTGAGGCTTTGTATCAAAATAATGTGAGAACAAACACCACAGCTTTATATA
The DNA here is from genome assembly GCF_030490865.1 of Poecile atricapillus. Lineage (NCBI taxonomy): Eukaryota > Metazoa > Chordata > Aves > Passeriformes > Paridae > Poecile > Poecile atricapillus. Next base: position 149,591,825 of record NC_081249.1, on the reverse strand, counting down.
TACGGATTATCAGCTATTATTCTATTCATTATTTGTATTATGTGGCATTCTTGGCATGTGGACATACAATGCTGTAAACAGGCAGGAGGAATGGTAACATTTCATAATGACCCTTGTACCCAATACATTCTTATGCATATTCACAGGGCAAGTAGTCACTGTTACTTTTCTGATGAAGCAAACAAATTTAGACTGCTTATAAGGAAAACATCACTTAATTGAAACAATATATTAGACTGTGAGATGTCTTCCCAAGGGGAAAACAGGAAGCAGCCTGAATAATTTAGAAAGAATTTACATAAAGCTCTGGAAAATATAATGTACAAATAAGAACATTTTGGCAGAAGATGGAGCATATGCTTAACACATCCTTCTCTTCTTGATTATGTTTTTATAATTTTGAGCCAGATTATAAACCTGGAAGTTAATATCTTCAACCACTAAGACCTGCAAATTTGATCTCAGTGTAATTCCCATTTAGAACTGGACTCTGACAAAAGGAAGCTGTAAGGCAGAATTTTGTAACAGGAAATCACAAAGTTAAGGTTATTTCTTAATTTCAAAAAATTGAACAAGTTCTTCTCTGGTATAGGCTTATTTTGAAAACTTCTAAGAACCTGAACTGAGTCAAAAGTGGTTTGGGGGTAAAGTTGTAATGGTATGAATTTAGATGAAAATTTGCCATACTCAAATAAAACCTAATTTGACAGTATACTTCAATTTTGCTAAAACAAGCCAGAGGGAAAAAAATATATATGGTCCAAAACTAGAACATACACAAAAAGTGTTGAAAAGCCAACATATTGAATTTGTATAGATGTATCCAATAGTTGTAAAAAAACAGTACTACAGTTCCTTTGTACCAGTAATTAAAGATACAGAGGTAAGAAAAAATTTAGATAGCTGAAAGAATGCAAAACTCAAGCAGAGTTCATAAAAAGCCCTGACATCTTGATTATTACAACATTTTTGTTCACCTGTGGGATTTTTTGTTTTGGTTTTGTTTTGTTTTGTTTTTATTTGCTTGTTTGTAGTTTTGTTTTTTGTCTGGTTTTGGTTGGTTAGTTGGTTTTGGTTGTTGTTGTTTGGGTTTATTTTTATTTTTTGTTTTATTATAACAGTGAACAAAAAAAACAGAACAGATTATAACTGTCACTGGTTAAAATTTAGAACTTCAGAAGTGTCAGAAAGGATTCTTTCCATCAAATTTCCACATAACATTTTAGAAAACAGAAACTATCCTCATGCTTTACTGTTGTTGCAGGATTACAGATCCTTCTGGAAATTTGAAAAGTAAGCTGAAGTTATGACTTCTTCTAAAGGTTTACAGTCTAATTTAGCTATTAACCAAAGAAAAGTCAACATAAAAATAAGGCTAGGGATAGGCAGAGAGGAAACATGAGAAAAATCTGTTAGTCTTCCTTCTTGTGACAGATTTGCTATATGTTTTCTTTTTAAATCTACAGGCATTACATAGCCATAGTTATAGCGGTGGACATTTTTTTCATAATTGCTTAGTTAAAACTGTAAAAATGACCGGAAAAAATCAGTAGAATTTTTTTGCTTTTCTTTTAAAAATGAAGAAGGTATTTCCCCCTATAGTTGCAAATAATCCCTGTGTTATAGTTTAAGTTGGTTTTTTTTTTTCAGATTTTTCTCAAGGGCTACCATTTTCTACGAACAAAAGATTTTTAAAATTATTAACTATTCTCCAAAATTCTTTTGAACTTTTCTGCTTTAATACTGAACCTCTTACATGTCTATCATCATGTTCTGGTGATAATATCTGCAATAGGTCATAGGTTCATTTAAAGTTACAAAAGACTTTGTGTTTCCATTTCTTCTTCTTTTTCACCATGGTATATAAAATTAAAGTAAGCCATGATGAATACACTTTGCTATAAAGATGGAGCATTTTTCCATGATCAAGAAAACCATTTTAGTATGACACAGACATATGAAAGGAGTGACAGTATCTAGGGAAAAAAGAAAAAAATTGTAATAGGAATTCTATTGTGGTCCTCATTTTAAATTTACTTGGAAATATTGAGCACCATCTCAAAATAGAAGTGTTAACATGCATGTTGTTTATAATTCTTGAGTAACAGAGAGACTGTAAGGTCAGGAAATCTCAAGTTATGACACTGATTCCTTTCTGATCCATTCTATTTCTGCCGCTCACAATTTAATCACGTAAGAGTAACATCTATTAAAAATAAAGATGAGTGAAACAAATTGCAAAAATAACTCTGAGCAGAAGGCAGGGACATACACAATTATGAAGAGAACACTCAAAAAGCTAAACAGAACACTATTGGTATAAGATTGAAAACAAATGCTTTCAGCAACTTGTCCTGGGCAGGGCCAAATATTCTGCACAGATTTCTTTAATTTCCCTTTTGCTATTGAGCTTCTTTTTGCTGTCCAATATCTTACCTAATAATGAGAAAACAAATAGTAGCCCTTAAGCAAACATGATCACATGAACCCTCATGGCTGTATATGAATTTATGAAACCAAACGCAGTCTTTCTCATGCATGCAAATAAATAATTGATTTCCTCACATCAGTTAGTCTAGGAAACTGTGGTCAGCCCCACCTCTTTTATTGCAGGCAGGGCAAAGTCCTAGTTATGCCAGCTGGTCTCTCTGTAACAGTAACAGTTATTGAAGTAGAAATTAGCTGGACTTTCAATCTCTGATCCTAGAGTTAAAATACTAATAATATGAATATTACTACTATTCATTTATTATTCATTATTAGTAATTAATATTACTACTACTACTATTAAAAGTCACTACTTGTGATATGGAAGAGAATAATAAAAGACTGAGACCAGTATGTAGCTTTTCTACTTAAATATTACAAATTGTCTGTTGATGTGTGTGGCTAGCACCAGTGGTGCACAATTCTCCTTTGGTTTTGGGTTGTGAAGTTTCTGTTATGGGATTATAGGAGTCCAAGAAAATGTGCATTGAACAGCATGGCAGTAAAACTGTACTTCAAACAGCAAAGGAAACATTTTTGTTGCATGTGGTTTGTCATCTCCCTTTCAGATCTCAGCAGGAATATTTCAAGAAAAGCATTGTTAATGTTAATTGTATTCTTTCAATTTCAATCAGGATCAGATCTAATAGGAGCCTAATATGTCACAAAACCAAAAAATGTCTGAACCATGGAGAAAAATAATCAGCATTCAGAGAATATATGAGGGTAAGTGCTGCTGGGGAAGTTTTCAGAGACTATTTATCAAAACTTTAAGCACACACATGCTCAGTTCTGATGTCTCCTGAACATGTTCTGATAGAATATTTTTTAAAATTGGCACTATGATTGTTTGTAAGTATGAAAGTCCCTCTTTTTAGTGATCTAAAAATATTTTAATTATCTCATAGATTTATATAGGAAAAAGGTCCTCTGTCACAAACTATTTACAATTCTAACAGGAACCAATGCAATTTAGTTTATTTTATACCAGCTGGATTGATCATTCTGAGATGTTGCTCAGAAAGCAAAGCATTTTTCTTTAATAATGGGATATAAGCACCTAGCCAACTCTAAACCTCACAAGTAGTCATGTCTTTAAGTATTCTGCTGAATACTAGCATTTGAATGCTTTACTGAAGCAGACCTTCAGAATAAACTGAATCTGAATTATTTCTGTTGATATCCCATGCATAAAAAAGAGTTAAAGAATCTGATTTTGAAAAAAAAAATGGTTTAGACACTGGATTTTTAAACAAAAACTAATGTACTTTGACATCTTTGGGGAGTTCTCTGAAATTTAGATTTTAAAGCAAGATATTTGCATTTAAAAATAGTTTTTATTTAAATATTTAAAATAAATCCCCCAAGAGCTGAGTCTGCGTATAGAAATTCTGTTTGAAATTCATATCTATTTGTATGTATGATTGCCATTTGAAAGAAAAGCAGGCATTAGGAATAACATTCTCTTACTGCCAAAAGCTAAGTCTGTTAGAGCCATCATTTGGTCCACCAGAAATGCCCTGCTGCAAACAGGGCTACTTTGTGTCTGTGAAATAGGAAATGGCCGTACTGAAAAAATCAGCAACTACTCAACAGCATTTTCTCTGTACACTGCTGCCTAAATAAGGAAAATACCCACCATCATTTACAAGAGGCTTTGGAGGAATGTAACAAAGGCTAGTCCAAAGTCAGGGAAAAAAGGGACACTTGAAAGACAATTTCTAATATGATACGTATAAATGATAAATGATAAATTATTTAAAATAATTTGTATTTATATAAATTCTATATATTATTAATTTATAATAATAAATTATTATTAGGTGACAGATGAAATAATTACAATTGCAAGTGTCTTACTTGAACTTTGGTCAGTTAAATATTAATGAAAATAGCAAGCAGATTAAGTATTTGTTCAATGAGTGGACAATATATGGAGAATGACGACTATTCATATGTCGTAGTCAGACATTCCTCCAGACAGGTCCAGTTCCTGTTCTGCCTTAATACAAAATGAAAAGAAGTGTTTACACTCAAGAAGAAAGGCTAGGGAAAATAAGCAGTCATTATGTATGGTAGTCAGTATTGTGGACCCATGTCTAAAATTTCCTTTAGGATATACATTGTCATTAAAATTATTCTGTGAAACGCAGGATGGAAACATATTGCTATTCCAAGGGTTGGCTCTAGGGGACTGCCTGTATGAAGACATGACCTTGCTACCTGATCAAATCCTAGTTAAGGAATTCTTGAACATGTTTTTGGCTGAATACAGCTAAAAAGTTTCTGAACTATAACTGCTTAGAGGTACATCCATTTGCTGAGTAAAAGGAGCAAAAATGAAGGGAATTAAGTGTTTTGATCCCTTCTGAGGTGGTCTGTGAATCCTTTAAAACAGTGAATTGGCACCAGGAAAGGACTTTTCAAACCTTACTTTTTCAGACATATTTGTCACGCCAATGTTAAACACAGTGTAGAATTTGGAGAGATGTGGAAAAAAAGACTTATGATATAGCTGCTGTATTATAACGTTGAATTTCTAAAACACTACTTTTTTTTTCTGTGGTGGAGCTAGCCAAGCTTCTCACTGCCAGGTTTCCATGATCTCCTAGGGTAAAATGGCAATAATTTAAGAGTGAGTCCTCGATTCTGTAACTAATAAGGACCCAGAGAACGCAGAGGGAGGGTAGATCTACAAAATTCACCTGTGGAGGAAAATGGGGCAACTTCTGCACACTCCAGCTTATAGAGCAAATGTTCTAAACTGGCTCTTTGTTTGATTTTGACACAGTGCCTACTAGCATAGCAGTACAGCCCGAAGGGATGTTTTTGCTATCACATGCATAAAAGCATCCAACCAAAAATATAATGAATGCATGCAATTTATACATAATACACACATTTGTATATATATGAGGGTATATCCTATTTTTGTGACCAATTCACAGTCATGAATGCATACATGTGTGCAAGCGTATGTGCAATTTTGATTTTCTGTTTCTGAAAAGCCACTGTAGGAGAATTTTATTAACAGACACTAACATGTGGGCCTCTCAGATGTTTCATACAAGTGTTTCACTTCATTTGTACTCAATGGGACATTCAGAATATAAGAATCCAACACAGCTCTCTTCATAAATATGTCGATGCATTGAGCTTTCTAGGACAATATTCCTTTTTTTTTTTTTTTATTTGAAAATTTCATTCTGCCTACTTATTTTCTTATTTTGTTCAGTTTAGTGTCACAAATTCTGAGTGTTAGACTCTCTTTATGAATCACTTTTTCCTTCCACTTTCCCTAACTGAAAATTTTAGTTGTTCAACTGTGAAAGTGGAAGGAGAAATGGTAGCACACAGATGAAAAATAAGTTCTAAACAATTTGCTCCATGATTCAGATGAATGGTATCAGGATTAATCAGGAGCCAGTAGCAGCAGAAGAAATAGGAACCTGTATTGGACATTAAAATATACAATATGTCTGGGAAAAGACTGATATTGTTGCACTCTTTCTGTTAATTACACTTGGGTTCCCACATTTTGCCTTGATACTTTTCCTGCTCATTGATTTTATAGAAGGAGTAAAACCCTTAAATGGCATCAAAAACTAACTGAGAACTACATAAAGAGTTTGGGTATAACTAAGCTACACAGACAATAAACGTATTCACTCATATATGAATCACTGCAACTGGTGAGCTACTTTGAACACTACAGATCAAAAATCCTAGGAAAAGAGAGTGAGAGCTGCTATTAAAATCATCATTAACAATCAAGCAATGCAAGAAAGAAGAGAATATCACACTTTGCAGTATAGCTTAATGGAAGAACGCATTTGACCACACCAATTGATGGGCAGCTCCTCCTCCTTTTTACAAGTTTTCCATTTCTACACAATCCATATAACTGGACCATTGTCTTATGATGCAAATTTTTGCATGTTTATATTTTCAGGTACAAAATATGGAATTCTATATATTATTATATTGCTGTAATAGCTTTTTTAGAAATTTTAGTATTCTGACCTAAGAATGTTTGACTTTTCTTAACTCAAAAACTTAGTGAAATATGAGAGAGGTTTTGGTCACAATGGATTGCCCAAAATCAGGAAACATTTTTCCACTTTGAATAAGTAAAGGAAAAAGTAATCTTTCTTCCCTAGTAAATCAGTCTAACTCTGTTTATGAGATCTGAAGAGCTGATTGCAGATGAGAAATCCTTGTATTTCAAACAGAGTGAATATATGGGAGGGAACTGATGATATGTCTGAAAGTGTGAGGTATAATCCCAGAGTGGATCATTGACAATGATGGAGAAGAGACAGCCAGAAAAACTTAGGTGCCAAAGGAAGAAATGCTGGCAAGTAACTGAGAACAAACTACTGCCATTTATATCTGAAAAAAGTGGTTTAGTTTTTGGTTCCTTCCTGTCATGGAAGCAACAAGTCCCCTTGTAGACATGACCTAGTAAAACAGAGAAGATGGAAAACTCACGATCTGTCCCTTGTGGCTTCAAAAGAATCCAAGGAATGTTTGGTAGCAGCACAGTGTTTAATCTTTGTTGGCCTTCAAAATTCCAGTTCTGGTCATTGCATTTAGCCCAACTAAATTACTTACATGTTTTCAATTGGCAAAAGTTATTCTTCACTTCCTTTTAATTTAATTACGGAATTTCTCTGTTGTGGAAAACCTATTTGGGAGGGTCTTTTTGTGCCAAAAGTGGCCGTATTTCAGGTGAAACTGAATTTCATCACTTCAAAATATTTCTGAATCTTTGTGAATTACAGCCCCACACAGACATAGCAATAAAAGAAAAATAAACCAATTTAAAATTAATGTTGACTGTATTTTGAGTGGTCAAAAAAGGCACAGTCACAGCTGTCTTTTTATTATCTAGCAATTTCTGAGGAACCTATTACATATTTGATTCCAATATTCAGTTGTTTTTTCCATTAAGTTCATTGCTGTTAATGACTTTGGATCATATACCTCAGAATTTTGTTGTGGTTTTGTTTCCTTGCATTGGCCATTCATTTTCAGAGTCACATATCCAGGTATTACTATGGTGGCCACATCTCAGGTATTAATACTAAACTTCTCTGTATGACTTTGGCAGATTGGCATTTTTAAATTAATGTTAGCAATCTGGAAAATGTATGCACTGCTGAAGTCCATTACCAGCACAGACAAAGGACTTGTTTGAATCCTAAGGTGGGCTTATTGTACTCAGGATGAGCAGATGGTTTTGAAGGAATCCAGGACCACACAAACTGATTGTCTCCTACCCTGCTACACTAATACCAGGCATTTGAAAGGGGACACTGAAACAGCCAGGAAATTTTTGTGTGGTATCATCCTGAGACAACCTAATTGCAGTGAGGATGGTGGATTCAGATTCACTATGTAGAACTCCACCACTCAAATAATGAGTGCCTGATGGAAGTACTAGGATATCACCACATTTGTTCAGTAGCAGTTGAAGCATGACTTCTACAGGCATTTATTGGGAGTAAAAACATCTTCAGGTTCAGCAATTTTTTATTTCTTTCAATTTTTTGCAAAGAAACATGAATTGACTGAGCCAAACCTCTTATGTCCTGCCTGTCCAGCAGGTTGTGTCGTGGGCCCGTTTCTGTCTCCAGCTTACTGTCCCTCTTGCCCATTTTTGTTACTCTGACTCAGCAATTTTCCTCATGCTTATCCTTCTCACTTCATCCTTCACAGTTTCCGTGTGTCTTCTCCACATAAAGTCTCTCCTCCCTGGTCAGCTCACACCTGTTCCAGCCATAGCCTGGGTGCACAGGTGAGGCTGCCCTTAATTGTCACTGTTTGCCAGCCCTGAGGGCACCAGCAGGCCCTGCTGTCCCTGCTCCCATCCCAGGGCCCCGTGTCAGACTATCCATCACTCAGACCCTGCCCCAACAATGCCACAGCAGGGCCTGTCTCCAGCCCCCACGGTGTTGTTCTGCCTGGCCACAGGCCCTGAGCTGTGCCCATGCACAGCCCCACCTCCTGTGGGCATGGCCCCAGAGAGGTGCCTGGTGCTAGGGCTGAGACCACCCTGGACCCAGCCCTGCCTTGGGCCATGCCTTGGGGAGTCCCTTCACCCCCAGCTACCGCCCCTGTGGAGCTGCTGGACCCCACTCCATCCCAGCAGCACTGATTTCTCCATAGGAGTGTCACAGGAACCCCATTTAAAAGGCTAACATTTTTTCAGCCCACAGCTGCTGCACATTCAGTGTAGGCAGAGCTTTTAGGAAACATTTTCCAACTAGCAAATATCTGTTTCAGTTTAATGTACTAATTGTGCCTTCTGAAATTTTTGTCATTTGGACAAGCTATGCATTTTGAACAGAGTTAGGAATGGGACATCCTGCATCAAGGCAAGGCAACACTTCAGCATCTCAAATAGAAAAGGAATTTATCACTTTGGATATGAAAAGCTTTTGCAATTTTCTCCCCTCACTTGCCCTCAGAAATTGCTGAGCTGTTTTGACTGAAAATTCCCCAAATAGCTCAAATAGCAGATAACTGCATGGAAGGCTTGTAACTATAATTAGAAAAAAAAAAAACAAAACAACAAAACCTGAACTGGAAGTTAGAATTTGGCAAAGTTGTAACAAATTAGAACCAACTGGAAAGGGTCAAAGCAACTGGAAGAATATAGGTGGTGCTCCTTGCCACACCTATAATACATGCAGCTTATTTTTCTTAAGCTAAATTCATCCATTGACAAATTTATGAGCTGCTGAGTGTTGTGTCTGGGCTTCAGAACACTTTGAATTAATACAGGAAAGCCTCTTTTACACTGAGCATGAGACTTGTTTGAAATTCTGACTATAATGCATTTTCCAAAAATTGTTTAAAACAATATAGCCCTATAAACACTGGCTAACCATACTTGGACTTGCCTTTCTCCCTTTTATGAAAAGTGTCTCAAATAGTTTGCTAATATAACCTTACAGTACATATGATGTTCAGAGGTAAAAAAAAAATAGATTATATTCTTTGAAAATACGATAAAATTTTTTTTCTCTGTTGGAAAAAACTTCTGGGACTTGAAGCCTGAAACTTTAGATTTTCTGAGAGTTACTTTTGCTCTGATGATTCACTGCAGTCACAGAACCAGAAGTATGGAAATTCATTCTTCCAGTCTTGCTCATTTTCCTCTTATCCCTGCGTATCATGACTGTACTTCCCTTTCTTCTCCAACCCATGGATCCTTATCTTCTGAACTGCCTCTGATACAGCTCCCTTTTTTTTGTGTATTAGAATAGCTTGAATGTCGGTAGACTGATCATTCATATCTTCCATGAAGAAGGGAGAAAATTCTTGGTGTTCAATCAATTGGTACAAATGAATAGTGCCCACTCTTGCTGAAGGGAAGTATGTGTGTACAGCTGGTCACAGCTATGTTTCAGAACTCTTTAGGCAGAAGGGCACATATCTGTTTAAAATTGATACAGACTCATTCTAAATCTACCTGTCTCACACTCCTTCAAAACCTGACCATAGCCCAAACAGCTTGTTGTCTGTTGCAGTCTGGCACAGGGCCACAAATATAAAGAGATATTCTGTTGTACCATGAACTAATTTAGCCAGAAAAATGTGCACATAGTGGTGATTTTCGGCATAGGTGGTAGACCAGCACTTTTCTATGTCTGTTTTCTTTGGGAAATCTTGTCTGCGAACAATGCACCCAAACTGTGCATTTTCCCAGCTGACTATGTTCACTATGTTTTCAAAAGCACTCTTACTCCACTAATGGTGTCCAGAATCTGTCTGATTGTGTCTAAAGGACTGAGAGCTGTAAACAGAGAAAGGGAAAGGTAGGAGACTGCTAAAGTTAAAGGCTAATGAAAGCAATGTGAGAGGGTGTTATGGCCTTCCACAAACACTGAGCAACTGAAGAGGCAATGGAAGGGATTAGTTGTGCAGCAGAGCAGTTTTGCCTGAGGTATGCCAGATGTCTGAACTGCAGTGGAGGACAAAGAACAACATTCAGAACTCACTGGGTTATTGAGAATAACCTTCAGACTTTGCTGCCTCCCATACTACTTTGTGGAGAGAGGAGTAAATAGGATGGTTTATTCACTTAATGTCATCCTCAGCATAACCCCAAACCAAAGTGTATTGTTATAGTTATTATTATCCAAGATTAAAATCCTTCCTCTAGGAAATATTGAAATTGTGGGGTTTTTTTCTTACAGGGAATGCAGTTAATTACTGTGGTAGAAGCATTCTGCTTTGGTGCATTGATTTAGGTATGAAAATATTAATATCCCCCAAAGCCTTGGCTTTGGTGGTCTCAGTCTTTTTTCTGTCCTCATCAAATGTGGCAAATTATATTTTGATAGCATTTGTTAGAAGTATGTTACACAGGAATAATACTGTACCAGAGATACAAGCAAGATCTTCTGAAAATTTGCTTGAATAGCATGGCTGATGTAAGTGAGCAAAAACCTGGAACTACTGACTAGTGGAAACAGCAGTATTTTCACAGATGAAATGGATTTAGCTGACAATCACTGCTTTAGACTTTTTCCCTTTTTTTGGTTAACAGACATAAACTTGCTATTGTATTTTGTTAGTAGTAGGTTACTTTACAAAACAAATGCCAAAAAGCAAATACAGAAACAGAAAATGGGCTTGGACTTTTAGTTTTCATTCAAGCCCTTAAAAATGGGCTGCTCCTGTTGCACTACAGGAAAAGGTTCTAATGTGCTTTTATGACATAAAGCAGAAAAATGCAGGTGCAGCTTTTATCTGTCCATAAAAGGCCAAGACTATCTCTGCATTCAATGGGAAGCATTCATAATGAATTGAGTGATGTGCAGAAGAATTTTTATTTGTATCTTAGGAATGCATAACTAGAAATATTATGAGCAATTCCTTGACAGTTCCTATTCTGCTTAGAAAATATGCTAAGAATTTGTACAGTCTCTTTGTAATATCTTCCTGGATGCTTCAAACAGAAATACATGCAGGTCCAAATATTTTTTCTGTTGTATTGTTCATGCAGGCTGTTTTACTATCACAATATTATTAATGACTTTTATGTTACTGAATTCTGTTTTAAGCATAAAATTTTTGAAACATTTGCTCAGAGGTTTTAAAAAAGATTATGAGTTTGCAAGACAGTAGCAATGTATATTCCCAGCATGGAAATGGTTTCCTTTAAGAATTTTTTTCTCTACTATCTCTAACTATTATGGATCCATTGAGCACAAAGTTAAAATCAACAAATTAGCCTGCTCTGTATATTCATTAACAAGGAACATGCAGTTATTAATGTATGTAAACTTTGAAGGATTCCAAACTTTCTCTTAAAAATCTCTTTCCCTTACTTACAGGAGAACTCATATAATTCCCCCAATCAGAAGAACAAGACTGAGTGAGCACTGACTTAATTGGGAGCTGATGTTCATTAACATCAGTAAAAGCTTCTTCTGATGTTTCTTATTATAATGAAGAGCATTTCTTGGTAGTGCTATAGCTGGTCTGATTTTTGGTCAGTTTCAGTAATCAATAGAGAAGGACATATTATTCTATTTGTTCAAATAAATCATACTCACAGTTAGTAGTTAACACTGTTCACAGTCCTGTCTTTAAAAGTACAAATTGTGCTGCACTATGGTGTGACCTTCCTTGATTCTTTAAGGATTGGTTAGAAAAGAGCTATGGTCTCTTTCCTCTGCAGGAAATTAATACCCTTTCACCGTACTGTCTTTTCTAGGGACCTTTGTTACTATGATTCCTACTGTATTTAAACCATCTTTTCTGCATGATTATTGAAGATATTTCTAGATTTCTTGCCCAAGGGTGTGTTAGTTAAAGAAATGTTTTTGTTTGGTTGGCTTTTTTAAAATTTCTCCCTCTTAAATAATAGACTCTAGAATATAATAGAAAACATGCTATGTTAATTTTCCTTCTGAAATCCATTCCTGACTCCTTCAAGCTTCAAGAGACAGTTCAACTATCTCTTCATGTCAGTAAAAAACAAAAAAGACAATGTGACAGATTTTCCCTGGCTAGGTGCCATGTGCCCACCAAAGCCTATCACTTCCCTCATCAGGCACAGGGGGGGAAAAATACAGCAAAGCCTCATGGGTTGAGATAAGGACATTCAGAGATTGCTCACCAGTTATTGTCACAGGCAAGACTGGTTCAGCTAGGGGAAGATTAATTTATTGCCAATCAAACAAGAGTCAATTAATGAGTAGAGTAATGAGATAATAAAAACCAACATTTAAACACTTTCCTTTCACACCTTACCTCCACCCCTCCCTTCTTCCTGGGCTCATCTTCAATCATAGCTTCTATAACTCCTCCCCTGCAGTGGCACAGACGGACAGAGAATGGGGGTTGAGGTCAGTTCATCATCACTGTCTTCCTCCTCCCTCTGCTCCAGTGTGGGGTCCCTCCTATGGAAGACAATCTTCCAGGAACTTCTTAACATGTCTGCTCCCATGAAGCTTAACATTAGGCTGTAGTTCCTGATGAACTGCTCCATGTGTCCCTCCCATGTGGTGCAGTCCTTCAGGAACAGACTGCTCCAACATGGATCTCCCACAGGAGCCATGAGTCCTGCCAGAAATTCTGCTGCAGCATAAGCTCCTCTCCTAACAGAACCACAGTTTCCTCCAGACACCTGCTCCAGCAGGCTCTTTCTTAAATATATTTTCCTTGAGCCACTAGTACCATTTCTGATAGGCTCAGCAGCAGGTCCAAGTTGGAGCTGGTTGGTATTGGTTCTATGTGTCATAGGGGAAGTTTCTAGCAGTTTCTCACAGAAGCCACACCTGCAGACCTCCCACTACCTAATGTAGGCAATTAAAGGAAGCACAAAATGTACCCATGTCTCCTCATCATAATAGCCCACACTGAAAGGAAGTGCAATGGCTCCACAGAAAGCTGCCTAGAAAGAAGCAGGTATGACTGTAAGAGTAGTTCCACCTATCATTCTTTTTTGACATAGTCTAGTTCAAGGATATTACAATTTAGGGTCAGTCATTTAATAACTTTGGCTGCTGCACACCTCTGCTGTATGAAGAAAAAGATCATTGGAAAAATCTTAATTGACAACTGCTTTGACAGAATAACTTTGGGATGATGTAATGACTGAAGAAGTGAGGAACAGAACTTTAATTTCAGATGAAAAAGTCTGAAACAGCATAAGAGCAATGCGTTGGTCCATGTCTGTAAAATTCTAGGAAAATATGTGTGTGTATATGTCTTGGAATATAAGGTAACTTGGACATGGGAAGATAAATTAAAATGGCAGGAGGAAAAAAACTTTAGCTATAAAATCAAGGAAGGTAAATGAAAGCATGTAAACTCTGAATAGAAGAGTCATAATTAAAAATACAAGGGGCAGAGTAATCGTAGGCATCTTCACTGATTAGAGCCTGGAGTAGTGGGAAAACTGATGTAGAGAAAAGGACATGGGTATGTACATCTCTTTTAGTTAGTCTTCTCTCTCAATTTCTTTTCATATTCCTGTGAAGATACTTTCTTTGCCTATTTGTCTCAATGTTTTTACATCCTTGAAGAGTTAAAATCCAAGGGGAAGTGGTGTGTGTGTGGAGCTCTAAGAGAAAGCACATTTTCTCTGTTACACAATCTATGAGCAGGATGGAACCTTGGCCCTTACAAATAGGGAATCCATGTTTCAGTCTGGAACTACCCAGAAACTCTCTAGTTGAATGAGAAATAGATGGTTTTTTAGGACTGTGAGACAGTCTGAAGTCATGGATGCCATTTCCCATTGAAAACCCAGGATATTTCTGGGAAACGGCATGTGTCCAGTAAACTTTCTCCGAAGGGCTTGAAAACTGGAGCTGTTCTCCAAGTGTATATTCAGAGGCCCCTGCCAAAATCCTGTGTCTGGAAGTTGTTCAAACTTTGCAGGCTCTAATGATCCTCTGAGTCAGTAAAGTAGATTCCAACACAGGAGACTGAGTAATGTCTCTTTCTACCATGAACTTTCTCCTGTGGATGTCTGTGTAGATCTGTAACTGCCCCAGTTATTAAGTGACATATTTGCATTTGAATGGAATAATCACTTACTGTTTCTTACTGATACTGCCTGATGTCCACTTTCTTATATGATGTCTTTTTCTATAGGCAACTAATTTCCTAATTTTTTGCCTAACCACATCATGCATGGTGGTTTTTATTCATGTAGTAGGGAAAGCTTTCCTTTTATTTTTATTTTATTCATGTGGCAGGGAAATCTCTTGCTTTCCTTTATCATTGGGAGTTTCCCTCTGAGTGCACTCTGAGAAAAGTGTTACTACTTAGAAACAAGCTTGTTGGAAAAACACAGGATGCTTTAAGCTTGGGTTAGAATAAATCAGACCTAACTTTTTTGAAAACTTCTTAGGCTTACTCTCATCCATCATGCTGTTAAACATTGTCAAAAAGCCCATTCATTGTAAATGCAAGATGATTAACAGGAAAAGGAGAAACGAGCACTTTTTACAGTTCCACAGCAGCCATAGCAGTGCACAAATTTATTTACATGCTTTATTTCAGTATTCAGTCAAGAATTCGTGTTTGGTTTGTGTCAATCCTGCTTGAGAATGGATAGCGTGTAATCACAATATGGCATCCAGGCCTCAAGTTATGTTTTTCTATGAAGCTGTTGTGACTGGGCAGGTACAAGTCAATATGCCTGGTATTATTCCCTTAATAGGTTGCCTATTAGTTGTCTTTCTAAAAAAGTTGGAACATATTAAGGAAAAAATTTACAGATACACTAAAAAAGTTGCTTAGAACAGAAGACTTTTGATATCAAATCACTACCAATTATTCATGATGGTTGTAATTTTTCATGAATAGCTTTGATTCTGAAGTCTTCTTACATGTTGAGTTTGCATTTGGTGGAATTACTCATGATATGCACTGAGAAAGATTATGATCAGACCCAGAATCACATCACTCTTTTTCTTCTCACTTGAACTTTGTAAAATTTCTCTTTAGTCAGTAATGTAAGAGCAAGCCTTAATTATTTGCATTTCAGAAATTTAACAGAGAATAATATGATACAGTTTCAAAGTTCCTTAGATAAGACTTGTATTCTCTTTTGCCCAAGCGTCAGTAAAACCAATGTTTTCCTGTATAACTGTATAATTTGGTCTGCTGTGCTCCTTGTCCAAACAGGGTTTAAGTGGCCTAGTGAAATAACTTACAAGACTTCTTGTACTGTATTTGCTTTGAGCTAGAAGGCACTAATTTTGTGGTATTCCAGAACTAAATTCACAAGTAGCTCAGTCAAGTTTACAATAATTGACAATTGTCTGTATGATGGCCAATTTCACTACTGACTTACAAAGAACCAAGGCAACCTGCAACTGGGTACTTGCTGATAAAGCATGCACATATAAAAAATGAAGAGAGAATTTGGGTTATGTTCAATAACAGTACTTCATGAACTAGTGAAGCAAAATGGAAATTAAAAATAGCCTTACCAAAAAATACATTTTTTCCAAACAAAAGTATATACAACCTTTCCCCTTGGACAAATGAAGAGAAACCTAGCAGTCCCATCCTTTCAAAATACTGGTTTTCCATATCTAGCCTAGATCTGACTCAGTTGGCTGAGCCAGATAGAGGTGAGCTGGAATT
Organism: Poecile atricapillus; assembly: GCF_030490865.1. Classification (NCBI taxonomy): domain Eukaryota; kingdom Metazoa; phylum Chordata; class Aves; order Passeriformes; family Paridae; genus Poecile; species Poecile atricapillus. The sequence goes on along the minus strand of NC_081249.1, from coordinate 149,575,712 downwards.
CATGCAGTGCAGCGCACAGTGCATGGGAGGTCAGCTTTAGGCCTCTATGCCTCTAAGAAAATCTGATATATATATAAGAATACATCTACTGTTTAATGCTCTAGAACACAAAATGGTCCTCAGACAGAGTCATGCAGAAAACCAGCTCTCATTACCACTTTCCATGCAGACATGCACAGTAAAGGTCGTTGTATAATACCATGAATGATCTGGCAGGACTTGCAGATGTGACTCCAGCTGTAATGCATCTTGGTCTGTTGAATTGAGCCAGAATCAGCTTCATCTCTCTCAGCCTCCAGTAAAATTTCAGTAAATGGTAATTTTCAATAGTTACTGAGACTTTGCCAACTATTCTGATGCAGATTGCCTCATATCCCATGTAAAAGGCACATTGGTTGGACTCTGGATTTCTATGGCATGGAATTGTTCAACTCCTTGCTGCATCTGACTGTAACTATTTGTCTGGTCATACAGAGGAATGTGCAATCCTCTCATACAAACAACTAAGAGTTACATTTTACGGTTTTTGTCTCTAGAGTAGAAGGCTTTCTTGAGAACAGATTTAAAGGATGGAGAACTAGACTATAAGAATGGAAAGATGTAGATTAAAAAATTATAAGTTTTTGGAACTTCTGAAGTTTTTCATTACAAGGGCATCTATTTGAGGGTCACAAATATAATTTTAAAAATGGAATTGTGGGGCTTTATTATTTGGGTTAAATAATAATGAATAAGCAACATCATAATCTGTTATTAGTCGTATCTCTCTCATCCAAAGCACAGGGTATGGTAGAAGTTTGAGCAGTCTTTGCTTTTGAACAGAGGCCCTATCTGTCTATGTGTTAGCCAGAACATACCAGTAATACTGATTGTAGTATGTCAGGGGTATTCCATTATAGCTGACAAAGACAGAAGGCCTATCAGTGCTCAAAATGAAGTGATACTTTTCCTAAATTCAATGTTTTACCTGTAATCAGCTGAAGTACTGTTCAAGTATCTGATCAAGTAAATTTGTTTTTTTATCCAGGTGCTACATTACACTTTTATCATCCAAAGGGTATTTTTTTTCCTCTTTCTCTTCTATTGATATATAATTGTTGTTTAGGATCAACTGAACAAAACATGATCTCAACTTTGGAAAGTTCTGGGAAATCTTGGACATTTCTCAGACATGGTTGGAAGTGACCAAAAACGGTTGGTTTTGACAGGAAATGTATTTTTTGTGTGTTCAATCTGATATATAATAATCTAAAGAAGGATTAAATAATCTCTTTCTAAATGTATAATATGGTAGTATTTATTTTGTCTTAGAGACTCATTTATAAAACAGTTGCTATTAAGCAGAAGTAATTTTTCTCCAAAGTTATTTTGAAAAGCTGTGCCATACTAGCTATCACTACTTCAGAAATACCTAAAATCTAAGTATTGTGGGATATTTTTGTCACTAAAATATGCTGAACATGTAGGAAAATAAGGTTCCCAGATTAATTTTTGCATTCTGATTAAAAAATTAACATTTGTGTAATCAAAGTTTGAAATGTCATGCATAATGCTAAACATAGATCACGCTTCAGTCTACATCCTGCTCTGTAAGTCTTCTGTTACTGGCAGTTTATATAAATGTAGGAACTTCATAAGGACAGACATAATGTTACTGCTTCTTTGTCTTCAGATTTGCTGTAGCCAATTACAAGAAGAAACTGCACTTTTTTCCCTGATGAAGACTTTGCCTTTTTGTTGTTGCTTTCCACAGCTGAATGTTATACAGTCACTTAAGTCTCATAGGTTATGGTTAAGTCTTCATTTTTGTAGACACATATTTATAGAACAAGTAGGGTAACATACCACATCAGCAGAACAAACCCTACGCCTTTCTTGCTGCTGTCACAAATGCCACAATATGGTGTAACACCTAGTTTTGAAAACAAATCTCTTAATGACAGGAAGAATAACTTCATTTAGGATCTAGCAAAGAAACTGCATGATCTTTGGCCTTTTAGTGGTATGTCAAAATTATAGACTATGTTGCCAAGGAAGCTCCATCGTGGCTTGCAAGCTTCCAAATTTTTCATCATGTTTCTGACCTTAAAATATAATTCTGCTCATGCTTCGAATAAAGATGATCCTATTTAGGACATTAAAAATACACGGAGTTGAGCTAGAACTTTGCATGTGCATTGTTTCACGTAAATTTATCCAGTTTTAATCCATATCATATATAGATGAAACGAGCAAATAAATTGCATTGTAATCTGATCTAAATCATCCATGTAGCTGAGGGGAAGAAAATGAAGCCTGTTAAGTAATCTTAATGTTAATACTGCTGGATACAGCTTTGTCTGACACAGCTGGGAAATGTTCACAAAGTGTTATTTTTGCCAAGGGCTGAGTATTCCTTTAGTGATAAATTGAACATGAGTTCTTGTTTTTTAGAGTCTATTAGGCTGTTCTGCCTCTAAATGTTTGATCATACAAGGAAAATATTGTGAAGGCATTCAAGTAACAGTAGGAATAAGATGCTTGCTTTCTCAGGAGGAATAAGAGACAATGCAATGTGCAAACAGCCACACCAGAACTTAAGTGCCATCATGGTAGGTGTTATATTAAACCCATCTAATTAGGATACATCAATATGATAAACAAAAGTCACTTATGTAAATCTGATTCTAAATCAGTAGCAATTCTAGAAGTCCCTTCTGTGGTGATCTGTAGCTTATATTCCATGTCTTACTTTCACACATAAGCCTGCTGAAAAACTAGAGAGAACCTGGGGGTCTAATGGTATCTTTTTGAGGCAGTTTGTCAACTGATGGAGGTAACGAAGTGTAAAGCCAAACTGCCCTTATTCTGTTAGTCAATTTTTTCTCTTGGCATGTCCATACTTGGGAGAAAGGCAATTGAGCTTCTTCAGGCAAAAGGTTAGAATGTGACACTCCTTGCTGGTCAAAAATAAAAAGTAAAAATAAAAGAGCAAAAATAAGATTTATTATGTTTTGAATCTGCTACTGGGTGTATTATTGCTATGTTGTTTTTCCTTTCCAATCAAAGTCCAACAGATTTTTATTTTTGTGTGGCTTACCACAAAAAGTAATACTTTTTTTATTTTCTTTACTGAAAGGGAATGCAAAAATGAATCATTTTTAGAAACTTTTTGGTTAAAAATAGATATGTCTCAACCCTTTTTCTCTTCACGGTATGTGAAATCTGGTCAAAGCGTAATATTTTTGCCTACTGTTACCTAGATTAAATTTCCCAGGGCAGACAGAATGTTGGAAGCCAGAAAAGGAGTATCCTCCTGCCGCTTCATAAACAATGTCACACCTAGCTGGGAAAGACAGAACTTTATAGGAATCCTGCTTTTAGTGGTGTGTCCTTATTTCCCCTGTTTTTGCTTTCAGTACTGCTATTGGAAAGTTGCATGGACTATTATAGTGAATATGGTATAACACGTATGTTTGAAGTGTGTACACGTGACAATATGGTTAAACAAAATACCGTGAGGAGAGAGGACAGTTAAGATGAGGAAAAAAAAAACAAAAAGGGGGAAGGCTATCTTCAGAAAAAATCAAGCCGCTAACCCTAAAAACAACATTGCCTCGATTCAGGAAAAAATCCAGTGTAGGTTTATGTCTGTAACCCCTCTTTTTCACAGTACTAAATAAAGCTGCAGTTTCTGATTTTTAGATCAGTTGCATGACTGTTCTGACTAGGTCAGAAGGTAGCTTGAAAAGAGGAGTTGGGATTGATTCCATCATTTGTGTTTGTGCCCAAAGAATTTGTCTAACCCCAAAAATACTTTACAGGGAAACAGCCTGTCACCCAAAACAGACATTTCTTTTGTGCACAGTGACACCAAAGATGTGGTAGGAAACTATCTTCACATCTGTCCCGTGTTGACTTGTTCCTGAATGAAAACATCTAGTGCACATTGCTAACACCACTGTATTAACAGCTGGCATTTCCTTGTGTCTAAGAAGAATTTTCTTGGTATTCTCTGAATAACAGCTACCATATTCAGTGCTTAATGTAGTCAAACTATCAACTACACAAAGAGGTGATAAAATTAAGAACTGTGATTAATTTCTGAAACAAATGCTTTATTAATTTTCTGAACATGTGTTATTAATGCCCTTGCCATATCTAACTGATGAACAGATTAAAAAACTAGGAGGACTCTTGTGAATAAAATTTTCCAGTGAAAAGATTTTAAATTTCTATCATAACTAATCCTAATTTGAGTTGAAGCCTTTAGTTTAGAAATAAGATAACAAACAAATTTACAGTAAAAGTAAATCTGCTAGAACCTGAGGTAATCCACTAGGTATTTCTCCTCATTACTTAATAAGAATCTGAGTTTTAATATATATTTTTTTTAGCTCTGTGTCAAGTGACTGATAAATTTTGCATCTTTATTGAATCTATCTATACCTAAAGAACCTCCAGTCACAATTTTATTCAAATACAGATAATCACACTCTGTGTCCAAAAACCTCTTTGATAAGGTATCACAGTTATTGCTCTCAGTCTTCCTTCATATTTCTCTCGTATTTCTTTATATTTTTCCTGTCTTTTAATTCTTTTATAACTTTTTTTTTTTTTTTTTTTTAATGGATGGGAGGGAGGGAGAAGAAAGGGGAGACCGAAACTTAGTAATTTATCTAGGTTCATGCCAATACATGTTCCAGAAATCCATGGAGACTGATTCTAGGGATTTGAACTTTGAAATACACAAATGTAAACCTGAAGACTCTGCAGATCCTTCTCAAACAGCCAGCATAACAAACTGTGTAAAATCCAGGAATGGGAGACTTTTAGGGTCATAATGTCATATTTTTAGAGCCTTTCTATCCCTAAGGCTCGTGAAAGAATCCAGGGCTTGCGAGGTAGTAAGGCAGCATGCAATCATTCTCAGGTACAGTGGCTATAACCAAAGAGCTCACCTGTTTATCCTGGTTAAAACATGCACATGGACAAAGGAGAAATTAGTTCAAGGAGTTAATTCAGGTCATGCAAAGAAAGGATCAACCATGCATTTCTAAATTCCAGATGAAAGTGTGAACTCTGACCTATTTACCTGGGTGAGAGCAATGAGGGTATTGCTGCATTAAATAAAAGCTGATCAAGTTTTAATATCTTGGACTGGGGTTTTAGCCATGGTGCTTTTCTGTTAATTTCTTGCATGCAGACTATAAATTAAAACATAAAACATCTTATTTATGGTCTGTAAAACTTTGATACCAGTGATGAACATCATAAGGAGAAATTACAGAATTTCACATAAACTTTATTTATTTATTTTGTTTGGATGCTGATAGGACCTGGAAAAGAGTCAGAATAAATGATGATGGCACCTTTTTCAACAGATCTCTAGAAGCAAAATGCTTAAAGCAAAGCAGTTTTTAACTGATTCAGACCTTGACTTCACAAGACCGCTCTAATGAAAAATTAATCACGTGCTAGTATGACCACTTTATGGCACAGAAGATGATTTGTGAAATTTAAGCAATGGCAGTCTCCTCATGCTTTAGCTGAATTCTTTTTTCCCCTGAAAAGACAGAAGTTCTGTCATTTTCTAGGGAGGAGTACATTAGGTAGCTCTATGTCTTATCATTCAAACAATCCTGAGATATGTTCTACTAAGCATAAAGTTGCATGTGTCTGGGATTCAGTCCAAGGCTTCTGCTAGTGTTTAATTTAACCATGCCTGTTCTATTCCTCTGTACTTTGCACCATGCAAGCAGGAGCACATGTTCTTGGCTTAACAAAACTCACACTGGCTTATTTCTCAGTTACTACAGCTGGGCAGCCTCATCCTGACTGCAATAGGGTCTTTTGAATACATGGGAATGAGATACAAGTTCCTTCTTGACTCACTAACAAGTTACCAAAATGTCATCATTTTAAGGTACATTCTGCAGGTTCCTGCTATCCCCAAAACTGCATTCAACTGAATAAACTCTTTTTGCTAGTGCTCTGTGACAGATGTTGTTTAATGCAACTGCAGAAGAGCACAGCTGTTCTACATTTGACTAAAAACTTTTTCCAGAAAGTTACAGAGTTTTGTACTGAGCTAAATTCCAGTCTTAATAAACAAGTTAAATAAAATCTCCAAGAAGCTCCTTCATATCTTGATGCATTCTCTGATATCTCCACATATTTCCCTTGTCACACTCCTTTCAATGCAAAACAATAACAAACTTATGTTCTTGTTTATTACAGCTGCCAGCACTAGAATGCTAGTGTGCCTTCAGCAGCCACTGAACGCACACTAGCTATGAAATCTGGGGTACCAGCACCTGGGGAAAAAAAAAAAGATTGTTTTTGTGTAGTTATGTCTTGTTGAGAAATTTGACATAAAAAAATTCAATGGTGGGAAACATAGCTGTGGCTCAGCTGTTCTGCTTGTTTGCACAGTCTTATTCTGCAGTAAACTAAAAAGATTTTAGTAGAAGAGAAGTAAATAACCCCATGTTTATGATTCAGTGTCATGTGGAGGAATGGTGTGGGGATTGCTGCCATACTTGATCTGCTCCAGGGTGGCTTATTTGTGTTTCAAAACACTGAGATAACAAGTCTTCCAATATTCAGGCCAATAATCTTTTATTTTTCACAGAATAATTGCACAACAAAATTTTTGGCATTTGGACTTCATTGATTTATGTAAACTGACTTAGAATATTTCCTTCTTTCATAAACCAAGTTGCCGCTAAGTATCTCTGTATCAGAGATGATAGCCACAATAACCTCTGCTTAGCTGAATGAGATATTTCCTTGAAAAAGAAATACTTGTCTTCTAGACTTGATACAAATTTGAATGTCCACTCAGTAGGAAATGTCAACATTTCATTGTTTTATTTCATTTCTTATCAAATCAAGTAAGTCAAATACATTTTTTCCTTTTGTTTGCAATGAAGCATTTCAAAATAGATTTTCAAAAATAACTACAGCTTGTCATGTTTGTTTGGGTTTTTTTTTAATTGAAATTACATACCCCAATCCTGACAAAGAAAATGTTTTGATTTGGTTTGTTGAACTAACTAGAAATATCTCTTTTCATTTTCACACTGAAATGTGATTTTTTTGAGTTGTAAATTATTTCCCAGGTGTACAAATTACTTCTCAAGAATGGAAGCATTACCATTCTACACTCTGAGGTGGCTTCCTAGACCTAGAAATTTTCCATGATGCATTAAAGCACTTAAATGAATAACTGCCTTGTATCATGTAGGACTTGGTCAGAGCCATGTTTCATGTGTGTGAATTAGATATGTGAGCTGTATTCTCAGGAAGTATTGTGTGCTTCAAGTTAGCCTTATATTTTTAAGCTTCTCTTATTTTGATCCTTTTTCTGTGCTTATTTAGTATTTTCTTTTCTGTGAATTCAAAATTTCCAAAGTGTCTCCCTCCTTCTTCCTCTCACTCTCACCTTTTCCTTTCTTTCTTCCCTCCTTCCCTCCTTCATTCTTTCCCTCTTTCACTTTCCTCTTTATCTCTTCGTTCTGTCCTTCCTTCACCACGTGTAACTTCAGTATTGATGTGTAATATAACTATTTGGCTGCCTTTCTTGCTAAATACTAAATGTTAAAGCCCACTCTGATTCTGGTGTTCTGTAATAATATATCATGACAATTGTTTCAATATTCACTGGTACCATGGTTTTGTCTGCTATGACCTGTTGTTGGGGTTTAACCCCAGCCAGCAACCAAGTACCACACAGCCACTCAGTCACTAGTGGGATCAGGGAGACAATCAGAAAGGTGAAAGGTGAAAAGCCCATGGGTTGAAAGTTTAATAAGAAAAGCAAAAGCTATGCACACAGGCGAAGCTAAACAAGGAATTCATTCACCACTTGCCATGGGCATGCAGATGTTCTCCCCCGGAGACCATGGCCCCATCGTCTCTAATGGTGAATGGGAAGACAAACACCATCACTCCAAATATTGCCCCCTTCCTTCTTCTTCCCCCCACTGTATATACTGAGCATGATGTCACATGGCCTGGAATGTCCCTTTGGTCAGCTGGTGTCACCTGCCCGGCTGTGTCACCTCCCATGCATCCGCCAACTTCCTCACCAGTGTGGCCGTAGGAAAAGCAGAAAAGGCCTTGGCTCTGTGTAATCCCTTCTCAGCAATAACAACTCCATAATCAACTCTGTGTTCATCAGAAATCCAAAACCTAGCCCTGTACCAGCCACTGTCTACCCCAGCCAAAGCAGTACACCTGTCCAGATATTCTGTTCGCTCAATATCCCAGCGTACTTTGTTACAACTACTCTCAATGCTGCCTATTAACTTGGGAGTGGAAGATGGAAGAAATAGCACAGAGTCTTTCCCCAGATCTTGAGCCACCCTTCTATACCAGTCTATAGTTCTCTGACTATATATGGGGTCTCAAGACCCCATAGTCTTGGGCCCAGATTTCACAGGACCCTCTAGTTAACTTACTGATCTGTTACACTACATTTCTTCCTGGAATCATGATGGTTGTCTATAACGTGATACTTAGAATTAATAAAATATTGACTGTTGGCTAGACTTACAGTCACGATATTAATAGGCAAAACTGCAATAACCATTAGAGTTATTAGATTCTGCCATGCACATTTGTAATATGGAAACAAACATTTGGAATATAAAAACCACTCAGATGCAGAAAATTTTATGACATCTATTTGAGTCAGTTTAGAATTACTGCTAAAATATTCCAACATGTGGAAAAGGACAGATTGTCTAATTTCAAACAACACTTATGAATAAGTCATAAAAACTTGGTTATATGGACTGAAGGAAATCTTAACCATGGTCTCCCAAGGGCTAGTCACAACAGAAACGTGATTAAATCTGACCAGGAGCTTCTGTGTGACTGTATTAGAAAACTAAGCAACCAAAGTCCATTGTATTAAGAATAAGTTCTGTGACAAAATTATGTTTTTAAAGACTGTCAGCTGTGTAGCATGTCAAAGAAGCATTATTGTTTTACAGTAAAGCAATCTAGTGGATAGATTACTATACTATGCTGAAGCACACAGCCATAGACCTGATGGTCGAAGAATTAAACAATTTTTTATCATTAATTCTTGGGTAAGTAATGCCACATTAGGCTGCTTCCTCTGTTTCTTTGGTTAAAAAGATTTTTCTTGCTGATGAAAAGTACTTTAATTAATTAGTAAACCTGTCATCTCATGTGTATGCTACTGAAAGAAAGAATATAGTGATGAGTGTAGAAGCTGCCCAGTAAACAAGTTTTAAAACACAAAGCATTATCCAGCTTTTGAAGCCAAAGGAGAACTTAAGCAAAAGTCAGAGCTCAATTCAGCACTCAGTGAAGGAAATGCTCTTTCAGACTGCTGGTTTAAAAATCAAAACGAGAATTTATGTGAGCTTTGTTTTTCTTATAAGTCAAGATCCTAAAAATATCGGGGCACTGTCATAAATAGAGCTGGGCAGTCTATTTTTAAGGAAAATTTATTTAACAAAACCTTTGTACTTTGTGACTGACCCTTTAAGTTCAGTGTCCACTCTGCTGCCTTTGGCAGGATCTCAGGAAGGGAGGGAAGCAGATGATAGAAAATGTCTGGAGCTCCCAGAAGTACTCTTTCAGATCTAATGATAGGTAAAAGAGAAAGAAATGAGCAGGGCTATTTTAGGAGTCTGCTTGGGGCAATCTGAAAGCAAAAACTGATGGAAAAAGCAGTGGAAAGAAAACTCTCAGATGGAGAGATGTGTTACATGAGGAAGACACTGGAGAAAACTTGCTAAAAGTTTGACAAGTAGGTGAAATCTGAGGAATACAAACTATGATAGCCAATGTTTTCAATGGCTGACATGAAAAATGGGAAACTGGAATTAAAACACAAATGGATGGTAGGCTGCAAGAGCCTAAAAAGCATTTTCCTAGCGAGGGCTTCACAGGTCCTCAGTGTGGCTTTGTATACTTGTAACTGTGTAGCAACAACAAGGGTAGTGTTCACACAGGACTGTCACATCATGTTTTTCTGGGTGATCTGTGCCTCATAGCCAGCCTTCTGTCAGGAGGTACCCTCAGCTTGTAGCAGCTAAGCAGGACGAGGATCCTGTTTGGGGGCTGCCTTTGGGATTGTAACTGCTGCCTGACCGGACAGCTGGACACACGCTCTGCCTGGCCCAAGGCAGAGCACTAAGATGTGCCCTCTTAGCAGCCATCCTCACAGAGCTTCAGCAGCACATCTGCTGCTGGGGCTGAGTCCTGGCTGTGCTGGAGCTGCTCTGAAGGAGCAGAGCAGCTCCAGACGGGGCCCCAGCAGCCCCTGTTGTCATCCGTGGTCTTTGCACGATGTCTCTGCAGGCTGAATGCAAGTTGGGCCTTTGTGTCTGCTGTGTAATGTTAAATATATATTTGAGTGGCCCATGAGGGGCTTGCTGATGGTTTGCCATCACCTCAGAGGCTGCTATTTTTTACTCTGTGTGTTGGAACTGGACTGGCACAGACTCTGTATGCTCCTTGGCTTGGGAATGACAGGTTGGCTGCACTTAGATGTTGAGTGATTCTTGTGAATATATGTGAAAAACACTTCCTTTCTGTGAACTGCCTTCTGGACAAACCCTAGCTCATCTGACCATATAGATAATATATGTCAAAGCATTTCACAGAGTTATTTTCAGAGAAGAAAAACAAAAGGCTTATGTGCTTCATAAAAATATAAAGAGAAGTATTTTTTAAATAACTCTGAGTAGGTGATTTTCTTGAAACTCACATATTGGCAGTTTATGTCACATTTTGTACTACACTTTCAGATCGGATTAAAAAAAATCCAAATTCTGTGAGAATTTGGGGCATGAAGCTTGATTAATGAGTCATTTAAACTCAAAGATCATATTTTAAGGAAAAAAAAGTCAAAAACAACAACAACAAAAAAACCAACAAAAAACCCCAAAAAACCAAAAAAAGGGCACCAAAAAGAAAACAAACAAAGAAGAACAACTCTAGAAGACTGTCAGTGGGAAGTATGTGTATTTCATTTCTGTAGTACTTATTTTCATGTACACAGAAAACTGTATTTATTTTGCTCAAAAGAGAGAGGGAGGCAAAAACCAAGGTCATCGTGAAATTTAAAAGGAAAGACTGCTCCAGAAAAAATATTAGTTCTGAAGAATATTAGAGTTGTCATAACACTGACACATTCTTAATAAATTTTAATGTGATGATGTTTAGACTATAAAGAGATTGGTCTGCAAATTGCTGGGCCCTGTATTTGAATGTCCTCTGGAATGAAGGGCAGAAGAGGTAAAAGAGCAGTGTAGGCCTCTGCCTACTGTCTATGTTCTATGAGCTATCTACATTTATAAAGAAGCAGATAAGGAATGCTTGCCAGTCCTGCTCTGCTGAGAGTTTATAACCTCTGTCAGGAAAACCTAATAGGCAGGTAAAAGGAGAAACATAGGAGAAACTATCAGGCATAATCTAATATCCAGCTGCATCCTATCAACCCTTTAGAATGCTGTGCACTGTTTCCACATCATCTGGTAATCTTTTCACATACTTAAATTCTCTGACTTTGTCCCTTTTTCTAATGGAGACAGACTATGGTTTGTGAGAGGTTCCCACAGATCCTTCAAAATCTGAAATCTCAGTAGATTCCAAATCCTATTTTGTTTGGGAACTTCTGTTCATAAAATGAACAATGCAATCTGTAATTTGTATTGTTGAGATAGCCCATTGTTCAAATAATAATAAGAAAGCCCTCAATCCAGAAAGTTCCATAGAACAGGGAGGAAAATATTTGTAATTTAAAATTTGAAGTTTTCTATCACATCAAGAGAATTGTTGTCCTGTTCCCATTCCTTCAGCATTTTCACCTTGGAAATACCTGGGGTATGCATGGCAGTTAATCAGCCAGGGCCCCATGGCCAAACGTCATGAACGTGATGCTAACCTCTTCCCCTCCTCTCAACGAGAGGTTGACCTTTTATCACAGCCTTATCTATTGGGTAATCTTATATTACTGCTTAATGTCATGTACCCATGACCCTGCAAGCCTAGGAGCAATGTTCCAGTCATGGATTTAGAAATCCCAGTGCTTTTTTATTATTACCTTTGCCATCTTCCAGGGTCCTCGCTTTCAGTCTGAAAGTAACTGCCCTTGTGCCCAGTGCCAACATCTAGGACCTCCAAACTCCTCATCTTTTACAGTGTAACTATGCAAAACATACTAAACATGTACTTTCTGTGTAAGAACACTATTTCAGATGACTGTCTGGCAAAGAAAATGTTTCTGGATTGGAAAAAACAGACTAGCTTGCAAATGTTGCCAGAAGTACTGAATCTTTCTTTAGGGCAGACACTTTGGATACTTCAGCTGGCAGAAAATCACTGAGGGATATTTTTCAAAATATAAAGTTCTATCCCTTTGAAAAATGCTCAGTTCTTTAGAAGAATGTAAAGTGTATTCACACAATACTGGAACTCAGCCACCTGACACTGCTAAAGCAGGAATAGTTCTTTCAAATCAAAATTTCACTTTGTCTTTTAGTGCTACTAATAAAATGGACTGAAGAAAACCCTTGAAATTGAGTAAGAGTTTATTTTTAGGTAACCTACTAGCTGAAAATAGAATTTCCTATACATAGGAACCACATTTTGCCTCTTGTGTGTGTGTTTATGTCTGGGCAAGCTTGGATGTGACTACTGGTGACGGATGAATTATCAGTTCTGCACTCATGGCAAGCCACCTCATATTGCACTGGAAGCATAATGATGAGCTGCTGAAATTCTGAACCCAGAGTTTTAGACGTAGACCCAGAAAAAATAGATATTGACAGATATATGTGTTGTGGGCACCAATTCTTTAGGCATTCTCTAAATTGCTTTTGGAATGTGGCATTATTGTTGGGTGCTCTCTTTGGGCTTTTAGAAATGTTTTTCAATGAATCACGTAAAAGTCTGCCCTTTCTCCCCTTTGCTCCATATTTTTGTCCATGCCTGTCCTTTCATTGCACACCTCTGTGAAGAAAATTCAAATAGTCTAGGGAGAGGAGAAGTAATATAGGCTGTTGTACTTGTGGACAGGAACTGTAAAGATCATGTTGAATACTGTCTGCCTGGTTCTGTCAAGCTGACCTATAAATTATCATTACACAACTTCGTAACATGAGCTATAAAAAAAGTATTGGGAAATGAATAGGTCAGAGAATGAGAGTGAGTTCATTCTGTTGTGATTTCAAAACCACAATAGTTTCCCCCTTTCCTCTTCTCCCCACAGAAGCAGAAATGAAATTATGTCATTTTACCTAGGTTTGTCTGTCAGATTTTCCATAATTCATTTGTAGATTCAAGAGTTCAAGCAGTTCAAGAGTAGCTTAACCTTTTTATTCTTAACTGGTTCTGGTTTTTTTCTTTCTCTAATTTATTCAAAAAGAGATATTTTTCTTAATTGGATTTTTAAAAATGGATTTTTTTTGGTAGATACCTTTGAAACAGCCTATGTTGAGAACTTTCCAGACAGAAACTACACAGAATATACAGTATATACATATTAATATAAGACCTGCAGTTTTGCACATGGAGTATGGAGTCTGTACTCAGAAAGCGGTTTTGTTTGTACTCACCCTTAACTTTTTAGCAAGAAAAGGTGCTAAATGCTATTAATGAAAGAAATATCTGGTACATTTATGGTGCCTAAAATATGAAAACAAGAAAAGATAACTGATTTAATAAATGGAAATCCGAAGATTCTTTAATGCTTAAATCCATAGGACTGTGGAATAGTGTCTTCTAGAAACCAAAACAAGTTAATTAAGTCCCTCAGACACACTCAAAGCACTGAAAATATATCATACACAAGTCACTGAAGCTTTTGAAGATGAATAATTCGGCAACATAAAACATTCTTCTATGACATTCCAGATGCAGAGAAAGCAGGACAGTGCAGTAAGAGAGGACGTTAAGCTGCCATCCACATGGAATGCCACAGCCCAGGGAGCACAGCAGTTGGAGCAGCACAAATGGGTAACACTTGACCTATGTGGATGTACCTGTAGTGATTCTGCTTTTCAAGCCCCCCCGTATGGCAGTACGATTTCTCTTTGATTGAGAAATCAAAGTGCACAATTGAGGATGGGAAATTGAAGAGGAGGAGATGGGAGATTGAAGGTGAGGAGATGGGAGACTGAAGCCGTTATTTTGAAATATTTAGAACTGCAGGAGGCAAACTAGGAGGAGAGGAAGAAGTATCACTGCCCAGAAAAGTAATTCTGAATCAGAAAGAATCTAGACTATTAAAATCACAGTTTAAAGCATTCTGATAACTCTGATATTTAAGTGTTTATTCAATTTTTTTTTTTTTTTCAAAAACTGGTGACTACCTGCAAATATAAATGTCAGTACCAAAGAAAGGGCCAGCCCAGTGCATCCTCAGGTAACTCCTAGGACAGTTGAGTTACACCAAGTCACCATCTAGTCTTGAAATGCTTGCTTCTGTTCTTGGGGGCTGTTTTATAAAACTGTATTCATATCAGAAATTTGCTCCAGCAGAAATTCAGTATTTTCCTGTTACCACTGAGTGCCATAAAACCTGAGATAGAAAACTTTCTCTGGTTTAGTCTCTATGTCTCCATGATTCCAACCTGCACAGTGTGGGCACCAGGCTTGAATAGGACTGAAACAAATGTTCCAGGTCAGGCACACTCATGGAGATGTAACTGAGGTCCAGGCTGGTGTTGCAGGGTGGTTCTGTGTTCAGAGACAGCTGGCCCTTCCCAGGTCACATCAGCCTCAGCCAGCAGAGAGGCCACCTGAGTGATCAGGGCAGCGGGAGAGAAAATGGGAGATCCTGTGGCTGATGTGACAATGTCCTCAGCTGGCTGAGCTTCCACATGAAACATGGAGGGATTGGTTAACCTGGGACTGAGCTAATACAAAGGAACTCAGTGATTCTTCTTAGGCACTTTTTCTGTAGTGGGCATCCAGAGATGGGCTCCTACAGAGTACAATTACAGGAATAACTTTCCAATGCTTTTTCTCTGACTCATTGTCGTGGTTTTAAAGCAGTAACAAAAAAATTACTAGAAAACTTACATATTTCTTGCTGTGAGATATGGATTAGAACAAGAGCAAAACAGGCTTAAAACTTAAAAGGAATAAAAAAGTTTCTTAACAAAACTACAAGAATAAGAACACCAGAATAAACCTCTAGAAAACCCCTTTATCCCCCACTACCCAACCATTCCTTTGTTTACATGACAACATAGAGACAAAAAACTTTGATGTTTAAAACAGTCCGAATTCCCGCTAGTCTTTTCATCAGTCTCTGTAGAGAAACAGAAGTCTTCTTCTGCTAAACTATGGAGGTTCTCACAAGAAAACTATTTCTGTTATAGCTTTCTATTTCTCTGATGCCAGCTGCCCGGAAAACTGCAATCAGTTCACTCCTCCCATTTCACATCACTCTGAGGTGTGTATGGGTCAATGAGTCTAGGGATGTCATTTTTAAGGATGAGTTATTCAAAGGCAAAAGTTCTCTTCATCTGTCTCTGTGAGCCTCTCTGGAAACAGAAGTTTTCTCTTTGCCTGTACAAAGCTACAAATCTTCAACTATTACTTCTCTCTCTCTGTTCCAGCACCTCACTGTATCACAACTACTTTACTTTTAGCTCAAAATCCACACTTTGAACTACTCTATTCCTCCCAATATACTCTGTCATGAATTAAAGGAGTTTTTTTCAGAACACTATTGTCCATCTCCATAGCTTTAACAGAAAAATATTTCAGCTTATAAAGCATCTCCTTATTCTCTCTTGCCCATCTAAAACTTAACTCTTTTCTTCACTGTCTTTGATGGTTTTATGATGTCTTCTTCATGTTGATTGTCTCTCTCTCTCTGTCTCTCTGGGAAAAAGGAGTAATCTTTAAGTAACATCCAGGTAGTAAAAGAGTTAAAGTCTTGGAAAGCTTCAGATATTCATGATGTCAGGTATCAGTTCAGCAGCAGAAACTACAAACCAAGTCAGGCTGGCCGGCTCCGTTTCTCCCCCCTCCCCGCCCTCTGTGGCCTTGTCCGGCCTGGAGACAGGGAGGAGGCTGAGACAGAGCCTGTTGCCTCGTCAGAAGCTGGAAACCAAAGAGAACAAGAGACCCCTGGCTTTACATCTTAAGGTGGTGTTCACAAGTTGATCTCACTTCTCAATGGTTAAAACCGCTGCCAATTCTCAGAAATGACCGATAATTGGTCAGGAGAAAAGACTCTTATCAGCCTCCAGCAGCTTCAACTTCCTTAGCTCCCAAAGCTATCTTAAAGGTAAAGTCACCCCAAGACACTCATTTTTAAAAGTAGTCTATCAGTCTCCATTGGTTGTTTTGGGAGCATGGTAATACACATACCCCAAAAAAATCTCTTTGCTGAATGACTAATGAGAAAGGTCCCTAACTGGCACTGTGAATCATCTTGCTGTAGCCAAGCATATTTTAGCTGTTGAAACACCCAAGGTATGTCTTAAACCAGTCTCTGATAAAGTCAGTAATAAAACCAAGAATCCTAGTTGACAGACTTTTTTTTTCCCTGTAACTATTGGAAAACATATTGTACTTTTCTACCTCTAGGTATTTTCCATGATTTTGACTTTCTCCTGAAACTCTGACACAAATCTGCTTGCAGTACATGACTTTCAGATATACAAAGATGTTCTGATATAATTATGGTATCAAAGAGGGTTTGTAATCTTTTATTTATTTCTTTATTTAACTGAGCACATTTGCAATAACTGAAGATCTGGGTTCAGTGAAAAACTGTCTTCCATAAATAATACTCAGACACCTTAAATCATACCAAAGGGAGCACATGTGCTATTCTGGGAGCTGTGCCAAGGACTCTGTCTTCAGCTTGTCCTTTGAAGAGTCCCTTCAAAGGGGAGGGACTCTTGAATGTTTGGAAATGGAGGACACTTGAATGTTTAGAATAATTTTACATGATACAGCATCCTCTGATTTCTTTCGTCATTTTTGAAGATTTATCTCTTTGTGTTCAGACTTTCTCGGGTGACTAGTGTGTGCAGTCCCTTCCTGGTCTTCACTAAACTGAGGAATGGCAGTTTGATCAGGAAATAATTAGCTCTCCAGAGAAGAAATAGAGGAACAATTCTTCGGAATGCTTATATTTTTAATCTACTTCCTTTTCCCAGGCCTTATCTTCTTTGACAAGGCTTGTGACTCCAGCCTAGAGAGCTTCTGGATTGTTGCCTATCATTTTCTTACAGGAGTAGTTGTTGTGAACCTCCTGCTTTATCTCTAAGTGCCTGGATGTCTCCTCAGCTGTTTCCAGTAAAACATGCCAGTTCTTAACCTTAGTGAAAAGCAAGATGAAATGATCCAAGTACCACATGTAGTAAATTGAGGCACATTTTTTCTTTGTGGAATACCACACTCATTGTTTCTGGCAGATAATGCTCAAGTTTTCTGTACTGGGCTTCCCATCCCTGGCAGTGTTTATGCATGCCCTTTATATCTCTGGATATTTATCAGTTCAACAACCACCAGCTGTTGTAATTGGTGTCACTCAACATGAAACTGAGTATTATTTTTTCAATAGGTATAAGTCTTATAAATATTACTGGTAGTGTGCTATAATAAGATCAAGATGAGAAAGGAGGGTCCCTCTATTGCTACTCCAGTCAGAGAAAAGGATTAAAGATGCATCTGTTGTGCAGATGCTTTTGTATGCTGATACATTTACTCATTATGAAGTTTGTTCTGCTTCCAGCCCTTATGGTATGCATATTGCAAGTTTGTGGATAATTTAACCTCCCTAATAAACTTATGGTTTCCTCCTTAGATTTTAAAATTGTTTTCTATTTTCTCATGAATTCCAAAGGCCTACTTGCCTGTGTAGTTATATGCGTTTGTCTCATAGGAGACACAGATGGCTTGATCTTTGCAAAGTCTCACCACATACTCTTATCCCTCTGCATCTGAGAGCCTCACTCCAAAAAGAAATGGCCTCCAATGAAAGGAGGAGTGGTAGAACATGTTCTAGCAGAGCACAAATAGGTGCTATATGTAATTTAAAAAAAAAAAAAAAAAAAAAAAGGAAAAATAAAAGTTTTAGCACAGTATTTTGGAAAACAGGGTTGATTCCTCCACATATTTTCCAATGACACTATGTAATTCTTTCTTGAGCAAACAGGACATTAGACAAGGCTGTAGTTAAATGGTCAACTCTCTGAAAGAAATCCTAGATAGGATCTAGACTAGGAAGTAATACCTAGAGGACACAGACTTAATATATAAGTATCTAAGTAACAATAAATATCTAAGCTATTCTTTTTGTAAGGGTAAAAGATACTTCAGATACCATGTGATGACACATCTCCTCATTTAACCTTTTGATTGCATATCATTTGTCTAGCATGAATTTTAGTGTGATAGAAGGACATGTATTGAGAATTTTAGTCCCAGTCAGCCATGTGTAACAGGACACCTTGCATGTGAAAGGACTATTGTCATAAATGTGCTTCAACTACATTAAAAAAAACACCTAAACTGTAGAGCTGAATTTTTGCAGTCTCTGACATATATATGGTATTACATATGTATTGGTACTAGCAACTTAAAAAGTTGCTAAGGAAAGTTCTGCAACTGGAAATTAATTAAAACACTGGCAACAAATATAGTATCTGAAGCTATGGGGAATAGAACTGTAGCACTGAATCTTAGAAGAGTTAGAGACTGTTTTTTTCTCAGAATCTGAGTATGCAAGACCTGTTCTTGGGTACATGCTCAGCAATGTGACTATATTTCCTTTTAATGGTTTTAAACATTTCTGTGGTCTGTATTTACCTTCTGGCGAAGCTGATATTACTTAAGTAAGATCCATAGCCTCATGTAGTGAGAAAAGCTTGTGATAGTCCTGTGATGGTAACTGAAGAGGCAAAGTATTGAGAGGTATAAACGGCAAATCTTACCTAAGACATGAGGTCTGTTCTGGATATGAAGATACGAAGTCATTTCTGTAAAGTGAGCTGGTCATTTCTGAGATTGTCTTGAAACATATTAACCTCTGGAACAGAGTAGTGTTCCCACCTGAGTTGGGCAGATGTTCTCCTTCCCTCATATGTTGCTCCACTTCTACCCTGTGTCGCTGAAGGACAAAAAGTATTGCGAGGGTTCCCCAGATAATCAGACACACAGCTGTTTTCATGAGGCCAAAAAATTTTATTCTGGGGTTTTCTTAACCCTTATATAAGCTTCTCCAACCAGGTCACCCTGAGTGGTAGAAGGAACAACACCCCGCTCATCCCATTGGTGGGATAAGAGAGAAAAACATGCTCAGGAGATCTGTGCCTTGTTTGGGGAAAGTAATTCCTTATTTACACAAATAATCCTTGTGCGAGAAAGGCTCCCAAGCCTTTTCCTTGGGAACAGCCAGTGTCTGAGAGCTTGAAAATTCTCTCAGGTTCAGAAAATCATGTCCATAACCCCAATTTGGCTAATTTGCTTGCCTTCTTAATAAAGTTGCGTATGCATCTAAAATCCTGTTTTGAATTCAAATTCATGCATTCCACTAAGTTATGCGAAGACTCTCTCAATAATTTATTTATTTTCATTAGTTGGATGTGTAATATATTGGATTGGGAAAACTGCTATTCTTTTGAAATATTAAGGCACTCTGAGGAGTGTTGGTAGATGCTGTCTGTACATGGTGCACTCCAGAAGGTTGGAGCAGTGTATAAAGATAGCAGCTCACAAGGGCTGCAAAGTGCACAAGGACCTACAGTTAAAGGGGGAGAAAACTTGAATTGCTCTGGTACTTTGAATGGGTAAAGCAACTTTTCAGCTCTGTTTTAAAAGTTTTAAAACAAGTTCTTGACTTAAAGCATGTGAATGCCTTGCTGAAATTGGGAAAATTATGGCTGAGAGAAATTCAGAACATATTTAAGTTCTTTATCAGAGTGGTGCTTTGAGGTAGGCTTTTCTAATAGCTACCTGGAGCTCCAGAATATGCAAATTCAAAGTTTTCTACTTTCAATTTGCTAAGATTTCTACCATAAATGCAGAACTTTAGATGCTGAAATCTGCCTAAATAGCATAAGCACTTTTGAAAATGTACCCAAAATTTCCAAGAGGAAAATAAATCATAATTGTGAGAAAAAATTAAATCTTGAGGTTACAGCCAAATAAGAAAGGTTGACCACTTCAGTGGTTGTAAATATTTTATCTAAAACTGAGTTCAAATACATGTTTGCTCTTGATAGGATTTGTAAAAATGCTTTTATTTTGTATATGCAAGATATCTTCAGTTCTTGATTTCTGTCACTAAAGTTTAAAAAAACATTCTGTTGGAAAATGTATATAAGCTTAAAGAACTATCTGGGTAATCAATTGATATTAATTTGCATTTAATAACATCCTGTTGTTCCCAGAAGCACATTTCCTGTTACAAAAGGGCACCTCTCTTTGGGTTTATATGCACCAATTTGATACAACCTTCCTATGTTGTGAATAGATATTACAGAAAATGCACACTCTCAGGTGTGTTTGTATGCAGTGAGTTTGGAACAGTCATCTGTAGATTTTGGTTTGGGTTTTTTAGTCATTACAGTAGGCAGAACCATTTCTAAATCAAGATCCTGTATATCAGTTTTCTCCATAAAAGCTTTATTTTGGAGCTTACTTTCACAGCTTCTCCTATTAACATGGGTATTTTTGGATTTAAATTGCAAATGTGTCTGATCTTTTGTGTATCGATCTCCTCTTGTTCCATCACTCCCATCCCTTTTATTAATAAGACAAAATAACAACTTAAGAGTCAGCTTCCATCTCTCTCATCATTGGATTCATAAGCTAAAATGTAAGAGATGCCTGGGGAAAAAAAGCAGATTTTCCTTAGTTAATTGAGGATTAATCAATTATAATTTTTATAATTAACAAAAGTTATCATTTAAACAACTTTTAGAAAAGGAAACAAGGAAAATTTCTTGGCCATGAATATCAGAGTTCTGCCAATGCACTTAAGGAGGTCAAATGACCTGACAACATGCCTGAACCCTCATATGGTAAAATAATAAAAAGGAGCAAGAATTCCTGTATAGTGTTCCAATTTAACCGTGCTGAGAGATTTCTCAAGGAGAATTATGGTATGAGGGAGGAAGTAAAAATGTAAGAAGACAACAATTAAATTAAGTTATTTGTGTCTTCCAAAATGAACAGCTGTAATATGTTACTGCATATTTTCATCTGATATATTCTTTCTTGACACAGATAAGTTTCTGACTAATTGAAAGCTAATTAAAAAGATTTTCCATTCTCTGCTTTTCCTTGCTACAATTTCTTATGGACACGGATATTCTGTGAAGCTATGACATATTGTAAAACCCATTGATTAAAAAAAAAGGCATCCCCATTTTGTTTTGAAAATATCCTTCATAAAGATATGGTTAGCATTTTTCAGACCTTCACAACAGGCCTCATCTGGTGAAGTCAGTGCAAGTCTTTCCACTGACATCAATGGGCAGTGAATCAGGGCTCATTTATGTCCTACTTCTAGTTGTGTTTTCTCCATTCCTTTATTCTACAGTGTTTTCATGCTGAGATTTGTTGAAGTTGATACAGGTAACTCTTGCGTTTCTTTGTAATTCTACAAAGTGTGCTTATAAGCATCTTTTAATCCAGTGAGTTTTTCCAGTTATTTAACAATCCCATAGAATGAACAAAAAGAAGGCACTGTATTTGTAATGAGAGGATATATATCAACAGGATAGCTGTGTAGGAACACTTTTGGCTGAAGACCTCCAAACCCCAGAAACGTCTAATATAAATGCTGCCATGGAACTTCAAGGTTTCACTTTCAATTTCTGTGTGCAGAAAGCTGCTGCTGTGCTTTCAGGGCACACCCCATCCACCACGTTGGACTTCATATTAATCCTAATAGGCACTGTTTTATTTTACTTTTGCTGAACTTTAAGAAAAAGTGGTTTTCCTAGAGATTTTTGATACAGAGTAAAGCACTTACCTCAGTGTGAGTGCTCTGCCCTTTTGATAAACAATACGGCCTGTAGCTGGCCAAAGCTACTCATCCTAATTACCTGTTCTGGAGTAATTTTGGATTTAAGGAAGGAAGAGCCTGCCGACTGCCAGTTTATGCAGTGGAGGATGCTCATGTTTTTTCTTTAGAGGGTAACTCTGGAGGAGAGGGAAAGGAAGCATGAAGAGCTAAAGCAAGATACAAAAGACCTGCAGTATCTGGGGCAGATTGCCTAACACCTCTCTCAGTTTTGCAAAAATCATGATAATTCAGTTATCAGAAAAGCCTCAGGAATGACAGAAGGAGGAACTGAGGCAGACTTGCTGCTTCTCTCACAACAGTGATGGGAGAGTGGGAAAACAAAGGTCAATATGGGTCTCCAAATCTTCCTGTAAAAAACAGTATCTTTTTTCACACTTAAGTGTTCCTGTGCATCACATTTTGATTTCCTCTAAAAAAAGAACAAAATGCCTCCCCCCATCAATTCCCCATCAGAATACAGTAATGAAATGCCCAGCTGCAGATACAGCAAATTTCATTCCAGTTCTGCTCAGTTATTGTCTGTCTCATCTTTAGCAGATGGCTGGACGATGATGTCTGCAGTAATAAAAATATTAAAAACAAAAACTGCCAGCTGAATTGGAAAACTGACTAATTTCTATTTTTATAATGTGGTACATGAAGCCATTACTTCTCAAGCCAGTAATGGCCATATTCAACAGCAGCCATGTGAGAACATTTAGTGGAGAGAAGAAGCAGTACTGGATTTCTCCATCCCCTGACTTGTGGAAAGAAATGGCACCTCACCTTGCATATGAAGTATATAAGCATACAAGTATATACACACAGCTTCCATATGTTATTAAGGAGAAGTGTCAGCTGTAACATACTGGTAGCAGTGAGGCAGATTGTCCCCTGGTGAGACAGACTATCTCTGAGGTTTACTTCAGAGCTGCTTACACAAAGCCACATATATTGTGTGGCGCTGCATGTCACCTTGGAGCCATCCACATGGAGATGCTTTTGAAAGAGTACGGCTTTCATTTGCATTCCAGGTTCTCCCCTTGCTCCCCAGAATGTACTGGCGTTTTTAGCTGTGGGAATAAATATAATATCATAAATACTATAATATAACATGATATGATATAAAGCAAAATTTCTCAGGTAGACTTCTTTCCTCATACAGGTTCTATGTTCTGAATTATATAAAAATAGAGGCTAAACTAGTCACATACTGAGAGGCAACAGAAAGTGACGAGAAAATGATGCTGTCAGTATATTTGCTGGATAATGGTCTTAATTCTCTTAGTATTGGATAGATCTCTAAATGACAGAAGATCATATGGCAATAATTCATTCACTCATGTGACCAATATTTCAGTCTTGGAGAGTGAGATTTTATCATTCTATCATTGGGATGCATTGTTGTATTCGGAACTTCGTGAATTTTTAATCTACTCAAAACAGGCTTTTGAAAGGAGAGGTGATTTTCAGAGCTCTGACTTAATAGCCCATTGTTTGAAATACAGCAGAGGATTCTGACTTTCAAGAATTACTACGCATCCTTCTTGAACTCGAACTCCACAGTTATATCTTGATTATCTGAGATAATCCTGCAGTCAATATCCTGAATTTAGAACGTCCAAACCATTTAGCAGTTGTTACATGTTCTAGCAGTAATGTTCTCAGTTAAATGTCTGTCCTAAGATTATTTTGAGATTCGGGTGTTTGCTTTTTTAACTAGAGAAATTCACTGGCCTACAAAAACCACAGTTTTGTTTTCTTTGTGGAAAGCACATAAAGAATCCTACATCGTATTTTTAATTAGCATAACATACATTATTAAAGAGAACAGCCTCTTCATTTGTTTCATCTTTCAATTTCAAATTGTGTTCAACAAGGGAGTATGAAGAAATGTGAAAAATTGTCTTGTTGTATTGTATTTGGCTCTTTAAATTTGTAGTGCATTAATTAATGCTAGGTTATTTCAGCTTCTCTGGCCAGGAAATTAATTAGTGTATTTTTTTGGATGACAGAAGGTGCGCAGATTGTTACATTTGGGAGAAAAAAAACAACAAAAAAACCCTTTCCTGAGTGTTTAGGATAAAACAGATTTTTTTATTTGTTCTTTTCTTAGCTAGGACTGTACCCACCTTCTCTATTGGTTTATGTTCGGACCTACCTACTTGTTCTCCCGTTGCCATCCACTGTAACCTGACAACAAATCATGGTTTAGGAATCATATTCTCCAATTTAGCATTCCCACTGAAACTATGAACCTCTCTCTCACTTCCCCTTCCCCCTGCCAGTGGATGGAGAGAATTGGAGGCACAAAAGGTAAAGAGCACAGGTTGAGATAAAAACAATTTACTGGAAATGACAATGAGATGAGAAAAGGAACAGTAACAACAATACCAATGACAGCAGACCCCAACATCCTGACTCAGAAGTGAGCCCTTCCTTATTCCTGAAAAATGATGTGAGGTGGTATAGAGTAACCTCTGGGTCCTGGTCATACCTTTCCTGACTGCTGGAAAAAATTAACCCTGTCCTGGCCAGAACCCAGATACCGCTATAGTGGCAGGTTTACCTTTCAGTGGAAGAGAGGGATGGACCAAAGCTTTGAAAACCAGAATGTTTCAGTAATTCTTTTTCTTATTCATTTATTTTAAAAACAAATGCAGAATACTACTCGTGAAGTTTATAACAGTGTGAGAAAAAATGTGTGTGTGCAAAAGCGTTTCAGAACTACCAATGCAAGGACTGACAGAAGATAAATTACTCTTAATCTTGGTTTTCTGTGTTTCAAGCGATGCTTGCCATTTCATAATCTCTAAGAGACTATAAAATACCTTTCTGTTTTCTTCTGTTAAGGATTATGTTTAAATCTGAAATTCCTTTAGAGATCAAAAATGTACTTGGACTTTGTCCTTTATCCACAGAATAATGAACTTTTAAAATAAGATACTCCCTGATACTCCCTGCCTCCTGCACTTTGTCACTAAAGGTTTTGCTTTAAGGTGGGCAGTTCCACACCTTAGTGATGTATTCAGGCAAGGCATATCTGCCACAGCTTGCTTTAGATTTGCCATCCATTTGGTTTCATTCATGGTCTATACTTCCTGTGTTTGGAGAGGTGATGACCAGTCAGTCCACATCCACTTGGATATATTTTTTGCTACTCATGATTTTATAAAGCCTTGTCATACTTTTGCCCAGGTGAGCCCTTTCCAGGCACAAGAGCCCCAGGTACTCAACTGCTCCGTGTATGGCAGCTGCTGCACATCCTGTTGTACTGCTGCCCCTCTCTGTACCTCTCCCACTGCACTGCATCCATTTTGGAGACAAGGGACTCACCTGCACATAGGATTCACCATGCAGTGCAGCTCTATACTGGGGCAAAGCTCTGTTCTTTTCTTTCTCTGTCATTTTTGCTTACCTAATAATGCCTATAATTGTATTTGTTACTTCAAGTGCTACTGATCAGTAAGTTGATGTTTTCCTAGTTTTTACACCAGTTATAGCTTCCAGACTTTTCCTGTGGTGATGGTGGTCATCTGAGAAAAGTCTAACTTGGAGTTTTTTCCCCTCATTTGTGAAGAACCACTTACTTCTGGCTATTTTTGAATCTGCCACATGCTAGTTTCATTTGATATTCTCCATTTCTTGTACTGGAGAAATCTGAAGAATGAGTAGACCTCAAAAAGTATGTTCACTGTATTAAATTATCCTTTTATTCTATTATTTTGTTTAATAAACAAGTCAAGCTAATGCATTCCACAATGATTTGATGGTCAAGCTGTGAGTAATTTTTTAGAAATCTTTCAGGATTCTTTTTAAAAAGTCAGTTTAATGACATTTTTATGCAACTCATAAAAGTGGCAGGACATAATATTGGAAGTCGTCATATTCATATTTCTTAACAGACTCTCTCAAAGAAGTATAAGACAGAATTCATGGTGATGTGTTATCCTAAATTTTGAGGATTTCTTTGAGGCAAGAAAATTTGCCTGTAAGCTTTAAAGGACACTATTGGACACTACTTTTTGAGAAAGCATTCTCAAAAACACAACTGAGCCTGGCACAGGGTCACTCGAAACATCTGTTTGGACAAACATTCTCATCTCTAGCTTGCAAAATCAATAGAAATATTTTATTCATTATTTTGCCTTCATTTTAGTTTTGTGACGCTGAAATATTAGAAAATAGTCAGGTAAGCTTCTCTTTTGCATGCTTCTACTGCAGCCTAAAAGCCCACTCTATTTTGTGAAATTAATCTTAATCCTTGATACTATATTTTCATTTTTAATTTCTTACGTATACTTCCATCATTAATTGTAACATATTGTATTCATTAGCTACAGTCATTTCCCACAAAAGAAAGTAACTAAACTGGCAAACTCTATCACATTGTAGGATAGACTTTGCAATGCATGTTTGCAAAAACTCACTTATAATGCACAACCTCTTTCCTCCTGACACTGAGTAGCAAGACCAACCAGACTAGCGTACGCTTCCAATACTACCTCTGAGGGGAGCCATTATCCAACAGTTGTCATCAATGCTGGGAAACCATATATCTCTGCAATCCTTGCAGGATTACATTGGCCTGATTCTTCTCCTGCTTAACTGATATGAATCAAAAATAGGCTGCAGCCACATAGCCTTTATGGCATGTTGCGATAGAGCAGACACAAAATAGGACCAAAGACTCCTGCAGTCCAATCTGGTGTCTTCAGTATAGTACAAAAATGAGGAAAAGTCAAATGAAGCTGCATAGAAAAAATAACTGTCAGTTTTACTTCATGTCGATATCTGGTTTCATGTGATTTGGAAAAGTTCATTCAAGACAGAAGATATTCTTAACTACTCCAGAATTTGAGCAAATATAACTAAAGAGATACAGAACATTACTCTTAAGTTCAAAACTTGTTTTAATGGTACTTTACACATTTGTCTGAAGTTGAAACCATATTCTGAAGTTTGAAATTTCATTTTCAGTTGAAACCCTGAATGATAAACATAATTTTTTAGCAAAAAATTTAATTTGGAAAGGTGGAGGAGAGATATAGATGAAGGCAGAGAAGAGAGATTAAACAATTCAACTAACAAATGGGGAATGGTATGTAATAAGTATTGCTATTTTATTAGTGGTGTTCACAAAGAAGATACCCCATGTCTTCATGCACTTTGAATTGCTTTTTAGACTTGTGGAGTTTGGTTTAAAAATATTTTTAAGTGCTGAATTGTCATGATGTACTCTAAGAAATATAACTTGTTTACTGAGGAGGTCAACAACAATACTACTGAGAAAATTACCTTCTTCATTACAGCCCTCTAAGAAATACTTTCTGAAAAAACTCTGCCAGGAATGGGCAAATTATAGTTAAAGATGGCACTGTATGTGAGAGATTAGTAATTTTTTTCCCTTTACTTTGAACTATTCTTTTTACTATTTAAACTATTTCATGGGATATTTATTTATTTTAATTGCAGACAAAATGTGTTTCATTGGTTGCAGTGAAGCCTAGAGTGATAGACATAAAGAAAATATTTCCTTAAAAGTTGAAAACTTCATATATTTTAAATATATATTTTTCATTATAATTTTTCATTATAATTTCTTTATAATATATATTTTTCATTATAATTTCTCCTTAACCTCCGTATTTGTTAATATATTTTATTTTATACTTCCTAGAAGGCAAATAACTGAAAAGTCAACTTTCAAGAAACTTTAGGGTGCATGCTTTTCAAATGACTCTAAAGGAAGTCATAGTAAGCTGTTTCATCTTCACTGTGTAGATCCTGCTGACTGCTCAACAACAGTGTGACAGTGCTAAGTGCTTACTGAGATCTATTGGATAAGGACAAACACCTTAACAGAGTGGTTGGTGTGGTTAATAGTTATTTTCTTATTTTTCTCAGAGTTTTGTTTTTTTTTTCCTAATGAGGGATTGTGAAGAGTTCAAGGTAATGATGTCATTTCATGTCCCCAGTCTCCTCATTTCAGATGTGTGCAGCAGACCTGGAGCACACTAGGGCTTGTGTGTTTTTTCTTCTATTTAGAGACTCTTAACAATGTTGCAAATTGTGGGGTTTTGCGAGGAAGGGAGGCACTTATGTTTTGGAATTTGGACTCAGACCACTACTAGATCATTTCACACAGACTTCCAAAAGACTAGAAACCCCAAAACCCAATCATATGATAACTTCTGGCTGAACTCCTGCCCAACTTGAACTAATGTCAAATATTACTTTACTAAACTAAATCTCTCTTGGTCCTGGCTTTCAAATAAAACAGTTGTTATTTTTGTTTTGTTTTTTCCCTGTTAAATGAACAAATCTGCTTGGGATGTCCTTAAACGCCCGTGCACTGATTCACCCCAAAGTAACAGCAGATGACTAAGACAAATGATCTGAGTTACTGATTTCAGGGCTGGAGAGAGTGAGTAAGAAGTGCACTCTGTCCCTTGGCTGTCATACCCTGCTTTACCATATCTCCATTAAAACCCCAGTGAATGTGTTGATTACTGCTCTGGAATCTCTATTTAATAGACTTTATGAAACCCTCACTGGAAAAACAAATTATTTGTTTGGCTTATCTGTTTTCATCTTGGCACAATAATGTATTTTTCCTAATCAGCTGATTTGAAGCGAAATGAGGGGACAACTTTCATTTGAAGTGCACTGAAGTACCTCCTGCCTACAACTATACAGCTCTTTGCTGACAGCTCCTGCACTCAAAATTTGGGCAAGTTTTGCATGGCCCAGTACCAAAATAACATATTACAGTAGTTTTTTTGAGTGCTTGAAAGGCATGGAGATGACCTAAGATTAGCATTTCATCCAAACCTAAAGATCTGTTCCAGTATATTCCAGTCAATCCTTACCTTGGGATTTAGGACTAAAGGCAGGGATTCAAAGTTTGCTTATATTTATGAACAGTGTGTGGGAGACCTGCAGAGTTTAGAGCAGAATAACTTTCAAGTCTGTAGGGATAAGCATGCTATGTGCTTCTGGAAGAATCCTGATGGTTTTCTCAGATGACTGTTTCTATACTCACAAATTTGTATGTTTCTTCAAAGCCACCTTACCATGAGACATAACAGGGGGAGAAGCTAAATATTAAAAGACCTAAAAATGTAACTTGTAGTAAAATAGATATAGGTCAGCATTAAATTCAAGCTATGACATATCAGCATTTACCAAATTTGGAGGGGAAGACACTGCACTTCAGATTGCAAAGAATTTTTGGAGCAATGATGAAGATTTTACTGTAACTCCAAGTCACATGCCTGTAAATTGCCTAACAAAGGTCTTATTATTCCCCTTCTGGTTTGTTTTCTTCATGGCATGAAAATTGAGGTTTAGACGCTTTATTACTTCTTACATGTTGAGATAGAATAACAGAATGATTTGGCCTCCAATTCAGGCAGACAGGTGGTATGGATTTATTTGGTTCCTATTGAAGAGTGCTTCCAGCAGCTGCCGAAATGGAAAGCAAACACATGGATCTTGAGATGGAGGAACAGCTTAAGCCCAGATTTGTAAACATAACATTTTTATTTCTTTTCCTTTCTAACTCAAAGATTATTCTTGCCATTTTTTCCAAAGTGTTATACATATACATGAAACAAAAGTATCTGCTGATTAAGATCATAAATTGCAAACACCCAACATATGAAACAAAAGGAGGCAGTAATTTTTTCACTGTTAGTGTTGTCTAACAAGGCACTGTTCCATTTTTAAGAGAGAAAATGGAGAGGGTCAAAATCTATAACCAGCTGAACAAGCTGAGCAAGCCAAATATTTTCTATCCAATTGAGCTTCACCTACTGGAACATTCATTATCTTAAGACGGGTAAACAAAGACATCTCTATTAAACTAATTTACTAAAAGTGTTACAGTTTTGTAGGTATTGTTTCCTCCTGCCTCTCATTCATTCTGTTCTTTTATCGTCATTCTCTTCTCTTTGGTCATTAAAAAAAAGGGCAGGAAATGAAAAGAGTAAAAAAAAAAAATGTAAGAAGAAGAAAATGCAATAATTGTAAAATCAAAACCTGAAAAGTATTTGATTAAAAAATGCAGAGTAAACATTAAGTTTTTTGGTTTTTTCTTGAAACATACTTGCCATTTTTCACCCAGTCCTGCTGCCAACTTTCTGACTGTGTAGTACAAACAGCTTTTCAGCTACTCCTACAATGGTGCATTCAGAAAAAGATGCATGTGCTAATGGCACCTGCACAGCCACTCATTTATGGCAGTCAAGGAACAAGTGAACATGCCAATCAGATAATATATGCAGGTTGGATATATCTATCTGCCTGTGTGTGGTACCACAGCTAAAGTCAAGGCAGTAGGGTGACATGGAGGCTGATGTGTTCTCCAGTGTACATCCATTTTCTCCATAGCAGGAAATTGGTTGTGCAATAGTAACATGTAACTGACACTGCCGGTATAAAATAAATTGCTAACCTTCTTAGCTTTAGTTTCAGATTCAAAAGAAGAAAAATAAATCTGAAGAATCTGAAGCAGTAGGCCTCTCAACATCATATCCATTTAATTCTTTTTCTTGTACTATAAATATATGCAAATATATTAATATATATAGTTATCTGCTTGCATTAAAGGGATAATATATGTGTATATATGTATATATATATATATCTATATGTGTGTATGGTGAGTATATTTTTTCAATGCAAGCAGATAACTACAACAAGAATGTTAATCTCTGAAACTGAAAATATTAAGGCCTAGGGGATATTGACTAGACATTCTATTAGAACTGTGAAATAACTCTTGCCACCAGTACTTCTAATGAGGACCATCTGCAAATATCTTTTTTTTGTTCCAAAAAAGCGTTCAAATTGTTTTTAATCCAGCTGAACTTTTCAGGGATTAGCTATTATGTTCTCATTACTGCTTTCACTGACAAATAACTTTCAGGAGCAATTCCATCATCAAACGAGTTTACCAAGCAGAATATTTTGTTTCATAGATGGGAAAAACAAAACCAAGGATAAACCCCAAACACCAAAACCACCAAAGAAATCACAAAACCAAAAAAAAACAAAGGCAATCTTCAACCCCTCTATAAATTGAGCTTAAAATTGTTTTATTTTGTGTGGTGTGCAGTTCTAACTAATAATTTTCACAGGGTAGGATATTCAGAATATTCTGGATATAATATTTTACCACTTTTTTTTAATACTAGGCTGAAAAAACTGTGAGAGTCAAAAACATATTTGTGTTGTTTCTGATTGATTAATTTTTGTCCTTCAGGAATTTACTTAATTGTTTTAATTTTCTGCAGAGGAAATGTAAGCAAAATTAGCAAACGTGTATGATGCATGTGGAAAAAAAGAACAGAAAATCTGTAGGCATTTCCATTCTGTCCTTAAGGAAATTTAGCTTACTCTTTGACTAAAGGGTTTTCTGGATTCTTCATAACCGTATTCTTTAAAGAAGATTATATCCTTTTATTGATTCACAGGAAGCAGAGGAAGGGTGGCATTTCAGTAGAATGCATTTGAAAGGCAAGATGGTACATTTCTATTTTTGCCATGCAACTAACCTCCCATGTTCTCAGTTCTGTGTCACTGTTAGAGGAAATACAGAAATATACACCCAGAGGTACAATGCTCCTTCATTCTGTCTCTGCCTATTCTCAGGCAGGAGGTCTGACTAAATGGTGATTAGAGCCCTTTTTGGATTAAGATCCAGAAATTTTAACTACCAGACCTAAAATATTATTTATAGTCTTCCAGTGTGTTTCTAATTAATTCAGCATTAAAAAACACAAAACAACAAAACAAAACAAAAAAAGAAAATTAAATAAAACAACTCTCTGCCCCCTCTAGTATTTCTATATGTAGGAAAGAGTTGTCATCTAATGGAAAAATACAATACTTCACTGAAGTTAAAATGAAATTACGATGATGTACTTGAGATGATGCACTTCTACAAGACTGAACATCAAAATCAGTACTTCTGTTATGCATTGCTACAATCTTCTGGTGGAGTATTTCTAACAATTATCCCAGTAAGATCCATAGAGAATTGACAAACACCTTGTTTTAATTTATCTTGCAGATCCATAAGCCATCTATGCAGTTATTCAGGGTTGTCTAAGCTGCATTCCTCCTGGTGTGCCTTTGGGCAGTATCTCCTCTGCACTTCTCTCCTGTTCTTCCCCCTCCCATTCTCACAGCAAGAGATTTCTAGTAGAAGCCTTGCCTGACTTGACTGTGTCATTCTTGCCTTGCCACTCAGCATGCTCTCTCTCTGGATGCTGCTAGGAACTTGGTCCAGAATCCTGGAGATCAGCAATGCGGTATGGCACAGTTGAGCCTGCTGGAAATCTGGGAGGAGAAACCCTGTAGTATGCATGCTTGTGTGAGGATGTGGGAGCTGAGATCCTCCACAGTGCACTGTGCTGGAAAGCAAAACACAAGTCAAAACCAGACACCTACTCTTTGTAAAAATCACACAAAAAAATGCTGTGACAGGTGAAGTATGTGCTTTACTCTTCTCATTTGTGTGCAAAAAGCAAACTTCTTAGTGTCAGTCCCTGCAGACCAACATTTGCAGGGCCATGGCTACCTAGAAGCTTCCCATCACATCATATCAAGGAAATGCTCAACAGTCCGGGAATATTTGTCAACAGAAACTAAACCATGCTTTTCCACAACAGCTGGGCTATGTGTGTTTGAACTGCTTCCCCTGGTTTTCTTAGACATTTCCTGGTCTGGTAGAGACATATCTGTGGGTTTTTGGTGGGGGACAATTTGCCATGGGGCTCCCCTACACAGTACTGTGGGTGGGTGGCACAGGGAGAGACTAGGCTCCATGGGCACATGGGGCCATGGAGCACTGGGAACCTGGCAGGGACTGGCTCTTACCACAGCAGCAAGTGGTAGCAGCTGGTCCAAGCCCTCTGCTGTATTCCACTGTGCTGTGCACAGGCTGGTTCCTGGTGGCTGTGTAGAATAACTGCTGACAAAACAGCATCAGCTGAAGCTGTGTGGTGCCAACCTTCAATACAACAGGGTGGGTGGTGCCTGCTGTTCTGGGTCTTGCAAGTGACTCTTTGCTAGGTAGATTAGGTCATCTGACAACCTAGAACTTGGTATTTCATTGGCAGTGGTGGAGCAGAGTCTTCTCTAAGGGAGAGAATTCAGTGAAAAGCAGGAAGTGAGGAGGAATGTATCACTTTTTTAACATAAAGGGCAGGCCTACTGCTGCTCTGGAGCTTTCCCCTTTTTTTATAGGTAACAGGAAGCTCCAGTTCCTTCAGGGTTCTACTCAGATGAAGGACTAGTGTGGGAGCTCATGCTATATCAGGAAGGATACAGGCTGTTCCCACTGTAGATGAGGTGTGCAAGTGCCAAGGTATTTTTGAACATTTTTGAGAGTGTGGAAAATTTTTGCATACAGTGGTGCAGGGTCTGTCTCCTGTCTTACTGGATATTCACTGGCAGACCAGGAAAATTCCTAGGGATCATCCACACTAGTGAGCATACAGAAAAAGAGGTTTCCTCCCTGGGATTTCAGCTAGGGCACGATACTGTGTGCAGAAAGAACCGGACACTATGTGCATTGTCAGAGAATTTGGCCTCAGGGGAGCTAACAGGGATGCTGTGACAGGATACTGCAGACACAATGACTTATATTTCCAATCAGGATTAATAATTGTTCAGGCCATCAAACATAAATAGGTGGTGTTTAGACAAATGAATTTTATATCAAGCTTTTGGTCATATGTATTCAAGCACTGCCACATCAATTGAAAGCAGGATGAGAGCCATCAAAGCAGCAATAGGTTTTGGGCAATCTGACCTGATGGGTCCTGGGAAAAGTGTAGGTTTCAGTGCTGAGTACACAAATCAGCCATGCTAAGCCTGCATGGGAAAAGGACAGCTAGAACATATTGCTCATCGGTATGGCATGAGACGAGTCAGTCTGAAGTTTATGCACGCACACAGTGGGCACATGCATACTCTTCTGGCTTTGGGGGTTGATTTGTTTACTGATGTTCTTATGGCTGCATTAACAATGCAATGCCTCAAAGTGTCTGAATCTGTTGTCACAGAAACGATAACCAGGTACTGAACTTTGTTTCTCTGAAGGAGATGGATGCAATAGGGACAGAAATCACAGTTCTACAATCCATTGGATAAGGCAGAGGAGAATTCACTGGTTCTGATAGCTCTCCTCTCTGGCAAGCTGACTACTCAGTCCAGAGGTCTGCTGCTTATTTTCCTTTTCCTGCTTCTGAGTTATACTTACTCTTTCCCACTGTGATTAGGTGGGAAGCACACTGCCTGGACTGACCTGACACTTATGTAGGTGGCACCTCCTCATGTTGTTCATACTCATATTGGCTTTGGAAGAACTTTTGGCAAAAGCCATCAACTATGTGCTTTAAAAGAGAGAATTTGGTGTGAAATGCAGTCATGACATAAGCTAAAATGTGTACAGTAAATGAAAGAAGTCTCTAAAACAGCAGGATAACTCACAGGTACAAAGCTACGTATGCTTGTGAAGTCACTGGAGTAGCAGTACAATACAAGTTGAATGTGAAAACTTGGCTTGCGCATATATATATCTCATCTGCAATTTTTAGCATTCTATGAATTAAACTCTAAAACATTTCAGTACTTCCATAAATAAACAAAACTTAGAATTTTGGTTTGTCACAGTTCTAAACCGATTACAGATTATGCTGATGAGATTTTTCAAACTCCTGATTCTTAGAGTAAAAAAACTATGAGCAACACGAAAAGTGAATTTTCCCCTCTATTTGCTATCTCATTCAGTAAAAAAGCTTTCCAGAGCTCAGACAGGCTGCCAAGATTGCAAAGGCTAAGCAATTCACAAACATGGGCACCCCACCTGTGCCTCTGTAGTCCAGGCCGGGCATTGGCATCCAATTTGGAGGGAAAACAAGAGGAAACCATTTCTGTCTCACTGAGACAGGTGGAGAAACAAAGTAGTGGCTTTGGCTTAATCATGGAATTGACTAGAGGAAAATTTTTATTGCCAAAGGATACACTCTATTTGCAATCAGCTCCACTGTTCTTGGCTAAAAAAATGAATATTTCTCCTTGATGTTCCATTGACTTATCAGTACATGAGTGAAGCCTTCTTCTGGTGTTGGCAAAGACAGACATCTTTCTAGGCCTGATCCAAATGCTGCTGCAGATAAGAAAAAGAGTCAGTCACCAAAGAGCCACTATACCAAAGTACTGATAGTTTTGTTATAGACTTGAGTTATGACTCAGAGTAATGGCTAACAAAAAGATCCCTACATTTCCCTTTTGCTCTTTAATTATTAGTTTTTATGAGAACTTTTAAAAATATCCCTGTTTCAACCTCTTGAATTAGAAAGCTTTTGTTTCCTTCAAGATGGATTTTTTTACAAAAGTAAAATATTTGAAATATTAGCAAATTTTAAATATTAGCAAAATTAGTAAAGAAAGATCAGCATGGTAATAAGATATAATGAAATTATTGAAATGAAATGTTCCATCTGCACTCTGCTCACACATTTTTTGGATTTTCACCTTGTGGAAATTATTGAGATTTTTGACTTTCATCCTTACCCGAGAGGAAAAAATGCAAGCAGCTCAGAACTATCTGCAGTAGGAGAAGGGAGTTTCCTATCCTGTTCCAGTCCCATTTGGTTGCTCTCTGTTGTGAAGTTATTTGCAATGGGTGTCTTATTGCTGTAATTTATAAAGGCCTTCTAATAGAAGAGATGAGATGAGGCAATGGAAGTTGGTAGGGACTTCCTGAGTATGAAGACCAAAGCAGCTCATAACTTGTGTTCCCCCCTTCCCTTCTGCTCTATTCATTCCCTAAACTGGCATTATTCCTTGTACTTTTACGGGGCAGAGACAAGCTAAGCTTCTCCTGGTACATGAGTCTCAGCCACACTCAGAGACCTTAATGAAGGTTAAACTTCCTGCAGACTAGGTTTCAAAACATAAGTATATTTTTGAATGCAATTAAAAATCTTAATAGGTTTCCCAAAGTCAGTCCAGAATAAAGAACATTCCTCTTTGGCAACTTGCAAATAATGGAGAAAATTCTAACCACAATGTCTCTGAAGCTATCCCTAGAGTCAAACTGGAATTTTTATTGCCGCACTGCCTTTTTAGTCATGCCACTTTTTAGCACTGTTAGTTTTAGAAGTGAAGGATAAGTCTATGAGCAAAAGTTTCTGATGCCTTTAGAAGCAGCTTATTCAGCCTGTGTTGTTTATGAACTACAGGTCATTCCATTGCTTTCAAACTTCTGCATTGCTAAGGTTTCCAGGAAGCTGTCAGTACTGTGGCACCTTTTAAGAAGTAATGTTATACACATCACTAAGGATGGCTATCATTTCATGCTGGTGGAACTTATCCATGTTCATGTCTGGTGGGTTGACCTTGGCTGGACACCAGTTCCCTACCAAGTCACTCTATCACTCCCATCCTCAACAGGACATGGAGGGGGAGAAAATAAAACAGAAAAAACCCTCATGGATCAAGAAAAAGGCAGTTCAATAAAGCAAAAGCAAAAGTTGCCCACACACAAGCAAAGATGAAAATCAAAATATTTTATTCTCTACTTTCTATCAACAAGTGATATCCAGTCATTTCCCAGGAAGTAGTGGTTACAAAGAAAGACAAATATCGTACATAATGAATGGTCATGCTTCCTCCTTTCTTTTATATCTGAGCAGATGTCATCTAGTATGGAATATCCCTTTTGTCAGTTTGGGTCAGCTGTTCTGGTTATCCACTCCCAGCCTACTGGGAGTGGATCTTGCCCAAACCCAGCCTACTGGTGTGGGTGCAGATTGTTGGAGAGAGAGTGCTGATGCTGTGCCAGTTGCAGGTATCCTTGCAACCAACTCAGCACCTTATTACTTCTATGCTATATAACTACTGAGACCAGTTATAACTCCTTATATGTATAGAGCAGCATTTCAACTGCTACATTCTTGAATTTGGACTTTTCTTCATTATTGAATACACAAAACTGTGATCAGGCATTTGTAAGTCTTTCAAGACTCAGAACGTTGTAGTATGTTAAGTCTTCTTAAAGTCTATGTGCTTATGAGCTGAAAATTATTTAAAATGTAGCTATCCCTTTTTGAGCACAGATACAGAAATATTAGGGGAAAAACTATTCTTTGGTTGATTAGCACCATTAAATCTGCAAGCACCCTCATTTCTGGCTAGGAATAGGAATAAAAACTACAACCCTCTCTTTCCTGGTCCTCATAAACCTGAATCCTATGTTCTGCAAGTGAACAAGTTATAAATAAAAGGGGCATAAATTTATGAGTTCTCTACACAGAATGTTTTGCTCCCACATGAGAATCAGTAATAGCCATCAAAGCACAAATAACATGATTTCACCCTTATGCTAAGCAATGCCCTTTCAAATTATCAGATGCTGATAAATAAACATAGTAGTTAAGATCTATCAGTGTAAAGGAAGTCAAAGGGAAAATAACAGTGAGTTCTGCTTTAGGATCTGCTGTAAAAGGATCTGTAAAAACAGTTTTAATTATACCTAGAAGAGATTCATTCCATGTGCAAGCTCATAGGTATGTAATTTCTAAAAGTTTACATGAACAAGCACTCCCCAATAGATACCAAAAGTCAAAGTACTTGTAAGAAAAGTCTTAAACGACTAAACTCCAAAATTACATATGCTTACTATTATCCCCTGAGTTCAGGTGGTAAAATATTAAGAGGCAAAACCAATCTACACCCTCTCTGACCAAGACTATCACTTTGATATGGTTTTGGAGGTTTTTTCCTGTGCATATGCACATTTTAAATACTATGTCTTCATGTGTACATATATATTTTCATATGTGACATATATGCACATACCGATATGTATGTAGAAAAAGTGTTTTTGAAGTAAAGAAGAAGTAAAAGAAGTATCTATTTTGCATACAGTTTGTGGTTGGTTTTTTTTGTTTGTTTGTTTAAACCCCTTATCAAGTTTTGACATTCTAGAGTTTTGTTTTCAGGAGTCCAAGGACAAGTACTGAAAAATGCATACAGAGTAATAAAAAGGCATTTCTGGGAGAAAGAAAAGAGGAAAAACAACATTACAGAAGCAAACCGCTTCCATGACTTGTCCCTCTGTCTCCCATCAAGAGTTCCTGGCAAGCACAATGCACACATTCATTGTAAGGCTATGTCAGGCATATCACAGTCTTCAGATTAGGACCTGTGCATACACATAGCCATGCACACAGTCAGAGTGTCAGTAGATACTGTGATTACAATTATGACAAGAGCTGACTTGGATGCATGCCGTGTCAGAAGTTTAATGGGCCAGGCTGTGGCTTGGAAAGCTGTGTTTTGTTATGGAGAGTGCGTTATTGCAGGGCTTTCAGATGTGAAGAGGTGACTTTGCTTTGTGACTGGCTCAGGGGAGCAGTTAGGGAAGAGCTCCTCTCTCCCTCCCTTTCCCTCTTTGCAGATACTGAAGGAAGTTATTATTATTTCATATGAAACACTCCCCACCTTTCTCACAAAGCATTAATATGTGTAGGGCTTTTCTTGTATTCCTGACCTCTATGAAGCAAACCCATGGCCAGTTTGCAGAAGCAGTCATCATGTTGCCTAGTTTCATTTTGCTGTTTAGGGAGATAAATTTGGTGTCCTGGCAGTAGGGTAAAGTATGGTTTGGCAAATGTGTTTAGGCTTAGATGCTATGAGTTGTCCTTTCCAAACAAAAGTTTCTGGGTGTTATTTTGAAGCTATGCAGCCTGCTGCTGTTTTTCTGGGGATGATAACACTGTAACGCGCCTGTTAGAGGCCATGTTGTATGAATACTGCACATTTAATGATCTCTTCTTATGACCTTTTTTTTCCCAGAAGTGGAAATGACAACAAATGAGCTCACACTTCAAGGACTTGTGTACCTCAAGGTACTTTGGAGTGCAGCCAGAGCCTAGAGAGGAGCAAACTGGTACTACAATGGGAGCTGCCAGATGGGAATATCACACCCTCGGCCTCTCTCACAGATGACCCTTGGGCTTCCAGCTGGTTGGCTGGTAAGAACCTGAAAATGCTACTTCACTCTTTTGGCTCAGGGCTTAGGTGTGAAACTGCATAACTCCCTGCTTGCTTCGAGAACTTTCCTGCATTTCTGGCAGGGGCCATGGAGGGGACATTGGCTCCCTCAGCCCAGTGCTCCCAGCACAGACCACCCACAGTCCTGTGGCTGATCACTGCCACCCAAGGGATTTGGTCCAGCTCAGCACATCACAGGAACCCACCTGCTGGAAGAGAGTGAAGGGGGAATGCAGGGAGACCCAGGGCTCTCCCTTCCCCTGGGGCACCGCCGCAGCAACAAACCAGGGCCTTCCCCAGAGCTCCTGTTGCCTCTGGGCCTTCTGGACTTTTGGCCTTCCTGTCAACAACCCTCGCAGGCACAACAAGGCCCTTTATGTGGTCAGCAAGGAGCAGGATCTGGGAACCCAAAATGCAAATGTTCCCATTGACTAGTTCCATGTTGACATGTGCTGAAATGGAGAGATGGTGAAAATGACATCTTCTTGGCAGTGCCTCGCTCAGACTCACTGTGCTTGCCCTTTTAGCTTTGGGAAGCTTTCTTTGGTGAGCCTTCTCCTCACCTTTCCAATTATGCTTCCACTTGCAGTACAAAAGTCTTGCTCACCTAGTCCTCAGGTATTGAAACTACTTGGCCTTTTTTCTTTAAGTGTTGCCTGATTTAATTTTGTATTCTGTATTCCAGGCAGAGGTGAGACACCATCACTCTCAAAGTCCTAACATATTTTTGTCTATCTAATGTCTGTCAATAAAAGATTACATATAGTCCTTCACTGAGGTGAGGCAGTGGTGTCTCACACAGAGGAGGCTGAGGTTACAGCATGGTATGATGGCTTGATACAGGGACTCACACTCCAGCAGTTAAGAATAGCAGAATTTTTTCTTCAGAAATGGACATGCAAAGTGCTTTCTACAGCAGCTGCAGCCATGACTTTTAAAGGCAGAGAGAGGGAAGATAAGTTTTTACATAAAAACATTCCCAGGACTCAATATAATGGCATTTCCAAATGTTAGAAAAAAAAAAGAAAAAGAAAAAGAAAAATAGAAAGTAAAAAATTAATCTGTCTTTTTCAACCCAAATCTTGAAGTTGGCTTTAAAAGCAGTCCATCAAAGAAATTCAGAATTTTACTGCAAGACAAGATTTTGAACAGAAATCTCTGATAAACAAACAAACAAACAGTTTAGAAATGTGCATATTAGGAAACCTCCATCTTCTAGTCAGTTAAAATATTCAAAATAGTCAGTTCAGGGATGAAATAATGCAGGACATTTTTATAGTTTTAGCCTATGAATTGTGAGATGTGTCTTCACACAGTAGTATATTGATGATCTGTATTTTCAAAGCC
The DNA here is from genome assembly GCF_030490865.1 of Poecile atricapillus. NCBI lineage: Eukaryota > Metazoa > Chordata > Aves > Passeriformes > Paridae > Poecile > Poecile atricapillus. Next base: position 149,535,280 of record NC_081249.1, on the reverse strand, counting down.
TCGATGCTCTCTCTTTTGGACAAAGTCTGACCCAACATCTTGGGCAATGCTGTCTTGTGAGTTTAATTTTCATATTGTATTCTTAAATGTACATATATTTCTGGGTGGAGAAGCAGGGAAAACAATAAATTTCAATGCAAAATTTAGCACAGTTGCAGCATAAAATACCTAATCATGCCAAGATCCAGAAACTTATATATTCAAGTAACTCTGGGGAAGTAATTTTCCTCATTTTTGTTGCCGGTGCTCATGAGCAGATCTACAAAGTTCATACCTTACTATGCCAAAAGACTGCTGGCAAACATTTTTTTATATGAAACAGACACTCTGTAATTAAACACTTGTAGATGGCTGAACTCAGTGAGTTATGAATGCTCTGGGACATATAAAGAATCCCTACAGCAAGAATTGATTCCATGATTTGAGTCAACAAAGCAAATGAGTTCTAAGCACAATTTAATGAAGTCTGCAAGACAACATAGTTATACTTCTCTTTCATTTAAATGTTATGAGAACACTGCACTTACACAATGTCTTTTAAAAGGTGGGGAAATGAACAAGAAAGGAACATTCTTCATGTTTTAGTCAAAACATAACTAGTTAATGTCCCTAAAAGAATAGCTCAGACTAAAGGACGTGTGAAGCCTGTAGAAAATACCTTAAATTATTCTGTAGACAAGATCTGAATATTACTGCTTTCACCCCATCTGAATAATACCATCCCTCATTTCCACAGATCCTGAGAGGCTATTTAATTCCTACTCTTTGCTCTGCAAGTGCTGGTGCAGCTTAAATTACTGGGTCTATGGTAAGGTTGACCAGCTGCTGACTTTTTGATTGTGATTTTGTCTTGTGAGCCCTAGATGCTTTGCAGCAACAGATGAAAGTCACAGGAAATTTTTAGACTGTTTGGTTGAGAAGAAGAGTCAAGAATCTGTGGGTATACATCCTGGGCAGTTCTTTGCATATTTAGCACAGGTTCAAGTCTCCCATCTGGATTCTAGTTTTTGAGCAGCTTTCCATTACCTCAAAATTTGATTAAATATTTAATGTATAGGTATAAATATACATATAATGCCCTTGTCACTCCCTAGGAAGAAAACATGACTCCGGTTCATGTGTGAGCAAACTTAAAAGAGTTTGGGAAACATTGAATATTTGGGTTTGATTTTTAAAAAAATGTTTTGACATTTCTGAACTGATTTTTTTCCTAAACATATTGGTCTCTTAAAATGCCAATTTGGGATGAAAATAGTTTGGAAAATATCAGCCTTTTTCCCTAGGAAGGAAATTTCATCTGTCAACTCACTGTATCATCCAAAACAAGTCAAGGGCAGAAATAAGCAGAAAACACATGTCCTAAATAGGTACCTTTCTGTCTATTGCTGAGCCCAAGGAGTTTAGCTCAAATGGGAACCATTTGGCATGGGCTGCTTGCCTTTTTTTTAATGGCCTAATTTTGCAGCAGTAGCCATGACTATCATAACAATGAAAACAAAGAAAAACATGGAATTGGACTGAGACTTAGCACATTCTGTCTGCCCGTTAGGGGAAAGTCCAACCAAAACCTTCACTCCCAAACACACGCTAAATTTTCAGGAGGTTTGCCTAGGGATTCATAGCTTCTAGCTCAATTTCAGCTCTGCTACCAGTAATTGTATCAGATCTGTTTATGAAAAACAAACTGCAGGCTTCCATATTTTTCTAGCAGATTTATATTCTACATTACCTTGGAGTTATTCAGTTACAAAGGAAGAGAAAGAAAGTGTCTTTAAGCCAAATTCTTTGTCCTCATAATTTTGGCAGCAGCAGGGGCTTCTAAATTAGCTTTTGTAGTTAATCCCAGCAGGTCATGCTGCTCTGGTTTCTGACTTCCTTTCACTTTGTGTGATCACTGACAGTAGTTCAGTCAGAAGGAAACCTGCTTTATCCTTTCAACCTACTGGAAGCAGGCTCTGCTGAGTGCTTCCCTCCTATTCCTAATGCCAGGGCCTGCATAGTGCCCTGCATCAGTTTTGCTGTCAGCAGCTCTCATCAGTAGTTGCAGCAGAAAACTTCTTCCTCAGACCTATACAGATACTTACAGTTCTTGTTTATTAATGCACTAAATAGCAGTCAGAGGAATAAAAATATATGACTCACCATCCTGCCTGATCCTTCCTTAAGGAAACACTTTTTCTGCCCATTAATTAAAAAGAAAGATTATGAAAGAACACACAAAACAGGGTAGGCATGATACAACCATTTATGGGTCTCTGAGAGTATGTTAATATTAGATTGCCTGCTTAATAAAGGCTCAGGCTTTGATCTTGGACACACAGCCTCATAATTTCCCACTATTGCAGCTGATGGTGAAAGGCAACAGACCCTTTCCTTGGAAAGGTGTCTGCTCTCTCTCCTTCCTTCTGCTTCTCCAAGGTCTTTTGCAAAGATGGTTTTGTAGTTACCTCTATAGCTGTTGGACAAATCTTTTCAATTCCTTATATTGGACCTCTTTGTCTTCTCCCACTTGAAATAATAAGTATTTTTGAATAAGTCTGTCTTGACTTACCGTAGGGTTAGCATTTGAATGGAGAAATACTTTAGACAGAAAATTATTGCTAACAATCCTTATTTTCTTAAAAAAAAAAAAAAAAGAAAAAAAAAAAGAAAAAAAAGATGCACTTTCTTAGCAGTAATATCTGTGAGAAATGGGATCCTTGCAAATATTTGGGAAAAATCTCTACTGCCAGCTCCACACATCACATTATTTTTCCCTCTGTAGTGTGTTGCCTTTAAAACTGATTACTAAATATGAAGATGTAGAAACCAAAAGATTGAACCGTAAACCTTACTCATGTACTCACCATGCTGGAAGTGAGTGCCACAGCACTGCCAAAGTACCAGAAATCTTGAGGCACGTGTGCCTCACTGAGGTCCCCAGCATTGACCCTACTGCTGGCCAGGTAGCATAGATGTATGTAATAAGCTGGCACTGCTGGGCTATTCTGCTCTGCAGAAACCTGAAGGAAGTGGTTTTGTTACAGATGGGAAGAGTGATGCTGTAGATGATACATCTCAGTAAGATTCGAGACTGTTCATAATTCAGAATAAAATCAAGGGTAATATACAACATAGAGTTGAATGTACTGAGTTCTTTAAAGAAGGTTTCTGGACAAACTGCTTGATTTTTGTTTCTTGCACTATGTGCATGAAGTATTTACTTTTTGAACCTTGAAACTAGTGAACGCTGCTTGAGGAAGAGTAATGATGGACATAGACACAACATATCCTTTTCCCTCTCAGCTCTCTTCCTTCCAGCATAAAAAGAATACAAAAAACCCTAAAAGGAACTGTAAGTGCTTGCAGTGCCAGCAATGAAAAGATTTTCCTTTTAGTTAATTTTCTATGCAGAATTTGAAGAAAAAAAATGGAAATAATTTTTTTTGGAGGAAAGGTGAGCTCTTTTCATCTCCTCTGAGAACTAAAGAAAAATTGAGCTTTAACTTGTAGCTTGGAAATATCTCTTCTGTGAGCAATCTGATAAAATTTTAAGGAACAAATTTGAGCTGTGATGGATGACTTGTGGTTGTGACTTTTCAGCAGAGAGAAGGAAAGGACATTTATCATTTCAGACTCATGGAAAAACCTCATAAAATGAAGACTAGAATGGTAAACATGAACATGAAATGACTCGGGTTATTTAAAATGCAATGCAAAGCCTAAAAATGTGACCAGTGACAACCAGGCAGAAAAACTATAAATATAAGAAGTCATGAGAAGCTGGCCTATTATAAATGGCTTTAGGAATCTGTGGGGGAAAAGTGCATTAGAATTTTGAACCCAAGTCCTAAATAAATGCTTGATACACTCACTGGGCTACATATTTCTGTTACTATTTTTATAAATTTCCCTCTCAGAAGAGTCTGTTCTGGAAAGGATGTCTGACCTCCTGCATAACTCAGGCTCAGTTTCACTCATTTTTTCATTAAGCCCCAAATGCTGCAGTTGAATCAGAACCTATCTTTCTGGGCAGAACCTCCTACACAGAAGACTACACCTGATGGTTAGAACTGTGGCCAGTTGTGTTTGCTATTAAGAACTTCTGTCTTGCTTCCAAGTGGAACCTCACTTCTGTTGGCCTTGGAATACAAAATTTAAGAGCTCTTAAGTCTCAATTAGTTCTTAAGGATGACTGGTACTTCACATTCTATCAGCTGAATGTAAATGCCAGTGAGGATAGATTATGGCCAGAGAAACATCCTTTCTTCACACAGTTGCCCACTGTTTGGCACTCTGCAGTATCTGGTTCAACAGACAAAGTAATCTGCAGAAGATGAAGGTTTGAGGAATGGAACTGTGGTGTATATAAGTATTTTCTCTACTTTTATGTGACCCTCATGATAGTCAGAGACGTTTCTGGAGCAAGAAAATAATTTCTATATACTTTGTATGAAACATAGATCTTATTTAAAATAAATAATTGTAATTATTTAGAATCAATAAAGGGATAAGGTAAGATATGTCAAGGTCTAAACACTTTGTGCTCAGACTTGTTTAAAAATTTAGTGGCTATTTTGCATGAATTTGGAGTCAAACTTATTTTACACAACTCCTAAGTTACCCTGTGATCTGCCAAACTGAGGAACAGACTGATTTAAGATTGCAGTCAGATCCATTTGAATTTTTATCTTTTTTTTTTCACTAGCTTCCTTTTTTTACCTTTCCAAAACTGAAAATAAATAATTTCATATGATCTAAGATTTCTTTTAAAAATGAAATTCACATCAATCTTGGGATTAAATCTTTTTTAAAAATACAATTCTAGTTTTGGCTACACGTCTTGAGGTTTTGCTTACTACATATTTTTCCCTCCAAGAAGAACTATAGTTGTCCTGTCTGTATTGCAGCTCTTGCAAAAGAAGTGTGCCTATTTCTTTTCTCCAAAATCCTATTAGAAATACAGCTCACATCTAACAGAAGTATTTTTATCCTATGTAAAAATATCTGTTATAAATATGAAATTATATATCATGGGCTTATTAGTGTGCCTGCCTCAGGCACTGCAGACACTGCAGCCTGGAAAGATGCCTAATGACATGCAGCCATGTTTCCTAACAAATTTGTACACAGCCACAAAAGAATGCAAAAGAAAAGTATAGGAATAAATTCCTGCTGATGGACAAAGGTAAAAATTAAGAACAGAATCTCAAGAACAGTCACTCTTAGGTGTGTATGAGGTTTTTTTTGGTCATTGATAGCTAGCCTTATGTGGATCCATGAATCAGGTTCTGTGAAACCATTCCTACTATTTAAAAAACTTTGAAGTTTCTTCTCATCATGCAAGAGGATTTCCGCTCTATGGATTTCATTATTCAAAGGTACCTCCTGCAGGAACTTTTCATTGTTCACCGCTCAGTACCCCCTGCAAGACCTTCCATCAGCATGTTACCTATTGTCAGCTTTCCATGCAATGGGGGATGGGGTGAAAGCCATTTGCTGCCAAAGGTAATCTGCCCTAGTTTTGCACCAGTAACACCCTACTGAACTGTGGGAAAATTGCTCATATAGAGGATATGGGATAACAGAATGGAATCAGATTGATATGGTGGTAAAACATTTCACATCAGTTTTTTAGTTGTTTAAAGTCTGTTTGTTGTCATCTTCCTGTTTTACTGTTTTAAGAACAGGTTCAAGTTTTCAGATGGCTGGAGACCCTGGAACTATAAGGTCATGGATTTTTCTTCCTTCATGTTTTGATAGAGTTGCTACAGAAAAAACATACAGAAAAAGCACAGTAACCACTTTTGCATGCCACCTTTACTGATCCTTTATTGATTATGCTCACAAAGAGAGATGAAGTATTACAATGTTTGTTTATTATGTTAACTCTGCTTGTCTGAGAGTCACTGATTCTCTCTGCTACCTATGCCATCCATCTGACACTGTGAAATTCTCTGAAACATTCTGTGGAATATTCACAGGAATGCACATCAAGCAAACATGCCAGGAGTGTATGGAAAATCAAAATGTGTTAAAGATTCAAAGAAACTCTTCTGGCTGAACCAGAAAATATTCACAGGAAATGTATGTGTTAGCTAAACAGCAGTTTAGAAACATCAATGACATAGTAATAGATTACAAACAGCACATCAGTTATACTGGGTAATGAAATGAGAGAAAGCACTGATGGCATTTTTCCTCAGGCCAAAGTTGTCACAAAAAATTATTGATGTTGAGGGTTGGAGCTGATGAAGCAGGACATTTTGATGAAATTTTATTTAATTAAGAGTACTTCAAAATGCTTAAATAGCAAGTATAGTTTCTGGCTTCAGAGAACATTTTTAATTTTAATGTCACCTGAGATATAATAATGAAAAATACAATTACCAGGACATTAGCTGGTTTGGAATAATTCCTAACATTTTCTGATAGGGAAGCTTCAAGTTTTTAGAGCAATATGTAGTTCAAAAGCAATTGTTGGATGTTCTGCTGTGTTTCACTTAATCCCTGGTTAGGCTTGTTCATCTCCATTTAATAGAAATGAGAGACCAAAAAAAAGCAAGGGATGTCCTTCAATTACTATGTTAATCCAAGGGTTTTAGTTTAATCCTGTTTTCACTCTCGTTCTTAGATATCCACATCACCTTACCTTAGATAAGTGAGCACTTCAGTGAAAAGGCCGTTTCCTTTTCAGTAGCTTGGTATATGTTTTGTTATACACATTTATGCTGGACATTATAGAGATTCATATATAGGTTTACCTAGGTAAAATAAAATAAAATAAAATATAACAAAAGTAAACATTATTTCATTTTCCTCTCCCTATTTAAAATACTAATTGTACTGCTGGTCTTCTTAGGGCTCCTGATCATAGCCATTGGCCCACTATGCTAATTCTAATAAACATATAGTAAGAAGAAAATCTCTGCCTCAGAATTTAGAGCTGGAAAAAGTTCAGAAAAAGACAAAAAAGTGGGATTTATTATGTAATACTAAATAGACAAATTAATCTACTGTTACACCCCTGTGTGCTTAAATTTTTCAGATTTTAAATTTAAATTACTGTTCTTAAATACTTTGTGATGGAACAAAAAGCTCATTATTTTAAAGTCATACTTTATCAAAGACTTAGATTATTTCTGGGTATTTTAACTGTTAAACTTGTATCTATTTCTCATAGCATCTTTTATATATACATTTTTTTGCTATGTTTCTGTTTTACTTCTTATCAAAACTAATAGACTCTATGACCCATAAGGAACACAGAGAAAGAAATAGATCATGTTAAAGATACACTTTTATGGGTAATTAAAAGATTTTGTATGCTATGAAAACTTTTTGATTCTCTTCTAGCTTACATGTAAATGCAGCTGGATGCTTCTGCATATACACAATGGCTTGAAGCAAAGTGTGCCAGGATATGCTTTTGAGAAAAATTAGTATTTTCAGCATGTCTTCCAATTTGACAAGGCTTGGTCCATGCTGGAATGCTTTATTTTCTTTACTTGACATTTTGAATGGAATCTCCTACAGCAACAAACCATTCCAGTAATATTCAGTATTATTCCATACTTAGAGTCCACACTATTTTCCCCCGCCTGTTGCACTTATGTAACATAATTCAAGTGGTCCCACAGATCTCATAAAAATGTAAAAGAGGAGTGGCAATTTAAATACATACTCTAGCTTGAATGCAAATACTAGCTGTTATTGAAAAAAAGCTTAAGAAACAGTTAACTCCCTGGAAGAAGACCAAGGAAACAGTAGTGACCTTCAGCACAAATACTGTCAGTGCAAAGTAGGGAAAGAGCATAAACAACAAGGTAAATCTTATACACAAACAAAACATGACTGGAAACAACAGTGGGTCTGAGATAGCAAAAGGCGAAAGAGGGGCAGGAGGGACATATTTTATTATTTGAGTCCTTCCTTATTCAAAGTAACATGAATGCACTTTCAGAGTAGGCAGAACTTTTGGGAAGGAATGAAAGAAATGGGTAGTCAGTACTTGTTGAAGAAAAGGGTGTCAACACATTTATAACTGGCTGCCAAAAATTCTCTGTTGATAAAGAGCTTTTCATGCATGTTTGATACTTCTGACCTGCAAAGAAAATTTACCAGTGACTCTGAATGGGAATGTTCATTTTTCTAAGCCATAAGAAGTCATAAATATACCTTTATGACTATTCAGGAATTTAGTGAAAACTGTAGAATTCCACAGATAGGTGAGATGAAGGTGTAAAATCAATGCTTATTTTATTTTTCTGATTCCATTTAAATCAGACTTGCAAATGTAAAGCATTTTGAAGAATGTATAATTTGTTAAACACAAATGATAAATTTAGACAGTTTCTGAGAAAAAATAAACTTTATTGTAGATCCAGAATATTTCTGTCAAATGCTTAGAAAAAATAATAAAATGCTCAAAATTTTGGAATAAGTTCCACCTTATTCAAAGAAATTGCATTCTATTTAATTTTAAGAAAATAAAAATAAAAAATACCAAAACTAAACAAAACAAATGTAAAAATAGCCACAGGAAAAATGCATCTACTCTGCCTTGGTGATGTAGGTACCAAAACTGGATTCATGTGATTGCCTTATTGGGAATCTGTGACACGAGACCTCAGCACGTTCCAGTCCTGGTTTGTGTGAGGGGGCGAGGAACACCCTGTTCACATACGAGCGTTGTCCATATATGTCTGGCAATTCCGGCGTGTGCTGACACAAGCCGGCTTCTGTGTGGGTGCAGCTCAGTACAGAACTGGGATGGACACAGCCGCCAAAGCTTGGCCAGGAACCTCCCTCGAGGAATGTCAGGAATGCCCTTAGCGTTTATTCAGCAGGAAGCTATTGGCTAAAGTCACACGTCAGCAATTGCATAAGTTTCTTGAACAAAGCAATCTGGGTCTCTTCAGAACAGAGATGGGCTTTTTAGTTATGGGGGTCGATGATGATTTGTTTAAATTATAGTAAATCCTCTAAAAAAGTGATCAGCTTTTGCATATCTATTTCTGTTTCCTTTTTGTATATAACTACTGTTGTCTTTTGGCCCCACTGTAGTTGATGTATTGCTGAAATAATTTTGTTATATTTGAATCTAGCAATAGTAACAATTTCTTCTTAGAGTTATCTAGGTGGAATAGCAAATCAGAATTATAAGATGTGAGAGATTTAAAGAGCAAAATTTTACTATCTTGCTGCTAAAAACAGTCAAGGTAATAAATGATGCATGTAAATGCCCAGTGACAGTCAGTCAGTAATGGAGAAGGACTAGAAATTTGCTTCTGAGACCCAGTTACAATCCATTCAGAATGTGAATATGGTTTGACAGTGAGAAAAGAAACATACACCTTAAACTGTGGAGTCTGTTTGGGGTTTTTTAAAATAAATATCTGTATTGGTAAATGGGTAGATTAAGTTAACAAGAGATGTAAAATTTGGAGGCTGCCTTTAAGTGGCTACATTAGGAAAGTGGTCAAAGAAACACAAATTTTCAGTGTCTTACAAAAATGCCTTCCTCTGGCTTACTCAGGGCTTGTTACTGTAAATGCTGTGCACTTGAGCCAAAAGACACTAGTGTATTAACTTCAATGTGTTAATCATGTGTGTAAATCTAAATAATCTACAAAATTTTTTGAAGATTTGACACCTTGCAAGTTCAAGCATTTGCAGCAGCTGCTGTACAGCCTGGGACAGAGAAAGAAATATTGGCAAAACCAAGTTTTTCTGTCCTTTTCAGCAATGGTATGATGCACAGAGACATTTTTTGAAGTGAGACCATACTCAAAGGCAGTGGTTAGTGAGGTGCATACACATTGCTCCTTTCTCATTTTATGGGCTGTGGACTTCTAGCATATTGTTCCTTACTATGATGGGAGGTTTGTATTCAGTCTTCATGGTTTATATTGTCTAGTAAGTAGATTCCTAAACCTGAAAAGACAAGATTCTCCTTTAAAAAAACATAGTACCCCATCATCATCTCTGCATGAATGCGTCTTTAATTAATTTGACAATTGGCATATATGCAAAGGATAGCAAAGCAGAGCCATATCACTGAAGTGGGTTCCCACCACAGCTCCCTGTTGAAGAGCAGGATGATTTTGTTTCTTTACTCTGCAACTTCTAAGTTTGTGTCAAGTTCAGGTGTTTCTTCCATTGCTTTTGAATCACACACACACACGTGCACGTGCGTGGAAAAAAACAACAAAAAAAAACCCAACTAAAACCCCCAAACACAAAAGAGAACACATTTGCCTAGCGAAGTTTCAAACATAGAAAATCTTGTTATGGTTGAGCAGTAATGATTTAGTTGGGATAGCAGTTTTCTTCAAATGCTAAAAAAAGGTATTACCCAGGGAAGAAACTGGCAGTACAGATGTACTCATGGAAATCCTACACACCTTTACATACATTTATTTCCTATGTTTATACATAGATGTGTTTCTGACTGTACGCATGTGTGTTTTGCTTTTCTGTGTAGACAATATAGCTGAAAGGAGATTTATGACATTTTAGATGCTTTTACTTTGCCACTGAAACAGTACATAATACTCTCTGTTTATACAAATTACGACCCAATGCCTGACCTAGGGCTAAAACTTCAGTGAATGTTTAGATATGTAGATTTTAGCTTTATTTTATCTGGTCTGGTACACTGTCAGTTCCTCATAATTTGACTGGAAGCCAGATATTTTCCATGTTGCACAAAGGGTGTCTATGTGTCCAAACACAAATGAAAAAAATCCATTTGACTTTTGGTCAGCAGCATTGTATTAAAATACAATATACATAAAAGCATGTATACATGTGCATGTATTGACTGTAGAGATTATAGTTCCAATGACTGCTTGGTCCATATTTTGAGGAAAATTATTCTTACTCCTGAGATGGAAGTATGTATTTCACACTTATCTTCACCAGGCTGGATTTTTGTACACAATTTCTAATTACACAGGGTTTCCTCTAAGAAAGTAGGACAGTAGGTCTAAGTTTCAGTAACCAGACCACCGAAGCAACCAAATGCTCCCTTATTGTTAAATTTTTTTTGGACTGACAGACCAAAAAGAGGCATTAGAGAGATTATGGTTTTTTTATTTACATCAAGTAAATAAGTATCAGAATAGAAGCCAGGTTAGATCATCTCTGCTGTCTCTCTTTTCATTGGTAGAAATTCATGTAGTTTATAATTTCTTAACAGAATGGTGAAGAGTTAGCACACACTCCTTTATAAAATAATTGTGTCATGTATTTTCAATTTTCTGATTTAGCAACTAACAGAAATATTACCACTAGCATGTAATTAAAAAGACTGATATGTCTTTGGAGTGCAGCTTCTGCCATCATCTTTTGCCAAATAACAGTACAAATCTTGATTAACCACTTTTCATTCATTTTCTTTTCATAGTCTCCACTTTTAGAGTAGGAGAAAAGAATGCAAGGTAATGATTTGAAAAGGTAGAATAGCATATGCTGTTTTGCAGAAGCTGCATGGTAACTCTAATGGAACATCCTGACTCTGGAGGAAACCAAAGTAACAGAGTAACACACTATGTCATCACTCTCTTTCAAAGACCTCCTCAGACATTATTTGTATTGAATAAAGTAAAATCAACATGAGAAGTGCTGCTTCATTTTGCATTTTCTTGTGAGAGTAAGATTGTTTCATATTCTTAGTGTAATTAAAACAGCAAATAAATGACATTACAGGAACTATAGAACTACAGAGATAATTCTAGGTTTGAAAGTAGTTCCAAAGGGTTTCTTAAGGTAGGACTATACACACCATATGCTGTCATGCATGACATGAACATAAAGACACAGAACATAGAGACAGAACTATATAGTCTGGAAAGGATATCTGGAATTCTTCTAGCCAGTTGTACTCAGAGCAGGCCCATCCTACAGTAGTTTTTGGCAGAATCAGCAAGGCATCTTTAAAGAGCACTTACAAGTCAGACCGGTTCTGTTAAGAGTATTAAAGAGTAAATTATTTTCCAATAGTCAGCTAATCCAGAGAACACAAGAACATTACTGAAGTATTAAAATACCAATAAGGAGTAAAACAACTGAGAAATTGCTAGTGCTGTCATGTTGCTTCTGAGTTACAGTACAGTAAATAGGTTAAAAAAAACCCCAAAAATTTAGCTTGTGCCCAGGAGTAGTATCCAAGCCAACAGTGAAAAACATAGAATCTCTTACTTTTTGTTAAAACATCAGGCAAACCCTGCAACATTAGCATTCTCATGTACCAGATGAAGTATGTTTTGACTTGTTCAACAGAACATGCATTAAAATAGCTATCCATTCTACAGTGTAGAAGCTGAGATCTTCTGAGATACTTCTATTCATTCTCCAGCTGAGAGAACTAACATAATCTATTCTGATTTGAGGTAGGATAATAACCCTTTTCATTGTTTTGGAATGTTTGAGATACACTATTAATGGGAGAGATCCAGATGATCTTAGACAATGGCATGGAATAGTTGTTTGTTATAGGCCTTTTATAGATTTGGCTGCTTCTCTTCATGTCATAAAAGACAAAACCAAAAATGTCTGGAACACACATCAGTAAAATGGCTATTGCTTTTAACTTGTCATTGGGTACACAACTACAAGAAGATAATAAAATGCTATAAAAAATCTGCCCTTATGGATCATACTCCAGAAATTGCCAGAGTTGACCAGAGTTGAAGGTTAGTAAAACTTTTTACTTCTACTTGCTCAGAAGCTAAAATGAATAGAATTGCAAGGATAAAGGTAACCCAAGAAACTTTTTTCTTGAATTTTCTATACATTTGTCCTTTATTTCTTGGAAATATAAGTGATCTTGCTATAAATATATAGTAACCAGCATCTAATAAAAAATCTACGTACATGCATCTGATTTCAAGATTAAAGTGACATTTATATAACCTCCAGTGCATTACTCAATGGAGGAGAACAATGATATGGAAATAAGGATAATAAAAATGGTAGTTTTGATATATAATAAACAAATACATCTTCTTAAAAAATTAGCTCCACTATTCTGTGTAGATTTCAAAGAGCAGTTGGTCATATTCACTACTAAAATTTGCTTCATACTGAAATATATATACTCATAGAAACATTTGGGTCAGAAGGGATCTTAAAGATCATCTAGTTCCCAGCCCCCTTCCTCTAGACCATACTGCTCAACCGCCTGTCCAACCTGGCCTCAAACACTTCCAGTGCTGGGACATCCACCATGTCTCTGTGTAAGCCATGCCTGTGTCTTACCACCCTTACAATAAGGAATTTCTGTCTAGTATCCAATATAAACCCACCCTCCTGCAGTTTAAAACCATTCCCCCTTGTCCTATGCATATATGCCAATGTAAAAAATCCCACTCCAGATTTCTTGTATAATTTTTCAGATATTGGAAGACAGCAGTAAGGTGTCCCCTCAACCTTCCCTTCTCCAGGCTGTATACACCCAACTCTCTCAGCCTGTTTTTACGTGAGAGGTCTTTTCTCGTCATCTTCATTTTCTTCTCTGGACATGCTTCAGAAAATCCGTGTTGTCCTTACATTGAGAGCCGTAGAGTGGGACCCGCTGCTCCAGGTGGGGTCTCATGAGAGCAGCTGAATGGGAAAATCATCTCCCTCGACCTGCTGGTTACACTTCTTTTGATGCAGCCCAGGATGTGGTTGGCTCTTTGGGTTGCAAATGGGAACTTCCAGGTCATGTTGAACTTCTTGTCACTCAATGTCTCCAAGTCCTTATCCTCAGGGCTGCTTTCAATCCATTCTCCACCCAGCCTGTACCCATGTTTGGGAATGCCCTGACCCACGTGCAGTATCTTGCACTTGGCCTTGTTGAACTTCATGAGGTACACACAGTCCCACCTCTTCAGCTTGTCAAGATCCCTTCTGATGGCATCCCTTCCCTCCATGTGGTCAAACGCACCACACAGCTCAGTGTCACCAGCAAATTTGCTCAGGGTGCTCTGAGTCCCATTGTCCATGTCACTGACAAAGATGTTAAAGAATGCCAGTCCCAGCACTGACCCCTCATGAACATCCACTCACTGGTCTCCATTTGGATTTAAAGCCACTGACTCTTTGAGTGTGACCATCCAGATTTTTTCCCCACTGATTGATCCATTCATCAAAGGAATGTCTCTCCAGTTTGGAGACAAGGATGTCATGTTGGGCAGCTTGAAATACTTAATGCTTTGAGCAAGTCCAAGCAGATGAAGTCAGCTACATTCTATATCCACCAACACTGTCACATCTGTAAAAAGCCACAAAATTTGGCAGGCAAGATTTTCTCTTAATGAAGCCATTTTGGCTGCCACCAATCACCTCCTTATTTTCCATGTGCCTTAGCATAGCTTCCAGGAGGATGTTGGTTCTGTACTTTGTTCACCTTAGGTAAGAAGCAGTGTTTCCCAAATTTGATGTTATATGAAAATGCAAGAAGCTCAAGGTTTTTAGTTTAGTCTGTCTTGATTTGTATTATTTTAATTATGAGAAAGTATGCAAAGCAAAAATATCTTTTTTTCTAGTGACTGCAGGTTACATTGAGGTGGGATGTTGTCTCCCAATCTTATCTCTCTTTCTTCCCCTATGTTTTTTAAGGGAATTATGTACTGTTTTAATGCAGCTTATCTAACTTATTTTTGCAGTACCTTTGTTCTACTGGAACATTAAAGATGGAGGAGGAAATACTTGCTCCCAAGAAGCAGACACTGAACTCTTTCAAAAATTTGTAATGTAAGATATTTTCTCGCTTTTACTGTGGTTAGTTGAAGCTTGTTTTCTTTCATGTTTTAATGAACTGTGGCATTTAACATTGTCTTCAGTAACCTAACTAAAAGTTTTCTTCTTTAGATGCCAATGATTAATTTTTTGTGTGTATTCAAAGAATTTGTTTTTTCCACTACCACAACTACAGCTTCACACAAAAACAATTCCTAGTTAAACCCTCCTTTTACTCTGGCATTTATCCAATGAGCCTATTGTCTCACAAGCAACAAAGTGAGCCTGTTCATCAACAAATGGATATATTTAGATACCTTTCTTTAAAATTTCATCCCCTTTGTTTGGTTATTTAGGAGAAAAAGGTCTCTTAAATACAGTCTCTTAAAAGCAATTTCTTTGATGATGTGTTTCTTATTTTTTAAAATAGGTTGGCAAAATGAGACAGATATGTCAGGATACTGTAGTTACATCAATCAAGACCATTCTGTCCTTATTGTCCTTATTTTTCCTGTAGAGAGAAGTGTTCCTCCGGGTTCATTCAAGGTAGGAATAGCTCTTATGGACATTTCCAGGCCACACATATCAGATGTTTGTGCCTAAATGATCAAGCTTTGCTACTTGCGCATGTCTGATAATTAAGCTTGGTGTAATTTTTCATGTTAAGCAGGTGGTATGTTCTGGGAAAACAAAACATCATGCCTCTTCAGTGCATCCTGACTTTTTCAGCCACCCTTTCTTTGGAGGGTCTGACACAGACTAACAGTGTCTACCCCATCTGACATGACAACATCAGTGCCTCTTTCAGAAAGAGTTTCGTCACAGTAGATATGTTTCTGTTCCAGTAAATCTGGTAATACCAGAAATTAATCTTTTCCAATCTGGTTTCCTAGATGCATGACTGTGGAGGGAGGAATTTAAACAGAAACCAGAGCTACTGACTATTCATCAAGGAAATATTTTATATACACAGTTAGGATTCCTTTACCAAGCTTGTACATTAGTATATGCAATTTACTTTATGTAGAGCTTACTTCCCAAATATTGTTCAGTCCAGTGTCTGGACAAGGACTTCCCCTGCCTTTGTTTTTCATCAAGCAATAGAGCAAAAATTTATCATCTCTCACATTACCTAATTATATGGTAGAGCTGCAAAACTTACTCATCACCCTTTATTTCCTACAAGTTACAAGAAATTTTCTTTATATTAAAATTAGATGACTTGAAGAAGTAGGAAAACATATAGCTTACTAAGAGTGTTTGAAAGGATTTTTCAGTCCTTAAAATAGAATAGGGTCCTCATACATGCTCTGTGGCAACTCATAAAAAGAACATGCAAAATGCAGTGAGAGCAAAGCCCGGATGAGGTCCTGACATGTTGGGTACTATGTCCTTAGCCAGAGAAAGCTTTCACTGGCTTTCATGCACTAGAGAACATGTATCGTGCCAGTTTATAATCTCCGCTGCACCAGTTCACAGTCCTGAAAATGCACTTCTTTCAGCTGCTGCTAGAATTAGAACTGATTTCAAGTAACAAGGACGTGTATTACAAGCTCGTGATTCAAAATATTTCAGTAACACTACTTTAAAGCAATGAGATTTTTATCCAAAATATGTAGAAAGCAAAAGAATTAATATATCATTTTCATCAAGCTCAGTGACAAGTAAAATCTGAGCTCAGCTGTCAAGCAGACAGCTCAGCTCTGTAATGATGGAAGATGGAACCTGTTCATTTCCTTGCATTCCTCATTATGGCCAACAGTTCATTTTCTAAAAATATGACTGTGGAAAAAGTTAGAAATGTTTCAATTGAGTTCTCATTTATAAGTCAGGAATTTACTCCATTGCTATAAACAAAGTCTCAGCATTATGCAGTCGCGTAAATCAGGCTATAACTGGTACTCTACGTTTATGTTGTTCTGAATAGTCTTACATTACTTTAAATGTATAAATTCATCAGTACTTAGATTTCACACTGCTTAGCAGGACTTTTTATCTAAAAACTACAGCAAGGAATTTATCAGGGGAGAAGAAGTCAATATTGAAATTCAAATCATTAAAACTGAAAGGATCTTCTGCAGCTTCAGTTAGTTTCTGTGACTTACATGCTAAAACTAAAAAAAGAGTAGCTGCAAATATGTTACAACAAAGCCTAATAACTTTGCCTCTCATATAATATCAGTTTTGTTGTTTTGCTTGGAGTCTCAGTACATGAAATTTTATCTATAAATCAAAGTCTTGGAAATAAACTTGCTGAAATCACAATCAGAGTCAAATATTTATGTGATGATTTTTGTGAGAAGTTAAGTAAATATGTTGTCATCAGTTAGAGTCTCAAGAAAACATCTCAGGTTTTTTTTCTCTTCAGTTTGGAAAAATATGATTCAGTCATGGACAGGAAAATTATGCTTGAAAAAACAGCTTCTTAGCAGGTCTGCACAGGAGCACCTTCACTGTGCTGCTTAGTTTTTAAAAGTTTCATAGTGTGCTCATATTTCTTTGACACAGTTGATTTCTTGACAGTCTTTTAAAGACTCCCTCTGTTGTCCTTCCCCTACTGTTCCCATTTGTTTCTCTTCATCTGTCTCTCCTCCCTGTTTCTCTGTATTTTGTGAAATTTAAGCTTGATTGTTACTTTTTATCTTAATCATGCTGTCTTCTCCCAGCTGCAAACATTTAGATCCCATTTCACTACCCTTTTTTATTATTTACTTCTCACATGATTTCACACTTCTCTTTTCACATCCTGCCTTGTTCACCATTCCTGTTCTCATTTCCATACTGTCTTGCCACCTTTCCTAATTTGCAGCTCCCTTGTCTGGCCTTGGAATGCTTCTGCACTCATGTCCTTTGCCATGGATCACATCTTGCTTGTTAGGTACTGATACTTTGTGCCAACAGACATTGTCCTTATACTGGCTGATGGATCCCCTTCAGTTCTCCAGTAGTTTCTTTGCAGCAGCCTCTCTTTTCCTACCCCTTGACTTCTGAGGTGTTTGGGTCCTCATTTTCTACTTCCATACATTGGCTAGCAATTGACCAGTGTTCTCAGGGACTACAGCAGCATAGGTAATCCCATGGCTAAATAAAAAAAAAAAAAATAGCATATATAATATTTCATTATGAGTCAAAAACAAGCTGCTATGTTTCAAGACTTTTCTTTAAAGTCTCAAATGCCTATGAGTTAGATATAAATCAGAATTTAGAATACATTGGAAATCTGAGAGATTGAGAAGTTTTGTATTGAGTATTATAGATGAACAGGGAACCTTGGTCTGTGCTGGAATCCTTACAGTTTTTGTAGCTTAACCAAATAGCAAGACAAACAAGAATTGATTTTGTATCATCTACAAACAAGGAGTGAAAAGGAAGGGGAAAAAGTAAAATTACCATGAAAATCGTAAGTTTGCAAGTTGGTGCAGTAACATTCAGAGCTTTAACTGCATGGACAGAGATAACTTCTGCTCACATTCAGCTGCTAACAAAAAATGAAATAAGGTGTCAGACTTTATAAGGAATAAATCAGGAATTAATGGTGACAAATAGGCAACTATGTGTTCTAAATTAATGGCACAACTTCACCTTACATATTTTGACTAAATCTTCATATTCCGTCTCAAAAAAAGGGGGATTATAGAATTATAGCAAGTCTAATAAAGAATAAAAAAGTATGCAAACTGGTTTTTAAAGTTTATAGACTGCACACACTCAGAGTGGTTTTTATCTTCATGAGTACAGAAACCAGGATCTTCATGAGAACCTTGAGTGTAGTTCAGTTTGGACAGTTAGGTTTTCACACAGGCTATTAATTTGGTACGGTCTAAAGAGATTTTAAAGATCCTTTGAAATAAAGGATGCTGTGTAAATCTAGATTAATACATTTTTCCTGCAGGTAATATTTATGTTAATTTTGCCATTTTTCAGGTTTCCAGTGAAGGAACAGCTACTGGCTTAGTGTTTAACTCTGCATATTTACATAGAGCTTTTCCATGTTACTCCTCATTCCGAAGAAATAAAGCATGCTTGTTTAAAAAAATTCTCAGGCACATTCCTGTAAATTTTCATTTTTAACCTTTTCCTTGCTTTCTATTTATATTACACAAATACAAAGTTTAAAAGCTCAGTAAATCTATGTAACTGAAGTAAAAGCAACTGCATCATATTTTTTCTACTTATGTTTTCATTGGTTGTTTCAGAAACTCACTTTGAGAGTGAGAAAATTTTAAACTCCAGTCTAAATTCATGCTTTATTCTTACCATGTTGTATGTCTCTTTCCTCCTCAGAGATGATTATCCTGTGTTTCAAGAAAAGAACTGTCCATCTTCTCTACTTCTATTTATCTAAATTTGATAAACTGTGCAATTTTGTTACAGTTACCTAAGTTTCCACAAACATGGGAGAGCACAACTGTATATATTTTTTCATTTTGCATATGTAATCCAGGCTGTGTGGAAAAAAAATTTAATACATTCCATTGAAAGTGCCTCTCTTAATACATCCTACATTTGCCTAGATGTTTAACTCTTTTTCCTGGAGACTTAGCTGTTGTGTTTAACCAGCCTGATCTACTCCTACAATGGGATAACTGGATAGATGAGAGCAGTGAATGTTGTCTATCTGGACTTCAGCAAATCTTTTGGCACTCTCCCAGCATATCATCACAGGCAAGCTCAGGATCTGTGGGCTGGATGAGTGGACAGTGATGTGTTTTGAGAGCTAGCTGAATGACAGAGCTCAGAGGGTTGTGACCCGTGGCACAGGGTCAAGTTAGAGGCTTGTCATGGGTGCTATTTCCCAAAGTTCAGTATTGGGCCCAGTATTGTTTAACTTATTATATGATTTCTTGGATGAAGGGGAGATGCCTCCTCAGCAAGTTCACTGTGGACACAAAGCTGGGAGGAGTGACTGACACCCCAGAGGGCTGTGCAGCCCCGCAGAAGAACCTCAGCAGGCTGGAGAGATGGGCAGAGAAGAACTGTCTGAAATCAACAGCAGCAAGTGCAGGGTCCTGCCCCTGGCAGGAATAACCCCAGGCACCAGCACAGGCTGGGGCTGAGCTGCTGGGAAGCAGCTCTGTGGAGAAGGACCTGGGGGTGCTGGTGGACACCAAACTGTCCCTGAGCCAGCAGTGCCCTGGTGGCCAAGAAGGCCAATGGGATCCTGGGCTGCCTTAGGAAGAGCATTGGCAGCAGGTCAAGGGAGAGGATCCTGCCCCTCTGCTCAGCCCTGTGAGGCTCACTTGGAGTGCTGTGTCCAGTTCTGGGCTCCTTAGGACAAGAGAGACAGGGACAGGCTCCTGGAGACAGTCCAATGGAGGGCTATGGAGATGATTAGGGCACTGGAGCATCTCATATATTGAAAGTGTCAGTCCTCCTTCTTCACTTTTCTTGAAAATTGTGACGACACTCAAAAATCCTTGAGAGAGGCTTTGTGATGACATCAGCCAGCTCCTCAGGGATTCTCAGATCAGGCCCCGTAGATTTGTAGGGATCCAGCTGAAGCAGTAGATCCCGCACAAGTTCAGGGTCAGCTTTCTAAAACACTCTCTCAAAAAATTGTAGGAACTAATGTGTCAATAATCCCTGGAATTTTATGGATTTTTAACATATAAAAGAGAAACCAGCTGTACCTGTCTGAAAGCCTAAAGGAATGACTTAAGATTTGAAATAGACAAAATAGCCTTAGTCTGTGGTCTTTCCTATAAAGAATGAAAAGTAGTTTGCAACATTCCATATAATTCTCCAGTCCTGTGATTTAGAATGCTATTCCACTCAAAGTCTTCATAGACATAAATGAAATAATAATGATAATGATAATGATAATGATAATGATAATAATAATAATAATAATAATAATAATAATAATAATAATAATAATAATAATAATAATAATAATAAAAAGCACAAAAGAAATTCCAGTACACATCTGTTGTGTTTCAGACTTGAAGTCAGAACAACAAAGACATCAGCACAGCTGTAAAAGGTCACATGTAGCAGGCCCTTGGATTTCTTTCTGGCTGAGTCAATAAACAGGCATATTTAATCATAGGTTAGAAGTTGTGAGTGACAAACAGGACAAGTTGTAAAAGGAAAAAAAATCCCACATTAGAGGAGGTGGTATAAAAGTACATTCTGAGAATTTTCTGATTCCCCTGTGAAAGGGTCACTAAACTTTCTATCATGGAAGGCTGAGTCATGCTGTTCTAAGTGAACTAAAGTTTGTTTTGGAGAAATTTGTCCATGGTATTGTTTGTCTTTTCATTTCTCATATCATGGTTTTCCATTTGGGCTGATGATAGAGCTGACAATCTGGAGATAGTTAGAGAATAAACTTATAGCACTTGCAATTTGAGCAAAGAAAATAAAAATAATCACTTTCTTTATGCCAGGTTTCTGATCTTGCTATGGCAACAGGAAAGTTCAAAGGCTGATTAGGCAAGATCCGAGTGACACAGAGTACTACTGGAAGGTAAGCCTTATTAGGTCCATGCCTAAAAACAAAAATTCTGTGAAATAGGACTCCTTTTTTTTTAAGAATTCTTCAGATTTAGAATTCGTTTATATTTTGTTGTTCATGAAACTAAAATAACCGTATGCAAGATACTCAGGTACTATGAACAAAGACAATGGTACAATAGCAATTGACAAAAAGATCTAATGCAGCCTCTTAGCAGATGTTAAGAAGTTGAACTTCAGTTTCCAGCTTCAGAAGCTCACACATATTCCAGTAATTACCATCAAAAACATTTGCTGCTCACTAACCAATATTGTCTAAGACATGCCCTAGAATAGCCGTTTAGATTAGTATTGATAAAAAATCTTTGCACAATAAAAATTGGTCCTATCCTAAAATGTTAACTTGAGTTGGGCCTTAAAAAAGCTCCACTACTATATGAGTAGAGCACAAGACATGGATGAAACCCATGGCAGAGAAACAGACAGCTGAAAAAAGGAACAAAGAGGAAGACATGGATTCCCTCCCAGCATTTAGGCATACCCTCATAGTTATTGTAGTATATCAGTAGAGTGTATTGAGGGATGTTGTTCAGCTAGGGCCAAATATAATCCCTTGATCTCATACTGGTAGGGGGCAATATTTCAGTTATTGCCTTGTGCTCCTCTTGCTAGAGGCAGAAAAGATTTATGAGGTTTCTCTGGTCTCTCTTTTCACTTGGACCACATTGACTTTAAAACAAATAAAAATAAACAAATAAACCAGAAAGTTTTTTTTGTACTAAAAAAACCCAGAATCTATTATAAATTTTATAATTAAACTATGTTGAAAATTTTCTAAGCATTATTGCCACTTTTTTTACAGGGCATTTTTTACTTGTAGAAGAATCCCTGATGTTTTGGTTCCAAATGATACAGCCTTAGAAGATGATAAAATCACAAATAGATGTTGGAAATGCCCAGGACATCTAACCTTAGCATAGCTTTTTCAAAAATAATTTCCAGTCTTGTTTGGTTTGTTGGTTTTGTTTCTTTTTTATGCCTTATCATTAAACCTGCATCAAACTTCTTGGCTTGACACAGAACAGGAAGTTTGTAAGTTTAAGTGTTCAAGGCCAGGTTGGATGGGGCTTCAAGCAAGAGCCCTGTCCATGCCCGTGACAGAAAGATGGTATTAGGTGATTTTCAAACCTCCTTTCCAACCCAAACCGTTCTATGAAGTCTAGAGGAGGACAAAAAGGAGTACATACCTTTCTGCCTTTCACTGATTGGAATCAAATACTTTGGGACCTGATCCATGGAATTGCCATAGCAGAATTCAATATGGAAGGAAAAGAAACCTTATCCAGGTAAGGTTTATTAGTCTGTTTCTTTGCATCATACATATAGTTGAAGCAAGCATTTCAAAGATTTAGAAAGGAAAGACACTCCAAAGTAGATAACGTGGAAAAAGCAAGCAGGCAACTAAACAAATGTAATTAGTCTTGTTTCTCACCAAGTCAGACTTTAAAGCTCATGCTACCTAGCAACCTACATCTGAAATATAAGATATCAATGTCAGCTACCACAGTAGGCTGGAGAAGCAAATCCTGTGATGTCAAAGATACAGCATGTTTAATAACTGAAGTAAATAAAATTAATTTTAAGGCCAAAAAATATTTAGCAGTTGTGCAAAAGTCATAGTACTAATTATTGTTTCAGCAGAGTGGTTGGGGGGTCCAAGCAATGCTTTGGCAAAGCCTTTGCATGGAGGGCTGACTGCCAAGAGCAGCTGTGCAGTGACAAGTCTGGAATGTCCTCTGAGTAAGGCTGGCTGCAGATCTCTAAGGACTTTGAGAGGGGGAGGTTCTTGAATATCTTGAGAAATATGAAAGCCCCATTCAATAATTTAAAAAAAATCATTAGTCATATAAGAAGGAAACATGAAAATAACTTTGTAACCATGTTGCTGTTTATTCACCCTAGATAAATATATTTCACGTGTATTCAGTACATTTCCTCTAAGGTTTGCTTTTCCTGACAATTACCTTTATGAGGTTAGGGTTCACATTGCAGACCAAAGTTTAGTTACTTTAACTGCATTCAAGATTCCGAGATTTCTATAGTGAAATATAGCTTCATATTCCTACACGCTATAATACAGTATTTCAATTTCCTTGTTGGCTGGAATTAGAGTTTTCCATATGTTTCAGAAGTGTTACTGTGCTATGTGAACACCTAATTCTGCTCTCTAGGCTCAATACAAGAGGTCACTGACTGAGTAATGAGGTTAATTACTGTAACATCTGTCAGTCTAGTTCTCAGATATATAAAAACAACTTTTGTACTAATGTCTTGCTTTGCTGTTTTGAAATCTAGTAATAGAATATTCTTAAAGTTGTCTTCATATAAAATCTTTAGAAGAAAAAGTACACAAAATGAAGGATAATATATTTACCTGTGTCTTCCATAAACTCTTATCTTTAACTGTATCATTTAAGTAACAAAACATAATTCCTGTTAATGAACTGGAACTACTTTAAGAAGCAGTAGTGTTCAAATGCAAACCAGATATATTCAGGAACAAAGGCCCCATTTAAAAACTGAAGCTCAGCTGTCTAAGTTTGAAACTTCAAGTATTTAGTGCAGAGTGATCTTCCTTCTAGGAAGGAAGGTTTCAATGAACTGTTCCACAAAAAAAAAAAAAAAAAAATTACATTTTAAGGCATTTATAGTACATTTGATAGAGTGATTTTAATAAAATTCTTCTACATGATTATATCCTACAAGGCTCCATGCATCAATTTAAGGCATTTGCGGTTGGCATCAGCTGATGTGCAATCTGTTGAAAACACCCTGTTCATAACTAGCCTAAAAACAAACCCCTCCATCACCAGACAGTGGACACCCACCAAAGCTATCAGCTCCAGCTCTTGTCTCCAAAGTTCAGACTGACAGCCACTAAAAAACTGAGATGTGGCTTAGGTGTAGATTAAACATTAGGAAAAACTTTTTTACTTACTTGAGAGGGTGGTGAGGAGCTGGCACGGGTTACACAGAGAAGTTGGGGATGTCCTGTCCCTGGAGATGTTTAACGTGGAGGTTGGATGGAGTTCTGAGCAGCCTGGTCTAGAGGAGGGTGTGTCTGTTGTGGGATTGGAACTGAATGGTTTTAATGTCCCTTTCAACTCAAACCATTCTATAAATTCTCTTTCAAAACTGCAATACGGTTTGTTTGCAGATTTTTTTTAGCTCAGATGTATTTGCATATATAAAGTTACAGAAGTCTGAAGTTCATTATTTCATTGGAGAGAATTGCAATGTTTCTGCTTGCCTCCCACTGAGATTATTCATGTTTGCACTAATGCCAGATCTTAAAACCTTAAATATATCATCTAATATCTGACGTCATCCTTGTTTATTCTTTCTAGCATCAGGGAGCTCTACAGAACCTTAACATCTAATAGGTAATGAAAAAGATTATATTTAAAAGGTTGATCCCCAATTATGTTGAACACAACTTCACCAGAATTGCCAGGCTTTCAGCACTGACATCTTCATGCAGGTGCTACAAGTGGGAAGTATGTGGTCATAGTTCAGCCTTTGCAGAAAGAACTAATTGACTTTCATGCAGGGTTTTGATTATTGCAAAATCTGAGTTTGTTCCACTTGGTAACAAAAGCCAAACATTTCATAATTGTCTGTGAAAGGCAGTGAAGCTTCAGTATGGGAGCAGGTCAGCCCCTGGGATTCCACAAAGCATTAGGAGTGTGAGTACTGTTTTCTTTAGACAGGTTAAGAAAGGGATTGCTCCTGATGGACCTGTTCCAGAGCTGTCCCCTTCAGCTGCTGGAGCCCCAGACCCATGGCAGTTCCCCAGCTTCCAGGCTTCTGAGAGAACCAGGGGGAAATACCAGTGTCCCAAAAACAGATTTCAATCTTCCTGAGCATCAAATTCCTACCAGAAAATGTTTACTCAGAACTTTTCTAGTCTCTTCCATTTGTAATTAAAGGCTTATGTTTTACTATAAAAGAGATTATTGTGCTGTGTGTAGCATGTTTCTGGGTACCAGTGCTCTTTTTTGGGTACTAGGGGAGGTAGGATGGTGTTGGTGCTGATCCTCTCCATCCCAACTTTGAATCATAAAATACCAAAGAAATTTCCTCTTGCTTTAGAATTCCTTCCCATAACTGAAATGAAGGTCAAAATTACTTATAACACCTTCGACACTGGCACAGGATTTTGAGAAAGAATCACATCATAAAAGGTATCAGTCTGTGGCAGGAGCAGTAATGACCTGGACCAGGCCAGGCAGGTAGCACCTGAAACTTGGTCATGCAGAGGACTTTGTGTAATACATGGCAAGAATTTCTTTCTTGTAGTGGCGAAGGAGAACTGCTCCAAAAATAATTAAATACATCTTTTGTGAAACCAATTCTCATACATTTTCAAACTTCTTATGCCACTTTATTGTTATATGAGTGATGGTTATGAAAATCTGAATATGCTTTTCCTCCTCACAACTAGAAAACTGGCATGGCCCAATAAGATGGAGATGTAAAACATACAAGCCAGACTTGGCCTTTAGACCATACAGTTCCTTCCATGTTCTTTTTAACCTGTGCATTGCACAGAGAAAGAACAATAGAGTGAAAAGTACATGTATCTTTGGGATGCCCAGAAAAATTTCTTATGGACTGCCGAATGGAATCCTTTGCTTTTGTTTTCTGTTAAAAAATGAAAAATAATAAGATGAAAGTTTTAAAAATAGGCGATTACTTTTTTTATCAAATAAATGTGGCTGTGAAAAGCATCTCCTACTCCTGAATTTTTTGTCTTTTTCCAGGAATATATTATTCATTTTTAGTTTGTGGACTTTTTTTTTTTCTGAATGGGAAGTCACATCTTTTTATAGAAACAAATTTTCAGTTCTTAGCTGTTATCCAGCTCATGTATGGTACTTGTAATATATGGTGTAATATATGGGGTAATATGGTATATGGTAATATTGGGAGCAAAACTGCAAGTCTCAAAAGAGGGAACACTAGAAGAAAGTACTCTGAAGGCACAATACATCTCAGTGCAGGATGCTGCAGGACCTGCTCTCCCAAAATACACATTGCATTAACTTCTTTGTCTGCTATAGTTTACATACCATCCCTTGCTGAGCTGGCCAGTGGATGCGAGTTCACAATGGAAACACGTTTTAGCTTGTACTATAGATTTCTTAGTGTGGGACACTGATCAGAGTCTCAAGAGACTAAAACAGACTAAGAAAAATAGGGCCCCATTAACTTGCTTTAACATTACTACCCTGCTACTTGGTAAATTGCTAACATATGTAATTTGTTTGACTCTGGTCAGAACTCAGCACTCCTCACATGCACTTGGACCACATTTGTCACTTTCTAAGTATTAAGGAAGGGAGGTGTGAAGAGGCAACAGCAAGCAGCCAGGTGGTATTCTTCAGTTAAGGACCAGATTTGATAGGGACGAAACTGTAGTGAAGACAAAGTTTTACTAGTTTAGATATTTTCCCTTGAGATACCCACATAGCAGCAGATTTATTTTCGTTTGTGAGCATATTGTGTAATGTCTCCTTTCACAGTGAATAACAGTGTGCCCTATCCTAAACAGGTAACACTAAACTAGGTTCTTTTACCAAAGAATGTGCATTCATTCCCCTGTAGGACTGGGATTTAGCCTGTCAACCTGCCATGGAGATATGTTCAAGATATTAAGAGAAAAGAAGTTGCACAATGTTGGGGAAAGGTGTGAACACTTTCCACAGAGTTCAGGCACTCACCTCCTAAGTAAACCCTTACTAGATGCCTAAGATGGATAAAAATAATATGGCTAACAACAATCCAGTGCCTCTTCTATGTCATGTCTAACCCTGCAAAGCACTAAGGTCTCCCTAGAGGTGGTGGAGGTGGTGATGGGTTGAGGTTGGGCTTTGGGGGAAAGATAGTAAATCCACCATTCACCCAAACTGGTAGCTTCACTACTTTGCTACATCTTTCATGGCCAGGACTTCTTTTCATTGTGCTAGTTATGCTGTTTTTCATGAACTTTCCTTTCCTCTGCTTGAGGTGAGCTGTAACCTCAAGAGTGACAGTAACCACAGGACTGGTGGTTGTGTCTAAAGCAGGATCATTACTGGACTACACTGCACTGTAGAAGTTCATGGTAAAGACCAACTGAGGAGGCATTTTGTGAAAGACATTTTGCATCTCAGTGCAATCTTGATGAAGCTAATAGGAAAGAGCAGTTCCTTCCCTTAAAGTAAATTAGATTGGAGCAACTGCTGGTTGCTGAAAATGAGACTTCAGGCCAACGTGGGCCTCCAGACCAGCTTGCACAACGGAGTTTAGGGATGACAGCAGTGAGTGAAAGCAGTCCTGCTTACTAGAGAAAAGAAGTTTAACTGTGAATCGCATTACCTAAATGAGAAATTTTCTTCCACAGAAGTTAATAAACATGTAATTTTTTTGCCTCTGTGCCAAGATCACCTGAGCTGAAATGTGATGGGTATAAATCCTAACTGGAGCTATCTGAAAAAAACTGATACCTATGAAGTGTTTGATTTACTATATAGCTTTGTCAGATGAGGAATGGGGTCAAAGGGAAAATACAGTAGAAAGTGTGCTAAGCATGCTGTCAGAGTGCTGCTGAAATGACGGGACACAGGTAGGCTCCTTTGGCCTGTCCTGCTTAGTGTCAGTGACAAGAAAGATGTAATAAAGATGATGTCAGGCAAACATGAGAGCAAGTTTGTTCACAGAACTGTGATACCATACACAGGGAATCCAGATCAACAGTGAGTCACTCTGTTGAAAGAAAGCAACACTGACAGAAAAGGAAAAGTTTCTATACAATTTCTTAGCAATGGGGAGTGGGAAGAAAAAGCCACTCCACAGGATGAACCAATGAAGACTTTAAAATGAAGAAGTAATGTTTATTTGCAAAAATCTGCCAATCTGTATTCGAGCTTGGCATGTCACTCCCCTCCAGACCCCCTACACACAGAAAAGCACTTATTCTGTGATACACAGCTGGGGTGGGGAAAATACTGAAAAACATGAAACAGAGACATAAAGTACCATATACTTACACTATTTTGGATCTGTTCCAAGAAAAAGCCTTTTGCTCTCATGCTGTGAGGTGTAAAAAAAACAACAAAATGCTCCCCATTCTGCAACAAATATAATTTGACAACAGGTATATGAACTTACACAGCTTTAAAACAGTTGCACTTCCACTGAATCAAGATCTTGCTACTTAGCCTATAGTATTTTTCAAGTTGTCAAGAAAATTATTATTTAGAAGAATATTTGTGAATAATGCCAACAAACAGACAGACACACACATAAGCACTTATAGCCTTCTTTTCCAGGACTAACTGCTAACTGTGCAGATCTAGTTATTTATCACACTGTACAGTCTTACTTTCTTGTGCACCCTTCTTTACCTACCTGGAATCCTCTTTCTTATTTTATTCTAAAATTAAAATGCTACTGAGACCAGAAATAGCATCTTCTTCAAGGATACAGAGTCCAGCGGAGGGAGTGTGCTTTCCACAAAGGATTACAGCTTGTAGACATGATAAAAACATCAGCAAGCAGACCATGAGTTGACAAAAAAGCACACATGTTCTAATGAGATTTCTTCAACTTTTAATCGCTATTTTTTAAAAAAAAAGTCAACAAAATGCTACTCTTCCAATAACATAAATAACCATAATTTTCTTAAGGGGAGATACACAATTTTAAGAAATGTGTTAAATCTTTTGCATACTTACTAGACATTCTTCACACTCCGAGGGATAAATCTCACCCACCTAGAATAGATATGTCTCTTTGTCAGATACAAAACATATGATGAAAATATGAATATAGAAATACAAGGAATATAATGAAACCGCTTTTGACTTTATATTAGATTATGTCTTTATAAAATTTAGATATTATTTTCTGCAGGCCAATTGTTTATAGCTTCTGGATTTTAAAATTAGATAAGGAAAATCAGAGTGTTTTCCAAAATGCTGGAAACAAGGGCTTTGCTGTTTATACCACCTCTTTGTTATA
The DNA here is from genome assembly GCF_030490865.1 of Poecile atricapillus. Taxonomy (NCBI): domain Eukaryota; kingdom Metazoa; phylum Chordata; class Aves; order Passeriformes; family Paridae; genus Poecile; species Poecile atricapillus. The sequence continues at coordinate 149,506,054 of NC_081249.1, read as the reverse complement.
TTTTACATGGCTTTCTCATTCAGATTTTTTCCTAGTGGGTGTATGCACTGTTACATCACCTAACAGCATGGATTTCATGACAGGATATTACAGCAGTGATGGACAACTTTGATAGTAGATTTCTATTAATGTGATAGAAATCACAGTGTTGTGTTCAGTACTTTGAACACATTAGTACTTCAAGAGAAAATGCAGCCAACCTTAGAATTTATTATGTGAGATGTTAATCTACAGGTAAAAAAAAAACCTCAGCCAAAATAAAGACATCCAGCTGGAATCCAAGCCTCTAATTCCTTACTATTTTTAAAAGTGCTGCTTTATAAATACTTGTTGAATGTGTAGATCCCAAATCAAAGCGTAAACCTCTTGTGTTCTTCCTTTAAATCAGGAAGTGTTCCTCTCTGTCTAGAAAATAAAAATAACTGTAGCCTGGACAATTTACTGAGTTTCAGAGATGAAGAGAATTCAAGACAATATCAGCAGGACAAAGACAACTGTTTCTACAAGCTGGAAATCAAGCACCTGCAGCTTAACACAAAGATATTCTGATAGGATCTTTTATTTTACTTGTCTTGTGGGCTGTGATCAATCTAAAAATGCCTGAATAGCAACTTTGTTCGTCTTCTAGCAATCCTTTCATGCTTTTGAAGGGTGGTATTTTAGCGGTCATGAATGAATAGGCTAACGAAGACTTTTATAAAAATTGTGCTTTTTCAAGTTTGAAAATCTCAGTCATGACAGTACTCGTGCTCCTTTTTCCTGCAGGACAAATTTTTTCTGCTTTGTTATTTTATCTTCTGAGGTTAAATTCCTTCTCTCTTCTTCACCAAGCCATGGATGTTTCAGAAAGCTGAAGTAGTGATTTTCTTTCTCTTTTTTAAATCTAGATCCTCACATGAAAAAAGCCAAATGCACTTAGCAAAAAGATTAGGTTGAGCAAAGCCAAGTCGAGTATCAAGTATTGTAATATTCACATCCAAATTAAGTCTCACTCCTCATCTTGCTTTTTACATCTGTTGAAATATGGTTTCTGTTATGGTTTTGGAAGATTTCCATTTACTGTAAGTTTCAGTATTGATGAGGTCACTGTTTACTTTGAATAGCTCTTTGATAGGAAAAAAGCAAGCACAATGGATCATTCAGGAAGCATGGCATATAATACATTATTAAATTAATCCTACGAGAGTTGTATTGAGACATAACCTCCCTTAAGCCCTATGGCATAGCCTTAGGGGACAGCTGTCCCACAACTCCAGTGACAGCAGGTTCTCATGTAATTGCAACAAGTGATGCTGACTATTGATAGATAGCAGCCATGTGAATTCTGCCTGCTCAAGCCACTGTGTACAGCTGTATAAACCAGAGAAACAGACTGGAGAACAATGGACTGAGGTGTGCTACCCACACACATGCCTTTTCAGAGGATATTTCTGCAGCTAATACTCTGGTAGCAAAAGACACACTCCTCATATTAACTGGAAGTGTCTTTGCATGCTTTCCTGATAGGCTTCTGAGAACAGACTTGGATTATAGTCAAAAGCCTTATCTAGGTGTTAGTCATGCTCAGATATTCAAGTTGAGGCTTTGGAATCAGTTTGTGGTTATGTGCTGACATTGGAGAGGCCACCATGCTGTTTCCAGTGTGGAAACAGTGCCGTTTCCATGTGCCCAACATCATCTTTCACACTCCTCACAGGGAGCCCTCCAGCAGCTGGACTGCTGTGATGGGTCAGAAGGATAAGCTCAATGACTTTTCTAAAAACTTACCTCTTTTTTTTTCAGTTTAAGCTTAGTGTACGTGATTTGTTCCTTTATTTTTAATGACAAACATACTTGAGAACATGAGCTGAATGCAAGCAGAGACCTGTGATGTCACCTGGTAATGATATGGTAAAAGCGTGAAGTACAGCTGTACTATATTGTTCTGCTAAAGTCTAGAAACAAAAGGATATTCATGCATGCTGCAAGCATATTTCATACAACTTCTGCCTAATTCACACACTAAGTGTGATACAGTGAAGATCCCTTATTTTCAGAGGCTCATAACTTCTTTGTTTGAAGAATCATCTTTCAACTTTAGAGATAACCTGGGAGACAGCTGATAAAGTGGCCAGGCTTGACAATCCAATCATAACAAAACCCTCTTTTTTTCATGAGAATATAAATTTGGCTGAAATAAGATAGTGAGAATCTTAAAAGACTTTTATTCAAATGGCCTTTGAATTATGTGTAAATGACCATGTTGTGGGGAAGAAAAAGGAGGAATTAAATCTACTTTCTCTGTATAGTATATTCTTGCTATATATTAAAGCAGTTCCAGGAACATGGTTTTGGTTTTTAAAAGATATTTTAGGAGTAATTACTGTTTAACTTGTTACTTTTGCTTGACTGAATGTTTCATGTTTAACATGAACCGCGATTGTTAAATGCCCTAAATTAAATTTGTCTCCAACACTTCTTTCAAAATGCTGCTTAAAATATGCTGTTATCCTTTGTCTTTCAAGAACTGAGGTATTTCTGTCAATATGTAAAGCTTACATAAGTATATACACCTCAGAATTCTTTCTAGTGGTGCTTCATGCACTGTTTGGAATAGCCTATGAAGTGCTGTTCTTGGCAATCCTTCATAAAAAATAATTATATTTCTTCATAACAATAGTGAATTCTGGTGTTGTCTATGAAAAATTACAAACTGCTCAGTGCTTCTGAAGAATTTAATTTAGATCCCTACAAGGTGAAAACCAAGTATACATTCTTCAAATGAGAAAATTAATTTTTGTGTTTAACATAAATCATTAGTAATGTACATAGAGAAACACATTCTTAAAATTAAGCCAAGAAAAGTATATTTAGAGGCAAATATTGAACAAGAAGCATAAATTAGACAAGGATGTTTAACACAAAGCAAGGCCATGGAGAAGCTCCATGTGTAAAACTGCACCTTTTCTGGAAGACCACAGATCCCTAGGGATGTGCAGATTCTTGGAATATTTCAAACCTTGGTTTGAAAGGAAGGCTGATGGATCAGTTGGCATATACACAAGCACAGCTGCATGGTAGAGAGTTTTAGAGGAAGTAGGGTTATTTTTATAACTTGAAACTTCAAGATATGAATTTAAATTATAGGGAATTTCCAAGAAAAAAAAAAGAAAAAGCCGTATTTCCTCCAAATAATATTATTACATCCTGAATATGTACTGTGTTTGTATTCCTATAAAGTCAGAAGCATACACAGTTGTGCACACCAAAATGTAAAAGGAAACAGGACCTTATCCATGAAGAAATATCACAAAAAGTTTTTAGAATCATGATGAGAAAAATTGAAAAAGACAATGTATTTCACATGACACAAATTTAGTTTGAAATAATTTGAAAGTGATCAATACCTTTAGCAGAAGTAAAAGGGCATATAGCTTAAAAATCTGCTGGTTTTGACACTTTAGTTAATTTTTAAAAATGCTTGAAATCTGTCTGATTCTTGCTACTAAGTTTCTCTGCTCTACTCAGAGGAGAGGAAGAAAACTGGCGTGCTTAAACATAAATTTGGCTGCATTAGTAGGAAACCTACTGTAGTCATAAATGGAAAGTATTCAAGCTAAAATGTCAGTAGTAGAAGATGACAGGAGTCAGTGTTAGAGGTCCAGATTTTAAATATTTACGCAAATATAACGTAACAGCGATGTGGAAAGCAAAGACATCCAAGTTTGCAGATAGCACTTAATTAGCAAGCACTGCAAATAATGAAGGAATGTACAGTCAAGAATCAGTGACTGAAGGGAGAAAAAGTTTGAGCTGTCAGGTGAGAGTAGCTGTAATAAAGATGGAGTTTTGAAAAGGCAACATGCAGACTACTTTTAATGTTAAAATTTTGTGATAAACTTAACCTTTAAAAAATTTTGGTAATAAGTAAATACGTAGCAGTAAATACGTAGTTGCTGTTTTAGTGTACTTGTTTTTCTTAGGGACTACAGACTTCTAGCTCTGAGGAGTTACAGAGTTTCTGTAACAGAGTACAAGGTCTCTTGCAGGGTCTTTGGCCCAGGTAGACCAAAACACTTAGGCATTTACAGGAATTTTGCCAATAAAGCCACTGTGCATCTCTTCCCCAAAAAAGAACCTACCCCTGTTCCCCATGTTGCCCAATGATCTGTTCCTTTGCACACTCAGCACAGTCTCTGCCTGGGCAGTGAGTCAGTAGGGAGCTGCTGTCTAGGTCTCACACAGCAAGATGCGTGAACTTGGTTCTCAGTCAGAACCAAGGAGGCAGAAGCATATTCCCATCCCCTCTTATACATCAAAATTCCCTGCCTAGGTAAATTCAAGTCTCAACAAACATAAGAAGAGAAATGGATTCTTTATACTTGTCCGATGAGGTTTCTAAAATTATAGAAATTCTGTATAGAACTTCTTCACAGCCCTAGCTCAGGTTGGCTATTGGTTTCATTTTAGTCAAATCTTGAAAATCTCCAAGGAGATTGCCTCTCTTCTCTGGGTACCTGTTCCAGGGCTATGATACCTGATTTTAAAAGTTACTCCTTCCATTTGTTCTGAGCCTCTTGGGCTGCAGTTTGTGCTGGTTTTCTCTTCTTACACTGACTGCTACTATCTAGAAGAATTTGACTGGTCCTGATTCCTCTTCAGCTGCTGCAGGCTGCATTTAGATCCTTCACTGACAGGCTAAGAATCCCTTGCTTAACCAAACAAGTCTTCTGCTGAAATTTCCCATCTTCCTGTGCAACAGGATATTGTTGAATATTGGATAATGTTTGGATTGTCCTGGTCTAAGGAAAACAGTGATTCACACAAATTTGAGGATGCAGCCTGTCCTCCAGAACCAGGCTGGCTGCTCACACAAACTCAGAATCAGAATCATAAAATCATAGAATATCCTGAGTTGAAAGGGACACATGGTCCATCTCCTGACCTGGCACTGGATGCCCCAAGGACCACACCATGTGCCTGAGAGCATTGTCCAATTGCTTCTTGTACACAGAGAGGCTTGGTGCTGTGACCACTGTCTTGGGGAGCCTGTTCCAGCACCCAGTCACCCTCTGGGTGAAAAACCTTATCCTGATATCTTAGCTAAACTTCCGCTGACTCAGCTTCATGCCATTTCCTCAAGTCCTGCCACTGCTCACAAGAGTGAAGAGATCAGTACTTCCCCTGACTCTTCCCCTTGTGAGGATGCTGAGGACCACAGTGAGGTCTCCCCTTGGTCTCTAATTTAATTTAATGGATGTATCTCAGGTAGCTGGAGTTAAATGACATTAATCCCATCACAGCAGCCTGATATCCACAGTTCAAAGCACCCACTGCAAACACAACCCCACTTTATAAACTGCTGAGTCTTTGCAGCAGAATAGGGTGCATGCAATTTTTATTATTATTGTTATTGTTATTATTATTGTTATTATTATTATTATTATTATTATTATTATTATTATTATTATTATTATTATTATTATTATTATATTTCATTATTATTTAAGAATAAAGCATGTTGAAAATATGGGCCACAGAGATTTATTTGTGTCTGACAAATAGGAAAGTAGCTGGGGAAATTTCAAGCATAAACTTTCATGTTTATGTTTGCTTTCAAGCATATTGTACTAGCATTTTTTTAAAAACTATGGTTGGCACAAAGGTAACAGAGTTTGAAACTATCCCATCATTTTTGCTACAGGGTCAGCTGATAAGTCATAGCAGGAGTTTGTTTTTAAGCATTGTTAACAGTTAAATGTTTTTGAAGGCTTGTATACTATGGTATTTATATTACACTATTTGATGCTCACATACTGCTTCAAACATTCTTTTCAAACATGAATCAGAAGCAAATAGTAGTGAAGGATTTTTAAATTGCACAGTGGCATCTCCATATATAGAGCATTTGGATGACATGATCAGCATCTCAGAGACAGAGCCTGTGTCTGTTACAAAACTTCTCCTCAGATGTTATTTTATCATACCTTAGAAACAGATTCTTCCCTTTATATTTATATTTGAGCAACTGCACAAAGGACAGCATGGGTCAACAACTGCTGCTCAACCCAGCAGCTCTTTCTGGCTCTATTGCTCTTTTTGCCATCCTGACAATCTGACAGGGTCAAACATTTAACCTTGCAGGTCACAGATCAGCTAAGACTTGCCCTCATTTGACCTATATGAACAATAATAAGGCCCCTTTTCCAATAGTCTTTGTCCTAACCAACCCAGCTATAATGTCAATTAACTTGGCAAGGCTTAAAGCCACTTTGAAAATCATTCAGTGTCTAAGGAATGTTAATAGCAGAACAGCTGTTTTCAAGAATCTCACACTTTGTGTTTCTTCTATTAAGAATTTTACTAATCCTTCCCTCATTGTTTTCTCTCATATGACATAAGATATAAACTGATCTGCTGACCTCAAAAATGTGTTTTTCTTGCAAAGGGAGTAATTTCTTATAAGAAAAACAGTATTTAGGGAAAATGTCTAAAAAGGTTTTGTTTTGTTTTCTGAATAAGGACCTAATTTGGTTTCTTGCATTTCTACTAACACATGCTTCTAGCAGGGGTTTGGACCAGATAACCTCCAATGTCCATCCTAAACTAACTTTTTCCATAAATGTTGCTGAACTAAAAGTTGGTTTAGACTCTTTTGTGTTCGGTGCAGCCCAGGCCGTGAAGGAACCAATTTCAGCAGCTGAATGGAACTAGCCCTGACTTTTCCATCCAGTTCTAACCTGCTTCCCACAGGAGAGATTTATAAATCATGCATATCAGCACTTTTAATTTCTTGCACCCAATAAGAGCCCTTTCCATATTAATGAACTGCTTCTTTCACCAGAGCAAACATTACTCTAGCCTGGATAAACACCTTTCAATTTAAGTTTTAAAATAATTGATTTATTTAGCTTTTGTCTTTGGAAACAATATTAACCTGGAATTTCAGCCCAGGATAACACTTTCTGTCATGAGTGAGATGAAGTCTGATGTATTGCCACCCAAATGGGTTATGATGTGAACATTATATAAATCAGAGGAAAGCCTACCAGTCTTCCAGTGAGGTATAAAATTCAGTTTTTCAGATCTAGAAGGCCATGCGAGCCTAACACTGGAAACTATGGAGTTCATTTACACTGCACACTAAAATACAGCATTAAAAATATAATACCCCTTCCAATAATAAGCTTACACATATTAGTGAATGTCAAAACTGTACTTGTAATGCAGCACTGTTGAATATGGGCATTACTACAATATTTAGTTATAGAACTGCATAGTACTGTTTTCACAGGACTCCTGTTTCAAGTTCCCTTCATGGTCCTCTGGCGTTCAACATCCAGTCCAAAAAAGTTAGCCCTGCACAGGACTCATCAGTCAAACAACTGGGTCATCTCACAGCCCTGTTCTCCTATATCCTAGTTCCCATGATCTCTATTTCCCTCCTTACTGACAGATGCTTCAAGTCTCAATCTGGTCCCACCAAACTGTCGTAACACACTCCTCCTGCAAACACCTCTGGCCACCCATGTACTGAAAAAAGAGAGCTTTGTCCCTTGCACAGCTTGAGCAAGGATGCCTGGAAATGACAGTGCTGAGCTCTTATCACATGCACTCCTGGTACCAGTCCCTGATTTGATCTACTCCAAAGAAAAGCCCAGCACGCTTCAAGCTGAAATCTCCATCAGTACATGTAGCAGCCTTTTAGAGCTGTGACTTCAAAAATCTCACAAGCCTCTAGCCAGTGTTTGCAGATTGAGATATTTTCTTTCTGGTTCTTTTTTTCATCTTTGCCATTCTTTTTTTTTAAAAAAAAGTCTTAAGTTGTTCAGGATGCAGTTAAACAGCAAAGAGCACAGGCTGGACACTTCAGTCACCCCTTCCAAATTTTATGTTTCTCTTTCAGATCATTAAAATTTCACACAAAAGAGGTAACCAGAACATTTTGATATGGACAGAATTATGTATTTTCTCCTAATTTGGTTCTTGGAAATAGTAATTTTGACTGAAATTTTCCAGAAATATTTAGCCTGAGGCAGATTACCCACTTTGCAAAATTTCAGGCCAAATTGTTAAAGTTTGGCAAAATTATGAGCTACAAAAAATGATTTTGTAATGAAATTTCTGGGCAATTTTAGTAGATGGTGCCACCAGTCCAATCTACCACACATGCAAAAGGTACTTAAAATTTTATGAATTTTCTGGAAATCACTAACATTTTTTTCACCCTAGAAATAGCTTGGTAAAAATTTTCTGATGAATACTTCAAATGAATGCTGAGCATAACTAAATACATCATTTAAAATTTGAGTTTCAAGGAAGTAATATAAGGATGTCTTACAGCAAAGAGCAGTTGAGGGACTGTACACATGCAAATGCATATATTCACAAGCACTTTGACGTCCTTTACACTGTGACAAAGAAATCCATAAAAGAAGTTACTTTTGCTGCAATTCCAAAAACATCAGAAGTTTTAATGCCACTGTCAGAGGCAACTGGACTAGAGATAGCACTGAACATTGTTTGCACTCATACGAAGATGCCAATGACAACTTTCATGCTACTTCAAGACATATTTGCATAAATACCATTCCAATATTAGCAGCATTAGTTTTGAAATTAAAATCTTTGTTCATACATACATGCACCCACTAAACAGAGCCTTTATGCTCATGTGTGAAGGAACATCTCTGTGTGGCAGATTTGAGAATACTATTTTTAAAATATCACTCAGCTTCTCAAACAGAAGAGTTTATTCAGGCCTAAGATTATACCTTTACTTTATGATGTCCTTAAAATGGAATTTTCTTGATAAACTCAGTACATTAGTGCTTAATTTAATATGATCCATAGTCCTTGTATGGATCCTAATATCCTTAGTCCTAATATTCTGTATTTTCAGCACTTGTCAGCAAGCTAATGTTTTTAGTTTTGGAGAATTCCAGGCATCTTTAAATTATTCAATATAAAGTCAGTGTAGTGAAAATAACATGAATAATTTTGAATTCCTTGAAAATGAAATCTATGGTTTAAGACCAAAGCCAATGCATACTTATTATTCCAGTTGTGAACCTTGAGCAAGCTGTACTGCTTAGATTGGTTTCTCACCCTGCCCAGAAATGTCTTTTCTTCTCTTCCATGACATCAGATCAACTGATGCCACATTCCCCTACCAAACAGCAACTGAATCAAGAAACTTGGTTTGGTTTGCAAAGGTCAGGCGGCACTGAGACAAAGCAAACTTCCACTTACTGAGCACGTGCAACGACACTGGCCCAATTAATTATGTTCACTAGTAGTTCATTAAGCCAGCCAGTAACAAATAAAATGTTATTTTATGCATTATTTTCTAGGCTTAAAATAGGTAAAGCTTTAAAGTAGCTAAAGTTTATTGCAATCTACACAAAAGGAATTTGGGTGTTTCAGAAGGTCAGTTGTTAAACAAGATGGAATAGGCAGAATGAGCCAAACTGGGCATAATTTTGTGCTGCTTCTTGTGAACAGCTAAACCACCTCAGTTTCCATTCCCACATCTTCTTTTCCATTGTAGAACCACTTTAACCCATTCTTTGCTAATGCCTCCCAGCAGAAATTGTTCTCACAGCCTCGAGAGACAGAGCTATACTTGAAGAATGCCAAGCAGCAATGTGTCTACACACACACACACTGGCAGCACCTGACCCAGATGCCACTGCCAAGGCCTGAGTCAATGCTGTACCACTTAAAAAAGAAACAGATCTTTAACCTGGCAGTGCCACTGAGAATCAGCTTGTGTTTGTTAAAAATGGTAGGAGTTTTGTCATTTGTTCCACAGAAACAACATGCCATAAACATTTTAAGCTGAAGGAAAATGCTGAGGTATCCATCAAAAAGGATCAGAAAAACTACAACATGCTTTGAAGTTAAACTGGCTGTCACTGACAAATAAGTGAGGAGTGGTCACAGGAACTTCACCCAGGAACATTTTGTCCTCTGCTGTTTCAGGTGATAAAAAAATGGGGTCCAGACAAGAGACCAGAAACTGATGTAGATGAAGAAGGATTAGCAGTGCATGATCTTACTTAGCCATATTTAAAAGACAGGGTTTGCAAGCATAAATACACAAGCAAGCACAGATGGCACTGAGGGATGATTGAGAGGTTCCAGTGGATCTTTCAAGTCAAATACATGCACAAAAACCTTCCAGCAGAGAGCAGTGTGTACACTGAAAGGGTGGTGAGACAGCTACAGCTGGGTACAGCTCCCATTCTGCTTTATAAATCAACAGCTTGAGTCCTGCAGAGGGAAAAAACTAGTCCCTCAAAAGAACTGCAGCACTAAACATTTCCTGCTCTTTCCAAGAAGATGAACCTTCAGAATAACAATTTTATAATCTGAGATAATTTGATACATTAAGATTCACTTAAATAATTTATATGCCTAATAATTATTGAAATTATTGAAATTATTGAAATTATTGAAATTATTGAAATTACTGAAAAGGGGATTACAGTATATCTGCATTACATAAAGCAGTGTCATATTTGAGACACCTGTATTATAACCATCCACCATGCACAGTGCATTGCTATCTTGCTCTCAAAACACAGCAGCTTTCTGGTCATGCTGACTCTGATCCTTGGTCTAGCAATTTCTGTCTTGTCCAGGGAATCTCAGAGTAGTACCAAATCTAGTTTTCTGTGTCCCAATCTGTTCCTCACCAATAATTCATTGATGAATGAATTTTCAAAATTTACATTAGAAAACTAGTATAACAGATTTTGACAGGGTGCTGTGGAAATTATATAAACAAAAGAAAACACTGCAAGGCAATATCAGTCAGGAAAGGTAATATCAGACAGGAAAGGGATCAAGGGCTAAACGAGTGAGCTTTAAAGGCTTCTCCAGCCAAGAAAATTACTGTCATCTTGAAAGAGCATGTCTTGGCTTGGAGTAATTAGAATTGTATCTCCAAAAAAGTAGTAGTTGCATCTATGACCTGAAAGCCTAGTTATTTTGGGAGACTAATATTTTTTTAGGTTTTCATTTTTTTGTCAATAGCTTTGCTGCTAACTGCTAAAAGCACAACTTTCAAACAAAATTCCTACTGACTGGCATTCTTGTTGGCACTTTTAGTGAAGCAACTCAGTATTGAAATCCACTTCTGAGGCTTGTGAGAGTTGCTATTTATAATCTTTTTTGTGCAGATCTCAAAAGTCAATCTACATCCAGTGATATATCAAAGCAATCAGAGGCTGTCTACTGTAATTATTAGGGGCACCTAGAAATAGAAGCAGAAAAAAGAGGCAGTTTCCAAAGACTAGAATCAAAGAGAAGTATTCCTCTTCTCTGAGAAGTAGCTCCTGTGTAGTAAGATGGGATGTGAGTCCTCACTAGAAGAGAGAAAACTGCCTTCTTCCTTGTCTTCTAAAGACGTTATTCCTCAATGATTTTTTGATTTTAAGTATCCAAAGTTAGCATCCATCTTATTTAATGTTAATAGTCTTTTTGGAAACAAGGAAAGCATATTTTTGTTATTGGTGTGCTTTCTGAAGAATTAATTTCATTGTCACCACCAGTGAGAGCCTAGTGAAAGGGCTGTTTGTGTTGGAACTAACTTTTAATCTCTGCAGAAGTCTGTAAAAGCAAAGACCTTGAACCACCGTGAACTCTTGGCAGTTATACACCCTTTAAAACTGCTCATTGTGACAAACTTAGCTTCATGATTCAGTCTGTTAATATTTCCATAAGAAATGAAAAATTAATCTATATCTAAACATAGTGAGTGCCTTTCTGAGAAACTGAGAGGGAGAATATACAGGGAGAAAAAAACTCGAGGCTGAGTTTTTTGCTTTGAATTGGTACAATGGAAAATGTTATTCCCCAGTCACCTTCTTGACTCCTATTTATTACACAATATCCTCTTGCTTTCCAGTTCAGCTCATGCAGGCTTTCATGTTTTTGCTGAACAATTTCAATGATACCGTAGGCCAAAGAGTTAGATCTCCTTTTTTTATCATCTAGCCAAGTTCAGGCCAGACCCTCAGCTGGAAAAAAACACAAATTCTCAGAAGGTTCAGTATCACAGAAATTGCACTTCCTGTCTGCCTACTGATTAGAAAAGTGCCACATCTTTAGCCATATTCATATATTTTCTTTATTTTCTAACAATGAAACATGAGAAATCCATATCTTCAGGTTTTGTTCTTGAATATTAGAAGTCTCATAAACCATGAGTTTCTGATGTTTGTTTGTCACAATCTTTTCCTGAGCTACATTATTCCTGGACAAAACTGAATCACTTTTTCCAGGGCAGTTGGCACTCAATAATTCTGAGGACAATTCAGTAGCAGTCACAGGAAGAAGGGTTCCATGACCTGGCTGAACTCTATAGAAGGCTCTATGTCACTTAAACATTTCAGATTATGATCTGATAGACATGTTTCTTTTCTGAGATTTCAAAAAGACCTGAAAGTTTTGATTGGAAGGCTTAGCCAAACTGATTTTTTTTTTTTTTTTCTTAATCCAGTTGTTTTTCATAATATATTTTCTATACATTAAAGAGAGAAAAGGTAGAGTTTCTTGAGACAGTGGAGATTAAAGAAAAGTTAAAAGAAATTGACATCCTCCCTGAAGGAAGGCTGCCTGAAGGTCACCATACCTGCTTTAAAGTCTAAGATACCAGCACTAGCATTAATCAGAAATTATGCATGACACCAACAGAAAGAGGATATTCATTCCTAAAGAGACTCAAGAAGAGCCATAGCTTGAGTTTGTGACTCGTGTGTGTGTACGTGTGTGAATGAGAAGACATATAATATTCAATATGTTTATTATTAAAATAAAACTGGGAAGGATCTATGAGTATATAGATTTTGGACAGGAGGAATCATGTGCTTATAGTAACAGTAAACAACACTACTTGTTTCTTTTCTTGTGATGCTGACCTGGGGATTTTGAAAAGGCTGACATGGTCTAATTTTCCTCAGGTAGCAAGAGAATCATCCAGCTCCTTCTCCAGCAGTAACATTACCATATTACTGAAAAATTAGCCAGCATACAGGCATTCCCGTACTATGGTATAGTCACATTCAGAAACCCTTCCAACAACTTATGAAACCTGACATAAAATTTTCTGACCAGAATAGAATTAAAATGTATTGAATTTTATCAAAAGCACTGAATCAAAACATCGGTAATTGCACAGGTGTTCTTCATTCACTCCAGGAAGGGAGACAGCTAGGCACAAATAGGTCTAAGAACTGATAGTGAATTACTGGCTGCTCAGAAGTTGATGGGAAAATCCTACTAAGCTTCAGAAGGAGCAGGATTTCTTCCCAACGTTATGAGGGTTCATTAGGTGAACAGCCTTATTATTGTATTTCTTCAGAGACTAACCTGCACTTTTTGTTCTAGTGTGTGTAGAACTCAGAAGCAGTTTTCCTGCTGACTCAGACTGTTGGATGTTGAGGTTGTCTAAGGTAAAATCACTTCTAGTTTCAGGTAATGTAATTTCATTTTTGCAGTTCAGATTGCTGTCAAGGCATAGGGCAATCTTTCTTTTATGCAAATGTTTTTCATGTTTGAGAATGCCCCAACAAGAGGTATTAAAGGGGTTCAGCTAAAAAGGGGTTGGATTTGATTCTTTGTGCATTAACTGGCACAATGGGGTTAAGAAGTAGTGTAATTCAAGTCAGAAAAGCTAATGAGAAGACAGTAATGCAGTTGGCGAGGTGTTTGCTGCTTTTGTCGGAAAGAAATGTAATAAAACCCCCCACAATTTGCAGTCTGCAGCTCCTTCACCTTAATGAAACACCTTCTGTATGGATGGACAATTTTCCTTTTAGGAAAAATACTTCATGGTGACTTTGTTGCCAGCTACAGTAAACATAGATAATTGGCTCTATAAACACTGTCCTCTGCAGAGGTAAAGATTTCCTCTACCGCGGGATTCCTGAGAGCCAAGATTTAATTTGAAGGGATGGGCCTGATCTTGCATTCTGAAGCTTCTTTCTTTGCTGTTCTGAAAAGGAACAGCATCTTCCCTTATCTAACAGACATATTTACAAAAAATATATCTCCCAGTTCCAAGATGTATGTGCCCTGTCAGCCACAGTGAGATGATTTCAGTCAGTGAGAAAGATTTCAGTCTATCTGGTTTGCTGTCCTTCCACTCTGCATTCTGCACCAAATCAGAGCCACAAAGGTTATGCTATCTAAGACTTTTTACTGAAAACATTTTCCACAGAAATAAAGGCTTTACTTCTGCCAGCTTTAGGTAAAAGAGAAAAAAAACGTTTGGAAAACAGACCTTTTACTTTGTCTGTTTTCCCATTCCTTAGGAAATGCTTCTAGTAGTTCAAATTTCTAAGGACCTATGAGAGAAAGAGCACTTTTAAGTGAAGGGGGAAGAAAAAAGATGCTTGTGACTTGTATTTTTTTCCATAAAGATAAACAGTAATGCATGCTGAATTACTGTCTAATGAAATCTGGTGCACCTCCATTATATAATATTTGATTGATAGCTTGTCAGAAAAGAAAAAAGTTCTAAAAATTAAAAAATTAAAGAGAGGAAGAAAAAAGATCTTTTCAGTTTAAAGTTGAAACCATGACAATATTCCATTTCAACATGACTATCACAAGTTCTGCAGGACTTATTGTCCTATGTGGTACAAAGGTTTTTCTACTTTTAGTTTTGCCACATTTGAAAATGACTAGGAATAGATGTTTGTATACAAAATAAATGTATATTTTACAGTTGATATTAAACAGTGCTTTAAATTTCACCTGCAAATTATTCTAAAGCATGCAGTTGTCTGTGAAGACTCTAAGTCTATGCAAGCAGACATGTTTTAGGAAACTTTCACCTAAATTAGCTTTTTATTGATCTGTGTGCCTAAAGAATAGCAGAAAGGAGGAAGTACAGTAAATAACTCTGTTCTGATCAAATAATTCGTCATTTAATATTAAACAATGTTGAAACTATGATTCTTGACAGAGATGATGCTGTTTCAGGCAACAGAAGATGATCCTTTTCACAGTTGTTGTAGGGGAGAAGTTTAAGGGCAGGATTTGCCTAACACTTTCTGATACCCTAAAAGGAACAGAATTAATAGAAAGACTCAAGGGTATGCTAGCAGAACCCACCTGTATTCCATCAGCAGCTCATCTCTATTGATCATGGGGAGAAGAAATTTTACATGCACGTCTGAAATGCATCTACAGAAGAACACCAAGGGCCATGACTGAGCTGACTGATATCTGGGCTATGGCATAGCCAATGCCTTTGCAAGCCTTTCTTTTCTTAAGTTTAATTGCTCCAGATTACTGGAAAAGTAGTTGACTGAGCAAGCAGTAAGACACAACACGGAGCACTCTGTCCC
Source organism: Poecile atricapillus (assembly GCF_030490865.1). Classification (NCBI taxonomy): domain Eukaryota; kingdom Metazoa; phylum Chordata; class Aves; order Passeriformes; family Paridae; genus Poecile; species Poecile atricapillus. The sequence goes on along the minus strand of NC_081249.1, from coordinate 149,490,713 downwards.
TCTGTCCTTAGCATAAACAGTTATATCTTTCTGATTGCACAGGATATTTGAGGGAGAGCCAGGTCTCCTCATCTCTTATGAATGAGGTTTTCCTTAAGGCTGATAAAAATGTTGAAGCCACATGAAAGAAGATAAAGCCCTTAACATAAGAAACAAACACTTCTGTCTTTCACCATTAGCAGACCTATGAGAATATTGGTCTATGAGCTCATGAAAGAAGAACTCTGAAAACAGGAGGTCGACTCAGTGTTCGTTGTTTCCTGTCTCTGAACTCTTCTGTTGTAGCTAACTATTGCTTCTTGATGATTTCCTGACCTGCCCTAACCTAACTCCCCTGCTCACTCTCCCTGTCAGAACTCCCCCCCCTTAATTCTTTGTCAAACTGAACTGTCTTAAAACTTCCTCGATTTCGCCTACTACTCCCAGGGTTTAGTGAAGCCATGAATCTTGGGCTGCACAACCACTAACTTGACCCAAATCAGTTAATATATTTGTCACCCTGAAAACTCAGCTTCTGAGCTTGCTGACATAGTTTTCTAAGACTTTCCCAGGACAGTAACTGTAAACATAGAGATAGGTATACATTCCTTCTGTTACGTGTCTTGTGATGGACATCTCTCATGGCCAGTGCAGTGAGAAAGTGTTATCCTGACCATCCAATCCCCGGCCATGGTCAGAAACCTATAAATCCTGGGGGGAAAAATAAACTCTCTCTTTCTTTTCACCACACCTCGACCTGTGTCCATGTGATCTATTCGTATCCAGCGGCAACATATATTGACTTGGCAAATTAATGATAAGCGTAATATTCACCATCCCTTTACCTGTTTGGTTTTTTTTCTTTTTAAAAGGCTGCCAAGTGGCTGTTTCTCAGTAATGGCAGAGATGTTGATTTCTTCATCAACTGTGTCTTAACCTTTACTTTAGTTAAGTAAAACAGTAGGATTATAAAATTTTTATGAGTTGTCTTCAAAATACTCCCAGTCAATGGAAGACAATTTCAGCCATGCAATGGCAATTTGTTGTCTACTGTAAAAAGATTGTGTCACAAAGTCTCATTTCTAAATAAAAACACATCCCACACAACTCACCAGAGTGTTGCTGTACAGGTAGTGTATATCATGTGTTCCCTAGGTTGGTTTAGTTTATCAAGAAAGTATGTGAGCATTATGATTAAGTCTCTGGTGTTGTCTGTGTTTTGAAGCAGAACTTCTGATTTCTGGCTACTACTGCAATGTTTTTGAATTGCTCTATATTCATTGTCTCTATGGGTCATTCTGTAGCTTTCTCCTCAAGGTCCCTTGACTTAGGTCCTTAATATGGAACAGTCCTCAACTTTGTCAGTTTTCATTTTTCCAGAACCTCACCCTGGAGAACAAGTTCATGGTTATATGGGCAAGTGGAGAAAAAGAAGTGGGGAGTTTCTGTCTGTGATATAGGGAGTTTGTCTCTAATTTTCCAAAGTTGTCTCACTTTGACATCTGCTACTTCTGTTTAGATCCAATGTATGGTCTGTGTGTCTAATATTTCTGTTTCAGTTTCTCTAATAAGAGGTACTTTCACTACTTACAAATCTGGTCTTGCTTAAGGCCTTGGACTATAATAGCTACACCAATAGTGCCTTTAAATACAATAACCTGTCAGAAATTACTGTTGCATCTTCTACACATATCAAACCAAAAATTTTTAAAAAAACATGTTGTTATGGTGAAAAAATAGCTCATTAATTCACACAATCATATGTTGCACCTCCACTTAAAATGAAAATTGCAAAGTGACCTACCAGTTTCATTCCAGAAAGAGAATTGCATCGGTGAGTCATGCCCAAAAATGCAACACCACAACACTAACAAAAATAGGTGCATGACAATCCCATCCCTGCACTGCGACATACATAATTTTCTGGTAATTCATTGCCAGCCATTAGTACAAATCTACTGCTTTAAGTGAATCTTGTCTATGAGACATAACTGTATATAAAAAGCAGCTTCTCAGTCATCAGAAAAGTTCACTGTCTGCATTCAGCATCTGAGCTGCTTCATTCCCAGACAAAAACAGTATCTGACTACACTTAGCTTCATTTAACACTGCAGCATTAATACAGAGATGAGGGCTCCTTTCTTGTTGCATTGTTTTTGGGATATGTAAAGTGGTGATATAGCAGGGCTTTTCAGTCTCCCATAGCTCCCTTTTAGAGATGTATAGTTCATATGAGTAAACTACCACCAGACATCATGGATGGAAATCTGAACAGGAGCCAGCAGCAAATCAATGCCATCCTGGACTTACCAGCAAGAATGTGCAACACTCAGTAAAAGGGATTATTCCCCTTTATTTGACACATCTGAAATTGTGTTTGGAGCCCTATATCCAGTTGTGATCTTCCTTGTACCTGTTAAAGTAAGTCTGATGTAAGACCACCAAGATTATCAGAAGATCTGGAAAGTACAGAGAAAATCAGAGACAACTTTTTCTCAGCCTGAAGATCAAAGGGGAACTCTAATTGTATTCCGCTTGCAGGGGAATGGAATGATTATTGAGAAGATGGAGCCAAATTTTTCTCAGAGGTGTATACAGTGGTCAGAGAGATGCAATGAACACAAATTTCAGCACAGGAAATTCTCTATACAGTCGAGGGGAAAAAAGTCTTCTCAGTGAAGATGATAAACTGCAGAAACAGGTTGCTCAGATAGGTTGTGGGATCTCCACCCTTATACACCTTCAAAGTTCAACTGCATATGACACTGGACAGTCTGCCCTAACAAGTTTTGAGTTGCTTTGAGAAGCAATCTCAGAGAGTGATTCCAATGTAAATTACTAAATGATTCAACAAGTTAAGATACACTCTTCTCTTCCGCATCTCCTATTGACTATTATAAATTACTTCTACTTAAGCTGCTGACTCCTGTGGCTCCCATTTGGAGGAAGTGATACAGATTTTACAGAGCAATGCAGACATCTATGTTTTATAATATTGGACCTCTTGAAAACCGACCTCTAAGTTTCATAATATTCAAGGTTTCTGAGAAACAATATAAAATGTGCCATAACCCCTGGTATCCTAAACGAAAGTAATTAAGTCACTTCTACTATATTGTAGCCTAAGTACATGGATTCACAACACAAGGGTTGTAGAATCACAACCAGTAGCATAATTTAATTATCAGCTCCAATGCTGACACTAATTTGTATTTTTCTGGCCATATACCCTATGGTAACCAGAACTTGGAGATTTAAAGCAGCCACAATGGTGGAAATGGGAAGAAAGAGAACACCTTTTAGTTTAAAAACACAACTTGAGGGTGTTTTCTGTTAATTAAGAAATTGTTGTGGTTTTATCTGTGGTTTATCTTCTGTTTTCTTGGTTACAAAATTTACTTGCTACGAAGTTTTGGCAACTAAAATCAAGCCTGCAGTTATCTTTAAAATTTTAAATATAACACATGAAACCAGATTCTGGAAGTTTTAGTTATTCTGACTAGAGTCTAGATAGAGCAATTATAATTGAAGGCGTGCCTCAACGAGGAAGGTACAGTTCAGTTTGAGCCACAGGGTAAAAATGAAGCTCAAAAAGACCTACTAAGTGAAAAAAGTAAAATCTTGGCTAATCAGCTTTACACTATATAGCAGCTCATACTTTGGGGAACATATGTAGTTTGTGTTTTGGTTCAGGACTGCTACCTTTCACCAAAATAGCTACATTTTAAGTCAGCTTCCCTTCCCACCCTTTTCTACATATTTTGATTACAGAGAGTACCTAAAGAAAAACATTACCTATAAAGATGTTACAAAATTTATAAAAAAAAATAGTCTTGGATTTTTAAAAATTATTTTGTGTTTTTTTTTCTCAATTAATTGATGAAATATATGAATTTAGATTTAACATACAAACCAGAACACTCTAGCAAGTTAATTTTAAAAAGAGGGGGATATTTTGTCAGCATATTTTAAGCACTAAACTGAGTAGACTTCTGGCTGGGTGCCATTCAGACATGTAAAGGCAATGAGACTGAAATAAATAACCTTAATAATTTTATCAGGCATTTTATGTTGCAGCATGTTTGAAAATACTGAAGGAAAGTAGATTAGTGACTCTTTTCATCTATCTGCTTATAAAATAATTGCCACGTCAACAAAGTTAAAAGAAGGTTCCATCTTAGAAATCTGTGATAACCCCACCATTTATCCACTGCTATTCTTAACACGATCAACAGTAATTCATAGCTATTTTCGTCCTCAGAATTAGAAGGGGAATCCATGTACAGCACTTGTACGCAACTGGAGATCTCAGGGTCAGTTTTTAATTCTTGGTTAGATTTCTCTGTGTTGCTCACATCAATAAGAATATATCATTTGAATCCATACTAAGCAAACTTTAAAAGAATATCAGACCAGTTCTGGCAATTAAATGTGAAGGTGACTATGGATCAAGTGGGCATCTACTTATACAACTTCTCCATCACGTATTAATACCACAAGACTGGAGATTTTCTCACAAGAGTATTGAACCCTGACTGATGTTTAAACTGCTGCATCTGCATTGCTTTGTAAACTGTGCCAAGGGGTGGACCAAAGACTGCAATAAATTTCTCTGTATGATGTTTACCTGACTCAAGGTAGACCATGCTTATATTCCAGAGAGAACGTAGGAAAGCCACAAAAGAGCCCTGCCAAAACACAGCTGTAAGAGCTGTCCTATCAGTTTTTGCAACAGTAAGCTCAAGCAGAGTTGCTAACAATGGTTATGCCCCACAGAATACTTCAAGTCCATTCTAAACTTGGGCGTTGCTGAAATTTTAGACAATCTGAGCTGAAGCTAAATGCAGACTGTTGTCCCAGACACCAGGCTACAAGAGTACCAACCATCCTAAAATTCATACTGCAGCTATAGTATAGACACAACTTCTGAAGTTTGAATATGGGCCAAAAAAGAGAGGAGTAAACCATTTATTTGCCCAGAATTTATTGAAACATCACAGAACAAAATAAAGACAACTTGGCCTTTCATTTTTCATGTTTTCTGCTCTCCTCATTCTTGCACCTATGAGGTTTTTAATGCTTTTCCTTCAGTTGACAATATAATATTGTTTAAGCTCATACATTTATTTACTTTGTGTAGTAAACTATAAGTAACTTAATGAACTGATTCTACTTTCATTTAGTTTGGCTTGACATTAATGACTCAGTAAGTACAGAGCAGAGAAAGCTAAGTAAAGATGATGCCTAGACATTTGCTATTGCTTAAATTGCACAGTGGATCTGGATTTTCACCCAGACAAAATAAACTTCCATTTTCTTTTGGTAGCTTGCATGACTCTATGGGATGACAACATGTTGGACCCGCTCAGGCTGGGAATGACAAAAGAGAGTTCTCTTGGACAGTCACCTGCTCAAAGCAAATCAACATTGGAGTCAAATCAGGCTCTTCAGTTCCTCAATCTCTCTAGAGTACCATTTCCAATGAAAAGTTATCCCAAGGGAGACAATATTTCCTTCTATCTAGTTGTAATCTTCCCTATTTCAATTTGTTGCCATTGTTGCTTGTTCTCCCCCTGTGCAGCTCAGCCTTGTTCTGTCTTCACAGTAACTTCCTTGTAGGTTAGAAGCCAGCTGTGCAGGCTGAACCAGCCCAGACCCCTCAGCCTTGGTGAGCTGAGCTTGCTGCCATTTATGTCTTTCCTGTATTGGAGGCCCGCAAAGGGATGCACTTTCCACACTGTTCCAGGTGTGAGGTAATGAGTGTTGACTAAAGGAGTATAATCCCTTCCTGTGGCTCTGCTCCTATTCATAAAGCCCAGTACCTGGTAAGTTTTCACCTGCAAACAGGACAAGCCTCTAACTCACAAAGGCTAAATCTACATAAGATGTTTGTGTGCACAGCTCCATCATGTGAAATCATTCACATGCATATACCTGTTCTTAACCAGAAGGAATTGAAACTTTCAACATGATACATTTTTTTTTTATTTGATAAGAGTAAATTAAAACCTTTTCAAACTTATAGTTCTAAGAAGCAGCACTAATATACTGCAATTGGCTCTGTTTTATAGAGTTTTCTAATTTTTTGCTAATTAAAGTCATAGTTTTCCAGACATGCTACAATCTAAGTCATTAATGCAGGGGAGACATGGACTTTGTTTGGCAAGTTTCAGAGTGTAAAACTCCTTAACTTTATTTTACACCTACAGTTTTCAAGCCTTGGCAAACAGCTTAAAATTGAGAGATCTGAAAGCAGGTAAAATTTTTGGCATTGGACTAGAGTGCAGTGTTTAAAGCTCAGATCCACCAGCAAGCTGAAACATGGTTTAAGGAGGTTAACTTTGTTGTTTTTTCTTACAATGTCCTATAGAGCACATGCCAATGCATATAGAGTCTGATTCTGCTGTCAGCTATACTAAAGTAAATTCAGAAGTACTTCAATGAGGTTCACTGAATTGAGCTATATTCTTATTTATGTTCAGAAGAAAAATGCTCCTTTATTTCTAAGACAAGCTTGTCAAAAAGTGTTATGAACACACAGCCTTTCAAAGCCTAGAGTTTTATCAAAAGATAGGTCCTGCAGAGTGCTACGAGAGTTCCTTGGTCAGGGCCTAGACGCTAGATTATCCAGTTGCCATCTGTGAGTTAGGGCAAAACAATAATCTGTTCAGAAATTCAGACAGCTTTGGCTGTAGAATGATGTACCACAGTTTGAGCCCTTCTCATGTAGGATCTGACATGTGAGGAGCTGGCTGGGAGCATTCACAGAGGCAGACACCAGCAACTACAGGCCCGAACCCGGCAGGTCAAACTTCTTATGTCGTAGAGACTTTATCGTGCCTCTGATTCCTGAATTTTCTCCTCTGGAGATAAATTGTCTCAATTGTGCTCTATTTCTGTCTCTATATCTCCCATAAGAAGGTTTGTAACCACAGTGTTTTGTAGCTTGTGTAGCTGTAGCTGTACTAACTGCAAAAAGGTGAAGTAGAACGGATGCAGTTAAACTGAACACCCAGAGACAAAAATACCCCATGTTTTAGGAAGAAAGAAGGGCCTTTGATTCAGCTGACTGTAGCTGCTTTGCCTGTATGTATTTGCTCTGTTGCCTGCTCAGATCTGGTCCAGCAGCACTCAGTAAAATTCTGTGCTGTCTCACACCCACCACTCATGAGTCCCTGTGTGATTCATTAACACTCCTAGACAAGCTGGGGACTCCTTGCTGTCTTGGCCTATCACTTTCTGTTTCTTCCTACCCATGAAGTTGTGGCACACTAGTCCCCCTCACCCTGAGATGTCCCACTATTCTTATCCCACTACTGAGCATCATATACACATCATATAGAGACATGAGGCCAATCACAAAGAGGTGTCTCTTTTGAACCTGTTTTAGGCAATGCACTGTCATGATTACTGTTACAAAAGTTTCAGCCCAGGAGAAAAGGACAGCTAGGAAATCACAAACAGATGATAAAAGAAAAGACAGGGATGCCAGCATGAAGATTGATGCACAATCTTTGTCAGAGGTACTTTGCACTGAATCCACTTTGTCCCAAATATTGTTCACTGTCTTGCAACAACCCAGGTGGCAAACACTGGAATCTTTTGCCCAAGGGCACCCAAGCCTACGCTGCCTGGATAGTGCACTCATCCTCAGACTGCAGGCTGAGCTGGGCTGGGCCAGGGAATGTGAAGACTCTCCAAATACACTAATGAACTTAGGCTTTTAGACAGCCAAGAACGAAGGATTTGCTATCCAGCCCAGGCACTGAGAAGGTTGAAGAGTTTGGTGTACAAGCCTCTGTGCCTAAGATTTCTACCTGCAGCTGATCCTCAGTATCCATCTGCATCAGCAGACCAGCAAGAAGGAAGCAGATCCCAGGGCACTCTCTTGGATGAGTAGCCAAACCACTAGGCTAAGAAATACATTCCTTTTAATGCTTCCTTTCTATCTGTTTACATTGTTCACTGCACAACAGAAATGAGGCAACAAATGGGGCAGAGCTCACTTTTGGAGTGATTCACTACCCTATCCAGGCAACATTCTCACAGATCTTTCCATTTTGATAGAGTTGCAAAAATGCAACCAATATAATATACTACTTACAGCTATATCACATTGAGTTGCACATCATATTGATAGATTTGTCAATAACAGCAAGAATCATTTATTTTGTTTTTAAATAGACTGATACAGGAGGGGCTGTTTTTGATAGCTTCTCATTTAAGCCAAGGTGTTAAACTGGCCTGAAGGCTTTAACAAGAAGCAGCATTAGTGGACCCACCTTACTTTTAAGAACAGGCAGAAGCTGCACACGTGGCTGCCTGCATTAAAGGGCATATGGCTCTGAACTCTGGTCCAAGACAAGTCCAGCTCAGACAACTGCCATTAATTAACCTCCGTCTGCTGTTAGACAGCTGAGCTCATCTAAAACATTTGTGCAATCAAAACACCTCCAGAGGTGGTTCAGCTTCTTCATCTCCCTTCATCAGGTAAGGACCTGTTTGTAGGTGCAGTGTCCTGACCTACTCTTTGTGCCGGCTCTGACTTATTGTTGAGTCAGTTCAGCTAATAAAACCAATGAAAAAAAATTCATTCTTTTGCTGGATGACTTTTATGTCCCTTCAGAAGCTGAATTAACTTTTCACTGGGGATCCAGTGAAAGACAGAGCTGACACAAGTGAGAAATTATGCATGTGGCTGGACATGGAGGAAGGAGAAGTGCAGCAAATGGAATAAGTTTGTGCTTTGGAATAACCTCAGCTTCAATAAAAGGCTGCATGCAATTGGGTGCTTAACCTGAGAGCTTTTAAATAAATAAAGTAGTGCATTGCAATCTTTCTGAATGAAAGATGTATAATCAATCATCACCAAAAACATCAGGCCAGAATAAGCAACAAAGATGTTATGACAAGTTCTAATGCAACAAATTCAATGATGTAGGGATTCACGTAAAAGAGAGGCCTAAGGGAGTTTGTACACACCCCATGCCTCCAGACTTCTTTCATTTTACCTTGGTAGGAGATACTATAGAGAAAACCCCAACCTTTTCAAGATTAAATTGAATAACTGCTTAACAACTACACAGTTACTTGCAGTTTTGTTGGCTGGCTGGAAGTAATCCTATGAATTAGATAAAGGCACATTTACACTGTAAAAGCCTCTATTCAGTGCAAAAGAATGCAATAGTGAGCTTCTGTCTGAGGCCAAAAAGCTAATGTGTATAGCTTTTTGAATCTGGAGAGTCCTCTGTTACAAATAGGATCTGCAAAATGCATGAGACAAGTGTCTGAAATTCTTGAGGTATCCAAAAGATCAGTCTACACAGCAGTGGTGTTACAGCATCAGTAAGAGCCTGTGCTGTACTGGAAAACCATCAGGTTGACTCAGCACCCATGTCATTCTATCTTAGATGTGCTATCTTCTGGAGAAGAGAAAACCTTTTAAGGTAAATCAACTGTGGCTTGTCTCAACATTTTTGGTTTTTTGCCTCCTTGTTATGTCTGGGAGAAACCTGAGCTGAGTGTGTAACTGAAGCTACAAAAGGTCTTGCAGAATAGCACAGAGGTGAAGGATTACACTTTAGGCATGGCTGCCATGTAAAACCCTGCTGAAGGTAGTTACACAACTATAACTGTCCAATAAAATTGTTGCAAAAGGATAGAGCTGCAAATGTCAATGCATTTCATCTTCAGGAATTTGTCACTGAGTGCACTGTTAGGGAATTTGCCAAGCAGCTTTTGGCATACTTCCTCATCCTCTCATTCCCAGAGGGGAATGCTGCCAGCCTGCCTGCATCTACTGGAGCTGTAGGCAGCATTTTTGATCCAGATCCAGTCAGGACCCTATCTCCAGTCAGCATCTTAAAAAGCCCCCAAAATACCTTGAAAAGAAAAAACTGCACAATATCTCATTCAGGTTCTAATTTTCTGTCTGGAAAGTATCTTTTTTTTTTTTTTTTTTTTTTTTTATCCTTTGTAAATGTGGCCTTTTTCTTCATTAAGACTCTTCTGGATGCTCCTACACAAAGAACCTCCCTAATCTGTGCTTTTGGTCATATTACACTTCTTGGATTTCAGAAGTCATTAAGTACCATGTCCTGCCTACCATCTCTCATTCAGTATTGAAAAGAGAGGATCAGCTCCTTCTATCAGCCATTCCAGATGATTATTTATATTATAGTCTAGAATTTAAAGCAAGCACCCTCTTTTCTCAAATTCTGCTTTGAGGATTGTCTTGTGCTAACCTGTAAAGCTGTGTTTGTACCGTCCTTCAGTTCCTCAGTTCTTAGTTTGTGTGAAAACTTAATGAGAGTTAAGATGCCAGCACTAGGGGCTGCACATCAATAGGACTGACAGCATGAGATTTGCTTACCCAAACATTGTCATTTTAGGCATTGTGCACTTTCTCTTACTGCTGCATAGGGATGTCAGAGTGGTAAAACACATCCTAAGTGACACTGGACCCCTTCATTTAGGCAACTGAATCCCTCTTATATTTTCTTGTTTCCCTATTTCATACATATCCTAATCATATAATTATCAAATGGATTTTTATACATGGTTGTGTTGGAAGGGACTTCAAAGATCATCTAATTCCAACCTTCCCACCATGGGCAGGGGTACCTTTCACTAAACCCGGTTGTCCACACACACAGGAGGTTTGGGAAGACAGGTTGTCATTGAAGATTGAAGCAAAAAAATTAGAGTACCTCAGTCCTTCTCCTCATCTTTTGTTACCAGCTTTCCAGCATTGTTTATCAGGTGCATAAACTTTCTTTGACTTTTCCTTTTCTGGTTAGCATACCTACAGAAGCCCTTCCTGTTATTCATTGCATCCCTTGCAAGGTTCAATTCGAGCTTCACCCTGGCCTTTTTCACCCCATTCCTTCACAACAAAACTTCATCTTTTTCCTCTTCCAGGGTTACCTGTCCTAGTTTCCACTGCCTGTGCCCTTGCTTCTTGCACTTTAGTTTGACCATCAGATCCCTACTTGGCTATGATGGTTTCTTGCCTTCCTTGTCTCTAAGTTACACATTCCAGGAGCCTCCTGAATTACCTAAAGCCCACTGTGTTTCTTTCCCAGCAGATGTCTAGGAGGTTGAAGTCTCTCAGCAGGATGGGAAACTGCTAGCACAATGCCTCCAGTAGCTGGAACAAGAAGGTTTGGTCAGTAGGCTCCCCTTGATCAGACATGACCATTTTTGCACAATATTTTAACTAAGTGTTTTACTGACAAGGAAAAAAAGCGGTGTAAGAGTATTTGAACAAGGGTTTACAGAAAATAACCTCAAAATGGAAATACATGGATTTGGAATTAAAACCTAAATTTGGAATTAAGAGTGAAAATAATTTAACCATAATTCAGCAAGAAGATATAGAAGCTTTGCTTTTCCAAGCAAAGAAATTGAAAATACACACTAATAGCAGCCCACTGAAATTTACAGTTTTTCACCTACTTTGTAATCAAACACTCTTTGAAGCCTAATTGTACCATGTTTGATGTAGACATTGATTTTGTTGAAACTGTATGTACAGCCAGTGCAAACAGTCCAATAATCCTGAGCCTTTATTTGGCTCCATAACCATTTTAATGGCTTTTTCCACATTTATTGCTGGCAACAGCATACCTTCACAGAAGCTGAGTTGTGCTTTTTGTGTTGGTTTTGTTCTTGATTTACAGGCAAGCTCTTTAATTGAACTCTTAAGAACACACTGTGCATTCAGAACCTTTGCATACAGAAGATGTATTTAAGAAGTTGTTAATAGAGTCTGGATGGTGGAGCATGGGTGATCATTCTCTGGTATGTAGAATGATTCAATTAAAATAACAAAAATAATCAGGATATTTGCAACTCTCTGTGATATGTTCAGATAATTTAAGCATCAAGACAATTAGAGAATGTCTTACAGTCTCAAAACAAGCCCCTTTGATTTCCTTTCTCTTTAAGCAGGAGTTTGCCTCACGACTGCTTCATTTATGTCACAGATATATTTCATCTTTCCATACCAGAACATACTAATGTTGTTTTCCTGAAAGTGAGCCAAAGACAGACTCTGACACAGATTTCCAGTATACTCCAGGAAAATGAGAAGGGGACATGTGTGAAAACAGTACAATGTCCTTCTTGTATTTTCCGAGTTGCAGCACAAACTAGATGATAAGCAGAATGTTTGTTTTAACGGGTTTTTAATAGAAAAGATAACACATTATAAAGAAAAATAAATTCTGGGTAATAAAAATATTTTAAAGGAATATAAATAGCGTCAAAGGGATGTCATAAAAAAAAGATCAAACCCAGAACTAAAACTACTGAGTTCACAACGAACATTTTTCTGAAAATAGTTACCTTATTGCATATAGATTTAAACTGCACATTGGTAGATGCATGCAATCATATCTTTCCACTATAGCATTTTGCCATTTTTCACTATCAACACCAGATAAGCCTCCCCAAAGATGGAGTGGTTTGTAGAATTAAGGATGTAGTCCTCTGCAATAAAATGCTGAAAGAAGTTTTGGGTCACTAGTATTTTTATATAATTATATATTTATATAATAATCGTTTCTTGGCTGTGATGGATCTTTTGCTCATTCTTACAGCACAAGTGCAATTCTACACATAAATGGACAAGTATTTAGATTCAATATGAAGTATACAGTAAGGTTTGTATCAGCATTTTGGGGCTTCTCACCAAATCTTAGCCTTTTTGCACACATAACATAGATTAAGATATTTAAGATTAGTTTGCAACTTAATTCAAGTTGTAAACCTATACTTTAGAAAAAGTAAAATTAAAATTTAAAATCTGATTGTAAAATTTTAATTTGATCCCATTTATTAGGATTCAGACTTTGCTTACAAGATCACACCATTTCCCCCTTCCCCATACCTATTACCTTTAGAAGAATCCTGCTTTCTTTTTGCAGGGGATGGAGGAAGGAAGTGAATTCAAGTGTCACAAGTGAAGCACCTCATATGCAGAGCCCCCTGCATAATTTGTCATCAAGAAGAAGAAGCACTGGGAAAGGAGCCAGAAGTGTTGAGATTAACAAAATAGGGTCCTTTGACTAAGAGAGTTACACATTTCCCCAGAGAATAGGTTCCCTGCCACTACCAAAAGGTTGCTGGGTAACGTTTATGCACAAGCACTAAGGCTCAGATGAGACTAAGATATTCCTGCTGACACTAAAAAGGCTATAAATTAGGCATTTGGCTTAGGAAAGAAAATCTAAGTTAGATCCCCATCTTTACTCCAACATCTGTAAAATGGGGAGCCTGAGGCAGCTGGGAGCAGGTGTCACAACACCAGACATGCAAAATGACACATCTCCCCTGTGACTCAAATCTGACTTTTATTTGTTCTGTCCTCTTTTCCTCCAACTTCTTCCCATTGAAATCACAAGATTTCATTCCCTTTCCTGAAAGCAAATTCTTCCTTGCGATTTCAGTGAGAATCAATTGGCAAGCTTCTGTTCATTTCCTGGCACTTCTTGTCATTCTGTTCACTCTTACTGTTTTCCCTTCCTTTCCTTTCTTTCTTTTTTTTATCATTTCATGCCTTCAGTTTCTTCTCCTGTCTCTTTGTTTGCCTTCCTTCCCTGACTGACCTTACTTCCAGGTGTGTATGCCCAGTCAGTTCTAGGTTCCAGGACCAACATCATTCCATTCTTACATTTCATCCAGTAATTCATAGGTCCACACTTCTTGGCCAGCTACTACCCAGGCATCAATTTGCTGCTAAAAATTTTCCAGCCTCTGCTTGCTTCAGCTTCTGCAACATGCATTTCTTTCTCTATGTTGTCTGTACCTAACTTAGAAGAGACATGAGGAGGAAAAAAGGATATCCTCTGAGTTCTCATGGACAAATATTTCCTTATAAGTATTTGGAAATACTGGGAACATTTTTGGTAGTATTTTAGACTGTTTAATTTTCAGCAGCCTGAAATTCCCATCTCTGTGGCTTTAAATATTTTTTCAATTTCTTTAGGAATATGTTGGATTTGGGGGATTTGGGAGGAGAAGGATGTGTTTGTGTCTTCCCAGAGCAAGGAATTTGTTCATTGTGATCATACAAGTGAATGGGAGCCAGAAAGAAATAGAAAACAAAGACTACAACTCACGCTGCATTTTTCCTAAAAGACCCATATCACGGTGAAAAAATTCCATGTGTTCTCACCCACTAAATGTGTGTTTCTTTGCCTATGATTTTCATTCATGGTTATTGTCAAGCAACCATAGAGTCAATGTCTACATGAGGCACATAGCGACAGAGTTCAGCAAAATGCATACCTGAGAAAATTTATGTAGTTGGGCATCAGTAAATCCAAAGCATCACTGCACCTACAGTGACTGACGTTGTCTACTTCATTAACATGAGTACAGAACAAGATAATGCATGTAGAACAAGATATGTGATTATCATGGATGGTAATTTCCAAAATCATCATGTCAGATGTTATGTTATGTTTCCGCAGCTCAGTGCTCATGGCAAAGAAATCAGCCTTCCACAAAGTGGCTGAGCTCAGGAGAGAGTTGGAAAGGACAGTATATTCCTGTCAGAGTAGCAAACCACACTGCAGTAATTATAAGGAACAAAACAGGCTGTCTCATTTGCCTCAACTGCTTCTAAGTTAGGTTGAGAGAAAAAAGCTACAAGACGGGACCTGCCCAGTATTGAACATTACTTCTAGGAGCATGTTTTTTTCCTTATTCTTTCATCCTTGGTTGACCTGAAAACATATTGCAATAAAGTTTTGCTTCTGGGTGTTCAGCTCAAAGTGAGCTTCTAGCATTACTTTATACATTGTAAATTAGATTACAGGAAATGTAAATTATTTCTGCGGCCTAATCTTTTAAGTGTTCTCAAAAAATAAATAGTTCAATGTATATTAGTTCAACATCTGGTATGTTTGATCTTTCTGAGAAATCATTGTGTAAAGCAATATGCTAAAGAACCTTGCTATTTCTTATCTTTCACTATCTGCTGCTGGGAACTATTGGAAACACCATTGCAAAAGGGATCAAATGATATTTCATATGTATGGAACTGGATAATTAAGTTAATGTAATTCTGTTCTTCATGTGTGAAAACTGGATTGCCCTGAAATTCATAGACTGAAATAGAATGGTGAAGAAATCGCAGTTAACTGAGATGGAGTAAATTTACAGTACAAAGCTGGCATGAAGACCATTTTGTCTTCAATGGCACTATACGATACCTTTCTAAAAACCAATTGCAGTGTTCATTTAAGGATTCATTTACAGAGTACATTCATTAAATGAAGCACTTGTTTCCTACTGTACCATGAGGTAATTAGTTCTGGAAAACTCAATTGTGCCAGCCCTGAATTACATTTATAAACACTCAAAATGCAGGTACCCATCTAAACAAAAGAAAATTAATTGTTCAGTTGTCTAAATAATTCAGGAAAGAGATTTCTAATACATGTTCGACCAATGGACTTTTCAAGGGAGACATTATGCACTAGCACTGTGCCAAATAAATGTTAGATGTATAATATGAAAATTACTATTTTTATGCAATACATTTCAAAGAAAAACATTTAACCTGCGTCCCTGAAAAAGTATGCTTTTTTTCTTTTATAGCCATTTACCTGCTCCAGAAAAGCAGACAGATTTCAAGCTGTACACAAGAACACAAATTATTAACCTTTTGTTTGTGGTTACTCTAAGTTCTGATATTTTTACTACAGGGCTTAGAAAGCACAGTCATATATCTCTTCTATTCTGAGTCTGGTTATACATGAGAACAGTGAAAAATCCATCAACTTTTTAGATCATCTGAGGGCTGCGGTAGCAAGAATGACATCAATTAACATTCCAGGGAGATTATCAGTTTTGAAATCTAAACAGTAATAATAAATACCTAAACACATATATCTATACACATAAAATCTTGAGGTACAGCTTGATCTTAAGGTGTGAAATTAGACTTGCAGACAGATGTGCGAACTCCATCGCGTTGTCTGTTCCCTGCTTAAGAGACTTTCTGCAAAGTCTCACAGAAAATTTTGCTCCTAATCACTGTTTATGTGCCTTATGTTGCACTCTATCTCTGAAAAGGAAAAGAGAAATAAATTAGTAATTTTTAAAAAGTGTGCACATCCACTCAAGGAACAGGCACTGTGTGTTCCCTAGTCATACTGGTAATTTCAATAAGCTGCATCTGGAAAAAGACAGCAACTAGTCTTTAAGCAGTCTTTTAAGTCTGCAAGTCATATGGTTTTAGCATAATTTTAGAGGCATTTAGAAAAAGATAAAAATAACAATTCGGCTATTTCTGCTAATATTATTAGAAAAAAATACTTTCATGTTGTCATCCTAGTAAGGAATCTCTGTTATAGTGCTTGAACTTTATTTTACCATGTGGCCCATCAGTGACTGTAGAATGATGGCCAAAGAGTCCAGCAGCATTCATTTATTTAGTGGACTGTCCCCATCCAGCACTTAATCTCTCAATGGATGCTTCTTGAACAATGGCTTCTGATGATATTAAAACTTTTGATTGGAAAGTGGCAATTCTACCTGACACAAAAAAAAAATCCTCCCTCCTGACAGAATCTGTGAGATCTGTCTTTAGTGACAGCTTGTCTTATCTGGCAGTTTCTCCTTGAATATCTTGCCAGCCCCTCCCAGAAAACATAGAAATATTTTGGCAGAGGCATGGGACTGAAGAGAGGGTTCTTTGTTCTCTGAGATTTTGTATGGCTTGACAAGAAAGATTTAAAGATGTCTGTAGGTCACTAAAGGTTAGTATTTCCTGACATTATTACTTTGACAAATGAAGAGAAAACAAACACCCTAACCATAGGAGCAGAATGTCAGGATCATTGCAAATCCAGAAGCAGGCAACACTAACAAACAACTGAAGGTAAGTTTTCTGTGGCATCCAAAGCAACATCCGACTGAGGATCTGGATGAAACTTGCTCCGGAGATTTATGTAGGACAAAGAATTTTTCTCTTCTTTCTTTGGGCACCTGATGCGAAACACAGATGGCTGACTCCTGGTATTGCATGCAGTGGCTGACCACTAATTCTTTGTGCAAATATTTTCACTCAGCCAAAAGTAAGCCTGCTTTGACCCATTACAGTAGGCAGTTTGAGAAAGTAAGCAGTCATGTTACTGGTTCATTCATTCACTTATCCATCTGAGTAAACTGAGAAAACAAACTCATCAAATTTTCCTCTATCTAATCAATGCAAGTTAATAATATGGTTTTTAATAAGATAAAATCTATGTCCATATTAAATACAACACTTTTAAAGACTATTTTTTCCTGTTTCTTTGGTTTTCTTGGTGCTGGTTTGTAATGGGATTCTTTTCCCCAAAAAAAGGGTGCTGCACAGACTGTACTATATGAAATTATTAGATGGAGTTATTATTCTTATCTGAAACCCATAAAAACAACTCTCCTTTAAGGAGATAATAGCTGCTTCAGTTTTCATTTTAGTCTAGCATAATTTATTGTAAAATAATTCTAAGAAGGTGCAATTTTTTTAACTTGCCACTTGTCATAATGAGGACAAGGATTGGGTACAGGTCCTGTTCCTACCTCAGGACTGTTTAGCCCATACATGATGGCCACTGTCTAATCCTACTTCCCATTGATTCAAGGTTAAAAGACAGAAAATGCTAAAGCTTCCTCTATGCAGAGCCAGAATGTGTAGGGAAGAGACACTTAAGCACTTATTAGGAAGAGAAGGTCTCCCATGGCTTCAGGCAAAAGTTGTCTGCTTCACCATCCTCCTTTTTTTGCTTGACCCTGCTCTTCATGAACAGGGTTTGTTTTGCCTCTTCTTTTGTTGCAGTTCACAAATCTTCCTTTAATAGCTCTTGTTCTTTTTTCCTGCACCTGTTATCTGCTCTCTGTCATGAATATTTGTCTCACATAATTATGGGTATGTGAATAGAGTTAGATTTGAAGTACCTACCCAGAGCACACCTCCAGCAGGTCATTGTAAGCATCACCTTAGCAGTCACTGTACGAAGTTAGGGAAGAATTAAGAGCAGTAAGAGCTGGTCACAAGACAGGGTTTCAGTGTGGACATCTGATCACATAATAATAACTTCAACTGTCCTAGTAGAAGCTGTCCCTACCCCTGGCAGAGGAGTTGGAACCAGATGATCTTTAAGGTTTCTGCCAACCCTGACCATTCCATCATTCTATTATATGCTACCAATTCTACAAGGGTGCACACTCTTTTTGACTTCACTGATGAGTTTAAATCCAGAAGATGGACCTCAAATTTTCAGATTAATTGTAGTGGGACAGAGTAAAGGAGAGGAGTCAAAGCATCAGCCCATAAGAAATGCCCTGTAAGACAAAGCACAGAAGTCTGCCCCCAGCTGTGGGTCAAGGAGTGAGTATGTATAGAAAGTATGTCATCATATGTGACCATGCCATTTTGTGGGGTGCATTTCCCTTGCAATTTCCCAACATCCAGAGCAGATAAAGCAGGGATAAAACCAGATTTGTTTGTTTGTTTGTTTGTTTGTTTTTACTTGAAACCAATCTCCACTGTTCCTTTGAGAGGCCTCTGCTTTGTACATATCAGTGACCAGGTCTGTCATGTCTTTATTATTTTTATAATTTTCATAATTCTTTGAAACTTTTCCAGATGATTCTCTCATCTGTCTCCTCTCCAAACTGAGCAGTCACAGGTTTTCTACTCATTTGATCTGTTATTAAACACTGGGCAATGAGAAAACCTTGTGGCAAACTTGGGTGGCAAAGATACCAGAGTGCCTGAGAGGTCCTGGGAAAAGAAAGGGTTTGGAAAAATCCTAGCTAATTTCCCTGAACTGGGCTTCTTTTCCAAGCTTGGTGGGTGAGGAAAGCTTAGTCACTAATTGTCCAAAAACCAGGTGTTCTTTCTTTATTGGACACTTACAGAATTGTCTGATTCTTTAGACTTTTCATTGCGCTTTTTAGCATATTCAGTTAAAGCAAGTGATGTCAATGTCTGGAGCACCTCAGTACATCTTACCTGCAGTGACTGCACCTCTGGGGCTGCCCCCACCCAGTTATCAATGCTACGGTGGCACTATGATTCTAGTTTTTATGTCTGAAATTAAAGCCATTATTATAGGTTGTTACTGGGCCATTGTAATCAAAGGAAATATGAAGACTTCAAAGTGAATCCCAAATGAATGGATTCATTAATTTGAAAAAAAAATCCAATTCAAAAATCTCACATGTTTGTATTCAAAATATTTCCTGAGAAATATGGTTAATGGAAGCACTTGACAGTTTTAACAAAAACATAATTTAAAGAATGAATCCTGATTATTAGAACTTCTGGCTACAGTCAACAAACTACCTGGGCTGATGAGGCAAAACAGAAAGCTAGAGAAATCATCTGGATTTAGAGTTTTTAATATTGCTGTGAAGAGTGGGGATTTTCCAAATAAATATATTTTGAAATGTTGTTTAAAAAGACTAGTAACATTAACAAAGTTATGGGAATATTAGGTCACAGCTAAGTAGATGAAAAAATATCCATTAGAACACGTTTTGAGAACTGTAGCACATGGTTAGTTCAGGAAAGTACTGCTGTATCGGTTCCATACTTTTTACAAATATAACGGTTTAAAACCACATGGTTTTTTTGGGTTTTTTTTTTATGGTTTTTGGTTGGTTGGTTGGTTTATTTTGTGTGGTTGATTGCTTTGATTTGGGGTTTGTTTTTCAGAAGGCTTCATTTCTAAAATATTCACCTAATGTTAGATAAAGCTGAAAGTCATCTATGAAAAAAAATCTGATCACTACAATTCAATAGAAATTTCTTAAAGACATGGCTGGCAGTCACTCTGGTGGTTCTCTCCATTCTGTCCCACCAGCTCTGCTTTGGGCTGGGCTGTCTCCACAACTAATGAGAGCATTTTTTGCTAACACTGAATGGTCACACTGCCAGAATATCCCACTGTAATGTGAGCTGGATCAATTTGTTTGCTTATTACAGGAAATCAGTGTAATAACTAGATCCAAGAAGGAAAAAATCCATTATTTTCAATGTAAAACATTCATTTATTCAGTACCAGACATCTCATATTTATAATTTCTTCCATTCAAAAGACTACAAATCTACTAGTTAAAATGAAAAGGTAAAAATAGCAGAAATTTCAGCAGGACTAAATCTAAATATTTTTTAACAACTTACTTAAGACACAAAAAGCTCAAATTCATTCATTCACTCTTATTTGGCAGGTAATAAAATACAGAAGGCTCAGAACCGCCCGGTACTGAAGTCCAACATTTCACACAATACTGTGTAGCAAGGAGACTGTCAGGAGGGTGGTTTAGTCTTTGGTATGCTGTGGTTTTGACAGAGGACGGGATTTTCTTCTGTGACTGTGATTAGGCTAACTTTGTTTTCCTTACCAAGCAATTGTAAGTATCAGCAGCATCGCATCTAGGAGATCCTCACTTTTCCAGCTGCTTTGAAACATTTGGTTTGTATCTAGGCTCTATCAAATAATCTGTAAGCATCAGGAGACAAAGATGTGAGTCATCAGAAGCAGAAAGAAAACCAGCAATGTGCCATCCTGTGAAACAGAAGATTTTTTTGGGCCCTTGAGATTAATAGCTGCAGCTGTCAACCTCACTTGCTGGCCCTTTTGTTTCATACTGCTCCTTGGACAGTGAATTGTGACTCACTTCCTCTGGTCCTGATGCTTCTGCTGAGCAGGGGGGTGTTGCTCTCTGCCTGGTGAACGTTTGTACATGTGATGTCTGGTCACGCTTGTCACTGTGGAATTTTCAGCCATGAATCCTAAAGTGATGTTTGAAAATAACATCCACTTCAGAGCTACCATTCTCTGCCATTGCTTTCATGTCTTAGTTATGGAGTGATGGCTAATTAGACCCTATCTTACTGGAAAATTTTCAGTCTCTCCCCTTACTTGACTCTGTATTTCAGTAGAAAAAAATAAAAACCACATCAAGAGGCTTCATTTTTTCCTTTCCTAAACAAAATTAGTCTGCCAATGACTCAAAATCTCAAAGAGAGGCATAGTGGTCCAAAGTTGCTGTTTATTTTTTTTATCTTGTGATGCTAAACTCAAGGGCACAGTATTGCAAGAACACAATCTGCTTCAAGTTTAAACATGAACAACAGTTTTCAGTTCAAGCAATACTTCTTCAGAACACTAGGCTCACTAAAATAATATTTTAACAGTTGTCAAAAATCAAATACTGATTCAGAAAGTTTTCCAGCACAATTTGTTATTGACCAAGCAGATACATTTCATATAATCATAGATTCAGAAAATCAAAATATTTTGGGTTGGAAGGGACCTTTAAAGGCCATCTAGTCCAACTTCCCTGAATGAACAAGTACACCTTCATTTAGATCAAGTTTCTTAGAGACCCATCCAACCTCACCTTGAATGATTCCAGGGATGAGGCATCCACTTCGTCTGTGGGAAATGTGTGCCAGTGTTTTAACACCCCGATGGTAAAAAATTCTTCCTTTATCCTGGTCTGAATATATGGTCTTTTTGTTTAAAACCATTACTCCTCATCCTATCCCAACAGGCCCAGCTAAAAAGTCTGTTCCAATCTTTCTTATAGGCATCCTTTAATACCAAAAGGCCCCAATGAGGTGTCCTCAGAGCCTTCTCTTCTTCAGTATGGGTGACTCCAACTCTCTCACCTATCCTTATAGGAGAGGTGCTCCAGCCCTCTGATCCTCTTTGAGGCCCTCCTCTGGACTCACTCCAGCAGCTCCTTGTCCTTCCTGTGCTGCACCCCAGGGCTGATGCAGGGTTCCAGGTGTGGTCTCAGCAGAGAAGAGCAGAGGGGCAGAATCCCCTCCCTGCCCTGCTGCCCACGCTGCTCTGGATGCAGCCCAGGACACGTTTGGTAATGTCCAGCCTCTCACCCAGCAGCCCCCCCAAGCCCCTCTGGGCAGGGCTGCTCTGATCTGTCCATCCCCAGCCTGTGCTGGTACCAGGGGTTGCCCTGACCCAACCACAGGACGTTGTCCTTCGGACACATTCTAGGCCACTGTCCACAGACGGGGCTGGCCAGCTGCAAGCAGAGTACTCAATATAGCAGAGAGAGCTGTTGCATTCTGATGTACAGTAAATGTGCACAGGAGATGTGTTTCAACCAGAACGCAGCAAAATTGATAAGGATGGCATTCCCAAATAATATTTTGGTTAAGAATTTTAGCACTTGAAATTTGAGACTGAAATTATTTCCTTGGCAGAAAACTACTTGGACCTGCAGAACCACTATCACTTTACAAATCTGCTGGCAAATGGTTCGTTAAACTGAAGGAGTTGACTGATCTCATATGAAAACATGGATTTTGTACAACAGCATGACCTTAAGTCAGGCAGGTATTTCATAAATAATATTTCCATTTATAGTTGCCTGAAATTATATCTTAATATGGTTGGCCATGATTTCAATAAAGAATCCCGATACTTGAAATTATTCCAGTGTGCACGAAACAGGATGCATGTAGATCACACCTGGGTGTTGGAACAGGAAGCTGTTAAAAGATCATTTTATTGATGTGTTCTGCAGAAAATCTCCAGCTCCAAGGTGAACACATTCTGTGCTGGTAGCCAACATTCCTGAAATACATCATAGTTCACAAGAACCTCTCTCACATCCTGTAAGTCTGCAGAGTGGAATATCATTGCTCCATAATAGAACGTATTTTCATGACTATACAGGAAGAGGTAATTCCAGAAAAGAGAGAGGACAATAATATGTATTTGCTGAAAAATTCCAAGCAATACATTTTAGGCAAAACATGCAAACAACCTTGAAGGATAATTTGGTAAAACACAAGGGCTCTTGTAACTCAGTGAATATATAACTATTTTCTTTACAAGTTATGTGTTGGAAAAATTTAGGGACATCTTCCAATAAGATGTCATACGACTGGAAACAGTTAAATACCACTAGGATTTTCCAATGTAGCTCTATTGTCATAAGTCAGGTAATATATCTACTCACAATTAAACAAGAAAGAGGGATGAGACTAGAAAACTTTGCTGTGCCCAGACAGACCTAAATGATGCCCAGGCAGCAGTCAGTACTCCCAGATGACAATACTGTGGGCTACACAAAACACAGCTTTCAAGACCAAACTCAAAGACTTTTGAATAAGTTCTGAACACGTTTAGAAAGCAGTCAATAACACATACTTTAGATAACCAATAAAGGATGAATTCAAGCATAAACGCACAAAGGTAATTTTTGAACTCCGTCATCTTGATGTTTTAAAAATGCTCCACTCCATTATAGATAAAAGTTTACATATTTAGCATAAGGGTTTAACATGGTGTTTAAATTTAGTGCATTATTAATGATGCATTTGCAATGCATTTTTTTAGATGTAGTACTCAAGTTAGCTTGTACTGTTCTAGAATTTGCAGAATTACAGTTTTGCCTCCGTATCTCAGCCTCAATTAAAATTCAAAAGCTTTCACCTTTTCTAACAGACTATGAGCTAGTCTGTTAGAAATTATTCCGTTTATTGTGTTTGAAGTTATTTTGCCATTATTTCTTCTACATCATATTGAAAATTTCTAACAGTGTAAACGAAAGAAAACTCCAATCTTCTGTATCTCACTATACAGTCAATGGAATGCTCTGTCACTGCCTCAGATATCAATATGGATATTAATGATTCCATTACGCATTCTACAGAAATGTTGGAATAACCATGGTGTCCTGATTTAAATTACTTTTTAAAAAATGTATGGAAATTAAAGCTTCTCTGTGATGGTTTTGCTAGAAACCTACAAATTATATTAGAAAATATATTTACTTTAATCTAAGGACACTTAAGATGTGTATTTTAACTGTAGATCAAAGTGTTGGTGCTCCAGTGTCTCAGAGTGGAGTTCCTCAGTTCTAATCAGTACAATCATGTTCCTCTAAAATTAAACTCAGATAGTTTAAGCACATTTAGAACGCTTTTAGAATATAAATTTGAAATTTATATGAATTTGAACAATGTACAAATTCTAATTAAAATTGTCTTTTGTGAACTCTAAGAACCTGAGAGCCCTTACTGTACAGAGGATACACAGAATGACAGAAGCAGTGTTAGTAGTCTAGGAGTTATCTGGAAAGTGAATAAGGGAAAAGTTTAATATACCCTACTCTTCTGGGGCTGATGATATTTATTATGATAGTTAAAAGTAATGCTCTTAATTCCAAAATAAGAGGCATACCTGGAAAGTTAGTTTATTGTTGTCAGCTAAATTTGAAATCCTATCTAGCAAGTCTTGGGCAGTGAAGGAGAATAATCTCTGTTCATATCTGAAGCAAATCAAGCTGTCAAAAGAAAAATCACCCTTCACAAGGTCTTAGAGGAGGTCTGTAGTTTGCTGAGCTTTTGGGGAATGAGTTTCCACATGATCCCAGTGACAGAAGCTTAAGCAGAGTGCAATTACTTGGGCAAGGAATTTGTGTATGAACAAAGGTTATCTTTTATTGACCCCATCACCAACTGTAATATTTTCATTCTGTTGCACAACTGAAATGGATCTTTTCTCTTAATGCACTTATTGTACCACAGACTGGTCTTTCATATACTTTACTTCACATAGAAATATTCCAATACAGTTTAGAAAACATTTTTCCTAACTTCCTAAACAAGCATCTTTTCAGAAGAGCCAACTGAAAGACAAGAAATCTCTAAGGCCATATAAGCATAACATTGTCAAGGAATGAAATGAAAGCCTAACCTCTGATTCAACAATGAGAAGAACATCCAATAATTAGATATATCCATCTATATATTTTCATAAATTTACTTCCTTGTTTGGGAGGGATTTGTTAGTATATGCATTAAAAATAATAATAAAATTATGTCAGAAATTCTATACACTATCACAAATTTAGCTTTCAATTCATGGGTGTGATACAGCAAATTTTTTGATGGCTAGGAAATGTTATTCTTTTATAGAAATGACTTTGCATAGTTTAGAAAAATAAGTATCTGATAAGAAATTCATAAAAGTAAAATCAACAGCTTTTCAGGGATATGAATTTCAGATGGTTTTATAAATCCATTTGTTCATTTTTTTGTTTTTCAAAGAGAATAATTTTATTCCTTCCCATTCCCATGGAATTGGAGAATATGGCAGAGAGCAGAATTTTTTCTATTTCCATGAGAAAAGCTATTCTTGAAAATCCCTATGTACTCATCAAAAATGTTAGCAAAATACCAAAATTTAACAAAAGCAAAAAAAGAAATATCTCAGTTTTCCTGAAAACAAGTCCAAACCTCCTACTCAGAAATAACCTCTGCCAAATTACAGCAAAAAATGGTCCCATGGTGAGAATCTTCAAAAGCAAAAGTGAAGTTTTAGCTTGCATGGAAAAAAAAAAAAAAAAAAAAGGGAGTCAGAGAAAACTTTCACATGATAATCTGGAAACGAAAAAGTAACTTAAGCCAGAAAATATATAAATCATAGCAAGTTCCCTTGTCCTGGGTCTCACTTTACTGCGATCTACTTTAATAATGCTATGTTTAATAATTCACCTTAATTAATAACTCAGACCTGAATGCATTAGAAATCTGATTTGGATCCAGTGTGAGAAGGTGCAAATATTATGGAATAATGCAAAATAAATTAAAATTAACAAGTGTGGATCTATCAAGATTATTAACTTTGTCTTAAACTAATTATATTGTCATATAAGATTCTATGTAGAACCTAATTGTTTCCTTAATGCATGTCCCATTTAACCATTCTAAGTCAACAAAACACATTTTCTATCAGAAGGAAAATGTACTTAGACAAAATCAGCAGAAAATTTGTCAAGGAGATTCTAAGTACATGAAGAAGACCAATTATGATATAAATTCTCAGATTTCCACAAGCAGTAAGTTTTCTTTGTATCAGTCTCTCAAGAAGTAGCAACTTGTGTAATTCCCTATTTCTGAGCTATCTCGTTCTGGCCACAAATAATATTCAGATTTTTATAATTAATTGGTCCAGTAATTGAAGCTCTCCCATAATTAAATTAAACACAGAGCAGTTATTACCAGCTTGTACTTTATTTTAAGTGTGTTCCTTCCATTGTGTATCAAAAGTAAGTCTTGTGTGCTCTTAGAATTTCAGTTTCTTTACAGTACAAATGGATCTTTTAAAATATATTAGCCTTCTCTACAAACCCTGTCACACTTGTATCCCTATATAATGGATACAACATTGCTTTAAGGACTTTTTTTTACAGTTTTGCTAGATACAGCTCTATGGTTATTTGTTTGGGGCTGTGGACTATTCCTGAGTCTGTGAAAATGAGATAAATAAAAGAGAAAGTCTATTAGAGGAGGTTTGAATTCTTAATGTGTTTGTCTGTGTTTCTACCATCTCAGGAAGAGCAAACCATAAAAAAGTTGAACACTTGGAGCTAGCTAATGCTTGTCCATTGCCAGCTGCAGCCTGCTCACTTGGTGCACTCGTGGCAACTCCTTCCAAATGAAGCCTCCACACACAGCACTTCCAGTTGTCCCCCAGGCTGCGCAAGATGTTTGTGCACATGCACGCCAACGCACACACACAAGTACAGATAGAGAAAGGCAACAGTAAGCAATATAGAAGGTCAAAGGCACAAACACAACCTGGAAAGACAGCTCTCTTTGGGAACCTCCAGGAATTTCCTAAGGTTGGGTAAAGACCTGTGAAGGACTCACAGTAAAGAGGCAGAATACAGATACCTGAAGCAAGAGAAACATTATGACATTGTTACCTGAAATTGCAACTGGGTCTGTCTCAGAGCCTCTGTATGGGTTTCGGATATACACTCATTATGGTTTTCACTTATTTACAATATTGCCAGCAGTTCAAAGATTTTCAGTTTTGCTTTGGAATGCTACAAGTCTCATTCTTTCACTTACTGAAGCTGGATAAAGTGACCCATTAATACCTTAGGCACAATTGTGTTATTTTAGTGAAAGTATTAATCCAAAGCCACGGAGGAGCACAGTCTGCTGGTATGTACACTGTGTGCCCAAGAAAGAGATCAGACAGATGTCTCCCTGAGGACACGCTATTTTGAATTCCACATGGAATTTTTATGTATTGTAGTCTTTTTTCACTGAGAAACCAAAGTTAGAATTTATACTGTCTTTCCTGAGTTGGTCAGCTAATAAAAATAAATAAAAAAGGGAAGAGAGAAAGAAGAAGAAAAAGAAAGAGAGAAAGAAAAAAGAAAGGAGAGAAAGAAAGAGAGAAAGAAGAAGAGAAAGAGAAGGAAGAGAAAGAATGTAATCTTCAACACACTCTCAAAGAACACTACTAAATTTTGCCATATTTTTATGTCAAATTTTTTTATTTTTTTCTTACTTCATGATGAACTGGAACACAGAAGGTTGCTGAAACCCTGTCTATATCTTTCCTTGCTTTTGGCTAGATGACAAGGCACAGTTCTGGATTTGTTCTAAATTGGTTTCTTCTGCATTGTAAAATGTAGGTTTTGTAATTCTGTAGGTTAAACGTAATTCTTTATCTGTTAAACCAAGGAGCAAAGGAGTTTGTATCTGGGAGTGTTAACAAGACACAGAAGACATTGATTGCTTAAAACTCAAGCTGAATTCAGATTCCCTGTGGATGCTGGCTGCTTGGAACAGGATTCCTTTTAAGAAGGTCTCAAGGTGTTCCCTGCTGCTTCCTCCTGGGTCAACCAAAAGGCACAGCTGGAGGCTGCTGGGCTTCACCTGTACTGTGAGGGCAGTTCTTTGGATCACATTCACTGGGTGGATTTTCCATTTCCCTGGAGAAAATCCTCAGAGTTGCGACTAAGCTCAGTGTCACTCAGGCATGGTGGTTGGTGCTGTACATTGACTAACAATTTTGTCATCTATGCCACACTGACAGCTGCTGTCCAGCACAGTGTAGATACTTGCCTAATGATCAGTGATGAGGGATTCATTCTTATATCTCACCTAGAATATGGCTGGAGCTCTGAGAGTCTGATAATCCTCACTTCCTCATTCACACATTGCTTTTGCTGACTGAATTTCTCTGACACTGGAAAATAACATTGACCAGACTTAGATCCTCTGGGTGGTACTTTCCCAAGGTCTGGACTCTTTGAAACAATTGAAATATTGATAAAAT
Source organism: Poecile atricapillus (assembly GCF_030490865.1). Lineage (NCBI taxonomy): Eukaryota > Metazoa > Chordata > Aves > Passeriformes > Paridae > Poecile > Poecile atricapillus. The sequence continues at coordinate 149,462,610 of NC_081249.1, read as the reverse complement.
TTTATGGCTGTGTTAGACTCTATTCTCAGCAAATGTAATACAAGGGGCCTTAATGCCGAGGGGTATCAGGTTAGCTTGCTCTGGTGTACGACAGCCCAGATGTGTAAAAATTGCAGTGATGGATGGAAGGGATGAAAGTAGCATCTGAGAACTATAATGCAGATGCTTCAAAAGTGTCTTGCTTCCTCTTTATCATGCAGCAGTGGTACAAAAGAGACACAGTATATATATCCAGAAGGCTTTTGGCATGAATTCTCTGTAAGTGTAATGAAGTTACAGACATTTTAAGTATCACTTTAAACCACAGAGCTGATGTAAAATACTTGAGAAGGAGAACAAAGAACTGGTGTTCTAATAGCTAAACTACACATTTAAAAATAAATACAAAAACACAAAACACTTTCTGTGTGGTATTTGGTCCCTGAGATGTTGCAAACAGGCTGGTTTTGTCTTTATTTTCTGGTTCTGCAGACTGTGCTCTAAAAAAAGAACTTGTCTCAGAGTCCAAGAGCAAGTCATCTGTAAAGTTCATTTTAATGATGGAATGCAGATTGTCGTTCATTCATTTTTTGTATATGTTCTGCTTATCTTTGCAAAGGTAAACATCTCTGGAATGTCACTACTAAAATATTTAGAATGCTATTTCTAGCCATTATTGCCTATGATCTGACTGCTTTGTTTACATTAAATTTCCATTTGTTAAGGATATCAGAAGTTTCAAAAGTGAACGTCATGTACATCAAATGTGCTGAAGTAGTAATTTAAGCTTTTTCATGCTTGAGGAAGTCCTGTGAAATATATAAGTTTTCTAAATTTTCTACTACTCAGACTCCTCTTTTAGTTTTCCTGTGTTGTGACTCAGAATTTTTTTATAAACAATGCTTTCATATCACAACCATAATTTTATTTTATTGGACAATGTTTCTGTTGAAAAAGGGGAAAATGTAATTATGTCATTTTAAAGAGTCTTTTAATCACTCCAAGCTCTGGGTACATAGTTATTATTATAAATCATACCTTTCATAAGTGAAAAATAGCTACACAATAACAAATTGATTCCCCATCCTTTAAAAAGTACCTCTCGCCTCTCAACCCCCAAAGCTCAAAACTGATGAGTTTTGCAGAAGACTTCCCTCCTTTAATAAAATTGATATAATAGCTGCCTTTAATCCATGGCAACTGGGCACATGGCTGGATGAAATGAGTGGAGTCTGCTAGTTTCTTTCTTTTTGTCGCCAGCTCTTCTAGGTGTACTGCAACACTTCAACGAACGAGGAAATCCCAGAATCTCCTCACCTGACTGTGGATTTCTATTTCTGAAAGAGACAGACTGTCCCACATGCTGTTACCAACCCTTTCCTTTCTCATCTGAGAATGATCACTGCTTAAGCCAGCAAATGATCAAGATCAATAAAGGAAACACCCTGTCCTGACATGTGCTATCCTGGTTACCCAGTAAATACACCACTAATAGTCTTCATTCTAGATTTCCATTTTTAGCCTTTCATTTTCCACTTACAACATTGAGAGTTTTTCTGTTTTAATCGTGCTCACAGCCCATAGATGTCTCTCCAGGTATACAGGAATGTGCACACCCACGAAGTTCACTGGTATTTCTCCAGGAAAACCCTGGTCTGAATACCTTGCACTTTGAAATCTGCACAAGTATGCACACAAAAGCATGCATATCTTCCCAATCAATGCAGTAGTGCTCCACTTAAGGTACCCTAAAGGTTTCTACAAATTATTTCTGACTGAGTGAAGCAACCACAAAGAATGAAATCTGTTCTGAGCTTTGATCTGATAACTCAAACCCCACAGGTGTCAGAAGGACTGATATGCAATTGGTTTTGAACTGAGTTGTATACAGGAATGCCCTTTGCCTCACTGGGATTATCAGTAAACCTCAGGATGCAAATACAAAAGCTTTCCCTTACCTGCAAGCAAACAGAAATACTGTGATAAACCATAAGGATATGTTAAGCCTGTGCATAGGAGGCTACAATGGAACAGCTTTTCTGAGCCTGAGCAGAGGCACACCGATTTTAATACAATCAGGCAGTCACAAAACAGGTTGTCTCAGAATTCACTCTATCAAAAAACTGAGGTATGATGCGAATAACACAAGCACTTGAATTTTGAGGGATACAAAGGAAGGAAACTTGAAGTATTTCAAAATTGCTTTTACCAGTCAGATTCACTCTGGGAGTTTCTAAATTACAAAGAAACTTTCCCATTAAATAATCATCAGTTGAGCACTCTTCTGTCTTGGTTATCTGCCTTAGTTGTTCACAGTGCCCTGAGCAACACAGCACCCTATTAGTCCTGCAAGACTACTGTAACATAAGATTTTACTCACAACCCATTCAACAGAGTTGGCTCTGGGAACAGAGGCATGCTGGTCTGATTTTTGAAGCCAATTAGTTACACCCCCAAAATCAGTGATGTGTACATCTGAGGATCTGGGAAAACAGCTGCCTAAGATCACAGCAGGTGTTAGAGTGTGCTGGAATTAGGATTTCCCAAGTCAAAGTTGGTGCCTAAGAAATGGATCTTCTTTATCATCACTGGACTATTATTTGAACGTAGCCATTAGTTCCTGTGAAAAAAGTTTTATGTTTATTTCAGTCAAACTCCAAATGAATAGATAACAACAGCAATTCTGAGTGTATGAACAAGTTACTGTGTGTCAGCAACTTTCTAGCAATCATCCAGCCTTTTTCTTAGCCTCAGGTAAGTACCAGGCAATTCCAGGTATCTTGCCTACCCAGCAAAGGAAAAGTTATTTCAAATTTAACCTGGAGAAAGTCTTGACAAAGAAAACCTTTTCCTTAGGTAGTTGCCTAAATTCACAGCCAGTCCTACAGTTTTGCAACTCATCCAAATGGTCAGGATATAACTTCAGTTTCTACAGTCTTGGAGAGCCTGATGTGGGGAACAAACTCAGTTTGGGGTAATAGGCTGTATTTGTCAGGAACTTCTTCAGCACTTTCCAGCCCAGTTTTGTGATTTCAGTCAGATGACTGCAATGCTTGTGTGTGCCTTGGCCTGCTCAGTGGAGGTATGAGGTGCCAAGCTCCCAGCGGTGATTAGTCTCTAGAGAAGAGTCAAGCAGCTAAATACTCTTTTGTCGATGCAAACCCAAGCTACCAAATGGAGTCGTTGTGGTCTACCCCCTAGCTTAAACAAACACTAACTGAAACTTGTCACATATGACACCTCATTTTGTCAAAGTCTGCCTCAAAATTACTCAGCCTTCACTTTATCAAAAAGGCTTTTGCCAGAAACAGCAGGTTAGAAACTGGAATAAAATGAATCAGAATATCAAGAAAGAAGTGGTGCTTTTTTAACAGTGAATTAATAATTGCCATTTTCAGAGCTGTTGGAACATTACCAAGGATAAAAGACCAACACAAAGACTGCTACAGAGAGACCCTCTGTCATAACACTAGTAGGAGCAAGCATCTAGAGGAGAGGTGGGATGCATTTACTGGATGTACTTTAGAAAGGTTGAATAGAGAAACAGTGAAAGAACTTTTATAACAATTTATATGAGCTCAACAGTGATTGCATTTTAACAGCTGCTCTTGGGCCACTGCTCCTCTGGGCCACTGCAATCTAATGGAGTCAGTTTTTCTGCTGAAAGAAACAGTTAAACTGTTCTCATAGAGACCTTGAAAAGGTGTCAGTACGAGCAGCTGGAAATTTAGGATCTAACAACTTCAGCATTGAAAAAAAAAAATCATCACTGTTTTACATTCCTCTATGGAGATCAAAAGTGGAAAGTTATATTGTGGCAGAATCCAGACATTATCTCCAACCACATTTAGACACACATTTAACTTTAACAAGTTGGGATGTATATCTAGTCTCATTGTTTTCCATGTAAATTTTGACTGATGCTGTGTGACATCTGTATCATGTATGGAGCCATGGGTCCCTCATGATCAATTGTTACCTTTATTCAGCACAGTATTATATTGTTCTCTAGAGTTCTCTACATTGCTCTCTACTGAAACATAGCTACTACTGTGGGGAGGTGGAGAGACTTGGCTCTGTTTTGAAGGGCTCTGTGGAGCAGGAAAGGGATCCAAATTCTACTTTTAACTGAAACCCCTGGAGACACTGAAGAGATAATTGACTGCATTGCATTATAACTCAGTTTGGAAGATTAATGCTTGGATTGCAGCAAACAATGCCTTGGGGCCTTTGGTAATCCCTTGGGAATCTCTCTCTCTCTCCTATTTTACCCAAAGGGCTTGTGACAGCACACAGCATGGCAAAAGCAGATTGAGATGACAGATTGCCCCATAGAATTTGCTATTTGGGAAGTCACTTCATCCCTACCTGGAGTCTTGGATTGTCTTTAGCAAAATCAGAATTTGGGGGAAGAGACTATCCATTCACAGGCAGATGTTATTTAGAGCTATGAAGAAACCCCAGTAATAAAAAATCTTTTGTGATAGGTAATCATATTTATAGGACTAGATAATATAATATCTGTTTTACTGACAAATATTTTATTTAGTTTCAGTCATAACCAAAGCTACAAATTCTGAAAGAAAGATTATGTAAACACATGTGATGAAAAAAAGAAGAGAGAATAAACTGAAATACGTCCTCAGCAAAAGTAGAAGAGACCAAACTTAGAGCCTTTCCTTGAAATTATTTTCTCTGCAAATAGAGTAGATCATATCTCATTAGAACTTAGTATAGCATTGGATATAAGTGTTCTTATTAGCTCAGATGGAAAACTCCGTATTTTATTTTCTAGAAAAATGGAACAGACCTTATATCTTTAGGTTTAGATGTCTAAGTTAGGTGAAAAACTAACTGATTAAAAGAGGAGGGAGGAGTAGTGGACAGTACAAGGGAATTTCCTAAAGTAGTTCCTCAGGGACTGTTTAAGTACAGTGTCTCATCTGTGCTGTTGGCAGAAAGAGCCTGGCACAAGGTTATGAGCCGTCATAAACACAGAGTAAGGGATGACTTCTGGGACTGGAATAACAGAAATGCTGTAAAGTCAACAGCAAAAAATGAAAGGTCCTGAATACAAACACAAATAAAATTAATTAATTCTATAAGCTAAGAAATCACAAGTTGTTAAAGACCTCAAGAAAGAGTGCACTGTTCAATAACAGAGTAAGACTGTTAGTGTGATACAATGGGGAAAAGACAGATCAAGCCAAGGGTTGTCTGGGAAAATGTTTCCAGAGCTGAAAGAAGTGTACCTGAACTGAAATCCTGCATACTTCTGCCATCCTCCTTTAAGAAAAATATTCTTTAAATATAAAAGGAGGAGAGAGAAGAAATGGGATGACCAGAGGACGTATCAGAGGATGATCAGAGAGTGTATCCTGTGTTGGCAGAACAAGCGTTGAAGGAGGAATAGTTACATGGGACTTTGTTCCACCCAGTCCAAATGAACACATGCTCATGCAATGAAATATTTCTCAGAATATTTTCTGTTGTTCCTGCAAATACAAAAATCTATACAGAAACACAAAGGGGTTTTTGTTGTTGTTGCAGAAAATATACAAAATCTGTAGAGAAAACAAATATAAAATTTGTATTAAAGAGATGCTGAGGTTTTTTTGCTGTTCACTGTGGTTCTGATACTTCTTTTCTGATGCACACTACCAAAGAAAGACTTGAAGATTGCCTTTTTATGCCAACCACAGAACACATTTTGAAATATTTTTTAGTAATTTTTTTTCTTGAGTTGAAATATTGCAAACAATGCTACAATCCAGTTTGGATTTTCTTTAAATGTAAAGTGACAAGAATAGAAGTGATTGCAAAATATGTATATAGAAAGCAAAAATTTAACAATTCCTTCAACTCCTGTCACATTTACTCTCTGATTATCAAATTACTAAAGAACTTTGATTTAACTTTGGAATCAGTGGTAAAGCAAACAACCATTGCCTAAAAATACTATGCTTGGGTTGCTAATAAGTACCATAGTATTCTGCAAGAACTTTTTTTTAATAAGGTAAGAAGATGAGGGTTTTTTTAGTAAAGTACAATGTCTTGTAAGTCAGTCATAAAATAGGAGTGAAGAGAAGCACTGTGTTTCAGTTGTGCAAGAAAAAATTTTGGAAGACAAATGATATCTGTAACAACATTGTCATACTTCGTCACCATTTTTGACAATTTCTTCCCTTTTTTTTTAAGTAAATTTTCTATATTAACTCATTCATAAACATCAAGTAATATCAGCGTAATAGAAAAAGTATATAGTATCCTTATCCAAAGTACTTACGTATAATAATTTCTTTTGCAACCTTGTAAATCCTAATCTATTTACAGATTTCAAACTGAAGGCAAGTAAACTCATATAAAAATAATGTATAATATGCTTTCTATATGGATAAATATTATTTAAAATATATTAACTGTTACTAAATATGTAATAAGTATATACTGCACATAAAAATTATTTTAGTGTTTTTTTCCCAATTTGAGAGAGAACAAGAAATTATGGGGGGTTTTTTCATTGACAAATAGCTTCTAAATGAATGTGTAGAGATATGTGATCACAATGTCTAGAGGAAAGGAAGTCAATTTTCCTACTATTTCTAGAATTCCTCCAGAACTAGCTACCTCAGCAAGAGGAGAAAATAGGGATTATGCAGAGTCTGGCATGAATCCTAGATACGTGGATTCCTTGAATCACAGCGTACTCAGTAAAGATCAGGTGTCAGTCCTGGAACGGCTTCTGGTCCTAAGAATTCTCAGGAAACGTGAAGAGGTTCTAAGAATTCTAGCTAACAGATAAAAGCAGACTTCACAGATGGTCTCTGTTGTTGGGACATTCTCTCCTCTTATGTGATACCTGGTTGGCTGTTGCAAGAAAGGGTTTTATTTTGGACAGTTTTGAGGATATGGCACACGTCTAAAACTGTGGTGAATCAATTAAAAAATTGTCTAGAAATTTGTTTCAAGGTTCTTTATGTAGAAGCTAAAAATAATATTAATTTACTTCAGAGCAATCATCTCTGGATATCATTGTTACAAAGAAACAGAAGAAGTCTCACTTCTGTTTTGAAAACAAAACTAATCAAGAAAATGTCTTCAACAAACATTTCTCTCTTTAGGATAAAATAGTGCAGCCAAGCAGTAAAAAGCAAACATGTAAAGTCCAAAGGCCTACAAGTGATTCCTTCTGGTTCTCCAATAATTTAACGATTGAGAAATCTGTTCAAAAATCTCCAGGGAAACAAAGATTCTCTGTAACCATATTCCATGTTTCTAATTACTTACCAGAAGTATAGCAGCCATAACACAGCCATAGAAGTCATAATATTCTCACTTTTTATTATATAAATATCTTAAAATTATATCTATATAAACCTACTCTTAGAAAGATTTGTCTTTTTATCTGTTATTTGTAAATAGATAATTAACCCAGTAATAGTTTCCCTTCCGTAGTTACATAAACAAGTGCATATTTATGCCAAGTGTTAATAAATTCACTGCAGCTTCTGGTGAGTAAATGAACAAAGCAATTCTGACAATATTTAAGGTTTAGTTAAACATTTATATTTAACTTTATATTTCCACCATGATTTATAAAGATTCACTTTCATCTACATGAAGAAATGTCCTTTCATTCACTAGCTTTCCATTAGAAAGTCACCTACCTTCCTAGTTCTAGTCCCAAACTAGAACTGGGTGTCTACTAACAACCTAATTGTTTCAGCACATCAATGCTCCCATGGAAGCATAGGCCACTGAAGAGCTGTATGCTTCACTGCTGAAGCATCTCTCACTGAAAGGCTGTAATATCTGTAATATCTGCTGGGCAAGGGAAAGGTTTTCTTGCCTCTCCACCTATGAGGCAAAGCTGAATGAAAGGTGGCAAGCCACGGTCCATAGTTTTCCATAAAAGCAGATCATTGTTGCCTTACTATTTTCCATAGCAGTATTCGAGAAATATCAGTCACCATGGATGTAACTGGCACCCATTCCTGAGATTACCTGAGCTTTTTCAGCAATCCTCCATGGTCCTGTGCATTTTTGAGTTTTTTACATTTTTGATCCCTTCATCAAGACTTGCCACAGGTCATTATACAATAGTGTTCAGTGATCTCTCCACAGACCATGTTACAATGCAAAACAGAAATGGATTTCAAGAAGGAAGACAGATATTACCAATTTTTACCAGGTTATGCTATGTGAAAATACTAAGAACATTATCTGGTACAAAAAAAATCCAAGTATAAATTATTCGAAATGAAAAATTTTATACTTTTCAGTGAAATTTTGCCTGCCAGACACTGAAAACTACTTTGAGCAGTGTGGAATTTTATTATTTTTATTTTTTATTATTATTTTATATTTTATTTTATTTCATTTCATTTTATTTCATTTCATTTTTATATTAATTTGAGGATGATTTGCGTATTATGTATGTGGGGTCACATCTCTCCACCTTTATGTGTCAATCCAGCCCATGAATTCATACTACTTTTTCCAGCTCAGGCCAACCAGGAATTAAGAAAAGACAGTCAGTGCCTGTAGACAGCCTGAATTTGTCTACAATTAATGGAAGTGTCATTCCAGAAGAATGTTTGTGCAGGGAGATGGTGCAATACTACATCAGTTAATCAACATTCTACCATTTCTCTATTCTCATTCTGGTGCTGGGCACCAAGGCACAAGCTGTTCTTGGCTATGGGATCCCATACCATTGCATTTTGACACATGCCAGCTCAGATTTACACAAGGAAATCTTTGTGGTTAGAACCTGAATCTCTGTGGATTAACCTACCACTATATTTAAATCAGTGAAAACCAAAACCGTACTTCTCATGCCTGTGGGAAGAGAATAACACACATCTTGATTTGGTTGCCTTTGTAATAACCATAGTTCCTTGCAGGCTTACAAAGAAAAACAGTCACCTCATAATCTTGCAGACTAAAAGCAGAAGCCTATGCTAATGAGCAGGGAGAGACAAATTCTACTTACATCCTTAACTATGCCTCAGAAAACAACTCAAGGTGTGACTCAGCTCACCTAATAGGCATCTATTCTGCAACTATGAACTAGGCTACCTCTAGAGCAAATGAGAGAACAAAAAGGATCTTTTAAGATAGTATCTAAAACAGGTATGTTAAGGGCTGTCTAGATGTGCATTTCTCTTTACACTAGCAAGTGGGATTAAAAGCTCAATAACTTTTATTCTCTCTTTACCAGTTTATCTGCGTCTTGGTCTTCTCAACAGTCAGCAGAGGAAGATAAGCATCTTCAGCATCTAACTAGTTCCACTTTTTTCCTTCAAAACTGATTTTGGAATGGGATGAATCTCTTCTGAAGTTGCTTCTGTATCTCCATTGACTGAATTAACCAACAGGGAAAAAACTCCCATCAAAAAAGTAACTCAAGTTGTCTAGGATAAAAGTCACCTGTGGACACATCTTTTGGAATTGGTTAAAACAAACAACTTTAAATTCCTTTTTAGCTGAATTTTATCTTTCAGTTTGATCAGTATTAACTAGCAGCAATGTAAGAACATTAATGAGGACTTATGAATTTAAAAGCCAAATGAATATGGACTTTCCAATTTGTTTAAGATCAACATTAACCTCATTAAAATGCCTGCTAGCATGCAATTATTAGTTCAAATTGTCTGTCTGGGTTAAATATTAACAACTTGCATTATAAATACTTTGTTGGTAGTTTTTATGTCTTCACTAGCTCCATCAGAAAAAACAAACTCATTCTGGATTATATTTGAGTTCCATGACCCAGCAGTAAATTAGACAACACCCATGTTGAATTGCAGCAGCACAGCAATTTTACTTTACATCACTGTAATTTCATGACTTACCAAGACACAGTCTGTGTTTCTAAACAACTGTTCTTCAAAGACTCCTGGTCATAAATTTTGGCATGACCACTGAAGTTTACATTCATGAGGAAAATTAACAAATCCACGCAATGCAAAGGAAGCTCACTCTGCTAAGAATAGGGGTTAAGGGGTACACGCTGCCTCTACAGTACACACTTGCCTTTCAAGAGAAGGGACAAATTGTTCATAAGAATACTAAAATGAAGCCATTAAAACAAAAGCAAATTTATAGAGGAAAATTTCATATAGAAGCTTTTCCTTCCAAACACTCTGTTCATCTGATCATTTTCATTTGGTTTTTCATTTGTATGTTTTAAAGAAGATTTTATTGTTGCATAATGACAGCTATGTGAAGAATGGTCACACATACCTAGGCAATGAAATACTGAAAGGAAAGATGAAGATCATTTACCAAATACCTAGACTGTGAGTCAATATATTTTTGGATGCCTCAAGTTTTACCAGTGTGTGATGGAAATTATGAAAATTGAGGACAGCAAAACTACTCCTGGTAAATTATGGTTTAGAATTAAACCAAACGATTCAAAACTTAAATCACAGAGACAGCCATGTACAAACAATAAAGAAAAAAAAAAAAAAAAGACCAAAGATAAAAAAGTAGAGTGGATTTGAAAAGTAGTTTGCTTGCAGTAAGGGGATTAAAAAGTTCTACAATCTATAAATTTAGCTTGTCAGAAATTGTCTGAAAGTCCATTAATGACCAAAGACACTTGTTCAGTTCATTCACCATTTTTATCACTTGACTGTTATGCTGTGTTTCACAGCTGGAGAGTAAACCAAAAGTTGACATTCGAAGTAGCTCTGAAAATATTTAAATCTCAGACATATTTTTAAGCAAATTGCAAATTTGGCTTCCTCACTTAAGAAGATACCAAAGGACACGTGGCTCGGCTAGTCTCCAAACTGGCTGTGATACCTAGGACAAGTTTACCTCAAACTGAATCTTTCATAGGGTCAACAAGCAACCCAAGAATGGTAGTAATATTTTTGGAAATTCTGGTTTTGATCCACCATAGAAAAAAGAAAAAGAAGTAATGAGTTTAGCAGTGCTAAATCAAATGCTTCTGGAAAGATATCCACAAACCAGTTCAGTGTAGAAATATTTCCGAGTTGGCTTAACCTCTTTATCTTTTACTGAAAAGGGAAAAATATATGACCATTCATTTATACCATAAAAGGAAAAGCTAAAAATTCAATGAATTTTGGTCTCAAAGCATATCAGTTGCTCTTTGCAATATTACATACAAAATCATCCTTGATTAAAGAGGATTTTTCTATAGCAATAATTATCACAGCCTAGGCTACACTCTATAGCAGGAAGAGAACTAATTTCCACAACTTTGAAAGGAGATAAATGTATGGTTCCAATGGTATATCTTCTCCATAAAATAGTTTAAAAATAAGCAAAGTTTAACCCATGATTCAAAACTCTCTAATGAAAATGGCCTGGTAAAATGTCATTCTATGCCTTATTCAACCATTGGGAAAAAAATAAATAGGCAGTCTATGTAAATTATGAAATAATTAAAAACATAATATATGTGAAAGACACAGAATCATTTAATCTGGTGGATGAAGTCCTCTAAACTCTCTGAACTCTAATCATCTGAAGGAAGTGGTCAAGAGAAAGTCCAGACTCTCAAAAAGATTAGTCTACAAATTTTTATCAAGTAATGAAATAGGAAGGTTTCAACAGAATACAGCCTGTACAATAAACTTTTTTATGTGAGTGTTACTTATTGGTAAATATCTAATAGCAAGTGTTTATGAAGATATTTTTGCATATTTTCAATATTTTTCAGTTTTATTTTTTTCCTGAATTATATGCCATAGAAATTCAAGTAGGGAACAAACACCCAAATTCTCCCCTGACCCTTCACTTACTTAATCCAACTGTCCCTAAGCTAAAATAAGAGCACAATATCTGCCAGGTCTGTAGAACACGTGGTGTGTTCATGGTGATGAGCTGGGACAAAAATTGCCAGGGCACAACTGGATTTTCAAAATAATTTTTCTCTTCAACTCAGGCTAGAAAAGATTGTGCCAGCATCAGTGAGTTCTTAAAATGACAGAAAGACTAAATTAAACCAATACCTAAATATAATCTTTTGCATTCCCTGTTAGCATAATGCAGTTTCACAAACTGGCAGTGATTTCAAAAGCAAAGTTGTCACCAGACTTGAGCTGAAGTTGTGGGGTGTTTTTTTATTTCAGAGAGTGTTCTAATTTGTCATTTCGTATGTAATTGTTTCATAAGAATTTTAAGAGAAGATGATATGAAAATTTTATTATTCAAATAAAGATTCTAAGAAAATATGTCTAAAATCTCTCTTTTCACTTTGTTCCTGGAATGGAAGAAAGTTCTTGAATTTTTAAAATTTATAGAGCTAGACATTTGCCAAAATGTGTTTTAAATACCAAAGGCTAAATATGGACAACCTTAACTCTGAATGTGTTTAATGCCCATTTTCTTCTCCTCCAGGTTTTCTCCTGAGGATGGTATTCATTTTTGTCAACAATTTTCAGATCCAGTAACTTACCTGAAAAAATAAATAGTGAAGATTAAAAGTAATTTCAGAAAGGAAGACAAGTAAATAAGGTATAGTAATGGTTTTTAGTTCTGAATGGTGTTTTTCAGATTTAATACAGCAAACTCTTTCACTTGCCTTGTGTCTTACACTTGTGTTGTTTTTCCTACACTGACTATTGATGCAGTAAAATGACTCTGCAGTAAGTAGAAATGCTGGAAACAACTGTGATTTTATTATGCCTCCATTTTAATTACTGTCATAGACTGGTACTTTGTGGGTGGCTTCTTCCCACCAAATTTTAACTTTTCCCTTACGTGCAGTGATATAAGTGATACCAGCAACTGATAGATTCACACACTGCATAGCATTGATTACAGTGTCAGTAACATTTCTCAAATCATTCGACTTCTTTCTAAAATTCTGTCCAGAGTCATGTATTTAGTGGGAAAGAAGAAAAAGAGAATGAGTGAATGAGTGAACAAACAAAAGAAAGAATGATAGTTGCAAATAGAAGACATGTGAGCTGAAATTTTTTAGGGTAATTAGAGAATTTGATACCTGTGAGAAACAGGTCACATCAGCATTACCTACAGGTGGCTCACTGTAGTGTTATTTACACTATCAGCACTTCTCTAATATTACCGTAGATGTCCTGAGAAGAAAAGCAATAAATTAAAGAATCCTACATTTGACAAAAGGAACAGAGTACAATAAACTTGTCAAATCAGTCCCTCATTCTGTTCATCTCATATCCTGAAGGTAACTATTATCTATCTCTTTTCTAAATCAGAATGCCATCTGGAGCCGGGAGCAGACTAATAAATGCATTTTCTTTTCTGTTTTGTTTCTTGTTCTGCTTTCTGTGGCAGAGGTACTACTCACACTGCTATAAAGTAAGCTCAATATTTTTATTTTAGAGTCACTTAGGTCATCTGACCTTGAATATATTGACTGTAGATAAAAGCAACTCTACATTAGTTTCTGAAAAATTATATTAATTTTTTACTTATTTTTATGTGGCTAACTATTAGATATAAATATTTTAATTTGGACTTAGGTAATAAAGACAGAGAAATTTTGGTGAATCAGTAGGGTTTGTTTCATTCAAAATTTAACATGTAGATTTTTAATTGGGTATTTCTGATCATTCTCCCCAGTATGCTTTATTCACTGAGAGGAATTTGAGCTTTCATTAGGCAATTTTTTAAAAATTATTTTTACAGTAAGCCAATAACTGCTTTTCTTAACATGTTTTTTTCTTTTTCAGATAAACATTCAGTACTAGATTTTGACTGCAGTATTAATTCCTAATTTCACATTTAATTAAATATTAAATTGGGTATTTTCTTACAGAGACTGCTACAAACAGCCATATAAAAAAAGTTCTTGTCAGCCATAAGGTGAATATAATCTTAAAATGTGACCAAACATTTTAAAAGTTGATAATTCAATGTATCATATATCAATAAGATTATTTGCTTAGTATCTTAATTAATTTTAGTCATACTATAAATTCACTAAATGTACTGCAAAGTAATCTGAATTCCACTACTCCAAACAGAAAAACTTCAAATAATACACTTTTTTAAATACACAAGCTCAACAGCCATTTCAAACACTTGCTCTGGGCATGTTGCAGTTACAGGGATTAAAGGGACATTTCGGTAGTGGAAATTTGCCCTTTAAAGGTAGTGCAACAACTTTCTGGTCAAATACATGTCAAAAAGACAACTGTGGCTACAATAGGAACTCAAGATTCTAGGCAATAGGATCCCCAGTTCTAAATCAGGACCACCTGAATAGCATCTGCAGAGGGTGTCCCTGAGGGTTAAGCATGCCAAGGGAATTTGACACTCAGTGAATTTCAGGGGGTGCTCCATGGACTCGCTTTGGACCTGGCAATCCAGGGTCAGGCAGAGAGGAAATTTTGGATTCTTAGTTGCTTAGGATAAAACAGTTGTCCAGAATAGTTATAGAAATGAGGAGTCATGCACAAAGAGTCGCTCACAATATCCAGTGGGCATTAGAACAGCTCAGTGCTGCACAACGCTTCATGCGGAATAATTTGATTTCATAGCTAGTCAAAATGACATTGGAAAGCTTTGTACCAATCAAGTGGAACAGATATGCTGAAATGGTCCACTCACTTGTTAGCTCTGCATCTACATTCTAGCCAGCTAAGAATGTCTGTCTTCATGTCTTCATCTCTAGCCCTTTCATCTGAATACATGTTTTACAAAGTTAGGTTAATAATACCAGGCATTTATGTATGTTTGCTGGGGGTGGGGGGAAATGTAAAAGGATTTGCTGGTGAAACAATGTGAGGTGGATGCTCTTGGGGGCTGAATTTATGTTCTGCAGTTGAGCTTCAGAGATAAAAAAACGCTGCACTGCATTACAAAAGGCATTGCCTAGTACAAATAGGCATAAGAATTTCAATAGCATTTCAAAGGAATATTATAATCAGAAGCACCCTAAATCAATTCTGGAATGGCAATATTTAACTTGCATAGTTCAGATGTTTCTCCTGGCAACCTTCCTTAATGTCATTATCACTTACTAAAATTTGATACTATCTACAACCTGAGCCTGAATTCCTGACACACACTACCACAGGAGTAAATATTATGCCAGATTAAAGAGTAGCATGTTTTGACAATTATGTAGACAAACGTTCCTCTTTTACAATAAGGAAGTCTCAGAAAATAATGTAAATACTTAGGCAGTTAAATTGTGAGCAACTTAGGCATAAGGGCAATAACTTAAGCACATAGCCCCGGGCTATTGCAATGCCTTTGGTTATGTATAGCTCAGTCACAGAAGAGAAGACATTCAGCTCCTTCCAAGAAACTTCATATTCATTTCTAACTTGAAGTCATGTAACTTCAGGCTGCAATACTCTATGATCTCTAGTTCAGTGCATGTGAGTAAAGAGCTGCACCAGAGACCTCACATGTGTTTTGAAGTAAGGAGATAATATTATTTTGAGCCAAGATTCGACCCATCACTGATGAAATCTATGCTCCTCAGGATATAAAACTTCTGCTAGAGCTCAAGTCTTGTCCTAAATTCCCATCCACAGACTCCTCTAGTGGACAATCTGGCCTTGTATTACTAACTCCAGTATAAAGGTGCTTGAAATGTGCTTCCTGCTAATTAAAATCTGTTAATTTAAAGTCTCATCACAATTTAAACTGGCTATGATGCATATTTTGTTTCTTAGGTTGAACTTTTTCTCTAATTTATCCACTGAATCCTACCATATATATGTGGTGGCTGTGGTCAGAGTTATTGTCACATACATGAGTAAAGGTAGAGGTTTCTTCTCAAGAAATTTTAAAAGATTTTAAAAACTAGGAGGATAAGACAGTAACTTTAGAACACGTGTATGAGGTTTTTTTCATGTCCATAGGTACATACTACTATAAAACAACTTGGTAGTAAGAACAGCAAACTGAAACTTAAGTAGCTATGTGTCAGCTTCCCATCTTTTTTATTGTGGTTTTTTTTATGGAAAGTAAAGAAAAATAAAAAAATCCTAATTCACATTTCACCTTGGCTATGCACCAACTAAGTATTTAGCCACCATTTACACCAGTTTTAATTTTGTTTGTTGGATTCCTTCTTGATATTTTCTTTCACTGTTCAGTGGAAGAATTATTAGATTTATGGTGATTATTCTTCCCTCAGGTGAAATCAAAGAATATAAAAGCAGTAAAAGTAAAATGTTATACAAGAATGTGCAAAGGTAAGGCTAGTTGATACAAAGACAACAGATGACATCATTTAGGGAGGACAAAGAAGAGAATCAGATAAGGAAAGCATGAAGTAAAGAGAATTTAGAAGGAATTTATTGCATTATCTTTAATTTTTTTTGCTAGGCACGTCCGTTGAAATTTTACAATGAATCTTAATTGTCTGTTCAGGGTTGCTCTACTGGGTCAGAACAAAAAACATCTTGCTCAGTGTGTTCTAGTAGCAACTAGTGATAGCAAATGTTGGGTAGTGGTCAGACTGGATAGGTCAAAGGAGGCAAGACTGCCACAGCTTCATGCCCCAGGTCCAACCAATAGAGAGTCTGAGCATGTATTCTTCCCGGTGGTGCACATGGAAACACACGCACAGCACGTACTCATGGGTACACACAGCCAGCTGCTCAGATCAATACAGACAGAAACACGGGGCACTCATGCAGTAACAAACAGCACAATGTCCCTCTGGCCACGCACAATGAACCTCTGTTCCAAACCAGGGTCCCTCCCCAGCTGATCAGGCTGAAGGTCCATTAGTGGGAAATACATCCATACGTACTGTGCACATTCCTCTAGTGACTGGGCTCAGACCCCTCAAAGGTCCAGTATCTGGTCTCTGGATGCTTGAGGTCCCCTGTTGCTGGTACCTGGACACATGAACTGCTGAGGCTGCAGCCCCACTCCAGGTGCTGCTCCAGACCCCTCCTAGATGCACATACACACACACACACACACACACACATCACTGTTGGCATTCAGACATCTTGGTGTCTTCAGCAGTTGGCCTGGATACCCTGAACTCTTCAGTCGCAATTCCTCTGGTCATCACACTCACACACACACAAACACCCTTGGCTTCCAAATCACTTCACCTGCTCACCGATTATTTCAGTGATCACACACTGACCTAAGCCCTCACTCTCACTTCTGGCACCCCAGATGCATGACCCCCAGTGACCCACAGTCCCTGCTGCAGCTGCCATACACATACGTGGAACAGAGAAATAGAGCTCCTCACCCACAAAAAGAATGCAGAATGGAACTTTATGAGAAGATGGGTCAGACTGAATTGATCATGCGCAGGACACCACCAGACAAGTGTACTGACCATATGCCAACTGTCTTTTATCCCCTTTTTATTCTGGTCTTCCACACCCATTCCTTCTCCAAAGACCTTGAATTCTCCCTTTTGCCATTTTGATACCTACCCTAAGCAGCACATTCTAAGTTCTCCTAGTAAGTTCACCTGTGTAAGTCCCTTACCCCTGGGCTAAACCCCACAAGCCTGAAAGGAGACCTGGAGAGCCTCTGGCACAGAGTCATGGATGGGAACCCCTCATGGGGCTGAGGGTCCCCTTGTAGAGACCTGCAGAGGGCTTGGGGCAGGGGCTTTTTTCTCCAAGCAGGTTATTTGGGTTCCAGCACCTCCTGCTGTGCCTCTCTGCTCTTCTGCGTTCAGAGAGAACAGCCTGTAATCCCATTACCTACCAGTAAATAGAAATTAATAGTGAGCCTTCCTCCTGCCCACCTTTGTATTATGCAAAAATCATTGATATAGGCTTTTCCTGAGACAAAGATTGCCTTCAAGCCATTTTGTTCAACTGCCATCTATACTTCCTTCCATGAAGTCACTTCTTGGGTTTCCCTGTATATTCTCCTGAGCAAATGTATTCTACAATCTAATTACATATTGTGTGACACAGTACTTAGTTTGGTTTGAACAAACTGTCATTGGGTACCCCTTACTTTTCAGGGTCAGTGAAAAGTGAAAGGTAATTCTTTATTCCCTCTCATTCACTGACTTGTATTATATCTCTCTCTGTTGTCCTCCTTTTAATACTGACAGTCCCTACCTGATCAGCATTTCCTTCTACAAAGCTGTTCCATTCTGTGGTAAACTTTCTCTGTTCTTTTGGCTTGTTTTTATTTTTTTCTTTTTTTTTTTGTTTTTTTTCTTTTTTTGTTAGTTTTATTATATACTCAAAAGTCTTAAACTGGATGCATGTAGTATTTAAAATGGTGAACCATAAATCTACATACAAATATTATGATTTTATTTGATCTCCAAGTGTCATTTGTCTTTCAAAGCACTGATGAAAATGGAACTGACAATTGCAGAAAATAGCCCATAATATCCCACAAAAATTTCTCTTGAATGCTTTGTGTCTTCAGAGTGTAGTCATCACCTACCAGAGTCAATGTGACCAAAATAAACAGGGAGGGAGGAGTAGATATTTTTTTAGACATTTATGTTCAATATGGTTTTATTGTTCTTCATTGTTGTTCCAGTAGCCATAGCAATATTGTTTTAGCACCTTCTTTCTGCTTTCATAAATTACCTCTCATTTAAAGTTCAACTCAAGTTTGTTAATAAAGGAAGCCACAAGAACAATCAAAAGTATACCAATTATACAGCATGTATAAGTATGTTACAGAAATTAAGTTTTTCAGATTCCTTAAAGAAGAATAAGAGACTTTATGAGACCTATGATACCATGAGACTTTATGATACCTGATTTCTACATGTCTTTAGCATCATAAATGTTATCAGAAATTAGAAAATATTAAGATCAAGATGGGATTTCTTTTCATATATTTAGTGTTAAAATTAAAATTTTAAAAAATCCAAAGTTAATTATTTGACTTCTTAATTCTAATTAAGGGTAGAAACAGCATTCCTTTCTCCACTTAGTCCAGTGAAAGTCAAACTCAACCCTTCCACATTCCTATTCAGTTATGAAGTGTCTGAGTGCCTGTGCAGCTAACAAGGATAAACTAGACTGTGGTCTGCTTGTAGGACAAAGACAGGACAGTTAATAGACAATTAAAATTGCCTGTCCATGTAATCTCATACAACCTAGCTTATGACAGAAATAAAGGGACCTCTCCTTATTTTGGGTCAGGAGTTGGCAGTTTCTGCAGAGCCATTGACACACACTACAATTTCACACCACTCAAGCTGAATTTATGCAAGCTTGAAGGAAGTTATTAACACTGCCCAAATGAAGAAGTCTCATTTACTTCCTTCATCACTTCTCCTTATCTTTTTCTTCCTCATTTCTCATGAGGGTACCTCGTGGATCCTTGTCTCTGCTTCTTATTGAGACACTTCACTGAATAAACTCATCCAGCATAAAACTACCCACAATTTTAATCCCCCAGGTAAGTTTCCCTGAAGTTAGTAAATTGAGTCAGTTCCTGAAGGTGTACCATTGATTCAGAATTGGTTCAAGTGTGAGGATTTTCCCCTACAGAATCATCAGCTCTCTTTCTCCTATTAGCATACATTTTTGATGACTTTTGGAGATGACTCAGAGCAAGAAACTTTATTTTCTATTACTGAGGCTGTACTATTAACAATATATTATGATTGAATTAATTCTAGTCTGCTGCAGCTGGGATAGGGAAACTACAGCCTTTCCTTCCTAGTGAATTTTATCAGTTTCTCACAGCCTTTCTCAAAAGCTTTGAGCTTCTGTCTTCAGCTGACTCACTGTTAAAGAAGGTCAAACATCCAATCATCATAGTCTAGGGAAAGGACTACGACTGGAATGACTACCAAGGCATAGCAGAGAGCAGATACAGAGCTCTAGAGGGACAGCACACTTCTCCAGGCAGTGCCTGGGATGGAGGCTGAAGCGAAATGTCCTTTTGTTTGCAGGATGCATGGCCTGGCTGAGGAGCTGTGCTGCCAAGTCAAGGAAAGGTATGAGCAGCTGTGCAGATTGTGCAGGACCAGGGAACTTCAAAAGGAGATTGATAAGGTCTTCAGAGAGACCCTGAAGAAATAAGGGTCTTGCATCTGAATTAGGATGTTACAGCCCACTTAAATGGATAACAAGATAAGTTAAAACTGGATAATTGAGTTCTATGAGTAGTGTCACTGAGCCAGTAAGTGGAGTATTGTAAGAGGTCTGTGTGGGACCTCTACCCTTTAGCATCTTTATCTATAAGTGGCAGGTGAAGGAATATATTTTCACCAAATCCATGAGTGGCATCACACTGGGGAGAAAGGACCCTTGAGGGCAGGGCTGCCATTCAGAGAAACCTGGACAGGTTGGAGGAATAGACTGGGAGGTTTTATGAAATCCAAAAATGACAAATGCAGCCTCCTGCACCTGGGAAGAAAGATCCTAGCAGACATGAGGGAACCAGATGCCTTGGAGAAAGCTTTGAAAAGGGGCTGAAATGACCTGAGGTTCCTGGTGGATGGACAGGGACAAATTACACGTAGCCATCAGTGTGTTCCATCACTGAAGAAGGACTAAAGTACCCAGGGCTGAATTCATATGTGAAGAGCCAAGAGAGCCAGGAAAATGCCCTTTCTATTTAATACATTAGGCCATATGTAGGTCCCATGTACAGTTCTGGATTCCCAAAATAAATTTATAAAATGCAGCAAGTTCAGCAGAGACATCAAGAGAGTTGAGGGCTGGAGCACCTAAGATGTGAGCAGAGCTAAAGGAACTGGACTTGTTCAACCTGGAGAACATGTAGCTTTAGGGATGCTTAACAACAGCCTTGACTGTACCTACTGGGAGATTATTAGGAAATTGGAGCCAGGCTATTTGCTGTACAAGGTGGGAAACAATCACATGGACATTGAGTTGAAAGAAGAAGAGGTTCAGACTGAATATGAAGGGACATCATGAGAGCAGTCAAGCAGAGGAACACCTCTGTCCAAAAAGATTGTGTTATCTCCAACTACGGACGTTTTCAACCTCAGTTGGGTGAAGCCCTGAGACACCTGGTTTGACACATAGCTGATTCTGTCAGTGCAGGAGGGTGGACTAGACATACCCCAAGATCTCTTCCAATAGGAATTATCCTATGATCCTGAATTAGCAGTCACGTCTGTGGCTAAAGCAAAATTTAAAAAAGGCTAGGCTGTTCATCATGAGCAATGCAATGATATGTCCAAAAGCACAGCAAGTATTTCCCATTGTTCCAACAGCAAATAAAGTGCATGCCAGACCGAAATTTCAGAGGAGAAGGAATAACACATATTGCTAGGTTTTCTTAGTGTAGCTGGTTTTAGAAGGGAAATAATTTGTCTCATTTTTCTTTATGCTCTACGTCCTGAAGCAACATGCCTCTTTAAAAATTGACTGAATTTTAAGTACTAGAATTGAAAAGAGTCTTTCTTGCTGTTTGACATAATCATGGTGCTGATTTAGATGAAGTAATAAAGAAGAAGATTCTCTAAGACTGTGTCTAATGCAGGTGTGCTTTCCTTATAACAGGTTTTGAAGTAGACCAAAGAAGAACAAGGAGATTTTTCTTGAAATTTGTGCTTACAACCTGTAGTCTGAAAAATTACTGGCAGAAGCAATCACTTGTTTTGAATGACCTACTGTTTCAGAAGAGTTTATTCTTTTAGCTCACATTGCTTGAATTGGCTTGTGCAAGAGAGTTTTAAAAACCAGGTCATATTATGTATAAATGAACAAAAGAAAATTACCAAAGAAAAACTGACCAAACCAACCCCCACCACATTAAGATGCTCAAATGTAGCAAATAAGCCAACCTTCATAATCTTCAGTTTACATTAAGTTCTAATTCTGCCACTCCAAACAGGAAAGTACCTAAGAATCAAGTTCCTAAATACTGGTGGTGAGTGGACTCTGGCTGGATTCCAAGCACCCAGCAAAAGTGGTCCATCACTCCCCTCCTCAGCTGGACAGGGGAGAGAAAATACAACAAAAGGCCTGTGGGTTGAGACAAGGACAGGGAAAGATCACTCACCAAATACCATTGGGGACAAAACAGACTCGATGCAGGAAATTTAATTTGCTGCCAATCAAATAAGAGTAGAGTAATGAGAAATAAAAGAAAATCTTCCATTCCCATCCTTTTTTCCTGCGCTCAAATTCAATCCCAATCTTCCCTACCTCCTCCAAGGGGATGGGGCTGTGGTCAGTTCATCAGACACTGTTTCTATGTTTAATTTATAGGGGGTACTACTCATGCACTTCCTATGCTCCAGGGTGGGGTCCTTCCCAGGGGAGACGGTCCTCCTCAAACTTCTCTAATGTGAGTTCACCCATGGGCTGCAGTTCTGCATGAACTGCTCCAGTGTGGGTCTCTCTCCACAGGGGTCAGTCCTTCAAGGACAGGCTGCTCCAGTGTGTGGCCCTCACAGAATTGCCAATCCAGAGTTTCCAATTCCATTCCAATACCAGCAAACCAGCTCCAGCGCAGACTTCTCTCCACAGGTTCACAGCTCCAGTGTGGACTTCCCATGGGGTCAGAGCCTCCTTCAGGCTTCCACCTGCTCCAGCATGGGTCTCCTCCACTGGCTGCAGGTGGATCTCTATTCCCCCATTGTCCCCACAGGCTGCAGGTGGATCTCTGTTCCCCCATTGTCCTCCATGGAGTGGAGGTGCACAGCTGCTTCACCATGGTTTGCACAATGGTCTGCAGGAGAATCTCAGCTCTGGTGCCTGTAGCACATCCTGTACCTTCTTCAGTACTACCTTGGTGTCTGTGGAGCAGTTTGTTTCACATTCTCACCCCTTTGTTCTCTGGCCACAATTGCTCTTGCACAGTCATTTTTCCCCCTCCTTTAAGTGTGTTATTCTGGAGGCACTGCCACTGCCACTGATGGGCTCAGCCTTGGCCAGCAGTGGGTCCACCTTGGAGCCAGCTGGCGTTGGCTCTGTTGCACATGGAGGAAACTCCTGTCAGCTTCTCACAGAAGCTGCCCTTGTAGTCCCCAACACCACCAAAACCTGGCCATGCAAACACAATATATTATGGCACACAGAGAGAGGATTTAGAAGTCTCAAACCTGTGAAGCAAAGCTGTGATAGAAATGCTCAAAGACACTTCCAAGATTTTAGAAAACATTCCAACATTTGTAGCCTACCTCTGCTTCTCAAATGCTGCAGAAGTGGCAGCTGCTGTTAGTCAGAAGTGACCATTAAATATATCTTACAAATTGTGTTGGATATTAAATATTCACTGTTCAAAAACAGGCTGGCTATCTTCCCCAAAATATATGGTGAAGTAAATATAAAACTCATATGGCATTCAGTCAGAAGAGAATGCCATGGGTTACAATTATGTATTTGTCCAGAGACAGTTCTGGTTTCGGTTCAGAATTATTTTATATAAACAATATTTTTCTTGGACTGCTTTGAAAGCTTACCTCTAAGTTCTTTGACTTTATGATGTTTATTACTTGCTTCACTTCCCTATGAAGCCGAAGGCAAAAACAACATCTGTCAAAGAGAAATATTTCCAGATCAGGCCTTCTACATCCAAGCAAGTTACATCAAAATAACAGGCCTTGCAGGCTTGGCATCCTGAGAGAGGTCTGTGCTTTAAAAGTATTTGGTAGCCATGATTTTTACTGCCTGTCAGCAGGAGATCAGTGGACAGATAACCTCAATGAGTAGCTGATTAGTCCATCCTTCGGAAGCCAACCCACAATATTGCCAGCCATGCCAATTATCTTTTTTTTTTTTTTTCTCTCTGTATGAGGATGTTGGAGAGGTACAGCCATGAATCTGAAATCCAGCTGTGTTTGTTCTGTCAGATTTCCTTCTGGCCTAATCAAGGAAAGATTATTTTGATTCACTGAGAACTTACTCAACCACATTTGATTCCTCAGTGTGAAGTGTACTGCATCACCTTAGACACTGCTGGAGAGAACTGCCCGGTTATGTCTAAACCAACAGACTTTATAAATTACTACATCCACTATATGTAAATTCCATTGATTAGCTAATTTTATTGCAGGGTGTATTGCAAAACTGTTGAGAAGACTGGGAACAACTGGGACTTCACAAGCATAGTGAGAATTGTCTCTCTTTAAAGATGAAACCTTTGATCTTCAGACCTGCCTGAAATGGGAGTCTGAGTTGGAGAAACCTGAATAAAGGTCAATTAAATAAAAAAAGGAAAAGGGGAAAATAGGTGGAAAATATCTACCATTAAATAACAATTAGAACTGACTGAAATTTGTAAGACATGTCTAAAGGTTATGCTGGAATCATGAATTTCCTTCTGATTTGCCCATCCTGGTTCAAATAGCAAGTTTCTTTTTTATTTTCTGGCACAGGCTGGTTGAAATGCTTTTCATCCTCTGTAGCTGGTAGCCCTTTTCTCTACAGTTGTTACCATTTCTTGGGCTTCTCTCCCATAGGTAGAATTATTTTTGCATACTTTTGGATTCATTAATGGCAACATTGCCTTTGAGACCCAACAGTTCTGTCTCTGCAAGCAAAAGATTTCCTTTGCAAAAATATCAGCTCCAGACAAATGCCAGCTCCTCCAGCACCTGTAACCACATCTCAGAAGATAGAATTTTTATGACATTTTCAGTTCTAAATCATCAAAGCTTCATAACCAGAATATTGCTTTCTCCTGGGTTTGTTTGGGTTTTTTTATACGATATAGAGTAATAGTTGGTTATGGAGAACTAAATAGTACATATTTATTTCACCCTGATTATAGCTGTAACACTTAAATTTTTTTTTGTAAATTTCAGAGATGGAAAATTATCTTATAAAATGCATGCAAGACTGACATTTAAAAAAGACTGAAATTTCCTATAAATATATGCAAACCATACAGGAAGTTCAAAAAAAGAAAAAAAAACACCAGAAAATTTGACCTTTCTTATTTTATGCTATAGATGTTAGGACATATGTATTTCTGGTTAAGAAAAAAGACTTCAAATAATGAGGAAAACCTTCCCAAGGTATTTAAGGGTTTATTTTTTCTCATAAGTCCAAAGGATGCAGAGCAATCTCTGAGCCAGGTTCTGAAATTCTTATTTGTTTCTTCAGAAAAGATACAATGCATTCCTTCTGCTTTTGCATTACCAATTGAAAGAGGAGTCAATTTCAGCACAGTATAACCATGAATGGATTGAAAAAGAATTTCGGAACAGAAAAAAACAAGGGATCTGACTAGCTGTGTGCAAATGCCAAGGGGACATGAAACCTTAGAACATATCACATTCAAATGCACATTCAAACCAGATAATTCAAATTTCATTAACTGGCCAAGATTTTAACATTTTTTGTCCCAATTCAAAGTGTTGATTGTAGCATACAACTACTGTCAAATAGAGATTTTAACATGGAATATCAAAAATCTCTGTTTCAGCTAGGAAAACCAAGCTCTTAACAGAAAAAAAAGCTCTCATTCTTGAGACTTTGGCAGACCATTGTCTATGGCAAATTGCTAATGGCAGTATTAATCTGTCCCCTGACAGAGGGATAGGCAGTAGGTTATCATTTCATCCCCACCAAAGAGCTTAAGTCAGGCCTCAGGTCATCTGTACATTTCTGGGTTCTTTTTTTTCACATAAAGAAAAGTCTCCCTAAAGATAAAAACAACTGGAGAATTTTAAGCACTTCCGTCTCTACATCATTTTGTGGAAAGGGTATCATGCCCACTAACCTCAAACACTTCTGTCCATTATTGCAGTAGAAGACATATGAATGTGTCAAAATCTGACCACATTTAATTTTTGAAAAAATTCATGTCAGTTTTACTAGCTCTTAGATAGCTTTTGTTTTCACTCTCAAGTTATCTCAAGTGCTAAATGTTAATCACATCTTTTTATTTTATTTTATTTTTGTTCCTTAATAATTTGCCACATTATCTGATTAGAAATATTGAAGCAGTTTAAACAAGTTACAGTACATGACTGTTAGAACTAACTATGAGGTGAATGTGAAATCTGAACATTCTTTGATAAAGATATCACAGCGTGCCATGGCCCAACTGATTTCAGGACTCATTTACTTGGTTTTGAATCACTTGAAAATTTTCAGGCAGTTTTGCCATCAAATCAAAAGGAAAAACTGCTAATTATTTTAATCTGTATAGAAATACTAACCTTTGGGATTTTCCATTGTCAAAATTGTTACAGACTGGATTTGTATACTCTGCAACACTGGATTTTATCTGCATCTTCTGAAGAAGCTAAGATCTATAAAACAACCATTTAAGAAGTCCTACATATTTTTAGACAACTTGTGTCTCAAAAAGATGTGAGATCGAACCATTAACTTATCCTTACTAGGTTATGCTAGGGTACCTCCTTTCTCTAACAGAAAAGTGAGAAAATTCAATCCTAAAAGAAATCACTTCCTTTGCTTTCATATTTCTCCTGTGAGTACTCTGCTGTCAGGTGCAGTGCTGGCTCATGTGCACTGGTGAGACCCTGAGGTCCTTCCAGAAAAGGAAGCCTCCTTGTCCTAATGTCAGACAGCTTGTTCATGGTAAAAATGTCCTTCACTCTATCACTACTGTTGAGCATCCAGAGTTAAGCTACCTACAGGTGTGTTGTCTAAAACTCATCATTATCAATTCTGTTCTCAAAATTGATCGTAAGAAATGTGTAAAACCTAAGTTTTTTTATTAGTTCAGGTGAGCTACCTTAACTCCCACAATGTCCTAGGTCTTGGCAGGCTGAGGTCACTGTTTGTGCATTCAGTAAATCTCAAAGGACAGAACAATGTAACTCTTATGTCCTCATAAGAGCAAGAGTTATTTTCAGAGCATACAAATATTTTCAAATGCCTGAGAAGGAAATGTGCCAATGCTGGAGCCCAGGAAGTTAAGTGAGAATTTAAATTATTATCTGGATTACTGACTGCACTGGTTGCAATCTGAAAAATGGATGCTCTCTACATAGCAAAGCAGTCTAAATAGCAGACACTCAGATTCTTATTGAACAATATTCAACTGCAAATTAAAATAAATTATTCGAAGGAAATATTGAGTTTTGGACTGCTCTTTCATCCTCTATTTTACCCAACAGGCTGTAATAACCTTTACTGCTGTTGGCAGAGACACCATGGTTTTTATCCCATGAAGGTAAGATTTGCCATTAAATGGAAAAAGAACTTGATCCTTCAGAAAAATTTGGCATATCTATAGTAATTCAAATGTTTGATGGCTCCAGAATTAGGAACTAGGCATTACTATAAAGCCTTTAGTCAGATATGGCAGGATAATTCAATGATGATACTCACAAGTGGAAAATTATTGAGAAATCCCACTCCATAGTCTAACAGGAAATAACTTGCACAAAGAAGCACCTGTTTTAAGAACTGCAATATAACATTGTCACAGTTTAAATTATTAACTGGAACTGAATTTGACACATTTCCTAGAATGTACTGTTCTTTCTTTCTCATGTTGTTTTGACATTAAAATATAATCATCTCCTAAAATAAGGGAGATGTTTGGTGCCTAGGAATACTGAAGCAATTTTGGGGTCAGAGGTGAGGGGGAGAATGGTGATAAATATCCATAAAGGGATTTTCTTTTCAAAATCATAGTTTTACTGGACCAGCTTAAAGGGTAAATAAATGATCTTGCCTTTTCCTGAACTTTCTACAATTAAGACTTGGTGAAAGTCTCCAATAGTTTTAATTTACAAGCACATGCAACATAAAGTCTCTGAATCCTGAAGTTTTAAATATTCTATCTGGCATGTCTCCTGCAATTTGAGATTTAATTTCCAACCACTAACTGTGGCAGCTCTTACTGCTTTAGGCACTGACATGAAAATCCAAGGAATGTATCTTCTGCCAGAAAAGGCTCTTATCCTATAATGATTGTTCATCATTATGGTATTTTTATGCTACTGAATATGGCATATTCTTTTTAATTAATATTTGGACTCCTGAAATATAGTTTTCATCTGTGACTCATTTAAAACAATGTCTCTTCATTTAATAAAATAACATTCAGATTCAACTTGTATTTAATACCTACAAATAAAGCATTAAAGCCTCCAGGCAATGATTGAAATCAGGGTGGTAACAGAAATGCCTTGAACTTTACAATCTGATCTGGAGTTTTATCTGAAGGAAAGCAAATTAGGATTGTATCACACTATATCAGCTGTGACTCTCTAGCTATTAGGCACATTTTTGTCTAAAGTTGAATGGGTACCTAGCTTAGATAAAATAATGTCGAAACTGACTTTTTGTTTAGCATTAAAATTAAAATTCTTCAAGCAACTTATCTACTCTGTCATCTCTAAGTTATATTGAGAAGGCCACGAGGAAAAGATATTATTGTGAAATTTCCTAAAATCTTAACGAGCAATTTTTTTAGGTAGTTCTAAACATTTCTCTTACTCAAGTTCAAGTGTTTTTATTCAGATTACTGAATACTTCCTTGAAGAAAATATCTAAATTATTTAATGTTGTATTCAATCATGCTTTAAATCAGAGTTCTTTGAAAAACTTTCATGTTGTCGCTAAAGATGAATAGATCACATGGACACAGGTCGAGGTGTGGTGAAGAGAAGAGAAAGTTTATTTTTCCCCCCAGGATTTATACGCTCCTGACCACGGCCGGGGATTGGATGGTCAGGATAACACTTTCTCACTGCACTGGCCATGAGAGATGTCCATCACAAGACGTGTAACAGAAAGAATGTACACATATCTATGTTTACAGTTACTGTCCTGAGAAAGTCTTTAGAAAACCATGTCGGCAAGCTCAGAAGGTGAATTTTCAGGGCAACACTCTCAATTAAGCGTTTATCCTGTATTAACTCTAATTCATATTTTACTAACATTACTGAAATATGCCTAGCAACATTTTTTCCTAATCTTCTATATTCTTCTTCTTTCCATATAATGTACAGCATAAGGTGCCAGAAGTTTTCCATTAAAAATGGAAATGCCAGGACATGCCAGCACCTCAACCTTTCTTAGTGTTGGACCATCTGAGCCTTTCCTCTCTTAATTAAAGAACGTGTGCTCAGCATTGTAATGCAATCTGCCTTGATGCTCCTCATTCAGTGAAACCCTCACAACTCCTACTAGAAAAGCTGCAAGGAAGAAGTTTAACTTACCTATTACCTTTTTCTTGAAATTTTGGAAGGCAGACTCTCATGATTTCTGCATCTCCAATCACAGAACAAAACAATAGAGATGCTGCTGTTCTGGTAAATTATTGGCAAACTGGCAGCTGGAGAATGCAGACAAGATGTTTATAAAGCACTTCAGCAAAAAATAATAGCACTTCCACAGTGGAAAAACACTTCAATATTATGTCATGTATCTTACCTATTTATTTTTAATAGTATGGTCTACTGTATTAGCTAAAGAAGAAGCAAGTGTACTGTGTATAGAGTGTTGCTTATGTACTGTATCAAAATGGTAAAAAAAGTAGTAATTTAATATAATTTCCTGAAGAACCAGGACTAAATTCATCACACTGTCCTAATAACTTTTCCAAGCTGATTCCTGACAAAATTAACAGGAGGCAAAGACATCATAAAGACATTACATATCTACAAACTTTACAAAGTTAGGCCAGTAATAGGGAGGACAAATCTTATTGAAGATCTTTCATTTACATAAAAGAAACAGTTGACAAAACTACTAGTTCTGCTGCTTATGTAGCAACTTTTTGATGTTTGATTATCAGACTTCAGCGAAGTGATATGAAAACACCAAATATCTCAGTGTCTAAGCATGCAAATATTTGAGTGCTGAAGTTCTCTTACATATCAAGTTTAGAAATTTAGTATTTTATGCACATGGTGTGTCACGTGTTTGAAGTTGAATGAGGAATTTTACTGGCACTCATATCTTAATATATTACATAATTTTTAAATCAATTAAAATGCTAGGGTAAACAGTTGTCCTTTAAATAAATATCCTTATAGGATATGCTTTATATTCAGAAATATCACCATGATTTCTACTGGTTGAGAAAGAGGAATTTATCAAAGTAATTGATTAACAGAAATGATGTGGTCTCTTCTGTAACCACTGTGCATTTTTATGTCCTTTAAGCAACACAGTGGTATTTTTGTGGAAGATCATTATCTGTGCTTACAGAACATCACAGGAACGTGCAGCTTCAAGGACTGATGGGTCATAACTATCAGATTAGGGTACCGTGGAGATCCTTCTGATGCCTACTCCTGGTAGCCTTACGAAGTTCTGTGTGCAAAGGATTTAAATGAAAAAAAGAGCATGGACATCGCAGTACTGAACCACACATAAGAATTAATTAATTTTAGGCAGAGTAGATTCTCCTCTCACCTGAGGTAGTTATTATGAGCCAGTATTCAATAATTTTATTTGTAACTGAGAACATCAATTAACTGCAATTTATTTCTCTCAGAACAGACACTTGTATTTAAAAGAAAATATTGATTGATAATAGAGAGCTTGACCTCAAGGGATTACCAGTGTTCAGATGTTTTCAAGCCACAACCCTAAAGTAAAAAGGGAAATATAAAAATAAACTGATAAAATTTTTGTAACTCTTTTTAGTCACTTCAAAGAAACACATATAATCTAGTTCCATGAAATTTCTGATAGATAAATTATATATTAATAATTACAGAAGAAAATTAATAACCAGAAAAAAATTCAAGGCCCCACAATACAAGATATTTTGAGACTTGTCCCATTGTGAGCTACTGTTACAAGATGAAACTCTTTTCAAACATATTGTCGGAGCCACATAATAAATATTTAATCCAAGAGAGAATTTACCAAAATACGGGATTATATGGAAACTATGTGAAATGTACACAAGGCAAGGCCACTAAAACATAAGCTTCTTGTCTCAGCAAGATTTTTCAACCTGGCCTAAATCTGGTATCCTGACACTGATTCCTTAAGTGGAATCTATCCAAAGGAGGATCTGGGCCACAGATTTTAGTCTTTTTCCCCTCAATATAGAGAAATTTTATGTACCTGTAAATCTCAACAGCAAAATTATTAAGACTAAAGTTTGTTCAAAAGATTCATATGAAGTTTGTCACTCAGTGGTCTACAAAAGAATGTCTTCACAAATTTCATATGGCGTTCTTGAATACAGACTACTGAGAATTGAGACTGGTTTGATTTTATCTGTAAGCATATTGACCACTTCTGATAAAAACCCAAGAGGCTAGCTAAAGACTAAAAACACCTTCTGGGTGATACAAAAGCTCTTCAGATTGTGAGGAGCATTAAACTTTTATATAACGTTTGTGCTTGAATTTTCCCCTGACCCCTATTTTTATCTCTGGAAAAATATGGTGATTGACTCATCTGTAATATGCACTTTTATTATGCACCTTATGAAGGTTTAAATGACATAATGCACTTCAAAGCAGCTTAGAAAGATCTATTTTTTCTTTGGCAAATACACATATAAATAATCTTGTGGGGTCTGATTTAACCTTTTGTATTCAAATCCTGATGCATCAGAGAATGAAACACAGATCACAACTGGCAAAAGTACACATCTAGGATAATTGGATTATTTTAATTATGTTCATTATGATTCCTCATAAATCTTTCAAAATTACTACTAAAAATATGTACCATAATAGAGAAATAATCTGTTTTCAGCTGAAAAAAATCATGTTGTACTGTATGTAAAATGAAACTGCATAGCATATTTATCATTGGTCATTCACAACTAAAAACAACTATATTTTGCTATCCAGTTGATTAGGTTTTAGGTATTTAAGACTTTTTTTAATTTTAAATTATCTTTTAAAAAAATCTTCACATTTCTTTGATTAATAGATAAATATATTATTTCACAAGACTTGTATTAGAATACTCATAGTTTCTTTAATCTTCTCCAGTTTTGGGCCTAAACTTGTTCCCATTGAATTTAATATGTTTCATCTAATGAATTTTTCCTCCCAGGTACTTAAATCATTATTCTCACAACTCCCCGAGTGTAGCTCAAATCTTCTTGTACCTGACTGCACGATTTAAATTTCAATCTCCATTGAAAGGTAGGGCTCACAAATCAGTCTTTTTTTTTTCTAACCTCACATTTTTCTTTTCTTTAATTTTTAGAGTCCTGCAAATCTTCCAAGGCTGACAAGACCTCTGTGGAGCAAATATAAGGCTAGCAGCAGTAGGCTGCTTTTTTTCTTTTTTCATTGCCTTCTGTAGGCTTGAAGTCAAAAACAATTTATGAGCCACAGGCTGTACACTCCAGGTCTAAATTCCTACTGGAGTGGGAGTCTGAGCCCTTTCTCAGATACCACCTTGCCCAGCAGGCAAACGTTCTCACACCTGGTTGCAGCCTGAACTTGTTAGAGGGTCTCATGCACACAGATTCTCTCTTGCATCATTCCTCTGGGTCAGGCAAAGATTCTCAGGCATAGAAAAATCTACTACAACCCAGTTTACCAGCAAAAAGATTGGATACAGCACTTCTGAAGCTTACCTGATGGCAAGGAAAGAGTCAACAATAGCAATGTTTGGAGAGTGTCATGGCAAAGACTCAGGGGGCACAGACCCACTTGCTGGTCCCTGTTTTGTTGCACAGGTCACCTGTTACAGCTGTGTTACATCTCTGTGCCTGTGCATTCTGGATTTGCTGTGGTAAGGGACAATTTGGCCAATTGCTAACTCTGGGTTAAAGAAACACTATCCAAAATGATGTCTGCAGTTAAAAGGCTTCCTCACACAGAATGCTTGTGTTATACAATTCCCCTTATGCACTCCAGAATTTTTCTTTCTAAGGATTACTGTTTATTAATCTCACTATTTTTTATTTCGGTATTTTGAGGTCCTCCAAATCTGAGGGAAAAGAATCAATTGCAGCTATTACTTTATAAGAGAAATTAACAATTATAGCAAGAAAGAAACCAATTGATCTCAGAATGTTCTTTGTATACAGCTATTACAGCATATTTATTGCCTGGCTGTCTTGTCATATAGACAGACAAGCTCTTAGACAAGGTTAAAATAAATTGTGAACAGTCCTGTCACCATTCAAATTAGAGAAATATTAGGAAGCAATTTTTGTCTCATTTTCTATTTTCCAATTACAGATTCTCAAATTAATTTGCACTCTTCCACTTCTTAAAATAGAAAGTTTTTTAAATACATACCAAAAATTGGCACGTTTTCCATGAAACTTTACTTAGAATCTTATTCTTTCAAGGTATTGTTATAAATATTTACTACTTAAAAATCCCTTTCTTTGTATATTTAATGTTTCTGATATTAAATTTGTGTTCCCAATGTAAACTTACTTTTGTGCTTGCCAAGGGAACACCCACAGTTCAGATGAAAAAAGCTTGTTCCCTTGTCTGCAGGTCTTCACTTCTCATTGTCCTGTATACAGCTGAAAAATATCACAAGCTAGGAAATGAAGCATGAAAATAAGAAGCATGAAAATGTTTTCTGGGGTGTTTTAATCAATGTAAGAGTGCAGGAAAAGAGGCTACTATGAATTGGTGAATTGCAAGAAATTTATATTTTAGTTGCTTCCTTCCATCCCTTGCCACCATACCACTGTGACATCAAATTTATTACTGGTAAGAGAAATAGGAAACCCTTGTCCTCCCCACTTGGCAGTTTCTCACAGCATGGCATATGGAGCCTACCTAAAGCACACCTGACACAGACCAAGCATCATATGTAGGAACATTACCTTCCTCCAGTTTTACTTTTCCCTGTGTTTCCGTTGAGCTGCACAGGTCTCACTTCTGAAAGGAATTTTAAAAAGTAATTCAGACTTCAGAACTTAACCTATTTTTGGCCTTCCTGGTGAGACCATCAAGAACTGTGGCCATTAAAGAGTGTCACATAAAGATAGGAAACAGGGACAAGAGGTGAACCATACTTTGTCTTCTTTCCTAACTGAAGGGAAATAATTATATTTTTGCAATGCATGTGGCAGTATTAGTCTGGACTGACACAAACTGGACCTAATGGACTAACCACAGGTGACTCCATGGTACACATCCGGGCTGAAGTCTGTGGTGTTTTGCAGCTGGAGCTCCCAGAGGGATCAGCCTTCCACTGTCCACTCACACGCTGTGGCTGTGACGTAACTTTGAAGGCTATAAATACATCCTGCTAGACTGACCGTGTGACCATGTGTTTTTCACCAACATAAGCCTAAATACATTCTTTCATTCTCACAGTGCCTAACAGCAGCTAATTAAACGTTTAAACACCAGTCAGGACATTTTATCCTGTCAAATTCTTGATGCTGAGTTTTGCAGTTCTGGCAACACCACTCACCAGAGGCAGATGTCTCCTATGGAATTTGCTCTCATGTGCTTCTTGCTAGATCCCAGTTTTACTGACCTTCAGAATGCAACATAAATCATCACATATTGTTTTGTTTTCATTTGCAGCCTTTTGGGAGGTTTTGTGTTTCATCCCAAAGCAGCTGCAGCAGTTCTGTGAAGTGTATTGATGTTACTGCTGTGTTATTTTTAAGCCATATTAGTGTTTTGTGGAAGCAGCTGTCTAAGTAGTATCAGCTATAGAAGTAATGAAAAAAATAATTAAATATGATTTTTGCTATAAAGATATCATGAAAATCTTAACAGATTTGAAGACTGCCTTTAAATGTGACTCAGTATAGCAAGTTTCTAAAAGTGATGTTCTAAAACTATTTCCTGACAAACTAGCAAAAATTTAGAAGCTGGACCACGTTATAGTGTCTAGCAGTTTAAAATTTTATTTGTTAAATTTTCTGCTAGAAGTTGGACCACTGCCAAGGCATGAATAAACACCTGCCAAAGCCTCTCTCCCTCCCAAGAGCTCACTGAAATGGTGGTAGGCAGCCTTGCAGCTACACATGCATAAGAAAAAATTGTTTATGACTGTGCTGTTTGCCAGTAGCTGTTCATCCTGCACTAGTGTACTATTTGAGTAAATTCAACCCAGAGATGGTTTCTTTTGAAAAAAAGATTTTAAAATCTTTTGAATTAAACTGTTTTTTTCTTGAGAACAGAAACTTTTTTTACACAGCAGAGATACTAATTTGGTAAAATGTATTTCTTGTTTGTTACTCCTCTGTTTTCTTGAAGACACACAAATATACAAATTGTCTTGTTGTTGTCAGGAATTTAATAATCTGGCCTCTCTGGTGGGTTTGCTCTGCAGCATTCAACAAACAGCTGTTGATATGAAAAATGAAATAAAATGGCAAAACTGCAGTGGAAATCCTTTCTGATCTAAGAATCATTGTGGCAGGTAGTAACCAGCTGCAGTTTCCAGCACACCTCAGTGGTCCTCATCTAAACACATCAGAAAGACAATATGCCAGTTCAAATTCCACTACAAAACACAGTTTGAGGGTCTCACTTCAGAGGTTTACAAGTCCTAATTAAAAAAAAAAAAAAAAATGGAAATAAGCCAACAAAAACCCTGCATTCTCTCTCATAATTCGGGACAAATGTCTACTGTAGTAAACACAAAATCAACGGACCCTTCAAGCAAAAAGTGCAGTGCTCTCTTGCAACAGAATGGGTGTTTCCAACATGAGAGATCTTCCATTTGACCCTTATGATGAGCAGCCCTGGTTCATAAATAAGGAAACATCTTCATCTGATCGTTTGTCACATGAACAGAAGACATTTCACTCACTCCACCTGGTAACATTGCAACACAGAACACAATGGCAGATTATGCTTTGTTCTCAATGCAGAATTCAGGCTGAAGAGATTCAGTGTTTCAACAAAACCTGGCCATGGTGCTCAAAATAATCTGAATCTTATTTCATGCCTTTTTAAGACTGTGATGAATTGCACACACTAAACAAAACTTATGTTATTTTTTTCTTTGAGACTGTTTGGCAACCCATAATATTATTTCATGTCTCTATTTTTGCACTTGAAGCTCAGGTAAGAAAATGGCCTTTAAGGGAAAAAAAATCTGTAAAGTTTCCCATTGATAGATAAAAAGAAACTTTTTTCAATATCAGGACTGGTAGGTTGAAATGTGAAGTGAATCAGTCAGAGCACACTCCTTCCTTTTGCCAGGGTGCAGAACTTCTAAGGTAAAGCCTTTAAGGGGATGTCAGGAAATGTTTATCCCAGTTACACAATCCATGAATACAGAAGACATCAGCCATTGGGAGCTGTTGGGCTATGGGTACATTCTGTGCAGAGATCTTCACTAGGAGAGAAAGATGAATTGTCAGATGAATTCCATGTGAGCTTACAGTCAGGGCTGGGTAAGGTTCAAGAAAGATTTGAGGTGAAGGTTTGTCATAATTTTAAACCATTTTCATTGAGATTTTTTCTGATCTGCACATGGAGAAAAACTAATAACTTGACTCTGCCTTTAATTCTTATTCCCCAACAGGTTTCCATCACTAGTTTTAGAAAATTAAATTAATTAAATTAACTCATCTGCTTCCTTACTGCAATGGTGAAATGTGAAGAAATCATAAGTAACAAAAAAGGAAGGTCATTCTATCTGAGCAAAAGACACTATGTAAAAAGACAGAGTCCATACATTACAAATATCTGTGCTTCAGTAATCACTTGTGAGTTGACTCCTCAGAAGTGTCGTTTTTAATTATTCAATAAAGAGTAAGCAGTACTGATATCTAAATATTTTTGTAAAAATATATCTTTACTTTTATATTCTAAAAGTAAACTTGTATGCAACATTTCAGTTAGTTACAGAAATCTTTCAAGTGAGTATAGTATAAGCAAATGCTGTTAAGCTAAAAGCAAAATCAGTGTCACATCTGTGTGATACTGTGTGTTCTTTAATGTGCACTGGCCTTCCAGGCTGAAAGTGCAAAATTAAATTATTTAGAGGCCACTAGGAATGAAATTTTCAAAGATGTGTAAATCATTTGAAAATTTACAGTCAGTAAAATTCATATGACATAATCTGTATATGCATGGGTACAAAAAAGCATGTTTATGACCCTGCACGTGTTCCTGACAAACATAAATCAGGTTCAGAGCAGAAGCCAGGTAGATACATTAGTATTACACTGTGTTTCACCTTGCCTATCCTGTCAGAACAGCCTTGGCTCACAACACCCCAACACCCTGCTGGTCTGGTTGGACACAAGCACAGGCAGAGAAAGAGACTCTGTGTCAGCACACACATTCAGCACTTTGGAAAACTTTGGCCAAGGCTTACACAGCTCCCAGGTGTCTTTCAAAATGCATTCCCATGTGGTGCTTGAGTGCCTCCCCAGTCTCCTGTTGCCCTTTAGCCAGCAGTGAAGTTATTCTGTAGGGATAAACTTACTCTTATCTCTCTCCAGACCTGCCATTGGTAGGCAAGGAAGCAAATAGCAGCTATGGGTGTGCTGTGGACACAATCCAGCATTACACTCGCACAGAATGTCCCAGGTTTGGGGTTATACGAGGTTCCCATGTGTCCAAAGGAGTCTTCAGTAGGTTGTTATCATACCAATAATAATTTGTAAAAAGAATGTTGGCAACTAATTTAGGTATTTATCATAATTCATAAAAATGAAAAAAAAAAAAATACCCACAGATAATTAAGTAAAGGAATGTTTTATTTATACAGTTTTTGTCAACGAAAATATATTTGACCATGAAACATAAATTGCATTAGAGATCAGTGTTCATCTGTTTGAATAGCCATTAAAAGGCTTATATAATGCACAACAGGAAATTAAAACTTAATGGAGGACTTCTAACTTTTCCTGATGCTCAAGAATTGTTCAGGCCTATATTTAATAGATATTCAGCCATAAACAAAGTATTCTTTTCTTTTAAATCAATCTCCACTCAAGATCTAAGATGAGGCACAAAGTTGTTCAGTGTAAATTGCTGTAGCATAAGATGATAAGAAGGAAAGTATGAATGTTCTTGGTTTTGATTTCGTGGCCCTGCACAAATACCATTCTCATAAACATATCAGTCTCTCAGCTTATGGTTATTGTTCTGAGATAATATTATATGACAGGTCCAGATGTTTGAAGCTTGCAGAAATTCACAGGATGGGAGCAATAAATTATGCTAAAGGACATATTTAATTCAATTGATATTGTATCTGGCACTGTCAAAACTATGGAATTTTTTTTAAGTGCTCCAGCAAACTTTGGAAGTGAAGTGTGTGAAGCAGAGGGCATTGTTGCAAAGCTCATATTCTTTCTATCTGTTAGTCAGCAATCTCTGTATTGCATTGCTATCATATGTTGTATTAGTCTAGATTTTCCTAGTCTTGAAATGATTAGCACAAAATTCTTTATGAAAAAATTCACCCATGTTGTGCAGACTCAGGCTCTTTCATCCCATTCTGAATTTCAGAAATCCAGCACAAACCTTTGAGAGCATGGTATAGTCATTGTCTGTTGCACCAAAACCACCTTTTCTAAAGAATATGTTGTATATCTATTTCCTATTCAGTCACCCTTTATGGCAAGTTAATCCATGAAGACCATTCATCCAGTAATTATTGACCTAAGTATATTTTATATACCTGTGCATTGTGGCACCATAAGACAACAATTGCAGATTTTTTTGTTACTAGAGCTGTAGAGCTATTAAAAGTAAGCTGCTTGTTTTTTCAAGCAATGAAAATGATTATAGGCAACTTTCAGTATGCCTCCTAAGACATAACTCTTCTTATATAAAAACCTGTATATGTGTATATATTTGTCTGTTTCAAGTTCTGTCAGAAATAATGGCTTATTGTATTGCCTGAGCCACATGCATGCCAGGAGGCATGAAAAAGGAGTCTTACTTTGATGGTGGTGATCTTGCCAACAATCATCAAACTCTGTGCTGTTCTAACCTCTTCAGTCTCAGCATATGAAAGGCTCAGCTCTATCTTACAACTGGGACATTTAACAGCACCATTTGACAGACTTGTTTACATTATTCTTCCATCTGGAGGGATGGGTATTATAACAGATCTTTTCCA
Organism: Poecile atricapillus; assembly: GCF_030490865.1. Classification (NCBI taxonomy): domain Eukaryota; kingdom Metazoa; phylum Chordata; class Aves; order Passeriformes; family Paridae; genus Poecile; species Poecile atricapillus. The sequence continues at coordinate 149,423,824 of NC_081249.1, read as the reverse complement.
CTACCTTTAGAACTGAAAAAAATATCTCATCAGACCCTATCTCCCCGAGTTCATCTCCTTCCTTCTTGTATGAAATGGTATTTCCTCTTACAGCTTACTCTTCTCATTCACTAGTTAAATAATACACGAAAGACAGTGAATTGAAGAATGGCAAATCCAGTTTATTATTCTGCACAGCTTCTTAGCTGCCAGCAGGTCTGCTGATATTTTTAAAGTACTTGTGCATAAGGCCTTAATGCAGATCACTCAGAAGAGCCTGGATATTTACCTGGCTCAGAATCAAACTGTTCTATTTTCTTCAGGGATGAGTCAGGCACCATCAGAGGCCTCTGACTTACTTCAGTTCCTGCAGTACTTTGTAAAGGATGTGATATCAAGGACTCCTTTAGCAATATAAATAGTATTTGGTATTTAGAGTTATCCAAGACTGTGCATTCTCTATCAACTTTTTTTCATAAAACTTAAAATTCCTTATCTACTGAACAGCCCATCCCTCAAATCTGTACCTCTCCTGTTCAGAGAAAAGTCTTTTGTGTGAGAGAATGTCAAAAGCCTTAGAGAGTTCTAAGTAAATGGCATTTGTGTCATTGCCAGATCATCAGTGGCATTCATTTCCTAGCTTGTATAAAAAAAAATAATAGCTTGAGTTTAGTTTCTATTCCAAGACGTAAATCATTACACTACAATATTGCTTAAAAATTGAGACTGACTCATTGAAATACTCTCCCAGTTTCTCCATGAATCAATAATTTCTCACTGAGACAGTTGTGCAACAAAACTTGTGGGGAAAACAGGGAGACCTGATTTCTCTAACTTAATTCTGAGACTTGATGTCACAATACAGAAGTTCTAAGCTCAAGATACATCATACCTGCAAGTAGGCAGGCATCATACCTCCATTAGTCAGTTTTCCACTCATAAAACAGAAAACAGATATATTTATTGTAATGTGTCTTAGACAATTTCATGTTGTTTTGCTATTTATTATTTTCCCTTTTGTTACTAAGCAATAATTTTCCAGAGTATATCTTGGAATCTGCTTCCATTTTAAAATCATCCATATTTCCAAAGATAATTATTCACCCTTCAGAGACTAGTTTTAGTATTGTTTTAAGCATGCTGCACTGATTTTCAGTAATGAACTTCACTCACATGCAATGTGACTACATTTATTTTATCTAAGCACCTTCAACCTGTTACTTATGTATTCACAATCATTGTTCCGTATCCTTTTGCAAGAATCTATATAATAAATTTTTACATTATATTTAATGCTTGAAAATGGAAACAGAAAAATAATTCATTGCTTTTTCAGTACCAACTGTACTTTTCACACCTGTCCTGGTAAATGAATATTCCTTTTTCTTCCTCTTATAGGAAACTTCTAGAAATTTGTTACATCATATGCTATTTCTTATCTTTGTGTTCTGGGGAAATAATTTCCTACTATACTAGCATGATCCCTACTTTAATTAAATGACAGCCCTGCTTCACGTTCTGTCAGTTTGCCTTCCCAAAGACCTTTACGTATCAGCTTCTCATGTTCTCTAAAGGTGGTTTCTCAAGTAGTTTTTGAGAGATATGTTTTCTTATGACTTCTTTACTTTGGAATAATAAACTATTTCAGTTCACGATTAATTACATTTAGATTAGCATCAATTCTTTCCCAAAGAAGCAATCCCTCCATTGGCATTGGCATCACCTTCAGCCCTTTGGAGCCCATGAGATAGATCATTAAGTACTTTAAGATTATTCAATAGGGAAGAATGAAATCTCTTGTATCATCTTGAAGTTGTAGAAATGGTACCAGTCTAAAGTGAAATAGATTTCTACAAGCAGTTTGTATATTACATTCTTCTTACCAAACTATGAAACCCTATTCCTCTTAAATTCACTGTGTTAATATGCTGAACAAGATGGAGCTCAATATCCTCTCTGATAACCCCTGACATATCTCAGGGAAATTTCATGAGAAGTTTTTCTTCCCTTCTGTTTATGAACAATATGGATGAAAAGGGGGTTTAAAAAACAATGACTCTACAGACACTGAAATACTACTTTTACCAAAAAATAAGACTAGGAGTTCAGTCTCTATGTTCCACAGCAAGCTGACTATTCTATCACCTTGCTATCTGGGGAATACACTGGCCATCAGAGAAAATCAGAAGTTATATCCAGGTCCAAATGGCCATATTTTCACACACATGACTTTCTAGTTACATCCGGTCAAGAGGTACCATTTGCTCTTTTACCAGGGAAAAGCCACCTTCTGACTCACAGTTCAAGGATCATAACTTCCGTAGCAGCAGATTTTCTTGCTCTTTCCTATGAGCTACTCTCCTCCCGTATACCTCACATTGCCTTAGCAGCATTTCTGAGGCATAGGCTGAGGAAAGCTATGGAAAAAACACCACAACATCCCACTCACTGCCCCCACCTTGCCCTAGGCTACACGTTTCTTCAAGTCTCTGTTCTGACGGGCAAGCCTATTCCAACTTCTCTGGTAGAAGGTAATTACATAGAGGTAACTATGCAATTAATTAACTGTTTCTGAGCTAAGCAGATGGAGAATGTGCATTGATGTGGACATGTAAACAAACACATACCTATCTCAATATGTGTATACACAAAGGAGATGTACGCACATTTTTTATATTGCAGAACTCCTCCTTGAATGCCAAAGAATTCTCTACTCTGAAGTCAGGTCTACCTCAGAGCATGCACTGATGACAACCATTTAGAGGGAGCCCTGTTTTACTGTCCTCTGCCTTTTCTACAATTATGAGGAAATGAGTTTTTCAATATGTTTTGTGAGGCTGTTTTTCTTGCAAAGCTCTATATAAGTGTTTTCGCTCTGTCACTTTAACATCCTAATTCTTTTCTGCAATTTTTTTCTATTCCTTCACTATGAAACATGTCCTAGTTTGATGATCAGAGGATTTAGAGTACATAATGGAAGAAAACCAAACCACAACACCCTTTTTAAATGCTGCTAAATTAACATTATTTGTTTTGAACTGAATTGTCACCAACAGACTACTTTTCAATCAGTTTCTTTGTACCTCCCTGAAATCTAGGTGTCTGTGACAGTAGATATGTTTCTCTGGGATGTAGACTGTTTCCTACCTTCTCTGTTTGCAAATGGAGATTAAATATTTGTGGATTTGATTTATCTTGCAGCTCAGCAAGTAAGATGCAGTCACCTGTATTTGCAGCTGTGTTCCTTTAGGTTGCAAAATGGATGGAATTCATTCTGATTGTAATTGCTTTTTCTTCCAAACATGCACATCTTTGCACAGTATTATTAGGACCTTTTATTAGGCCTGAATTGACTTCTAGTTGAAGATGAAGAAATTATTCATTTGGACAAATTTATTATAGTAGATTGTGATTTTTCTTGCCTTCAGTAATCAGGCTCCACTTTTCTGCACCAAACAGGCAGTTCCCACCAAAGCTGATAATAACTGCAACTATTCAGGCTCTTTAAAACTCAGGTTGTCTTATCTAATATGTTTCTGTTTACCTCCACTACAGTAATTAAGAGCTAGATCCTCAAAGATAACCAAGCACCAACATGAAACTGGTGAAACATCAGTGTCTAAATATTTTTTACAGATTTTTATTATAAATGCAAACTCACATGTTTCAAAAACATCTGTGCTTCCAGCAGTCATTTGACCCCCCACTTTCAGTCTACCAGCACTAAATAGGTCATTCAAACCTTCCTGTAAGTGATAAAAAACATAAAGAATTCATTTTTTGGAGGCCAATACAACCCAGTGTTTTAATATAGCATCATTAGTGAGACAACAGACCTTAGAAATCAGAATTTCCCTCAGGAAATTCTGATAACTTTACCTTAGCTCTTGGATTGGAATGGGTCTTTTCATTCGTTAATATTTTCTGTCATAATTAATTTGAACATATTTGAACAAATTACCCCACAAACACCGCTATCTGGCTATGAAATGAGAAAATATGAATATGCCTAATTTATGATGGTAAATGAATTTCAGCTAACTGATTGTTGATTCTACACAGGGGCCTCTGGGTTCATGTGTGTAGTGCTGTAGGGGCAGATGCATCTTGCTGTTGCATGAGTATGTACTCCACTGATTCATGAAATAAACATGCAAAATTTCCTTTAGTCCCTCCCAGTAAGTCTGTATCTGTTTGATAACCAGGGCTCAGAACTTTCTCCCTTCTCAATCATGTTACTCCAGTCTTTCCAATTCATTCACTGGTTCTACCACAGGAAAACAGGCAAGCAGAATTTTTTTCCTTTTTAAGCTCTGCATGCACAACTTACATGTTTGCCCAAGACAGCTGAAGTTAATGAAGAGTTACATATCAAATGGCAAGATATTGTAGTGGCTTTGACCATGGCTGGATGCCAGGTGCCCAAAGTCATTTTACCTCTTCCCCTCCTCAGCTGAAGAGGAGAAGCAAAAATATAATTAAAAGTTCATGGGTTGAGATAAGGACAAGAAGAGATCACTCACCTATTACTATCACAAGCAAAACAGGCTCAACACTTGGAAATTAATGTCATTTATTACCAATCAAATAAAAGTAGTGTAAAGAGAAATAAATCTTCACACACCTTCCACCACCCCTCCCTTCTTCCTGGGCTCAAATTCACTCATTATTTCTCTACCTCCCTCCAGTGTTGCTGGGGGACAGGAAATGGGGGTTGCAGTCAGTTTAGTCACGTTGTCTCTGCCTTTCCTTCTTCCTCAGGGGAGGAGTTCTGAACTTTGCAGTTCTTCATGAACTGCTCCAGTGTGGGTCACTTTTCCATGGAGTGCAGTCCTTCAAGAACAGGCAGCTTCAGCATGGGGTCCCTGAGGGTTACAGGTCCTGCCAACAAACCTGCTGCAACATGAGCTTCTCTCCCAGCAGGTCCACAGGTCCTGTCAGGAGCCTGCTCCAGTGTAGGCTTCCCATGGTGTCACAGACTCCTCCAGGTATCCACCTGCTCCTACATGGGCTTCTCCACAGACTGCACATGGATCTCTGCTCTACCATGGACCTCTATGGACTGCAGGAGCACAGATGTCTGCACCATGGTCTGCACCAGGGGCTGCAGGGGAATCTCTGCTCTGGTGCATGGAGCAGCTCCTGCTCTTCATTCTGCATTGACCTCAGGATCTGCAGAGCTGTTTCCTTCTCATATTCCCACTTCCCTCTCCAGCTGCTGCTCTGCAGTGGTTTTTCACCCTTCTTAAATAGACTATCAGTGAGGCACTACTATGGATGCTAACTCTGAAACAGAGAGCTGTAGAAATTGCAGGCCGCATAGCTTCTCAGTCTTGCCTGAGAAAGTGGCCTGGAAAATTTTAAGGAGGATTTAAAACAATCCTCAGAGACAGAAAACAGCCTTGCGGGTGCTGTTTGTCTGTTCCTTGTTTTCTTTGCAGGAGAAGGTCGGGGGGTGGTGTACCCCACTAACCAATGATGGTGATGTAGTAGTTTGCTAACCAATAAGAGTTTCCTTTCTGTACTTTCCACGTATCGGTCTATAAAAAGACCTGAAGCAATAAACTGAGAGAAATTCTCCTGATCGACTCCAAGAGAGTCTGTGTCATTCGTTCTCGCCGTTCCTAATAGAGCGACACACTACCACCACCACTCATGGACTCAGGCTGGGTCTGTCTTGGAACAAGCTGGAATTGACTGTCAGACAAAGCTCCTGGCAGCCTCTCACAGAAACCACTCCTGTAGCCCTCCTGCTACCACAGCCTTGCTACACAAACCTGATGCAGATATACCCTCTGCCAATTGTACAACTGGGCTAAATTCTACATATCCTGATTTGGGCCACTCTCAATGGGAAACATACCTCCATGAACTGCAGAATTTAACTCACAATAAATTCAAGGTTTCTTTTATTTACAGATAAATGTATATGACTTTTTTAAGGTGATAGATGTTTTACTTGTCCCATAAAGGGCATTTCTACCTCTATGACCAGTCAGATGACTCCAATCATCTCTCAGAATTGCATTCAGCTTAAATTATTTTGAAACAAGTTCTTTTGGAAAATTTGAGATTATCTGACTGAATATAGCTTTCTTAAAAACCTCTCATTCTCCATCTGCACACTTTCCCAACTTTTAAAGGAGGATAGCAAACAGTACAGAGGAAATTCTTTGCTGATGACAAAGGTGCAGTAGCTTTCCCAATTCCCTCTCCTCCTCCGTCATTCCTTACAGGTTGATCTTTACAGCAGGTCTAATACATTAATTTAGTCTCCTTTTAGCTCTGGTAGCCTCACTGCCACATTTTTGGAGAAAAACTTCAGCAGCTACAGCTGCCACATTTTTGTGTGTTTGGTTTTACACATCCAAGTAGATTAATATTTCCTGGAACCTCTCTTATGTGTCAGAACTTCTTAAATATTGTGCAGTAAAAGTACTATCACTCAGAGCCACAAAACATTTTGTTATTAATTATTTGTGCAAGCTGGGAAAAAATTATGCAAAGACAGGAAATTATTAATAATATATCACTGAGAATAATTAAAATATATTTCTAATCTTCATCAAAAACTATTTGCTAATTCAGATATTTTGGAGGGTTTATGAGTCATAACTTTCCCCATCCATGAGATGACCTTTAAATAGTCTTTTCTTGGTTGGTAAAATCACAGACACAAATTTTATAACATATAATAATATTATAAGTTATTTCCACTGATCATTGTTCTAAGTTAAAGAGATAAATAGGATGTTGAAACGTAATTTTCCTTTATTGAGCAACCACTATGCTGTGCATTACTTTCATTATATGAAAGTAATTAGTGAACAGATAGATCCTATTAGTTACAATTGCTATCACAAGAAATCTTATCTCAGTGCTCAGTGTCATCACTTACAAAGTATCAGTTGCAGAAAAGAAATAACATATACAATAACTAACTCAAATAGCAAGACTCCAGGACTAAAGCTTTGGGGAAAAAAAAAGTTAATTTCATCACTTTTATTAACCCACTAGTATTTTTTCCTTCCTTAGGGCCACCAAGACTAGAGTATCACTGAATTTAAGCTAAGATTCTCCCATATGCAGCAAATTTTGACATGGCACAGCATCTAACATCTGTAAAAGGGATCAGAGATTAGGCAGAGTATATTCTAGGAAAAGATATTGAATTTACACTGAAAGAAAATCTCCAGACCAAAATCACATTCCTAGTTGCTAGATCATAATTCTTATCAAGATGGAAGCATCATCAGCTTTTGGGTGACAAGTTCTTATGAAAACCAGAACACATTTAAAGCCTAGAATTTACTGCACAAATCCAGTGATGTCAATGAAGAGAATTAAACCTTAGTCCAGTTTATTTCATAACTATCAGTATTAAATAAAAGCCTCAAAACCCTGAGAAAAGCCTTGAAAGAATCTGCTGCTTTCAGTGTAGCAGAGAAGAGGCAAGGCCATGTACTTTGGGTGGAGGCCTCCAGAGCTCCTTTAAGCAGGAGAAGCATCAGGTTGAAGAGTATCCAAAAAAACAGGAAATCACACAGCCCACCTTTCTTCATATTACTATCCCACTCCCACTGCCCAGCCCTCTCACCCTTCCTTCTTTCCTACAAAATCCCATCTGCCCTTTTCTCCCCTGCTTCCACTTGACTCCTATTCACTTTCTGTGTTGCCAAGTTTTGCCCATGGAAAATTTTAGAAATACATACATCAATATTTGAAACAGTTCTTTCTAGACCCCTAGAATACTGTTCTCCCATTATGCAGACTAGGGATTGGCTGAAATACAGCCCAGTTTTTTTCCCAGTTCATGCCGAGAATTTCATTTCACAGGAACCCAGTGTAGGCATAGAGGGAAGGACTGGTGGACACATGGATCTGACCTTGGCACAAGACTGGCAAACGGGATAGGCCTGCACTGCTCAATCAGCAATCTAAAAAGTATTCCAATAACTGTACATTTAGACATTATTTAGAAAACAATTATGATGATGAACCTACTCAATCTACGTATTGCCCATCAAGCCTACCACATGCTATTTTCTGCACATCCTGTCTGGAGAAAAACATTATTGGTGAAGGGATAACTAAAGCTGTGATGCTTGCCCAGTTGTTCTATCTTCAACTGAGAACATTTTACAGTTTTGAAGATTCAAAAGCTGTCCACTAAAAATAGGATTGCAATCAAAGTGATCCACAGTCCTCAGCAGCCTGTTATCATAATGCCTCCCAGGCTGCATAAAAAAGTTAAGCATAGAAAGAAATCCAATAAAATATATTTTTCATCTTTTTCATTTGCATCAAGATATGGGAAGCAAAACATCTGCAGGTCCACAATAAGATAAAAGTTCACTGTTTGAAATATCAGGTAAGTTTTGCTGTGTTCTGAATTTCTCTCTTGGTATATCATCACTATGTGAGACAGGTGAAAAGTAACAAGAATGAATTTCCAGTGTCCAGAATATGGAAACTACAAAAAAGGACAATTTTTTACAATCTTCCCTGTACACTTTGCAGATAATCTTGCTTTGCTTCAATTGCCACATCACTTACAGAATTTACATCAGAAAATAATTAAAAACAACACATCACACATTATTTGATGCCTTTTCCCAGTAATACTAAGATATAATCATAACATTGCCATGTGTGTCTCAGCATAATTAATTTTGGCTTGGACTAGCACATAACTTCAGTAAGTCAGAGACATGCAAAATGATGAAAATAATTAATGTGAGCATCTGATGGAGACTGCTGCAATCTACAGATCTGTGATAAAATAACAGCTATTAAAGTAAACAAAAGGAGATATATCTGCTGTAAGAAGATGCATTTAAGTCTAAAAGTGTAAAGCAACAGTGCACTTCTTAGAATTTCTCTCCCAATAAAAATTTGGCATAAGGAAAAAGAAGGCATTCCTATATGGGGTTGGGTTTTAATAACAAATCTTGAAACAGATGACACCATTTGTATAAATTCAAAATTCTAAATTATCACACCAGTAAAACCTGGGCTCAAAGAACAACAAAAATGGTGGGAGAATGTTTTTAACCTAGGGAGGTAGTCAGGTCTATACTGACTAGCCAAGCAGGAATGCTTAAAATGTTTCTTTATAACCTTCTGGCTTGCATAGCGAATTGTGACTTCTGGAAACAAGTGCAGGGAATAACTTTACCAAATACCAAATTCTTTTCATCTGGATCCTGAACACTGGTCTAAAAATCTATGCCAAGACTCTTAATTGAAGCAAAAGTTTTTCAGCTTTTTTTTTTTTTTTTTTTTTTTTGGCTGAATAAAAACAGTGACAACAGAAGACAAACACGAACAATCTCCAGCAGACACACTACTGACACTACCAACTTCACACTGTGAAAAATACAGGCTCTTTAGGTTTATTAATTCATGTGAATATGTACATGTAAACACACAGAGACAGAACTCTGTGAAAAAGCTGCAAGACAACATATCAAATGTGTCATTGAAAGCTATGTTAGTTCATTCCTTACCCATTCATGAATAACAGAATCAAAATAAACCAAATCCTAGTTTGATTATACAGCCAGCATTTCAGCCAGAGGTCTACAATAAGCTGGCTTCAAAGGTCAGGCACATGAATGACATTTTCAGAGGCGAATCCTACATGAGGACATTAGTTTTGAAGAGATTAATCCACTTTCTACATTGCTAGTTTTCTCTGAAATACGTAACTACCCTGGAAATAAACATGAATTCAGCTCCTTTTACGTGATAACATTCAAATCTTTCTCAAGAATTAAAGCTCTATTTTAGAAACATTTATTAGCTTTGTTTAAGTCAGGAGTGACAGAATAAGAGCACGTTCATGTTACAGCAACACAATTTTCAAGCTTCCCCAGGTCACAGACTGGAACACCTAAGCTGAAAGTCCAATGGGAGAACTACAAGCATGTGAAGCCCAGGGGGAAATGTAGCAAGGAGATGTGAAGTGGACTTAATACTAACATCTGTTCCTCAAAACTGGAAAAAGTCTGGACCACATCTGAGGAAAATAGCTCAGTCCCATTTCACATTATAACAGGTCATTAGGGAATAAAACCTGAAGGGTTATTCTAGCTGAGTTCAGAAGGGCATACAAGTAGATGACACTAGAAATAAATTGAGGTGTGGACATCATACAAACTAATATTCTATAGTCCAATTCAAGTATTAAATTCAGTCTAAAAATTTTGACATCTTGGCCCTCCCTACTGTACTGTATGAACCCTGGTGTTCACAATGTCTATGGGATCTGTTAATTCTGAGATTGTGCATGAAGCATAAGAATTTTGTGTCCTAACTTAATGGATAAATTACCTCACGCTTCTTAAATAACATCTTGTAAGGGTTCAATTTTCCAGACTAGATTATAAATTTCATTATTTTATAGTTATTGTTGAAGTTTTTAATGATTATGTTTTATAAGTACACAGCAATGGGGATTTATGGATCTACAGAAATATCTGACAAAATTTGAGGAAGTTTACAGCTACAGTTAGATGTAAGTCCCAACCTGAACCTAAAATTATGTTTCTCAGAATGACAGATAGGACTTTACTGTTGTTGAGAAACAGATGCTAGCTGTGTTTCCCTGCCCCTTTGGGCCTTACTAACTTCCATAAGGTCTAAGTGTTGCAATACAAAAAATATTTTCAAACTTTGTCACATATGAACTTGCACTAAGGAAGTGAAGGCTCTTGTAATAACTTGTCACCAGACTCTTCTGTTTACTTCGGAATTTTAAAGAAATATTCCCTGGAGAGCCCCTTGAATATAAAACAAATAGAAAGAAAATTTATTGGAAATTCCCTTACATTATGTTATTTTAAGGACTGACTAGTCCTATATTTGGTATGGAAGAATCTTCATTGGGATACACAAGAGATGAATTAATAATCCCACCTACAGCTTTTCCTACTCTTCTGCTTTGTAGAGCTGCTTGTGAAGAGCGGCTGCATAAGCACATAAAAATAGAAGCACCAGATTCTGTGGGTTTATCCTATATAATTATGCAATACCTGCTATGAACCACAAATTCTTTTTTATTTTCTCCAGGATTTTCTTCTTACATTTCCTATTGTAGATGGGACTACAATATCTCACTTGTGAAGAGTGATATGATTCACCACAATTAGATTCAAATTAGAGAACTGTTTCTTTTAATGAGTATAAAAAATGACACCACTGAAGGACAATCTGATGTTTATTACATGTAACTGCCAGCCTTTCAATGTGTGAGGTATTATTGTGAATATCTGCACATCTGTAGAAGTTCAGCAGCCACAAAAATCCTTCTCCTCATCAACATCTTTGAACATGATTTCTAATGAAGGCAATCTGCTGTGTTTGGAGAGTGAACACTAACTGCTCCCTGGAAATAAATTCAAGATGAAAATCTTTACTGTCACTTCTGCCAGGAAGATATATGGAACTGCTTCTTGGCAGAACATCCTGAAGAGTACTGTAAGTATTAATCAATGGTGCTCTGCCTCTGTCCTCTTCAGAAAATGCTTGAAGGAAGTATTCCACCAACATGAGACTGTAAACATTTAAATTCTGACTCCTTCATCAAATCACTGTTTCAGTTTTGATAACAGCTGTCTGTATCCTTGTTCAGTTTTACTGGAAGCCCCTTATTATTTACTGTAGCCCTTATCATTAACCAGGACACAATTTCTCTTGTGATTTTTTTGAAGGATATTGCAGGCCTTTCCCAGAAAGTTCGTACCTCAGGGCAGGACTTCTGTATAGTCAGATCCATCTTGGCTCGTCTGTCTTTCAAGTCCAGCTGCTTTGCACTGTTATCTCACTGCTGGATCTAACTAGCCAAAGGAAGGATCCTAGTATGCTGACCCTGCTCATTGGTTTGTTTCGTAGTTGCTCAATTGATTGATGAGGAATAAAGAGAATTTTCTTATAAATGCTGAAGAGAGTGGTAGGAATAAATTCTTATCAGTACTTTTATACTTTGAAATAAAATTGGTAGCTTGGTAAATAACAACATTAGTACGTATTCAGAACTAGAATATCAGAACAATTTTTCCCCACAAAAACACTAAACAAAAAGCATTTTCATCAGTTCCTCTCCACCTCCCTAGCATCTTCCTGCCTTAGTTTAAAATGTTATTGTTCCTGTTGAGCACAGCCCCTAACTTCTTCATTTCCAGGTCTGTAAAATGAAGATTAAAAGAGCTGCTTACATGATAAAATATCCTGAGGCCAGTGAATAAAAGATTAGTATGAACTCAATTTTACTATAAATTGTCTGGTGCATTGCACCATCCCTTGTTCATCCTGTGAACATTTCTCACTAAAGATTTTGAACATTTAAAATGCACCTAATGGCTCTGTTAACATATATATTCCATCTGGCAGGATTTAGCCTGGTTGAGTTTGCCTACTGGCCAGTGCACTTAAACCTCCTATTCTGAGCTCAGACTGTGAGTCTACAATGCCTTATTGTTTGGCTCCTTATAGGTGATAATGAAATTGGCATTCAATTCCCGCTCCTGAATGGTTTCCATGTGACTTTGAAGAAGTTGTTTTCTGCTCCTGGTATTATATAACGATCTTAGTTTCAGCATGCAAGAAGGCATGCTCTAGTCAAATACCTTATCTCCAGGATTATATTAACAACTAACCATGAGTCATGCTGGGCATCAGACGTGTTTGTCTATGCACAATATGCAGTTAAGACTCTTTTAAAAATTAGGCTAAATATGTTAGTTAAATGTATTGTCAATACATCACCCTATGACTTGGGCAGCCCTTCATTTACTGTGCAAGTGGTGCCGTTGCCCTTCTGTCTACACACAAGTTAACATTACACTGCAAACTGAAAAGAGCAGATTGCATTACATGATAGAAACCTGGTCTTGTCCAGGTTTAAATTAAGCTTTAAATTAAGATTTTTAAAACTGCAGGGTCGGTGTCAATTAAGCTAGGCTGAAAGAGCACTGAACTTTCTGACCCCAGTCCAGCAAAATACGGAATCACACGTAACCCTACAGACACAAGTAGTCCCAGAGATTTCAGTGGAATTAAGTGCCTACATCTATCAGAAACAGCATACAGCACTTACAAAAGCAGTCACCAAAGCAAGCTCAGAAGCACTGAACAATGGATACAATGACCTGGAATGTATATCTACTTATAAGAACAGCAAATAACCACAACACACTACTCCTTATGTGAGTTGTAAGTGATTTGAAAATAAGCAATAATATTTTTAATTGCTGCCTAGTCAGAACTGGAAAAGAAAGTTCCCAATAAGTTAAAAATAAGAGAAACAAATGTTCTGACAAGCAAAAGATACATACATCACTGTAAAATACAAGAGAGAACAGAAAATTTATATTGTCCCTGAAAACTTAACAGATAGAAGCTCTGTGTGTGGTTCTAGCAAACTGAACAGCAGCTATTTCAGTGTTCTGGACAATCACATTGGTATTTTGTTGTTCTTTTTTGTTACACTTATAAGCTGAAAGTATTAAGAAGTGTAAAGCAGCTTCTAAGAACATATTCACCCACACACAAAAATCTTTGCCAGATATTTCTACAGGCAGTGAAATTATTTAAGCCTTCAGCAACTTATTTTAATCTATCATGTTTGATACACTGGCATTTCTGGAATATTATGGCCTGGGCAAGGGACATTACTCTTGCCTGAGATCTCTAGAAAAACTGTGGTTAGACCACCTGGCACCTAAATTCAGTACTTGAACTAAAGGAACAGGATTACGCTCTTTGCAGACACAGAGTCATGGTGGTGACTGACATCACTTTCACTAGCTAGATGAGAAAGCATTTACATGGGATGTGGAAGATTAGGGATCAAATCACTCATGCTTGCATACAGGGCCTCGAGTTTGAGTTCATGTCTGGATTCAATTTCAGACCCCTACCTTTCAGGCATTGTTTCAGGAATCACTTGGGCCATGTATCTTCCTGCCTCCTTAGCTAAAGCTCTTCTAATCTGTAAAATAAAATATTTAGATTCTAGTCAGGATAGGGAGCAGAACTTGGGTCACTTCTCTTGCAGACAAGTTACAGTACAGTTGAGAAGCCATCCCCCAGCCACACTCGAAGAATGTTCTATGCATGAAATACCATCACCTTGAATAGCATGCACACACTGGGGGTGGAGAGGATGAGTGTTGGGCAGAAGGTTCCCAACTGCTGCAAGCCCTGCCTGGACAAGGCTGCCCCTGAGGAGCCGCAGCACATGGGCAACCCACACGTGGCCACAGACAGTCCTGAGGGGCTGAGTGCACAGGCAACCTGCACACAGGCAGGAGACCTGATTAAAAGAACTGCAGCAAAGGACCTGTAAGAGGCTCAGAGCTACAGACTGAAATCTGAACACACAGCACCAGTCTCCTGCACTGCTCCTCACCTCAGTGGAGGAATTTGTATGGGCCAAGTGTAACCCTTAATAAAAATGAGAGAAGCTGAGTCTCGGAAGTAGAAAGTGTAGTTGAACTTGGGGAAAGGGGAAGAATAGCATTTCTCTTTTTAATTCAGTTCTTTTCTTCTTAATACACAAAACATTGATCAGAAATTTCTGGTAATGAGCAATAAAGTATAAATTTCCCATGTTCATTTTGCTCATGGCGTTCACCTGAGCAAAAAGACCAAGCTCCTTCAGAATTCTATGAATGCCCTATGTCTGTGAAGCACCATTTCATGGAAGGTGAGCACCAAAGTAACCATCATTAACACTGAAGCACTGATATACACATTCTTGTCCATGTTTGTGAGTAAAGATGTATTGGACTCAACATGCTCTCTATAAAAAAGGTGTATAAGAAATGTAGGCTTACTGAGATGTTTCTTTCAGGGTTTCTACACCACTTGCATCACAAGGATAAAGAAGGTGGTGTGTCGCCAGAAATGTGTGATCAGCAGGCAGGGCTACATTACTTGAACTATCTCATGGATTCATGCATCTGTAACTCACTTTCTCTTCCAAAGACCCTAATATTTAGTGACTTAAAGTTTTTTTTTTTTACCTTAAAAACTAATCTGTTTTCTTGTTAATATTCTCTAATTCTGACTTTCTAATCCAATTTTAACATTTATCGAGACCTTTGTTTTTCAGGAGTCAGTTTTGTTTACTAGTTTGCTACTGGCAATCATATCCTGGTTTGTTTTCTACTGCAGACAGCATAGCAAAATAAAAATAAATCATTCAGAAAATAACTTTTTTACATTGATAGAAAAGTTTAAAATCTTTGAGGCCAAAGAATGTTTATCCCTCTAGCTTTGGTTTCGGAAAGTGACTAACTCTTTTTATGCAAATAAAAAAACATTTACTTGTTCTAGAATCTATACCTCGATAAGATCTGTAAGCAACACAGCTTAAAAGTTTCTGTGTAATATAACATGAAGCTGTGAAAAACAGCATACCACTTCACTTCTTGCAGTAATTTCAACTGCAAACTTCAGCATTTGTATTATAGTATATGTAATCATACAAGTCTGATCTGTTTGTGCAGCCAGTAAGCAAGCACACCGTTCCTCTTAATGTATATTAAAAATTCTTGGCACCTTAATGCAAACAAACTGCAATGAAAAAATATCAGCATGACTAACCCTTCATGGCTTGCTTAAGATTCTCTTCATTTCTCCAGGATCAGTCTTCCTTGCTTCTTGTGCTGAAATCCATATACATTTTTATGTAGACCTGAGACAAGGAAGAAAACAAAACTCCTGCTGAGAATATTTTCAAGCAGTCTTTCAGAAGTTTGATATAGACACAGTACCAGCTCCCTTTGAATAATATTCATTTTGTGCCTCTGCAGCTATAAATATGCTTTAGTATATATATCTCTGGTGACATCTGAGGAACAACTGCATCAATCTTTCAGGATAGCTACATGTTCAGTACTAGAATTCAAGCTGTCATTTTAATGAATGAAATGGCCAAGCAGTAGACCTGCTCTAGCTTGAATTCGGTAAGAGCAAATAGAGACAATAAGAGTCATATGCAGAAAACTTTCCTTCATAAAGAAGTTCAGTTTTGTTTAGCAATTGACTTTAGCAACATATCTTCTCCTTAAAACCCCACAGCTCTGAACGGTTCTGGGAAGTCTCTTAATGACAGAAAAAATTTTACATTTAATGTTTAATTATGGACCATATTTTTATCTTCTTATGCCAAACTTTTGGGAGTCCTATATATCTAAAGTTGCCTATGCAAAGGAAACACAAGAAATTTAAGATATATTGTCAAGTAGATTTGAAATAGCACTTAAAACATTTCTGCAATTGTATAGAAAATTTTAACAGTTTAAAATACAGTTTCTATAAATGGAAGTATGTTTCAGAAAACATGTTAGCATCTTCCATGTTAAGAACTTGAGATATGTCTTTAGAGCAATAATTTCTTGGCAATTCCAGTTCACTCAAAAGATAATTTTTGCTGTGTAGTAAACACAAGATTGATGGCTTTTTAGACGTCAGTATTCCAGGTTTTTCAATCACAACCATTTAACTAATGATCAAGTCGCCACCTTTTCAAGGTGTCTTTCGTTTCTTTCACTTCAAATTAATTTAAAGTAATTTATCAAGTTATGAACCCAGTATAATTTCATTCCTTAAGTTTTCTTGTGGGCCCTGTTAAACTAAATTAGTCTATTAATTTTGTCCTCCTGAATGAAAATTTGTATTAGAGACAGAGTTCACTAAAATATTCTGCATCTGTTCATAGTAATTTGTGTATGATTTATTATTACATCATAAAAAATAGTAGACATTCAGTTTTGAAAGCTAAACAGTTATTGTTGCAATCAATTGGTGCTATGAAGAGATGACTTGCAGAAGGCAAGTGTGTTGCAAATAGGTCTGGAGAAGACTTTTCTGATGATTTTACCCATAAGTAACACTTTTTACCATTAACTAAATAACATCCTTTATTAAGTATTTCTTTTTTCCATGGTGATTCCTGGAATTATCATATTTTCATTTCATAGATATTCTATATCTAACTTATAAACAAATAGATAACATTTTAAATAATTTTGTTTATCTGAAAATAACTCTTTCCTAGTAATTGTTGAGATAAAACTTCTCTGTAAAAGAATATAGCAAATATTCCTGTCTTGTAGCTTTCTGATACCAGTTTTTTTCCAGCAACAAAGCATGAGGGTTTAAAACGTGTAACACATAAATACAGTTACAGTAAAATAAACTCAGCAATTTTTAACTCTTTTCATCTTGAATGATACATTTTTCTTGCCCCTTCTTCAAAACTCCATCCAGTGAAATATAATTTATTTCTTTGACAATACAAGAGTCATCATCATCATTAAGAAAATTTACAATCAAGAAGAGAAAATGACATAATACAGGAATAGTTTCTTGTTGACAAGAGGGAAGCTTTTGTCCCAAAACAGAGCACTGACCTTACTACTTAAAGATGCTTGATAAATAAAACACTTTCCTAAGAAACATTTAAGGTTGCAACACTCAGAAAGTCCCAGAACTCCCAGGAACTATATTGCTAATGCCACACAATGACTAAGCTTTCTAAAAATGGTCTCGAAAGAATGAAGGTCAAAAGGAACAGAACGAAGACACAAACACACTATGTGGATTGGCTTTCCTCATCAAACAGGTCCCTGGCAGATATTTGTCCTGTCCCTTGTATCCCACCGTACTGGGACAAGTTATAGCTACATCATTTTCTCATGGCCTTCCAGCTCCTGGCCGACTTGTAATCCTTGCACTATTTGACCTTTCAAGCAAGCTCCATTCTGCTTACCAAACATACTCACTCTCATCCTCTCTTCTGCATTTTTCCTGGTTCTTATGCCAGGAAACCAATGCTTTCCATGACCCAGCAGCTGGATTTAGAGACAGACCAGTTCAAATCTAGCACTGTTTATAAGGACAAATGATGATCTTTGTACATTCAAAAACAACCTCTTGCTGCCTCTTAAGCTGTCCCAAAATTGCACTTCTCGGCGAGGTCAACTTAACAAAACATGACCAAGTCATGTCAATGATATTATAAGCCAAGAACACAACAAGAACTTTGAAAAAACAGAACTGTAATGCCATTTTCAAAATACTTAAATGTTTATTTTAATCTGGTTGCTGACCAAATTTCCCAGGGAATTTTAAAACCAAAGTGACATGAGGTGTACAAAGTTATTGGAAGTTTGCTTTCTTTCTGATGACATTGGGGATTATCTGTAAATTCCTAGCATTTGATGAGCATTGCATTGATAATATCATAAAGAAAAAACTGAAAAAATCATGGGAAGAAGAACAGGCCTGAGGTTAAAGCAGTGTAATGGGCCTAAGGGAAACAAGATGACTTTTGAAATTTAGAAAACATATAAGGATGTCATTTTTATGGGTCTCCAGTCATAGACGGAGGAAAATGATAGATCCATACCAGATTTTGGTTCCATGATTATTTTTTCTCACAGCTGTGTCAAGTACAATATATTTAAAATTTCAGTTGAGTTTTCCAGGACCTAGTGATACATACAAAACTGACAATAAGAGAAAGCTATTACCATACTCATTTAATGGAAGCATTACTAAGACAAACTTCTTTATGTCCTTTTAGGATTGTCAAAATTGTAATTACTTCCTGAAATAAATATTCTTCAGAATTTCAAACTTCTGTAACTGTTCCAGATTTCGGCAAATATTAGCTGTTTTGGATGAAACTTTGGATGCTTCAGGATTATTCAATTACCATCTGAGAGATTCTGATAAACTTAAAACTTCTATTGAATAAGGTCAGTCTAACCTCTGAAAAATATGAGATGTCTTACAGTGAAGAAAGGATTGCAATAACCCAACAGGTCCTTACTTTGGGTTCAGATGGTACTCATTTCCTACAGAGCATTCACCTTTTAGCTGAATTACTGTACAGACCAGTACAGACTGGTTCAGGATATAATTGATTTACTGTTTTTGCTGTATTTCCCACACTTGCAGTCAGTTACCACTGGGGGGAGAGGACAAGCAAACCAAAGGCAACTACATTTTCATACACACAACTGAAATCCTGCCAATTCTAAAACCAGTGAGACCTCATATCCCTTCTTCCTTGTAGGTTTAAACCTGTTTTCATATTTTAACAATCTTCTCTAGGACAAGATGGATTGTGCTAAAATCCCTTAATTCCAGGATTTCTCTTTCAGCAGAATATTGTGGGTGGAGGGGTAGGCATGGTGATATAGTGTCAAAATGAAAATTTATAACAGAGTTGTGGTACAACTTCAGATACTAAGTGGTTACTGCCATTCCTTAGTAACCCACTTTTCTCCTCATGCTATGCCATTAACATTCTGGAATATTAATTAGTGTCTTTGAGGTCATCTCCAGCACCTCAGCTATGTAAGGATTTCTCAAAATGTGGAATGAAGAAACATGAACCCTGTAAAAATCCAGGACTAGTAATAGATCTGTTTTGATGCAATCACAACACAAAGAAAAAAAAAAAAGGTCTTATATTATTTGCACCCAAAATGTCTAAATTTTTAACAAATACTTAAGCAAAATATATATTTATCCCACAGAGGAAGAGAGTTAGAGAGGTGTTCTTTCTTGTAAAGAGACCATATTATTCTCCACTTCACCTTGTGAGCTTCACAATCTTATAGGAATATCCTCCAGATAGACAGAGAGCTGCAGCATGGAAAGGGAGGGATGGGAGCTCTCTGTAAATGATCCAATGCTGGAAGAGCAATTCTTATGAGTGTTTCAGCCTTCTGGACCTTAGAGGGCTCATGCCAATTCAAGGGTAGTGCATTTTTCTTTCTAAATGAAAAGCTTGGTATGCTCCAGGGAACTTCACAAAATCATCTTTCCAAGCAGTCACTGACGGGGTGTGGTGCCACCACCGTGGGTTTGTGTCACCTTCAGAGACCAGAATTACCCTAACCCCATTTTCTAGTAGCTGCCTGCCACAAGCTGATGAGCTCCAGACCCTATGGTCTGGGCCATATCATGACCCATTCATTCCACTTTTCATCCAGAAATCTGAACATTCTGTATTTAGTACCTTTGCCAGAGGTCCCAGGCTGAGATTGGGCATTTGATTTCCATTATTGATGCATACAAAACACTAGTGCTTGCCTTCTTTTAGATTTTAGAGTGTGTTTTGTTTTGAACTGTGACTGAAAAAATTTCTTGCTACTGAAGGAACCAGAAGAATGAAAGTATAAAAAGTTTTTTCATAAGGTGGTATGGAAGTATTGTCACCACAGTAACACAATTTTAGGACAACTAATGAATGAGCTGAGCTGTGATAAACAAAGCATTAAGAATGTCAGGATAAAAAAAGATTCAAGAAAATTCTGACTTTGGTCTCTCTGACTCTGATTTGGAAAAAAAAAACATTTAGAATATTGTATTAACCCAGTAATTTTTTTATTTTTTTTTTTACCCTGAAAAGTACCTTAAAAAGCGAGGGACAAACATCTAAAGTATTTTGAATTCCTTTAATAAAATAAATTATTTTTTAAAAAAGATAGTTCATCTGCAGTTTTCTGAGCTATGGGAGTGGCTTATTGCCATCTCCCAATATTTTTCAGTTGTATATGCACAAAAGCATTTCTGGATTCAAGGCCAGTAATAGTGGTTTACCCTATAGAGAGCTGGAGCCAACTCCATCTTTTCTTCTGCATGTTATCTTGTTTCTATCCTTCTGCATTTTACCCAGCACACTTGCATCCATGGTCTATGATAAACTATATTGCTAATGTCACTTTTGATCTTCCATTCAGCCTGGCAGGCTCGAGATGAGATATCCAACATGGATTTACAGGAAAAGCTTGTGCAAAGGCACTATAGAGATACTATTTACCTATTTACTATTTACTATTTTAATGACTTAAGTAATAAAAATAAGACTTTGTTTTTTCTTCCCAAACTTCAATTAAAAGTAATGTAACAGCTCCCTATAATCTGAAGTAATGAATTCAACTGAATTTATGATTAAAAATAAGAATAATAATAGAATAGATAGAATAGATAGAATAGATAGGATAGAATAGATAGGATAGATAGATAGATAGATAGATAGATAGATAGATAGATAGATAGATAGATAGATAGATAGACAGATATAGATAGATGACTTCAGAATTTCTGGAAATTAATGTTATTTTGCCTGTAAGTATTTGAGTAATTTCCCAGGAGATAGCCAAAATGTTCATGGATATAAAACAAACAAAAAGAAAAACCTTCTCAAAGACAATATTACTTGTACCCATTCTATTTACCCAGCCACAGCTTATCTGATTTAATTTGGTGATATCTGAAAATTATTTCACTCAGCATCATTACAGCTGCTGAGTTATATATTAGATTTTCTTCTGACAGGCTTATCTCCTTTGATTTAATGATAATTATGTAAAGCAATCTGTTTTTCTATAGCATTGTAAGCTAAATTCTCTTTCCACAGAAATTCACATAACATGAAGGAACATAACATGAATCTTACAAGAGTATAGTGTACAATTAAAATTCTGTAGAACTAAAAAATATTGAGTGGTTTTTAAAAAAAATGATCACAATCTGGGACAAATTAATAATTGTAGTAAGATCTGGTTTGTGTAACAAGAAATAAATGGAATCATGTACACTAATTTTAAATATAAAAAGGAATAACAATTTGTCAGCAGAAAGCTACAGAGGAGATATTTTTTAAATTTTAAATTCAACCTATTAAAAAAACAGCTGAAATTATCTCCATGTAAGAAAATAACTTGGCATCTGTCTGGGAGTGAAATGAATAAATTTTGGGCTTTTCTACCTACTACTGAGCTCTTGCATAGTAGTGATAAAATTGTACTGAGGTTATCTCACAGCAAACCACTCTTGATTCAGTAAAGCATGTACAGACATGTTTTATTTTTAGCATGGGCTTGAACCACTCTGTTTCAATGAAAGCACTTATATGTACTCTTATCAGACTGGAAGGCAATGCTATCTTGAATATAGACTCTGGTCCCTATTTGGATGGAATTTTCAGTGGCATGAAGGATCTATACTGCTACTACAAACCAAGTTTACAAGCCCACCTTGCTCCCTATATCTCACATTTTAATAACCCCTTAATAATGAAAGTTTTCATTGAAGAGCTACAAGCCTGCACCCAAAGCTTGGAAGGAACTGCTTTCTTAATGACTGATTTGATTGAAAAACCGGGGAGGGATGCAAGTGCCATATTTTCCCAACCACACTTTTTTTGTTTGTTTGTTTGCTTGTTTTGGTTTGGTTTGGTTTGGTTTGGGTTGTTTGGGTTGATTGTTTTTTGGGTTTGTTTTTTCACTAGTGTTTGAAATAAAAATTCTCCTGAGCGCAAACTCCTGAAACACGTGTTATAAAGGAACAGTATGGCCCAGCTCAAAAATCTGATGAACATTCCAGACCACACCTAGGTGCTAATCATAAAAGCAAGGCATTTTCCAGAATAAAAAAAGAAAAAGCTACCTCAAGAGGCAATAATGAACATTTATCTACTTACATAATTAGGTCATATGCTGGAAGGTTGAAAGAGTTGGAGGAAGCCTAGGATTCTCTGTACAGTGTTCTGCATCATCAACAGAATTATTTACCATGGAACTGATCCACAAAGGGTTTACCATCACTGTCACAACACTTACCTTTCCATCACCTCAGGGAATCAATGGCTGTGAACAAGGCAGTTCAGTTCATGTTCCAAGGTGTTGCAAAGTTAAGCAACTAAAAAAGTGTTCCACAAAAGCAGTGCATCATGTGGAAAACTTTTTTTTTCTTCTCCATAAAAGGAGAATGGGATTCACAGTTTTTCAAGATTTTTCTAGGAATTTCAAGGGTTTTTTTTCTTGGAATTAAAATGTACGTTGATGGTTTCTCACAAACCACACCTAGTGGCAGTGGAATAGCATGGGAGATTTTTTTTTTAATGTTTGAATTTTTGGTATAAAAATTTGGCTTTCTTACAGAACACAATGCATAAACTGTGAAGTTACAGTTATTTGCACAGTCCTGAATGAATTGGTGTGCTTTTAGGGAGAAAAACTGTTAACTGAGCACACTCAAAACAAAAGGGCAGTGGAAAAGATGAGTCCAGTAATACAGTTAATGCCATTTTTAAAAGTGGGAACATGTCTAAAACTCATGAGATTTGAGAAAATAAGTGTTGCAGGTAACTTATTTGAGTGTTTGGAGGGAACAGGCGCTGTAAATGAAACAACCTCCAGCAAGTACACATGTTAGAAAAACTTCTTTTTAACATTCTTCTAATCAATCATTTGGTGTCAATTGCTTTTCCCAGCAGGGTGAATGTGGATCAGAAAGTATGTAGCACCTGAGGTATTTAGAATCAGACAGTCCTCTTTGCCAGAAAGCAGACATAATTTTTTTAATATACGGTGTTCAGATTAGAAGTCTTAGTGTTAACTCTCTGAAACTTAAACTTAAAGATCTTGGTTAGACAGGCCATGGAATCAGACTGCAAAATTGTCATGGATTGCCACCAGTCCTTCTGTGTAGTCTGTGCAGCTTCTACTGTGCTTAATGAAAGAGTTTGGAAACTCATAGAAAAACTATCGCAGAACAAGCCTAAAGCCTGCAATTGTGCTATCTCTAAGATGAGGCATTGTGCATTCCTAGCTTGAGTGGCAGGATTAATTATGTCCTGCCACTCAACTACATATTTTCTGCAGCACTTCCTTCTATCACATTCAATGGAATTTGTCAGGATCAAAATCAGGTCACCTTCAGCTATGTCAAGCCTAGCCAACTTGAGCAAGGAATGACAAATCAACAAAGGAAACTCAGAGAAATCACACATTTCTCTCCCCAGTCAGAAAAAAACCCATCTTCTTCACAATTTCTTCATACACTGAGAATACAGTGATTCAGTAAATGACACATCAGGTAGAATGAAGCTTTGGAATATTTGTTAGCACACAGAGAAGGAAGCTGTCGGGACACTCAGGCACATATGCTTTGACAGCACTTTCCTTCAATACTTCACCCTTATTTTAATATGCTGATAATGTCAACATATACAAGCAGTACCTTTATGGGGAACTTTATTAGGCCAGCTCTCTGTATTAGCCTGAAAATATAGCTGCTTCATAATATGGCAAAATACCATCTTGGAAAAAGAGAATGGACTTCATTTTCTGGGTTATTTGATCTTTGATACCTCCCACAAACTCATAACTGTATTTTAATTTAAGATGGTTTTTAGCTGTGCCAAGTGTTACTAAGTTGGTGAGCTGGCAAGAAATATGTTGGAAGATCCAGCTTCAAACATACATAAAAAAACACTCAGAGTACATCTTTCAACTGTAAAAGTTAATTCTTATACCCATGTTCCTCCCCTCCCCTCTTGCAAGTTAAAGTGTCTTCCTTGTCACCTGGAAGAAGAATGAATAAAATTTCACTATCAGGAAATTTCCATGTTGCACAACAGAAGGGATACAGTTATGGAGTAAGCAGGTCCAAAACTGTTTTTTGAGGCATCTTATTTGAAGTAGAAAATCGTGCTGTAATCCTTTTGGCATAGAAATCAGTGACCCTAGAGACCCCGTCCCCTCCCATCTTTTTTAGCAGCTCCTCCTCCAACCTCTCCTATGGTCAAGTCATTTCATATGGCAGAAAAGATGGATTTAGAGTAAATCATCCTTTTCCTCAGAGAAACACTGAAAGGATAAGTAACTAGGAGCTTATAATGAAAGAAGTAAATGTGATAATGTTACACAAGATAGACTTCCTGATTAATAAGCATAAAATGATATTAAATGACTCCTACATAGAACTGACGTATCCCATGACAATGCACTTAGTAACATCATGTAAGACTTTACATACAGAGATGGTATGGAATCATTTCAGTCAAAGGTGTCTGAGAAATGCAAATATTGATATTGACTCAATACAATATTGAGTCTTAGCTTAAAAACATACTGTTTTTCATGGATTTTCTAAAATACATGAAAGTACTTGTAATTCTACTGGTTTCTGACATCTATCTAATACAAAAACTACCTTAGAGGTGAAATACTGCAAACTGGTGGCCTTTCCAGATCTTGCCTACATATTTGTTAGATAACACACAAAAATGAGATGATCAGAAAATGAAAAATATGAAAAATGTAAATAGTTATACCACATAGTTATTTTTAACCAGATTCTCCTACTCAAGGTACTTAAACCAAATAGAACAAAAATGGCGTATTCACAGACACCAGACTGGCTTAGAAAGCATTCAAAAATTGACTGGATATCTAATTTAGTCTCTCATTTTTTGGATTATAGTAATACCCAAATAGATACAATCTACAAACTATCAGTTTCAGCATCAGAAAGTATTATGAGCCTGAGGTTTTGTCAGTGGCCTAATGATATTATCTTCTCCTATTTTTCCTGACAATTAAGGGGAATAAAAACCATATTACATCTGACCACACAATGCAGATTGCTTCAGATACCGAAGTGCCTTTCAACTGAAGTAGTCAAAACAATCTGTATTCATTTCCACAGGGCTGCTGATGGTCCTTTTACCAAGCCAGGTTACCATTTCCTTGAAGTTTTCACGTATTAATAAATGTTTTACTCTCTGTTGCATGAATTGAAAAGGAGAGAAGGTTTCATTCCATTCATACTACACATGGTTTTATGTCCATTTTTGGGCACTGGGTCCCCCCATCACACAAAGCATGACATGATAAGAACCAACAGTGACTGAAACAAACCATGCAGATGGGGCATATTTGTGCTGATCAATTTGTTTTTTTCGTGAGCCGGGCCTAACAAAGAAGTGTATTAAAATGAGTCACTATAGAAGTGAGCAGTTCAGCTTCTATGTGTGATTCATTCCAAAAGAAGCTGGATGTCTGTATATGCCAAGGCTTCCTTTGAGAAAATAATGTATTTTGTGATTTATGTTGTTTCTCTATGGAAGTATTGAGCAATATGTTGATCTCAAACAGATCCGTTTTCCAGCCTTTAATTCCTAAATAAAGCATTAATAGGCAAAAAATATGCAATTCAGAAAGTTGTCCACCACAGCACTTAACTTGAAACAGGAATCTGAGATTATCAAGTACTCACATGATTTGAGCAATACTGCTTCTTTTAAACTGTATGTGAGTTATGGCTCTTGGAAGCATCTGTTTACTCAAATACAGTGTTTGGTAACCTTAGCAATAGTTTATTTATTCATTTAATGCCCCACAGGTCAACGCCTCAAGCTTGTCAAACTGAGGACAGTTTCTTAAACTGCAGTACAGTTCAATAAAGAAAAACTGAACTATATTTTTGGGTCCTGAATGGTTCAATATATGTTCAGTAATAAAGAACTTCAGTTTCTGAAAAGTTGTTAATCTGGCAAATTTGAACAGCACTTGAAAATAAAAAACAAAACAAAACAAAAAACCCTTGGAAACAGAATCAATTTGTTTCATTGCCTTACTGATGGATCTATGAAATTCTTGCCAAACCTTCATTCCTTACTGTGTCTTCCAAGGTTTTTAATCTTTTAAAAATTACTCTATAAAATGACAAAGCACATCATTATGCTGGTTACCTCATCAACACAATTGTGTTTTGGGAATCACTAAATTTAAAACTGTTGCATGGCACTTTGCCCTTGGCCTGTATCATTTAGAAAGCCAAGGATGCACACATGACTGGGAGGCCTGGAAATGATAGACACACCATGTAAAAACTTGCATGATTGATAAAAGTAGACACTTGAAACTTCCTTCTCTTTCGAGACA
This sequence comes from Poecile atricapillus, assembly GCF_030490865.1. NCBI lineage: Eukaryota > Metazoa > Chordata > Aves > Passeriformes > Paridae > Poecile > Poecile atricapillus. Next base: position 149,397,083 of record NC_081249.1, on the reverse strand, counting down.
ACTCCTAAAGTGCTTGTACACTGTTAATTCTTGAAGTTCTGGTATCTTTCACCCCCAAACTGTGAGAAATAAAAATAGCAGTTTATTTCCTCATCAGGGAATTTTCTCCCCTTCCCTGCAGTTATTATCTGACTTCTGCTTTCTCTTAGGACTTTGAAGTGTTCTTCTCTTTGTAACAGATTTAGAAGCCCCTATGGTTTGAAAAACAGCAGTGTGAATGAGGCATCATCTTATGTTAAAAAAATCTGACACCACTTAACAGGAACTGCAGAAAGGCTGTCATCTGCAGTGTCTGTCTGACGGCACCAGTACTCTGCTCCTGCCACCAGCTCAAGGGTCTGGTGAGTAGAGGGGCAGCACAGGTTTGAGCATAGAGAAGAGACGATGGGAAGGAGCATGGACCAGGGTCACAGAGGATGGGATGAGCATGAGCTCTGGCCTCTCCTGCCCAAACCACACATCTCTCTGGTCAGCTGACATGATCCCTCCATTCCAGACTTACGTGACAAATGAGTGGCAAGGATTTGCCACTGGCTGAGGCGCTGGCTTGGCATGCAGACAGCAGAACAAACTGAGGTAGATGTCTCTACCATACCAGGAAAAGTCAGGTCACAAACATGGCCATGATCCTCACACACCCCAATCCCCTGCACATCCCCCCAGAGCACCCCTCAGCACTCCTCACAGGCTGCACCCAGGAAAGGCTGCTACCAGGGAGACAAACCAGGGAATTAAAACCCATGCACAGGAATGGTTTCCCACTCCAGCTTCTCCTACTGCAGCAGTTCCTCCACTACACCATGCCTGGTGCCAGCCATGAGAGGCAGGAGGCATTTCTTACCCTCCCCTTCCCTACTAGACCCAGAGGAAGCATGATTGAGCCTTGCTGCCTGAGAGGTCACAGAAGGACAGAGCCAGGGAACTGAAACTCTCTCATTTCTTGTGCCTTCTTTTAGGACATCCCTTTATTATGACTTTGAATGGAATTAGACAACTTCTCCCAAGGCAAAATAAAAATGCATAGTTCCTATTTCCTGGGTTGGAATGCCTAGCTGAGCAGACACGCTCCCCAGTACAGCACTCTCCTCAGTGCTCTGGACACCTTCAACTCTGCGGGACCTGATGCTGCAAAGGGGGATAGTCACTGAAGGGCCTCTGAATGCAAACTGGCAAGAGAGATCAACGTTAAAACTGGGTGAGAAACACAGGACATGAATTTGGAAGTGAGATTAAAATGAGCTGGGTGTTTCAGGGGGAAGCAGTATATGACATAACCAGATCAGACAGTAGTGACCAGGCAAAGGCTGGGTCCAGAACAGAGATTTGCCTGAGAAATGTATGACAAGACTATGATGAAAATAAGATTGAAATGAAAAATCTGGAAAGCAGAAAGTCTGTCTGCTAAATGAGAGGAATGGAGCTGGATGACAAATTGTAGTAGGGGAGACACAGAACTAAAACAAGGACAGCCAGAAGGAGATGAGCAGCAGAGTTGAAGCTAGCAAAACCTAGCAGAAAAGCAAATATTTTTCAAAGGATACTCCTGTATAAGATGCAGACTGGAACCCTGGACTATGAATACCACTTTTTCTTGTATTTCTGAACACACTTATGAGCAGAAAAAGCTTGTAAACAACGTTGGTATCAAGATGGTGGAATATAAAATTTCTGTATTTAAACTGTTTTACAGAGCCTACTTTCCCCATCCATGTCAAATGAGTACTAGATTCATCTGTAGGAAAAATAAAAGGACTTGTTCTCAAACACCATGCTCCTAAACTTTGGATATAAGGAGAAATACACTATGTAAACAACCACAGAAGAGAGTTTCAATAACATGCACTAAAATAACATAGGGCCATTCATTCAACTGCAAAGAGAAAAATTTAGATAATACTCTTGTTAAATGAAGATCAGTTAGGTTTTACTGGGAATGAGACAGAAAGCTTCTGAAGAAAAATACCTGTTTCCCTGTGACAAAAATTGTGTGCATATGCCCACTCATAAGGAAACTAACATTTAATTCTGTTATTACCTAACTTTTGCAAGTATCATAGGGCTCCTGTTCATCAGAAATCCTGCATATGTGTGTTTGGACTTAGATGGATGAATGACTGTGCCATTCCATAATGAACAGTACAAAGCTGAAATGTTAATCTTTCAAAGGCTCATGAATTGTGACTGATATTAGCTTTCAATTTTCCAGAAAAAAAAATAAAAATAAACAAACAGACCAAATGCAAGTGTTAAGAAAATACACAATGCTGAAAAGGTTATGCTTCTAAGCAAATACTCACAAAGTGTTTATAACACTTGCAGGAACCAAGTGACCTCTGCTTGCTAGAAAATAAGTAACCTTTAACCACAGACACTTGTGCTGGACATTCAAAGAATCTGTGGGTTTAGCACGTCATAATGATTTGCAGTGAGTTACAAAAAAGTAATCTTGAAGACACGGATATATTTTCCAAATAAAAATATTAAATTTTACTGAAAAAATAAAAATATTTACAGCTGAGAGCTATTTTTAGATGAAAACAGCTCATTCTAAGGAAATGCAAGCAGATGTGTGACAAGAATGATAAATGGAATAGAGTTTTATGTGCACCATAAATGTGAAGCAAGGATTGTACTCTAATGCGATAACAAGAGGAAAACAGATGAATACGTTTAGAGGTATCAGTAAATCAAGTATGATTTCCTGTACATAAAATTTCTAAATATTCTAAGGTTTTTGGCCTTGAAAAGACCAAGTAAGTACTTCAGCATTTTCAATAGATGAAAATTAAACATTAAAGAAATCATTGCACCTGGTATAAACATCACCCCTACAGTGCAGCATTTTTGTTTAACAATGTCCTATGGAAGCCATTCAGCCAGAAGAACATATATAATGTTCTATATATGTATCTGTATAGTGTCCTACAATGTTAATATATAACATTGTTTTTGAGTTCATCTGCATTTTTTATTCGTAGTGCATTTGATTAACCTCTTCAGCTCTAAAATGGCACATTCAACCAGAAAGCTTATGACTGCATTGGAGTTAAATACGTGTTCTATTATACTTGTAACAAAAGAGGGGTATGAACTCTTGTCATAGGCATGGTCCTACAAGGACTGTTAGAATCAGTTACAGATGAAGGAGTTGAGGCACACATCTGAAAGACATCCAAGGAAGAAGTATTAAGGCAATTCCACATTCTGCACCCTTGTTTTTAACTAACTTCATTAAAAATAAATGGAATCCGTTGAGCCCTTGTTCTCCAATTATTTGAGAATTCAAATTTTGTGTTAGCCAAAAAGTTTGACATTTTTCTAGATATGTTGATAATATTACAGGAATTTAACATCTGGCTGCTGGCTATGGCAATCAACATGCCGTATTAACCACATTAACCAAATCCACAAGTGTGCTATGTACAACACAACTCAAAAAGCCATGTCACTAGCTGCACTTAACACACAGCTTTGACCACTTTGCCTGTATTCTGCCAACAGATCCATTTTCTCTCAGACTACTTCTGACATTCCACTCCTCTAAGCAATTCTAAACAACCATTGTTTTTCAAACACCAGCATGCCACAAAAATGCTTTCTAATTTCCCCCAAATACAAAATTTCTTTCAGAAAGTAACACTGGCCTGATGCTGACAATGAGCAATATTTAGTCTTGCAGAACTAGAGAGCTCAGATGCCATTTTGTGACAGCAGAAGCAGGAGATTTAGACTATGAAAAACCCCTAACCCTTGGATGCAAAATATTTTTTAATAGAAAACGTTTTTATTTTTAAATAATTTATCAATTAGTATTTTGGTTTGTTTCCCTCTCTCAAACACAGTCTAAAAAGGAGATTTTGAGTTTTTTTTTAAAAGTGTAGATTTTCTAATGTCTGTTCAAAGATGAAACTGGAGAATTTTCCAAATGTCCTTGATTTTACTTATATTCTCTCTATTTAGATACAGTAAAGGCATACTTATCCTGACTCAACTTTTCATTGCTCTAACTTGTTGTTTGCAGTAAAACCTCTTTGATAGACAACATTTTGCAAAAATAAATTTTCTAATTGTTTGGTGATGTTTTAGAGAGTATTAATATTCTTTATAATCTCCTGAAGCCTTTGTTCTTATCCATTCTCACAGTGCTTTAGACTGCTATTAGACCACTAGAGTAACACAAAGGCATTCAAGTGTAAATGACAATAAGGCCCTGGTTTTCCAATCTAAGAAGAAAACTGAGTTTTCTGTTAGAGTTCAGTTCCATTAGAAAATAATGACAATTATATAACACCTACTTTAATAAATAGAATAAAAGAAGAGCTGGGGAACCACAACAGCTAAATGTTCAAGTGGAGACCAGTGATTTTCATGAGGTACTCAAGAGGTACTCCTGTCGGTACTGGGACTGGCACTAACATCTTTGCTGGTGACATGGACAGTGGGACCCTCAGCAAGTTTGCCGGTGACACTGAGCTGCCTGGTGGATTTGACCACATGGAGGGAAGGGATGCCATCAAAAGGAATCGTGACTGGCCAAAGAGGTGGGACTGTGTGAACCTCATGAAGTTCAATAAGGCCAAGTACGGGGTCCTGCACATGTATTGGGGCAATTCCAAGCACAAATACAGGCTGGGTGGAAAATGGCTTGAGAGCAGCCCTGAGGAGAAGGACTTGAGGGATGTGGTTGACAAGAAGCTCAACATGACAGTACATGATTGTAGCCCAGAAAGCCAGTTATATCCTGGGCTCCATCAAAAGAAGCGTGGGCAGCAGGTAATTCTCTCCTTCTACTCCACTCTCATGATATCACATCTGCAGTGCTGCATCCAGCACTGGGGCTCCCAACATAAGGAGGACATGAACCTGCTGGAGCAAGTCCACAGGAGGGTCATGAAGATGATCAGAGAGATGAAGCACCTCACCTATGAAGACAGGTTGAGAAATTAGAAGTTGTCCATCCTTACAGTACTTTGTACCTAAAGGGTGCTGCAAGAGAGGTGGAGAGAGGCTTTTTACAAGGGCAAGTAGAGATAGGGCAAGGTGTAATGGCTTTAAGCTGAAAGAGGGGAGGTTTAGATTAGGTTTTAAGAAGAAATTCTTTACTTAGGTGATGTACTGGAATCAATTGCTCAGGAGGGAAGTGGTGGATGCCCCAGCCCTGGAAGTGTTCAAGGCCAGGTTGGATGGGGCTCTGAGCAACCTGATCTAGGGAAAGATGTCCCTGTCCATGGCAGGGGGGGTTGAGCTAGATGTCCTTTAAACGTCCCTTCCAAACCAAAATATTCTATGGCCCTATGACTTGTAATGAAAACAGATTGTCCTTGGTTTCACTGGGGCTATTTTTCATTGAGGATTTGCAGTCCTTTAGGAAAAATCTTTTAAATTATAAACTTTTGTCACAGTCTGAACTTACAGAGGAAGTGAAAACTGTGAGGTTTTCTCTACTGAATTATTTAATGAGTTCACATTTCCTTACTTAATACCCTGTAGTTCTAGGCTACCTCAATCTCGTTGAAAGCATCACTGTCATCTAATTTAGGCATATACAGAAAACATTATACAGCAAATATAGTTATCTAGATAGAGAATGAAACAGATATGGTCTATCACAATTTTTAAAATCTCAGTTATAACTCTGGGAAGATTTGATATCTCATGGAAGTGAGATAACATAATTATGAAATTAATTTCTACCAGTTTTAATGCACTTGTAAATGTAAAATTGCAAATTGTGGCACAAAGAAAGAGCAGCTAGGGTAAATGAGTAAGTTTTAAAGCATTTTTACAATATCTGGATCCTTGAAGAGCTCTAAAACAGTATCATGAGAACAGTAGAAAGATTAAGGACCATGAGAAATTAAAAAATTGATTTTGCCTTGCAGGTATGGCACAATCTTCATTAAAACAATTAGCAAGGGAGCAGCAAGTATCCTATAGGATTGCTACTTGTATACGAACAGGGATGGATACATTAAAAAAAAAAGCATGACTCCATCAGTCTTTTTGTTCCAATTGCCAAAAATATACTCATGTTTGGAGTACTGAACAGAATGATAGCTCAATGTTAGGAATTTTACCACCATAAATTCCCTAGACCAAATAGCCTAAGGTGAAACAAAGCACTTTGAATTAATTATTTTGCCCTGAAAGAGACATGCAAACCCAGCAATGTTAGACTTTCAGTTTGCTTAGTATAATGAAAATTGACAAATAACAGTGTGACCATAAAAAGAATTACTTAATAACATGGCCAGGTTAACAGTTATTTCTTCCAAAGTTTTAAGAATTAAAAAATATTCATTTCATTAACAGCACATAGAAGTAACTTTCTTTCAAAAGATACGATCAATCCAAGCAAACATAATGAAAAATGGCCATGATGTTATAGGAATTTGTACTGAGGGTAGAATGCCCCTGAAAACTTGTTAGTTCAGCATAGTAGAGTGCAAAGGCAGCACAGCAAGAGGATATTCATTGGTCCACAAACAAGAAAAGTAGATGTAAAATATTCTAAAAATATCACACTATGAAGGAAGTAGTACAATGGGAAGAGATGGAGTAAAATGAGCTAGGAGGAAAGTTCTCAATACACAGAAATTAAAATAATGAGAAATTTTTGCTCACATTTCTGAAAAAGATCACTCTGAAAAGCAATGCAAGAATCAGTCAAATCAAAAATGCACACAAATTTTAAAAAATAAGAATCAGAAAGACAAATATTTAATATAGACTGCAGCATATGGGATAGGTTGATTTCTCTTTAATTGCTGCAGGATAAGCACTTAGACCTCCAGTTTCAGGACTCCATAATGTGTGGACTTCACATAACCTGAAAGAAGGTCCAAAGGGCCTGACTTTTCAGAGCAGAGGAGTGATCCTTCCAGTGAAAATTAGTAGAGGAAGGATGAGTTTAATTCTTTCTCAATAAAATCCCGTCTTTATCACACACAGTGACTAGTTAAAATGGCTTAAAGGGTTACCATTTTATGAATTAATTAGGTGTATTAAATATTAAAAACTGTAAAACACACATAATAAAAATGTCATTAAAGATAAGCCCTTCTGTGATATTTGCATATGAAAACAAACATGCACTTATAAGCAAAGTACCCTTAAGAGATTTAAGGAATATCAATAAAAAATAATGGATTAAATCCTAAAGATGTTATTCAGTTTGTCCTGAGGGGAAACTTTGAACAGTTTTAATTACAAAAGTCTATAAAATCCAACAGAGATTGTAAGTAATAAGATCAAATCCTGGCATTAGAGTGAAGCAGTATTTGACAAAGTTTTTGCTTCAGAACAAGATGGAGTCCAAAAAGTGCAAATAGAAAAGATTCTCTATGTTGTTCAAAGTTGCTTTCCAAGTTTTTGATTTGCTCTCCTTTGGTAAGGACATAGAGTTGTCTGAAATTTACAGACGTAAAACTGGAGGAAAAACAAAAGAGACAGAACCCCCCCCCCCCAGTTGTTTAACACTAGTTAGGCATTAAAAACTCAGGCTGGCATGTAAATAATATTAAAATCTGTGCTTCTACACGATTTACTGCTAAATGCTTGTGAACCTTGCACACACAGGACCATGCTTACTTCCATGGCTTCATCCCTGAGAAGAGCAAAGGAGAAGCACCATATAGTGACACATAACTAACAGATCTAGCCCTTCTTTGGGTTTTTTTTTTTCCTTTTTTTGCAAGAAACTGCAACATGGAGCACCTGGGGTGCTCCTCCTTTTCTTTTATACGCATTAGTATAGAAGATAGCCTGATGACTCCAGGGTTGGGGTGTGAGAGAGATAACCACCAAAGTAGCCAAACTAAGGCATGAATAATTCTGATGCAAAAAGATCACACATTAATGCTCTTGAAATCCACATGATACTATTAAAACTTCTGGGAACATCACTTTGTTCTTCAGCAAAACAAGTGACTTTAAAATTTGCAATGTATTTGCTTGGTAAATATTTCAGCCTTTCTCATGTTCAACATCTTTTGAAAATAAGCCCGCAATACATCCTTGCAGCAAAGAATGCAAACATTCCTGGGCTGCAGTAGGAACAGCGTCTCCAGGAGTCTGAGGGAAGTGATCCTTCCCCTCTAACCAGCACTGGTGAGACCACATCAGGTGTGCTGAATCCAATATAAGAGGGACATGGAGCCAGTAACACAAAGGGCCACAAATATCACCAAGATATTAGAGAATCTATCCTGTAGGCTCTCATCATACAAGGAGTGGTTGAGGGTGCTGGGACTGTTCAGTCTGGAAAGTGCAGACCTAGTAGAGAATCCAGTCACAGTGTTTGCAAATACCTGGTGGTGGTAGTGAAGATGACAGAGCCACATGGAAGGACTTTAAGCAATGGCCACAAATAGAAACCTCTGACTTTGAAAATATTGAGACCAAAATAGACACAACCTGAACACCTTTCACTAGTTGACCTTGATCTGAACAGAGGACTTTGGACAGGATGATCTCCAAAGGTCCATTCCAAACTCAACTATTGTATGATTCTTCATAGGAAACAGCAGCAGGAAGGCAGACAGATCAGTGTAGACACCTATATGTCCCAATCAGTTTTTTCACTGAAAATTATTATGCTCTATGAAATTAGTACCTAAACTCTAATTTACACCCAAAACCAGGCCAGCCAATCCAAGTTTAAAGCACCATTGTACTTGGGGAAGAGGAATGTTCCTCTGTGAATGGCAGCTGGGTAAAGGGGAAACCTAGATAAAAGTTCATCAGGAAAGTTTCACATATTTCTTCCCTGAAAACATGAATCAATTTAACTACTAATGTAAGCTAGGTAAGGAAAGTCATGCTGCAGAATTTCACTTGAGGTATGCTGTATGATGGTATTAGTGCCAGCAAACCATTCCAAGGCAAATGTGCAGCCTGAGCAACTAAAACCCTTTGTTCCCAAATGGTCAGCTTATTCCTGCTAGATATATAGGAGTGATTGCATAAGGACAAACTAATGCTCAAAGGAATCTTTGGGTCATAACCGCAGCCAGGTCTGCAGTGGGAGCACCCTCGGATAAAAAGTAGCTTGTATCGACACCAAGGCTGTAATTCCATTATGTGAGTGCTGGATATGGTTATTCTATCTTTAGAATATTTCACTCATAAGAGAACTCCCACACCACAGTGTATGTAAGTTTTTGTGGGTCAGTTCTGTAAATTGTTTGTGGAATATAGCCATTTAAAGAAAACTGGCAAAAGCTAGGACTGGAGCCAGATTCTCCACATTGAATATGTTGGTTTTGATCAGAAGGTAATGAAATCACCACCAGTACACACTACATTTTTTAGATATAAAGAGATGTTATGTCATCTAGACCGCTTCAAATTTTTTCCCCCCATAATTAAGATATTGTCCCCTTTTTTCTCCTTCATGAACTCCATGGGTCCCATGAAAAATTTCAATAAAATTGAACAGAATGTAACACAATTTTGTAAACTTCTTCTGGCATATTGTCAAATTTAATAATCATAATTATAGAGTAGCTAAATGATTGAGGAAATTGCTAGTGAAGACATTTGAAATACTTCATAATAGATATATACAAACAGAGACCTCATTAGCTCTTAGAATCTCTGAAGCTCTTATTCTTATTCTTATTCCTTCTGTTGATTGCATGTGAACTACTTCCCGTCAATCACAACACCTTTACCCCAAAATATCAAAAGCTCTGAAAAATAAAAGGAGACCTTAAGTGAAAAGCAAAGATCTAAAACTTTTATGTTGAAGTCAATCCTGTCTGCTTTGTGATGCACTTCTACTTTTGACCAGCATGAACTGAACAAAGTTGCTCTGATTCAATCACACTTATCTTGGAATTACTTAGCTTTTGTTAGTTTTGGTCAGATTCCATAATGCCTTTTAAAATTTAAGAGTTTGTTTTTATTTGAAGAGAAAGCAAACTGTTTTTATTTTGTCTAGACAATATTGTGTATAACTAAAAGCCTTTGCAGAAAAAACTGCATTTAATAACTTTGCAGATGTTTGGTATAGATCCTGAAATTGTCCTTGTGTACAACTTCTCACATTTGCCTTTTAGCTGGAATTGAGATGGAGGAAATGAAGATAAAGCAGATTTATGCAGAAATTCCCAAGATGTTTAAGCATTCTCTCACCTATTGCACAGAACTGAAGCAAATAAGTTCAACTCACCAGGAAGATTTGCCAAGTGAAAGGGAAAAAAGGAAGCTCTGTGCAATTTTCTAAATAAAATAGCAGAGCTACATAGCTAAGTTTCAGTACTTTGCAGAACTAGTAGACTGATGCAGCCTGGTGTGTTTCAAAGTGTTTATGTGAGGAGATTGCATTGATTTAATCTCAGATTTGATACGATTTGAGAGTTAAGAAGATTTTTGGCTCTGAGAAATAAACACACTTAATACCACCTACTAAATATGGTTTCACTTTCACAGGACTGCCAGCTTTTGCAGCAGGAAGGCTCTGAGCAGAGTCTTGACATTTTCAAGGCTGTTCTGAGTGGCAGCTTTGAAAAATTTGCAGCTACCTCAACAGGTGTCCTGCAGACCTTGCAAGGGATAGGCCAATGAGGATAATATGATCATGGACATACACTCCAAAGCAATGTACTGCAAGAACTGTATTAACACAGGAATTTAGGAATCCTAACTCCAGGAAGACTCAAATCCAGTGACATAAAGGGTCATGTATGGAATGCTCTGTTTTCAACTCTGCAAGTTCATGGATCCTTCTTAGGAAAACATATTTTTCTGGTTTTCTCCAAACCTTATTGTTTAATGAAAATAGACTTAGAATACTTGGGGTGAAATATCATAGCACTTGGATAGAAATAGGTGGTTATGTGAGGGGAAATAATCTTTGACATAATAATTTCACAGACATCAAACCACTTGCATTCAATTTAAAAGAACATCTTGTTCCTTTTTATCTCTAAAATTGCCAGTATTAGCTGATGGAGGCTCTGGACTGGAGTTCACAAGTTCTGATGAACTTAGGATATAGTACGCAGAAAATTGTGATGAAGCCTCAGCTCTACTGACTGGACTAAAACAGACACAGAGGACTAAGATGACACCACTAACAGCAACTTAAAGATCTTGTGTCATTCCAAATTATCCTCTCTTTATAGTGGTTTTAAAAAGACTCACCCACAAATAACTGTTTCCTAACTGTCTACTTAGACAAATTGATTTTTTTTTTTTTAATTGGATTAAATCTCCATTTCTCTCTATAATTTCAGTTGTTCTCTGCAATGCTGGCATTACAGGGAAAACCAGGTCATTCCTATTTAATATAAGCAACTTACACATGGATAAAAGTACCAAATTTTAGATTCCTACTTAGGGACTAAGTTTTTTCCTAGTTTAATTCCCTCATAATTTAAAATCCTAATTAAGAATTAAAACAGTAAACAGAAAAGAGCCAACACCTAAAAGATTCTTCTATAAAAGACAAGCAACAAGAACCATTGTGAAGTAAAACACAAGGATATACATAAATAAATCATAAGGGTCCTTTTAAGAATATACCCCATTCAAGAATTTTGCATTTTCTGAGCTAGAAATAGCTCTGTAGATTTATTTGTTTTCAAAACAGTCAAAGACACCCTCCTTTCTGAAAAAGTTGGATTAGGCTCTTAATCAGGAGCTCAGAGACACATTAAAAATACCAGTGTGAGCTGGTTTAAAAAAATAAAAAGTATTTTTTATTGTGAAATGTTCCTTTGGACTTATAAAAGGAAAATGTTGGTGCTTTTCTTTTTTCTTTTTTTCTTTTTTCTTTTTTTTTCTTCTAACAGAATAAGCCCCAGACATTTGGAAAGTATCTGCTCTGAGTCACAGGCACAGGAGTCTGCAAAGTACCCCTTTATGCAATCAAAGACACTCACCATTCCAGTGTTATGTGCACGTCAGTACATCAGATGCACTATTTTGGTTGCTCCACAGGCACTCTGAGATCAGACACAGTCTTGGCAAACTTTGCAAATCATGCCTCAGCCTGACCCGACACTTCAGCCTCACAAAGCTGGAGCTCCTAAACACTCCCATGCCACTGAGCAGGGATCTCGGCACAGGGGCTCAAACACATCAAAGACTCCTTTGACTGCTGAGTTATGAGGAGACTCCCTTCGCCCCAGCAAAGGGTCCAGGGAGAGGGACAACATACTTGCTGTGTTAGCTTTAGAAGTCATACGCTGTTTGCAGAAGGGGTTATCTTGTATCCACACTCTCTGATCTAAGCTAATGTTTGTTTACAGAGAGTGTAAAGCAGGAGAGCTGGAGAGCTGGAATGTTTCACAGTATTACTTGTGGTCTCCTTCATAAAGGGATCTTTGAGACAGCCTTCAGGGGTGCAGAGGGAGAAGTCACCTGTAACAGCCACATCAGGAGATGCCTATTTCCAGGAAGAAGTCTTTTTTCAGTGTCTGAGCAATCATTTGAGTTTATATTTTGCTTTCAATGCTTTCACAGAAAGAAAAAAATAAGCTATGAAGTGTATTATAGCACTTTTCAATCATTTTTACAGCTGGTGAGCCAAATAAACAAAATCAAATACTCTAAGACATTTATTGGTACAGTGACTTCCATCTGACTTTTTTCCTTGCTACTAATCACTATAGGTGGTGTCTGGAATTTTTTAGCCCACATACTCAGAGAAAAATATCCCTCAAAAAGTCTTGATAAAGAAAATGGTAATACTTAATTCAAATGTTACTGACATAAATGACTTCTTGACTACAAAAAAGGTAATTGTCTGTCTGCATTGTACTTTTTAATTTCTACTGCTCTAAAACATCTTAAATTTCTCCTTCGAAAAGCTGAATTATATCTACCAGTAGCATGGATGCACTTACACTGATTCTTGGTAAATTCTCTTGAACAATGCAAACTCCCAAAGCATAAGACTGATCAGGCTCATTTGGAGTGACCTTTGAACCAGACTGAATTGTATACAAAAATATACTTATTATTCTATTACTGTTAGCACTCTTCCTTAATAGAGAAATTAGAAAAATCAGTTAAAAAATTCAATACCAAGAATAGCCAGTCAAGAAGATTAGAGCAGATTGCCACTATTGTAACAGGCAATGAAATATTTTTGGTGTGGGGAGAAAGCATTTACGTGGCTCTAGACTGCTTTCAGTTTCTGAGGTATTTTCTGAGTATACAGCAAATCTGCAGTATGTACAGCCAATTCAGTTTGTCACCTAGGAAAGATAATTAGGAAATGCTGCTTGTCTTGATTTATTGGTGGTTCTTTTACCCTGAAGTGCAGCCAGGAATACAGGCCCAGTCATGTACTAGATGCAATGGGGCACGAAGGGGCAACGTATGTGGTTGCTTGGCTTGCGACTGTATAAATCATACCTGAAAGCCTCGGAGACAGAGCAAGGCTACCATCTTTGCAGGCAGATGTGTTTGAATCAAGGCTTGGGGCTATCCTATCCATAAAATGTCAACCAACACCATTTTGTCCTCCAATTTTTCGTCTGACCACAGTGGTTTAAGTGTGCACACATTATGCGTAGTATACTCTGTTATTCCATCACGCATAAAGGTATATATAAAAAGAGCAGGGAGTCTCAGTACTATTTTAGCTTTCATACAATTAGCTGCTAACTGCTGTTTGGCTATCTGGAATTTTTCTATGTTGACTTCACTGGCTGGTTCATTAAATACTCCATCTTTTTTTAATAATTGTTTGAATTATTTAGATTAAATTTCTTTGTGTAAGAAGAAAAAGTCAGGTTACAGTCTGTTGCATGTATCGATAATGAAACAAGAGCTCTTTAGTGCTCCATGCCTGTGAACACTGGGAAAGCACTCTTGTGAATAAAAAATATTGTTGAGAACATAGTAATACCTGACCTACCTCAATCCTATTGCACCATTTCCCAAAACACAGAGAAGAATGTTGTTTAAAACTGGTAAGGAAAGACTGCTTTAAATTTTATTCTACTTGGTCTAATTTTACAAAGAAGTTATGAAAACATTTCAATGAAATCCCTCTAAAAAACATTATCAGGAGCTTCTGCAATGTCCTTTCTCAAGGACCAGTCAGGCGCCATGGCTGATTTGGGTATAACATCCTGGAAAGTCATTGAAAGGTTGAGAATACAGCCACATCTAAGAACACTTAATACACTGTGAGATCTGTTTGTACTTGAAGCAATGCTTTTGAGACAGGTCCAGCTCTGAGAACTGCAGAGCATTGAGAGCACTGAGGTGTATTCCAGTATTTACAACACAGGGCTGATGGTGGAAATGGCCATCTCTGAAGACAGAGCTGAAGAGCTTCTCAGAACACCATCTCTGAAACTCTCTGACTCCTACTGATTTCAGGATATCTGAAGTGCTGTATACATTTAATTGAAGGTTTTAATCAAACTTTATCCACAGAGAGTGCTAAAATTAAATACAGTGCTCAATTTTTCATCAGATTCCAGATTCCAGCATTTTAGAGGAAGAGAAAGAGAGAAAGAAAACAAAAAAATCTGTTATGGTTTTCTCTTGGAAATGTGCTTTGATTTTAATTATGCTATTAACATTTTTTAACACAGTTGTTTGGATAGCTGGCTAGTATAACGTGAAGTCAGCGGAGCTATTGCAGTTTAGACCACTAACTCTAGATTTCATCATCTGTGGAGAATTTTTTTCATTTGTTCCCTGCTGTCAGACATAATTTAACATGATAATTTTTTGATGTACATTCAGCATTGCGCACATTCCTTTGTTTTGCAGAAATTTTTTCCACTGTTGTCAGTGATCAACAATATGGACATATTCCTCTATCTGGCTCATCACTTTAAAGTTTGACTCTGTGACAGATGTCCTGGTGATTCCATGGCCTGAGTTTCAACACACAGGCTTGAGTTCCTTTTACTGGAACCTTTGGCTTTCTCAAAGCACTATTCCTTCTCCTAATCTGGAGTCATACCAGGGGCTGAATGAGTTCCCAAAGCTAAAGGCTCTTCAGAGAAGAATTCTAATAGAAGTAAACTTCTGTTAAGAAACAGGAAGACAGTCCAGCAACTGATGTCAAGATGGGAGAAGACAGAAATATTGGGTAACAGGTTTCCACAAGATCACAGACCATGCTCCCACAAATTGCTGCAGCTGGTTTTAGCAGTCCAGCTAAATTCTGATCTGCATAACAATCACTTCCTCAGCATGAGTTATGGGCATTTAGATTACTGTACCTATTGGTTTTCTGGGTGAAAATCATCCTCTCCCATACTCCCCTATTCCCCAAGGTTATTTTAACCTGCATCAGTTTTTATGTGTGGAGAGCCAGGTGAAAAAGCTTAGCAAGCATGGTGGAAAGGTTACCTCAGCTTAAGCTGAATAGCCACAGCTTCTGTCAGATAGTTTGGGGAATTACATTAGACACATATTACATGACTAATTCTTTCATTGCTGAAAATATTCACAGGGGACTAAAAAATATATATATTTTAAAATTTCAGCAACCAATGAGAAAAAAATGGCCAAATGCCTAAATTCATGGTCTTCAGAAACAATTTATTATTCTTGAACCATGACTTATGCACCCATTTAGAATGGAAGGTTTATAGGATAGTCTTCATTTTAGCATGCTTTGTGAGGCCTTTCCTTCATTAACAGAGTCCATGCCAATCTCAATACAGAATTCCAAATAAATTGTAAACTGTATAGTAAACAAGACAGTTAACCAGTGTCCTGTTCATCAGGCCACTCCTTAATTCAAGTACCAGTCTTTACAGTAGGAAGATATTTAGCTCATTTTCTCAAGTGCAGAGTAGAATCTTTTACAAAAAATGTTGAATTCCAAGGTGACATGGATGTTTCCAAAACTATAATTCACAAAAGAAATAAAAAGGTTGTTTTTCTAAGATGAAGGCTTTCCATTTGTGGAATAAAAATACATGCACAATGTATCCTGTAGAAAATTAATTCCTGAAAAATCCTTGTATGTGGACCTGATTTGTCTGAGAGAGTTCCAGCCTGTCAGTGGCTGATCTGTTCCCAAGGGAAAGTCTCTTGAGAGCATCTCTCGCTCAAGGACTATCTTTATAAACAATTTCATTTTCTCAAAACAGTTCTGTACCGCTGTGGTTAGTGTGTTTTTCTCTTGTCCCACCAATGGGAAAAGAACTGGTGTTTCCCTTACCAATCATGTTAAATCTATATCATAATACTCTATAAAAAGCTGAAAAATTTGGATAATAAAGCTTTCCTGAGCATCTTGTTCTGGTTGCTGTGAATGAATCCACCATTCTACTTCGTGTCCAACAGTGACACTTGCACAATGTCAGAAGGCATTTAATGCTGCCTTGGATATGTCTGATTGAGTCAAAGATACATTTGCTTCTCAGAGAAAAAACAGAATCATATTTAAAGTACTTCTGTTAAATATTGCCCACTCAAAAGCAGTTGAGTGCAAAGCTCTGCAATATTGAGTGAAGAAGTGTAATTTATATTTTCAGTCAGTCTCATAGGACCTACATCTAGATTTGGTCTCAAGCAGTTCCCAAGACATATAAACAACTGAAATCCCTATTGAGTCAATTTTGCTTATCTACACCTACAAAGCAAGATGAAAATTATGAGTGAATTCTACATCAGTAGCCTTGCACAATCATACTTGTAAGATTAGGTCCTAGAAAACCTAAATATGTAAGGAAGGCATTTTCACTATCTTTGTGAAATCTGATTCCTTACCCCATCCCATGACTGGTACAGGCAAGTGGGTATAAATTATTTCTTGCTTTGACCATTGCATGCTTAGTATTAGCTCTCTCTAGCCCAAGAAAGTGCCAGGTGTCTTTAATCAGCTCTTTTTAAGTTTCTGTTTACAGCTCTCCGAAAATGTCTTTATTTTCTTTCCTCTTTCACAGTGTGATACTATGTATTCTGTAGCAGTCAGGGATTTTTTTCCAAATCCACGTTAAAAGTCACCTGCAGTATTGCTGGTATTAGAAACATAGAAGGAAAGTCTAAATTCAATTTATAAAAGCATACCATGTACATATTTTAAAAGGAATCACAAAACCTCTGTGTTAATATGTACTTTTGTCTCCTATTTCCTATTAGTATCTTCCTTTTTCAGTTTTTGTTAGTGCTGTTTTTATCTTTTTACTGAGATGGTGAACAGTAGGTCCTCAGAAAGGAGAACTGAAGACTCAGAGGGCTTTACACAAGTCATGGGAACCTAGTGCTTCTATTAGTTCATTAGTTCAGTGAACAAACTGTGAGTCTCATTTTTCAGCACACAGGGATAAGATCCTCAAGAAATCTTTCCTTCATTTCTTGGGCATGTGCTTCTTTTTTCTTCTGCTGTATCTGGACCAAATTTCCTGTATTTTGCCCTCAGTAGCTGAGGGTGAAAGCACTCCAGACAGTCTAGCTGATAGTAACAAGAGTTTCTCAGAAATGGTTTTGGTTTTGTGCTGGAGAACAGCCAGGAATTGCTTCTCCAATTTGTCTCTAAAGGCTGACATTCATGCTGTAAAGTTGAAGCACAATTAAATCACAAGCATTATTAAACCTCCTAAAGAAGCGTGTTAACACACAGTTAAAAACAAGAAACACATGTAGAAAACCCTTTTTTTCCCCCAGAAAAAACATATTTTGCAGGCAGTAGAAAAGCAAGCCTCCTTAAGATAATGCTTAAGCTATTAGTATGACAGGCTATTGTTTACCTCCTACTGGACTGATGCAAGCCAAAAAAGACCTTCTCTAGGGGAAAGCAGTCTATGGTCTTTAATCTTACCCATGAAGTTTGTCAAGAATGCCAGATGAAATGTTGGTATTTAGTATTGTAGACTGTGTTGCTCAAAGTATGGTCACAGAATATCAGATTAACCATTTCAGACTGAATTCAGGTCATTTCAGCATCTCAGTTAGCTCAGTCAACATCTCCCCACCACCAAAAAAATAAATGGAGTACCCTATAAAGAACACTTCCAGAATCTTAAAGATTATATTCATGTACAAAAGTATGTTGAACATCTGGGGATTCCAAGTCAAAAGCCTCTCCATATCTTCTGCATTATGCAATGTTTGTTTAAAATCCATTAGTTCAAAGTTTAACACATGTAGAGAGTTCAGAAGGGAATACCCATACTACTATTTAATCTATGTTGATAGTTTCTTGAAATGGTTCAAACCGATCTCAGTGAAAGGGGTTTTGCAGTTTTTGTTCAAAGAACAGAATGTACTGGGTTGATCATCAAGTTCTGATGTGTCACCCACCCTCCACACAACCCTTAGCCAGAAATAGGGAATAGCTTATAAAGGCATGAGATTTCTGAATGACAGCATTACTGAAATATGCATACCCCTTTTTTTACATCACAAAAACCCCCAACTAAAATATAGCATATTAGCTCAAGTCAAGCAAGGTCACAGCAGCAGCAAAACACTCAGTTATTATATTACATTTAATCTGAGGAAATAATTACTTCTAGGCCAAGCCTCTTATGAAACCTAAGCCTGAAAGATTTTGTATATACACTTGTATACCAATACACTATACCTCTTTTGCTCTTAAATCTTTTAAGTTTTAGACACTTCAACATTTTCAGAAAAGGAGAAAAGTTTGCTGTTAAAGTAAATTTAAGCCTTCTAACGGCATTTAAGCAAACTCACTCGCTAAACAAAGCTCTTGCAGTATGAAAGATAATTTATAAGGACAAGGATTCACCCAATGTTAGGCAGGTCAGCCACATGAATACTGAAGAAGCTTCTCATTTTATAAGACTAGAGTTTATGCTCTGTTCTCTCCAGACTTCTGGGAAGCTCTATGCAACATCATGTAACACTGCCAAAATCATGAAAATTCTAAGCAGAGGAAAGTGGCACTGCTGACTTGTGAACTCCAGCTATGAACACATTGTTCTGAAAACGGGACACTCCTAGAGACAACCAGATTCCAACAAATGGGATATCACAGCTAGCCCAGATTTTAACAGTTTTTCTGTCATTGAAGACACAGTTCTATCTAGTGCAGAAGTGTTTACTTCGTCAAAATGAAATAAAGCTTAGCAAATGTAGCAAAAGAGAAATGAGATGAACCTGGATGTAGATGCAGCATGATGGAAAGTAGAAAAAAGTTGGTATGGGGAAATGTGAGGTAAAGACAACATTAGTGTTACACATCCCAAAGAAGCTGACTTCAGGCTTTAGAGGAATGTTCCCTAGAGCACAAGTGCACTTGATGGGCCAGCTTGGAATGGCTGTCTCCTACTCAAAGCAGGATCAGAAAGCTGGTCTAAGTCCCACCATTAGGCTTTAATATATCCCATCCCATGCATGATCCACATAAAAAACTCAGGACAGGTTTCTCCACAGGCTAACAAAGTTGAGACATTACTCAATTCCCACAAAGGTTTTCCCATTAATGATGGTGACTTGAGTATACAAGACATGCACAACATCAGTAAGATGCCCTTACTGTTAAAAAGTTGCATGCAAAGGACAGATTGAGAAAGAAGCGAAATCTTTATTGAGTATTGAGTGCCCTGAATGTTTTTCTGGCAAAGGGAAACACTGAAATGAGTACAGCTATTTATTTATTTTCATGGACATTGTTACAGAGCATTGGCATCTCTAAACCAAGTATTGGGTTCAGATCTCATGCCCAGTCCTCTTCTTAGTATATCTACTGTAGAGAGGGAAAGAATGCACAGCATCTCAAATTCTAAAAGCTCTACCATTTGTTAGTCAAAACCAAGCATTGAAGAAGATAGAACCTAAACAGCCATTAAAAATGAAGAAAACTTACAAAAAATATACAAGGGAAAATTTATACTCTTCATCAGTAGAGAAGAAGAAGTAAGAAGCACAATTCAAGCAAGGAACTGATAAAGGGTAGTCTTATTTTCTATTCTCCTCATGGTATCCACTTTTGAGCTTTCAATATAGGATAGACATGCAATGGCAGCAAGTTCAGCAGAGCCAGAAGGATTGTTGGGGGCTGGAGCTCCTGCCTGTGAGGAAAGGCTGAGGGAATGAGGTTGTTCAGCCTGCACAAGAGATAGCTTTGGGTGAGACCTAACAGCAGCCTGCCAGCACCTGAAGGGGGAATATGGATATTAGGAAGACAAAGCCTACCTCTTCATAGTGGCACATGGAGGAAGGAGAAGAGACAAGAAGCATCATTTGAAGTAAGAGAGGTCCTAACCGGACATAAGGAAGATCATCTTTAATATGAGGACAATTGGGCAGTTGGAGCAGGTTGCTGAGATATTTTGTCTCCTCTTCAGCCTCAAGTGTTTTCAAGATGAAAGTTTGGGTAAAGCTCTGGGCTACTTGGTCACTGACCTCATAGTCAACTCTGCTTTGAGCAAGAGATTGGAGTAGAGACAACCTATGATCCTTTCCAGCCTGAAATTTCATACAGATTCTTACAACACTAAGCTGAATTATTATGTATTTTCAATATACTGTGTGTGATTAAACCCTGAACCTCTACACACAACACATAACCATGTTTAAGAAGCAAATTCTAAAGTGAATGTGTCTAAATAAACATCTAAAAATAATATGCATTCTTATATTTTTCAAATTATTATATTACTATCACAATTCTGTAGTATCTACTGCCCCCTCTGCTACTGTATAAGGGCTCTTTCTAAATCTACCTAGCACCTACCTCTTATGTTGCTACTCAATCTGGATGCAAACAGCCCCTCTAAGTAACAGCCTAAAACTTCTTTCCATGAAAAAACCAAAATAGTCTCCATTCTCTTTTGTCTGTCAAAATGCTGTTAAGTACATGGATGGAAGCTGCAAAAATGTGAAATTGAGTCAAGTGTTCCCATAGACCTATGACAATAGCTGGTTTCAGATATTGATGTAGGAAAAGTGAAACATTAGGCAAGCAGCATAGGAGACCATTTTCTTATCGCGTATTAGCTTCCCTTCACATCAGAACCTCCCTGCCCAGACCTCTTTGGAATAAATACATTAATTAGAAAGATATTTGCCCTCAGAAACAAATAAGCAGAAAATGGTAGCCAAAAGAGAGAATGGGCAAAGTTTCAGCTTTAGATGGAGCATTAAAAATTCTCTGAAAAAAACTGGGGAAAGAGTAAATAGTCATCTAGCCAAATTGTCCGACTCCCACACTGGACTGCAACTTCCTTCAGTGCATTTCCTCCCATCCACCCACACACAGAGCAGTTTTGGTTTATGGAGGCTTTGATACGAAATAAGCATAAAGTTTGCTTGCATTTCAGATCAAATCTCAGTGCCAAAAAAATGGAAGACATTAAAAAGGAAAAAATAAAGTAGTTGCTGGTTGAGATTCACATCTCTAAAAATAAGAAGGATATAAACAGATTACATTCCTTTTGCAGTGGGATGCAAACAAGAAGCCACAAGTTTAAAGATAATAATTTGATAGGATGATTAATTGGACAGCTTCTAGAAAGAAAGTATTAAAAAACCTCCAGTGTTAAAAACAAAATCTTCTTTCTTTATTTTGGATTACCTGAGAGGATTTTTTGTTTCCCTGAAGTTTCTCAAAACAGAGCAACTGGCCAGATGTTACAAAACAGATAAAGCAGCAAGGTGCTATGTATGCAGTGTGGTTGTAAATTTTGCAAGGAACAGACAAGGGAGAGAGGTTTGTCAATTCCACTACTCTAATCATTTGCATTTAATGTCAGGGGCATAATGTGACCTTGAATATAAAAGCAAAGTTATCATCCTAAATGAAGGAGAAACACCAACTAAGGCCTCAGACAATCTGTACTGAAGCTTTACTTTTCTGAAAAATTAGTTGCATACTATCCAGTTTTGAAGTTTCTGTAGGATTTGTCAAAATTGTATCCACTTTAGAGAGGCTGAACATTTGATCTTGCAAACACTGTCACAATGGCACCACTCAAACTGGAAATTAGCATGGGCTTTTAAAATATGGCCTGGAATGAATCAGTTAACTGCTGTGCCTTGTACAATATGTAAAATAGGAATGAAAAAATGCATTCTACCTGATATGGATTGTTGGACAGCAATCTTAGATCTGTAACACCAAGGAAAGCCAAACAACTAGTGACATACTTGGCTTTATATCCACTGGAGCTGGCTGCTGTTCTTACTTGAGAGTGCTGGAGTTCCTCCTAGATTGATTACTTGAGGAAGATTTTTGTAGCGCTTGGCTACTCCAAAAACTTACTGCATACTAAGTACTGAGTAAACAGCAACCATAGATCATTTATTTGATGATTGGTCTGACAACTTATTAAATGCAACATAAATTATTATGTACACTCACCTGTTTCCTTTCATCTCTTCTTTTGTATGAAAATTTACGAGTAATGTCCTTACTTGTTTAGCTAGTGAGTGACAATATAGATAGATATAGCTGAAGGACATTGTGCATAATCTGGCAGAGAATCGCTAATGGCAATAAAATAATGACAGTTTGCATTCTCTGTGTGGCTCTCTTGAGTCACAAGCACAATTCTTAAGCTATTTAAAATAGATATGTTCATAGACTGCAATCAATTAATTTGACTACCCACAAAACTCCAGGTACTTTCTGCACAAATACTACCCAAAGTCTGTACTAATTCATATTAAAAATTTTGACAAACTGCTTGTTTTTATGGGATAGTAAGATCAGAAAATTTGAAAAACACCTATTCTAAGATATTTAACTCCTTTCAATGAATGAATGCAATTTCATTACTAAAAGAAACACCCTTTAAATAATCGGCCCATCTAAGTTTTGTCAAAAGACTCAGATCTTCAATGCAATCAGGGAAATCTCATATTTACCCCTAAAGGGAGAAAAAAAGCCAAAAACAAAAGCAGGAAAACAGAAAGACTTAAACATGATGCAGTATGCTTATTCTTTACTGCCTGGGATAACTGTTTTGAAAAGGTCATGTCAATTGCTGCCTTTTTACTTCAGCAGTGTTTTGTGATGATATTATAAGTATATAAAGTTCAATAAATAAATAAATCCCTTCTAGTTTAGTAGAGAAGAGCTACTTCCATGGATTTACAGTGGTATTTGCTCTTTATATGGTCTGTATGATATGACAACATTCAGAGGAATCAAGTTCTAAAGCACTTTTGTTAATGTATCATTTTAATCTCTCCTGAAGGAAAATCAAAGGTTACAGGAAACACTGAAGTTATGGAAAGGAGTAGAATTAAATGTTTTTCTTCCCATATGTTAGTCACTTATGGAGGTTTCTTATAAAAAGATATATTTTAAATAATTGCTAGATATATGTTTTAATCATTGCTGTAGAGCATGAAGACAACATAAGGGGAATGTCAGGAATACAATAAGGCAATAACAATAGTAGATGTGAAAGAAATTAATCTCATCAAACCAGAAGCTGGAAGGTCATTGGGGCAGGATGGGGAAGGGGAGGGAAGTTGAGAGGGTCATGGAAAAACAGTCTTGTGGCCAGAACTGAAGGTGACCTTGGACTCATCCCATTAATGGGATGCAATGCAAGAAAAAGCATGAAGAACATTTTACTAGAAAACAGTTTATTGCACCAAGTGACTGATTTTCCAGTGTACCATAACTAAGCTTCACAAGAAATAACAAGCTGCATTTTTGGCGGTTGTCACGCTGCACCAGCAACACATTCAGTATTGCCCAAATATGTATCAAACATATGCCAGATAATTGGGTTCACATTCCAAAAAGGGAAGACCGTGATATTTTCTCTGGACAACTATTAGACAGTTGCTACCATTGAATTTGGAGAAACAAAATCTCTTGATCAAGTTAAAATCTTGTCTTAAACATGCATTTAGGTCATCAGACTGATGGAAGGTTGAAGGGAAAGAGAAATATTGTCATTTCTTCTAAATACTAAATGCAGTACAACAAAAACAAGCCTTTCTGCTTTCCTCGGATACCTAGATCTTCCTTCATCCTTTTTAAGCATTTCAAACACCAATATCACAAAATTCATGAGCCTATAAAAAAAAATCACAGCAGTTTCCTACGAGTCCAACATTTCTGTAAATTTTTTAAGCCCCCTTAGATAGGAGGCAACATATATCCTCAGTATCAATGTGGTTTTAGTAAGAACCCTGGCAAAACGAAAACTTCTCCCTCACATTGCAAAATGAGAAACACTTCAACTAAACACAGCCCGGGCCAGTTGCCACCACAGCAAATATGACTTTCATTACTTTTCAAAAGACTGGACTCTTTCGCAAGAATCGTATTCACATCACCTTTAGTCAAAGCCCTTAACACAGAAGAATTATAATGATACGGAAAAATTGAACTCATAGAAGAGAAAAAGAACGAAGAAAGAGAGTTAGGATTGAAGTTCCAGAATCCTTTTGTGGAGTAAAATTTTCCCCTTAAGTGTCACCAAATAATCCATTCCACCAAATTTTTTGTAAAGGCGCATGTGAGAACATTTGACACACTCCTGTGGTGAGAGCATGTGTGAGGCATCTTTAAGATCTTTGGTCTGCTCATCCTGCTTTGTCATTCTTCCTAGACTCCCTTGGCCTTCTTGCTATCTGTATGACAAAGCTCTGTGCCACACCATCTGCGTGCCAGATTCCTCTGACCACGATGAGCCACAAGCAGGGAAGGACTGCAAGTTCTCCAGCGAGTGTGTTAAGGCACTGTTCTTCTAATTACCTTCTTTAATGAGTTGCTTATGGAACTTATTTTTTTTAAACAAGGCAATGAAGTCATAATGTCATTCACGCAATGATTAAAGAACATTTCACTTCTGGGAAACAGCTATCTTACTCTTTTATTGGGCAAGAAACAAGAAGGAGTTGGATACGGAAAAGAGCATGCCCTATTTATCACATCCTCAGTTTCTACAGGTCACAGACAAAAGAATGAGTGGTTTTATCCAACCCTTCCCTGGTCAAAAATGCTAATTTCCTATGCAATAGAAAAAAAATTTTCTGTATAGCAAAAATCCTTCAAGAATATTGGCATTTGTCTATACTTTCAGAAGTTTTTTCTTGTAGACAACTAATCAGCTGATTAAAACTAGACATGCAAAGCCAAGAATAGCCATTCAGAAGCAACAGGCACCTCATATGTCATTACAAACGTCTGTCATGATGTCCAAAGAAGGTTGGTACAGTTAATGGAGGGAGGAGTTACCAATAACAAAGCTGTGTGCTGTAAACCAGCATGTGAAGCACCTCAGAGCAGGCAGCAGAACACAGCATCTGTTACCGCATAAAGCAGATCTATAGACTTACCTGGCTGCGGAGCAGGCCAGCCATTCTTAACACCCATATTACCACATAAGGTCTTCCTGAAATTCAAAACTACTAACTCCAAAAAGTCTCACAAATGCTTTTCATATGCAGGAAGATCATGATCCTGGAATCTTGTGTACACTGCTAGCAGTTAAACTCACTAGAATATAAAAGGTAAGTGCAGTCTGCTCACTATATGGGCTGGAACGAAACCATCCTGGAGCAAGGAGGCAGTGGAAGAAAAGGAATGGTTTTGAGAACCTTAGTGCGAAAAGGGGTCTTTTTAATACAAGGGCTGTCTTGGATAAAAAGCGCAAAGTTATCAAAAATAGCTTTGCTATTTATTCCCAAACTTTTATGATACTGTCATTCACAGGTGAAATCCAGGTCCTACAGACAACAGATGGGTAGGTGATTCTGTGATTGTATGTGATTCTGTAACAATTGTGATATTCCCTTTCATAGCTACATAGCTACAACCTTCATTTACAAGAGTTTCATCGATGCCTAGTCATGCATGAGGAATCCCAAATATATATCTATATATAACATGGGTAAGTCACAGCATGATGCATTCTAAACATATGAGTCAACATATTCAACAGCTTAAGCCACGCATGGGGAAAGTTCTTCCTGTTCACTAATGACTTACATTAGTCAGTCCTAATAAGCGGAACCAAGGGAAACATATTTGCGAAAATTCACTGTCTGGTCATTTTATTTATTTATTTATTAAGCAAAGGTTTTGTGAGCTCATGTTGTCCGGATGTTACTTTAGCCTTGGGTACAGGATTTCTGGAGGTTTTGAATTTTGTTTCGTTAAAATCACAGATGTAATAATCCAGTCCCTGGAATTCACTACGTCACGTTAGCATATCAATTAAATGAAGCAAATACTCTACTAAAGAAAGCTGCAAGCAAAAAGACCTAATTTATTGTTATTAAGCCATATTACAATAAACCACTAGGAACCTTCTCATCAAGCAACTCCAGATTAGCAACATCATGCAAAAAACAAAGATACTTGTTGAACAAATTAACAGATTCTGTTCCAACTTCTACTGTTCTGAAGAACAGAAAGTGTAAGAATAGAGTATGAGAGAACAAAAGATAAATGCAGTCTGAAGATAATGATTTTCAGTAGAAAAGTAGCTCTTCATCATGTCACACCTATATGACAGAAGCATGTTTTGCTCAAATCAAGGTTGGTATAGAAGGATATTTTAAAATTTAAAATGATCAGTCAAAATTTTTACTGCTTAAGGTCACACTATATCCTGACCTGCTGCACATTTATACGCTGGAAGTCTTCGAAGCCATATTCAATTAACGAACTGAATTATATTTTTAGTATCTTATGGTAAGACTTCTGTCTTAAGAGGGCAATTTCCCAGCAAAGTTATATTGTAAAACAGCCATGAGATTGTTAAACAATGCAGCTGTGCTACCCAGAGGCTAATTTTACTTTATTTAGTCACTAGTATTACTGTCATACAATGGTAAATTTTAGGCTCTGTGTCAGAAAAGCAACTGAGCATGACTTTGATTAAATACACAATACTACCCAAACTGATTCAAAGAGGATGTTGTTAGCACAGAACAACGTCCTTGTAACCACAGCAAGGGTTTCTTAGTTTCTTAGTCCTAGTACACTGTCAAACAGAGCTCCAGCCTCACAGCCATTCCCTTCCCACAGCAAGCAGTGGATCAGAACAGGAGCACACGCTCCAAAGTCTGACTGTTTCCTCCAAGCTGAGGAACTAGATCATTCTCTCCCACTGAACCTATTATGGAAAGACCAGCTTACAGGAGGCAATAGGAGCACACGGGTTTTAATGTTTCAAACCAACAAGCAAGATTTCTGACCAGTTCATCTGTCAACACACTTATTCCTGTGACATTTGGGGTGACAAATGTGGTGGCCAAGAACTTACCGCAGCCTATTTCCACTGCTAGTACATTTGGCTCCAGCTGAAACACTTAAATCCAAAGGATTCAACACCTAATATTTTCTTCTGTTTTAAATTACTCATTTCTTACTTAATTGATCGTTAATTAAAGGTTCTTGAATACCAACACCACAGAATGAAATCCTCTCTAGAGGCAGCATTGCAAGCCACAACTAAGGTTTCCCCATAGCATCTTCTTGCATTTATTATCTCTAAGCAGGCAGCTTCTGCCTCTGGGGTAAGAGCAGAGTTCAACAACTACTTGGTCATCTCCTTCTGATTCTTCCTTCTGCTGTCCTTCCTGATGTAAAGAGCAGAAATTTCTTCCAGCTGAGAACAGACTGAGAGCTAGGTCACCAGTTTAGTAGCTCAGCTTTAGGGAAAAAACCTTTAAGATGGTCACACCACAGTATGACAGGGTTTCACTAGTTCATTTGGAAAGCAACACAAAAGTGAAGGAAAAGGAAATGCAGCTGCTACTTACAAGCAGTCATCAAACCATTACAGTTGTACTTTTTTTCTTGCCAGTTCCTAGGTTGCTAACAATTTCTGATCCAGTACAACAGCTGTAATGTTGTATATAAATGCATTAATGCTCTAGGGAGACACGCTGTTTGGGAGAACACTAACTTATATGATCTTTTTAGGTTTTATTTTTGTTATCTCACTACTGATGATTTACAGATTTCACAGGAAGTCTTCTATCAGCCAACGCATGACTGCACAACCAAAGAATCTCCATATTTCAGGGAAACATGTAGGCCAATTGTCTGCTGGAAAATGTACAGATGTAATCTGGGAATGCTCAAAGATTCAACGATAGGTTATTTTTTTTGTGATGTTTTTCTGCAGACACTCTGCTTCCACCGGAACGATGGCCTTATATGTAGAAATCTAGGCTGTAACTTCCTATGACGTGCAGCATATTACCATGAATGCTTTCCCCTTAACTCATCAAGTGTCCCAGGCTGCTGCTCACTCTCAGATGTGAACAGCCAAGGAGCGTCACCATGCAGTACTACACTAATGCATTCCAGTGCTCAAGACGTCACCAACTTTTACCTACAAAGGCAAACACTTCACTGTGTACTCTGGGAAAATACTACTGTGGATCTGGGCCAAGAGAAAGAATTTTCATTTTTTTCTCCTATTTTTGGTGGCAATGGTGGTTTTGGTTTTTGTTTATAAGAGCTTTTTTTTCTTTTTTTTTAAATGTCTTAATTACATTTTTCAATCTGCTGTCCCAGAGTATGTGCCTCTGAATGATTCTTCTTGACTATGTTATACTACAAATTATGATGCAAGGAAGCTTAGGATAGATCTATCAGGAAGACCAAATGCTTTCAGAAGAGAATAAGTTATAAAAAACTCTTAAAAATAAAATCAGGAGTTTTAAATTAGTAACAAAGTAAGTCTATATTAGTAAAAAAGTCTAGTAAGTCTATAACTAACAAAGAAAGTCTATAACTAACAAAGAAAGTCTATAATATAATATTTTCAGTCATCTCATTATCATCATAAATGCAATATTTAACCATATTCTTCTTTGATAAATGTTAAGAAGGACATTCTAATAACATATTGCAGTGGTTTGCTCTGTCTCTGCAATGTAGAAACAATCAACCCATGCTGAACATTCATCTACTAATGCAAAAGTTATCTACTTCAAAAGACAAGGAAATTAAATAAGTAACCTACATAACAATTTATTACAGTATGATATCTCAGCTGTTCAACATCGCAGGAGTGAACATTGCTGAAAAATCACAGACTTTAAAACTGCACTGGAATTTTGCTGTGCTAATTAAAATCCTACTGGAAATCTGAATCTGTAAAAGAGACATTCACATGAGAGAAACAAGGTACAATAAATTCCACAAGTGAACTAGACAACAAACACACACAAAAGTAATTTCGTTACTGGTTTGTCACACCATTAGTCTCTCAAATCAATACCCACTTTTTCCTCTCCACACAAGATTCCTATCAGTTCTCCATTTTTCTCCTAATTACCTGTCTTCATTTCCAGACTACTATGTCGAGACTGCAGGTTCAATTTAAATCCTAGTGCATGATACTGCAACTCTTGCACTAATAAGCAAACAATCTTTCACCATTCAGCTCTTTGACTTGTGTACCTTTTTAAATCACTGTTCTATAATATGACTTTCTAATCATTGCTAGCTATGACTTCTACTGATTACTTTATATCACATTAGCAAGATAAAACAAAAACAGGTAAACTTCCATAGCATCTTTGTTATTCTAAAAAGAACAAAGTACTGCAGCCTCCCAAGTGCTGAGAATGAACTGTGAATGTGAATATAGTTTTATAACAACTTCATCAAGCAGATTAGAGGAAGACAGTCCCTCTGATCACAAACAGGTGAAATAAGGAAAAAATTTTTTTCCTTCTTGAGGAATTTTTTTCTGCTTGACGAAGGCACTAACCAATCAGTCATTTGTCAAATGCAATGAAAGAAAAGTAAAAAAACCTCAAAGTATCAAAACATATACAGTTTTACTGCACATGTGATTATTGTTTGTTAAGTAACAATTATTATCAAGTAATAATAAATAGTTATTATTTATTGTCATGATTCCTTCCATTCCAAATGCCTCTCCTCTTGGTTGTATTTCAGAGATGAAAGAATCTCAGGGTGAAGGCTAGTTCAGCTTACCCCATAACTTCACATAGAGAGAAAACAGCTGTTGTAGATTTAACCTAATAATACAGCCACCACCATTTCACAGAGTTCTGGCCTCATTATTTATAAGGATATTATTAGTGTATTTGTCTTAAAAACCTACTACAAGAATAGGAGATCAAAGAGAAGCAACTAATAAGGTATAAATTATGTTTACTGAAGGTTCTGTAATTAAATAATATAAAATTTTGCTCTCCAATTTAAACAGATATGAATACCATAATGTGAAAAAAACATAACTAAAAATGAACTCAGAAACAAAAGGTAACAAATAAGCTATGGAGTAGAAAAACTTGTGATTATTTAAAATTAATATTTGATTGCATTGTTTTGCTCATCTCTACATCTGTCTGAACAACATTAAGATTGTTGCTGATAGCATTATATTATATTATCTTTAGCAAATGCTGTATATTCAAGATAAATGTTAGAGTTTCATTCAGTGCTAATGAGTATAGTTTTCCAACAGCAATGTATCCACATTACTTGGAATCCCACTACTACCTTCAGATTCAAGTAGCAGCAATCCAAAGCCAAGGCCATCTTTGTCTTCAAATCAAGGATTTATTTCTGTGGCTGATTTCATAAAGGTGATTTTTAAGCAGGCCTCAGGAAAGCCATTGCTAAAAAGTCAATAATTTATAACATTTTAAACTTATTTTCCTCGGTTTTCATAAGATAATCCAAGATCAAAGCTTTTCCTTTTATTTTTCTTTAATCAGACACTTTTAAAATAATGAAAATATCAATCATATTATGCAAAGTTTTCAGAGTTCATTTTTTAAAGAAAACCCTCCTTGGACTTTCAATTTTGATTAAAACCATTTTATTTCTAAAATGTTGTACATATATCTACCTGGAAATAACACTCAGCCACTGAAGACTGTCAGGTAATACTGTCCAGTTCTACCTAATCCTGTACTTTGGCTTAAAGGGGTGCTAAGAAAAAAAATTAAGGAAATTTGCACCACAGAGAATTCTTAACACAGCAAGGAATTGACAGTGCAAGGCTTCCTGACATTGCAACTATTGGATTTTTGCCGTTTCTCCACAGTTGGAGCTCACTAGGGAGTTTCATCAGATTTGTTCTTACAACCCTGTAATATGGGATTTGTCCTTACAAGTCCCTGTTGTTTTGTCTTTCTTCTTTCTCTGTATGTACAGAGAGAGATTTAAACAAGTCCTGTAACAGAAAAGTACATGAGAGAGTACTCCATTATAAGCAGAAAGGAAAGAACTGGGAGGGGGAGAAAAAGATCACACAACATGATCTAGAGAAGCCAAGCAAATTCCAGAAAACATAAGAGAAAGAGCATTAGTGGATTTTTAAAAGTAATATCACTGGTTATTATGCCTGTTTCTCTATAAGCTCCTTCAGGCTGGATTCTGAAGGGACCATTTGAGATGGCAGTTTGTGGTTGAGAACATGGAATCAAAGTTACTGCAGCATTGCACAGATAAACTAAAGCAGCCAGAATATGATGTTTGGAAAGAAGAGACAAGCTGGCATTACTAAAGCTGAAAGCTAAGCACAATGTCAATAAAGCACTAGTTAAAGGAAAAAAAACACCTTAGGGCTGCTTCAGGCATGTGACAGGTTCCTTAGCATACACAACCCAAAAGTTTCTGCTATTTAGCATTCCTATGGCATACTTTATGAGGCCTGAAAGACATTAACTTCTGTTTGTGCACTTTCTCTGAAGTAAGGGCCACCTTGTCTGAATGCCTTTCAGTGATTCTCACTACATTCTCCCTTACACTCAGTGAATCACACTTTCAAAGGCTGCAGTGGAGAGGAGGACCTCCAAAAAATCTATGAAGTGTGTCTTTCCTTCATTTAGCACACAGGTACCTGGATGATGAGAACCCTGGACAAAGTAAATTGGCACAGTTCAAACTCCCAGAAAACTTTTTGAGTAGAAGATAATTACTTTCTGGTTAGCACATCACATTCCAGTCTAATTATGAACAGAAATAGAGTATCTAACTACAAAGTTTCTCCGGTTATGCAATAGTATAAAGAAGCCTCTCTTTCTTTTGCATGTACTTACATACCACTTCCCTGAAAATATGAAAACTATCTTTTACAAATTAAAAAGGAGTTATTTCCCCTTGCAAAGAAAGGAAAAAAAATAATAATAAAAAAGCAGGCTGTAAAGCCATTGTTTTCAAAATCACTCTGGCAAAATGTTATTTAGCACTTGATTTCCCTTGTGTCCAGAAATCCAAACTTTCTTTCAAGTTTTTTTAACACCTTACTGCTATGAATGCAGGTAACCAATTCATTATTCCCTGCCTGAATCCAGAATAAGTCTGAAACAACTCCCTACATGATATTTATAACCTCATGAACCAAGGATCATCGCAGGATAACTCAAACACTGCAGTAACACTGAAGTGACTGAGCAGTTTATAAAATACATAAAAAGTTTTTTGTTTTATTTTCCTCTCATAAAACTGACATACACTCCTTTCAGGTACTTGAAGTAGGTGTTTCATTCAGGCAATGACTCCTTCTGGCTGTGAACAGGCAAAGGCATGGGCTGCCTAATGGTGAATAATGTCTGACCCATCTGATTGTGTTCTATGACCAAATGACTAAATTTGTGGATAAGAGAAAGCAATTTCCTCAACTTTAGCAAGGCTTCCAAGCACTCTCTCTTGCAATACTCCTGTGTACAAGAGGGAACATTTCTGGTCAAGTGAGTGGCTTTGCTGGGTGAATGACAGGGGTCTGTCCTGGGGCCATCCTGTTTAACATCTTCCTCTCACAATCTGGAGGACATAACAGAATTAAGGTTAGTCATGTTTGCAGATGGCATTAAGCTGGTAGAAAACAGTTAACAGACTTGAGAGCAAGACTACCACTTACAGAGAGGTCAGCAGGCTGGAGGAAAGGGCTGACAGAAACTTCATAAAATTCAGTGAGATGGCAAGACCTCCAGCTGGGAAAGAAAACACCCTTGCACTGCTAGAGGTAGGGACTGAGTGGGAAGCAGTGATCTTGAGAGGGACCTGGTAGACAGAGAGAGGATCAAGCAGCATGTGAGCCAGCAGTGTCTCCTGATGGCAGTGAAGGCCTAAAGCACCCTGGGCTGCGTTCACAGGTGCAGAGCTAGAACAGCAAGGGAAGCAATCAGCCTCTATACTCAGAGTACTTGTTGGACCATATCTAGATTCAGTTCTGAGCCCCCTGGTGCATGAAAGACACTAATAAAGGTCATGAAGTTCAACAGAGTGGTAGCAAGATGGTTGGGGGCTGGAGCACTTGACCAGTGAGGAAATGCTGATGGACCCACCCCTGTTCAGCCTGCTCAGCAGACAGCTTTGGGAGGACCATACAACAGTTTGTCAGAGAAGGAAGATATAGAAACACATTTAGAGTAGAAGTGAGATAACCACCATCTCTCTCCAGGGGCACTAATGCTTCTCTGCTGTATGGCGGCCATTCTGCTCTCTGCTCCATGGCTGAGGTACAATATCTAGGACCACAAATCATACAAGAGCATCTTGGAATAACAGCTCTACTGGGTCACACTCTGTGGGCTTATTTCCTGTGAAATCCAGCCTATATAAGATCATGGTAAAGACACCCAAATGAAAAACCATCGGGAATTAAGATACATATTGGGAGGGATGCATACAGGGAGCCACATGTATGCTTCATATTCCAAGTAACCCCTCCTAATGCTGTGCTATATATCTGTGGATTCACAGCCAAACATGCACAGGAGTCCAACCCCAGATAACGTTAGGCTTTAAAACTCATCACCAGAATTTTCCCTTTCTCTTCTAAGGTGGTTTGCTGCTCCTGTCCCTCCCAGAGTCCAAGTTCAAAGCAGGACAGAGACTTCTTGCCCCATACACCTATTCAAAAAGCAGATAGCAGCTGTTTTCATCGCTGAGCTCCTAGCAGGATATGTGGCAGAGCTACAAGCAGTAACAGGTCAGACAGCCGCTCCCTGATTACTGTAGTGAGACACGTAGCCCTGCTTCAGCACGGTACCAGACATAAAAGTCCCATGACCTTCTTCATCTGTTCAACTATTTGGGCTGACTGTAACTTGCTTTTACACAAAAATCTACCTCCCTCCTATCAAGACAGTCACATAATTTAACTTTTTCTCAACCAGAGAACACAATGGACAAGCAAAGCTACTACAGTGGCTCAGTTAAAGCATCACTGCAGCTTTTCTACTGAATTTGTGCTGTGGAGTAGAGCCTCAGAAGACACAGATGTTCTTGGGGACTTTCAAGCATGGTTAAGCTGCTTCTCTCCCCTGGAAACGAGGTCTCACTTCAGCATATCTGGAGACAGGCTATCCAGAGCACTGGCTGTCCTCCCTGCTGGAGAAGGCAGTAACTCATCCCTCAAAGCACAGCCACAACAGCTCCTACCAGGCTCACCTCCCTCCTGAGCCCCAACAATCACAGTAGCCAGCTAAAGACCCTCAAGGCTCCTCACTTAGCTCTTCCTTTGCTTCTCACTGCACACATGACATATGGGCAACAGCCAACCATAAAAATTTAGTCAGAAGCAGGAGATATTGACATTTGGTGCAGCACTCCTATTCTTGGCTACTATGTATCTTTAATACTTAAGGTGGGGCTTTGTCACCTAGATTGTTTATTTTGTTTGCTGGTCTGCTGTTACTATGTGCACTAGAGCGAAATGAGCGCTTTGTCACCACGTTACACATGATTCTAAGGAAATGGCAGGAAGTTGTGTCAGAGAAGGTTTAGGCTGGATTTTAGAGCAAGGTTCTTCACCCAGAGGGTGGCTGGGCATTGGAACAGGCTCCCCAGGAAAGTGGTCATGGCACTGGCCTGACAGAGCTCACAAGCATTTGGAAAATGGTGTGACACTTAGGGTGTCCTGGGAAGGGCCAGGAGCTGGACTCTGTGGGTCCCTTCAAACTCAGAATATTCTGTAATTCTGTAATTCTATTCTATGATATTGCAATAGCATGCTACAAGTTTAAACAAGAACGTACAGAAATAAAGACCTGCTATGTATCTGACCTGTTTCTGTCTTAAGTTCTGCCCATGCACATAATATTTCACATAATATTTCAGAAAATATTTCTCACTTCCTATGAGGAACCAGGGCACTCCAAAGAACACTTTCATGTCATAATGACCTCTCAGAATTAAATCCTAGTGATCAGAATTTGACAATGTGGCTTTGGTGGGCATCTGACCACCAGACAAGGTCAAGACGCCACCATGTGCTGTCACTAGTCTCTGGAATGCTGTAAGGAATGCAGAAGAATTGCACATTGTTTTGTTGTTGATGATTATGTTATAAATGTAAAGTAGAACATATGCAACTACATAAATGTGTTAATCCTTATTTCCACTGCTTGTTTGAATTTTATGCTCCATCCATGGTGGCAAGACAAGTGCAATTTTTTCAGACGGAAAAAAACCATAAGGTCTCAGCCCCAAAGATTTCCCAAGCTAGAAAATAACAGGAATATCACAGATATCACAGTCTGGGTTAGAATAAGATAAATAAGGAAAAAGTCAAGTTGCCAAGGACAGTCAT
Source organism: Poecile atricapillus (assembly GCF_030490865.1). Taxonomy (NCBI): domain Eukaryota; kingdom Metazoa; phylum Chordata; class Aves; order Passeriformes; family Paridae; genus Poecile; species Poecile atricapillus. The sequence goes on along the minus strand of NC_081249.1, from coordinate 149,361,675 downwards.
TAACTGCTATTTGTATTATGGCACTGTACATTCTGCTCCCTTTATTTTAATTTTCATTGTCTTTTACATGAACCAGTCCAAAGCTTTAGAAAATAAACTTTTCACTTCTCTTTTTTATTCTGCATAAATAAACTTGAACTTTAGCCACAGCAACCTTCACCTTATTTAGCCTTCAGATAACTCTTTTTCAGTTTCTCACAGTCACTCCAAGATGACCTTTGCAGTCAGTCAGGAAATGTCTAGAGATTATGAGCAGTCTGTTGCTTTGATGCCTTGTAAAGCTGATGCCAGTGGCAGAAAACATTATTTTTCATTTTATTTTTAATCAATTTTCAGGCAAAGAAATAACATTCTTAAAAGGCATATTACATTCACTCTTGCCTTCTTTACAGGCTTGACTTCCAGTGGCTACAATAGGATGCTTCATGAGCATAGGACTGAATCCTTACCTATAATTCACACTACAGAGGACCTTTTTCCAGCAGCTTTGTACAGGAAACTCCTAAGGGATGGATAAAGACCAAACTAGAAATGAAGCAGTAGAAGTCTACCCTTACATGTAATACCTGTCTGGTAAGAGAGCAATTAACCCCTTTTGAACCCTGTAATTTCTCCTAGATTCACATTTATTGCCTTTTGATCTTTGCCTTATGCTGCAACAGCAGCACTGATGTGCAGAGTTACTGCAATACCAGTTTTTCTCCAGGGAACAGCCTTGCTGGTTTAAAATCTCCTTCACTACAGATCTTCCATCCTGCATATTGGAATAGATTGTGTATGTCCCATGAGCAGAGCTGCCACTGGTGTCACAGGGACTATCACACTTAGTTCACATGCAGGATTAATTTGCTAATCCTAAGGTAAACATCAAGAAGTCTGTATCTGTAAGATTTTTCTTACTGCTGGACAACAACTAAAATAAAAATCTCACTGCTGATGATTTATTTCATCTTTTCAATACCATTTCAGGATATGGATGTAAAAACTGGATTATTTTAACAGCTCTTCCAGTAAGCAAGCTTTTGCTTCTAATACGAGAAAGTCTTATTTCTCACAGATGTGGCTGGTTACTTTACCTAATGCACACCTTTAAATATAGAAGTGGTAAAAATTCTGAAAATTGTTAGAGAAAAATTATGGATCAGCAGAAATTCTTTAAACTTACCATTGTTACCTGGGTTCTGACAGTTTTGCTCTTGAACAAAACGAGCAGAGTTGTTAATGAAAACAACCGTCTTGATAGTGAAATACATAGCTCTTGGTATAAATAAAGTATATGTCACAGATTCTGCTTTTTCAAGAAGTATGTCAGTGGGACCATTAACATAATGGAAAGCCTAACTTTTCTCAGCTTTTACTTGTAGTTCAGACTATAAGAACTTGCTAAATCTTCCACCTGCATTTGCAACATTCTGCAGTAGGAGGTTTGTCCTTCTACAGTCCAGGGGTTTTTTGTTTATCGGGTTCTGGGGTTTTGCCCTTCCCTCTCACCAATACTTTCTCACCTGTTTTTTCCCTGCCCTTCTTTCCTAGCTTACCTGTGCTATATAGTGAATAAGTCATTCCCATGAGCCTGAAACTGACCCACTTGAAAGGAGGCTCTTAGCCCTTATCTTTTACACTCACATGCTCCTCCGCTGACACTGGCTCTCCACTCTGTCCTCATGAGTAAAGCAGTATGGAAAGTGCTGATAAGGGGATTAGCTGATGAAAAAATGCCAGAGATCAGTTTGCAGGCATAGAGCATTCATGCATACCACTACAAAGACTGGGTCCCTGAAGGGGGATGTATCTCACACAGATACTGCTATCTCAAAGTGAGCCAATTAGCCCACGTTTGTCATCTGGTCTTCCTCCTTGTCAATGGGGAGAGAAACAAAAGTCATCTGAGAAAGACAAATCTGTCCACCTATTTTATGCCTGCCTTAGGAGCGTATCTCATCCACAGTGGATGCCTGGACGTAAGATAGCTAAAATTAGTCACTGCAGGGTTAAAAAAAGGACAAATGGAGACTTCCACATTTCCAAGAGAGAAAAGATTAAGATTCATAGGAGAAGACAGGCCGTGTTAACAACTGTTGCTGGACTTAGTGTCAGTGATTGCCTCCTTAGATCTAAACCTTCAGAGCTGGACAGCAGAGGAAATAAACAACACATATTTCATTGGAACTGCATGGGGTGGGTGTACACACCATAAAAGAAACTGAACAAACAAATGGTCTATGGAAGCCAGGAAAGCCATCTGCAGAGGAAGCACACTAGAGCAGGCAAAGCAGCAAGGGGCGAGCGCTCCCAAAGAGCTGCGCGTGTCTTGCACAGCAGCACATGTGACACAAACCACATGAAAGAGGCCCGGCGCTCTCTGCCATCCAAACTGCCAAAACAAGCAGACACAGGGCAAGCGGGAGCAACAGTTATGATCACAGTCACACATTGCTGATACACTGGTGGAAGGGGAAAGTCTGAACTGCAACAAACAGACAGAAAATCATAGCACAGCTTTGAACTCCAAAAGAAATTTTTGCTACCCAAGGCTAGGGTCATTTTTGTCTTCTTCTGTTTGCTCATGTCTGAACTATATTGTAACAGTTTTGTGTTTGGTTCATGGCTGGGAGTTCCAAGCAGAGCCCAACAAACCTGTTGTGATAATAACACACTTTCTTGAAGGAGGAACTCTGCAAAGCCAAGCTACAAACAATGCTAAAAGCAATGTTTTCATGCTAGTTCAGCATTTCTAACCATTCCATTTGAAAAAAGATAGAAATAAAAAAGAAAAGAAAAAAAAGGAAAAAAACATTGCTTGTGTTTTTGAAAGCCTAGGAAGTGAGCAACAAGATTTTTTTGTTGGGTTTTTGTTTTGTTTTGTTTTGTTTTGGGGTTTTTGGGGGTTTTTTGGGGAGGGGGAATGCAGGGGGGAAGGAGAACTGGAAGAGGTGTCAATTCTTATGTTAGATTCTTTTTCATCTGATCCTACTCATCCACCAGAAAATACTGCTGCTGCTGTTGCTAGTGTCATCACAAAAGTAGAACATGGTGTCAAGTTGACCTTTTCATCTCTAAGATCCTAACAAAATCTTCTGAAATAAACTCAAAATACTACAACTAGGTGGTATTTAGAAGATTCAGTACCTTTCTTTCTAGTGTTTTCAAGCACTTTAGGATTTGATACTAAAATCCAGTGTGACTTGACACTAAAATGATCTGACAGAGTACCACAATTCAGTTCCAGCAGCAATAAATCTGGCACATCATATGTAGTTATAATACACAAAGACTAGAGAAGAAATCTTACTTGCAACATCCTCTACTGCTATTTTTGCACACAACTGATTCCTGTACATTTCCTTTCTTTATCCTACATATTTTGTGAAAGAACAGAATTAGTTCACAGAAATACTCCTGAAAAGTCTCTGTCAAGATCCCACATAATGAGTTGAGCATGTCCTTAGCCTGTCATTACGGAATGCCCCTTGTAATTCATTCTATTCACATTTTATTAAGAGGAAAATTCAGTGTATAATAACTCCACATATGAATTTTTCTTTGTTTTGTGACATGACAGAGAATGGCAAATTATACCTTTATAAGTAAAAAAGAGAAATGTTAAGAAAACTGAAGACTTGCTTTTGTGCTTATTTTACTAAGATCTGTTAGAAAGATCTTTAAAAGGGCTTCATTCTTGATTTTCCTCAAGCTCAATTTGTGAAACAGATTTTCTCATAAATTAAGGATTAAAACAAATATAATATCAGTCTACTTAAGGGAATTTCCCTCTTTTCATTTGTTTGTTCTTCCAGTGCACCTGGTGCTTAGAGAAGAATGCCTTCAAGCACAGTTTAAGGGTTGCACTCAGGCTATAAAGACAAGCAGAATTTAAAACTGAATGCAGAGCTTAAATGTAGCAGAATGTAGTGCTTAGAACCCTCCAGAAGTTTCTCTCTTTTTGAAATTAAAGAAATAAGACATTCTGTTTCCTTCTGCTGGCTGTCAAACTGAATAAATGTTATGGTGCCTGTTTCTATCCCTTATGCAGACAGGTGCCCCTCAGCACATGTTAATTACAGGTCTCTGAATCTCCTGAATAAAGTTCTTATGTTTGTTCTCATGTCAAGCATGACATGTTGTCACTACAGCAGAGCGCTCCCCTCAGTATCCCAGCTCTGTTCTCAGTGAGGAATTCTCACAGTGGCTTTGTCCCAGGCTTCATGAGAGGCTGCAAGCAAAATGGCCTCCATCCAAGGGTGCTACTGTAATGATATTACAGGAAAATAAGTCCTTCCTTTCTTTCTTTCTAAGATTTTTCATTTTTCATAGAGGTGTTCACTACATAGCACCAAAAATACAAAGATCAGTACAAACACATAGAAAGCTTAAAATATCAACACAATTAAGAACAACCACTGACAGGGTTACAAAGTAAACCTCGTTGGTGAGGATGGATGTCAGAGAAATATAAAGAATGTCTTTCAATAAATCATATTTTGAGTAGCCATTGCTCAGCTTACAATGTTTACAAGGTACATCTGTCCTAAGAAATTACTGAATCTTTGCTGTAGCTTTACACAGAAAACTTATTAAATGAGCATGTATTAATTGCCCTTTCTGTTTACTTTGATGACTCTCAGAAATAGCCAAAAGTAACACTAACCAATAAGCAACAATCTCCTCATCATGGTAACCACAGCAATGAACACATATTTCAATTCCTCTTAGAATATACCATAAAGATAAAAAAGACGTAAGTGCACCTGGGTTGGTTATGCACTGCTCCTTTCATTGTTTATGTGCATGTATCTTTTGAGGAAAGATAATTTTTTTGAAAGAACCTGGGCAGCTCCATGTATGAACAACTGTCAGTAAATGTTTTCCTCTAGTCTGTAGTCTAGAAGGTAATAGATTTTAGTAAGAAGAAATATCTGCTCTTTCAATTAGCACAAAACCACCCTAAAAAAACCCAAACCTCAACACAAACACACACACACACACACACAAACACAAAACCTACTGAAAAAATCAGTCAGCATAGGTCTTGTGTTCTCAAAGTGCATGCATGTCTATGCTCAATGGGATATGTATCATTAGCATCTGAGTGAAGCAGCAAAACAGGAAAGGTCTTGTATACTGTAGGTTGTCTACACCAGAGAAAACTGTATACCATAGATTGTAGCTCAGTTTATATAATTTAACAACCTAACCTCAATCCAGTTGTTTCACTAATGGAGGACTCTTATTAATTGCTTGTAGACTTTCCATTTCCAGATTTTTCTCATGCAACACCACAGAACCATGCAGAACAAAATGGCCCATATGAAAGCATCATTCTAAAGGGAACTACTTAATCACTTTGCAAGTTATAGGGATTAATGGCTGAACAGGTTAATAAGCAACCAGCAAGAGCATGATGAAGCAGAAACTTAGACTGCTGAGAATCCTGATAGAGTGATTCATATTCCTGCTTCATGAGATGTTTTCTAGCACCATTACCCCAAAGAGGAGTAAAATTCAGGCCAGTATAAACAGGGTGCTCAAGCAAGCTGCATAGAACCATGGATTTCACTCCTTCCAGTTTTCCATCCATGGTAGCCAGATGCTGGACCCATATTTTCAACAGACTTCACAAGTTCACTAAATATTGTCACAATCCATGCAGAAAATATTTCCTAGGCCAGTGATATTTTTTGCTGAAGGCACTTCAATGCTTAAGATGCAGGACACCAATGTGCATGAATTTCCATAAGTCCTCTTGTTTTCCTTTCCTATTCCACAGCTGATGACAAAAATTCAGTGTTCAGCTGTAATACCAGGTTTATATACATGCAGTCGACTACTACTATAGATACCTGCAAGCATGCTTATGTTTATTTGTTCCCAAGAGAATTCCTTTCTGGCTTGTACCTAGGATGCAGCAATGATTCTGTCACCCTGTCCGGTTGTCCATCCCTTTACAATGGTACACATAATGCCATCAGCTCTTGGGGACATTATAACAAGGTGTATCTTCCTAGATCTGTTTGTCACCCCAGTCTGTTCCTTCATGTATTCTCTAGAAACTTAGGCAGAATCAGGCTGTCTTTGCCCAGAATTACTCCTGTGTGCCTCAGCTTTGAGCTCCTTGAACAGCACCAGAGCTGGTCCTTCATCCTGCTCTTCCTCCATGTTCACAAATTTAACTCACCGCCCTTACAATGCTGTGGTAACACCCAGATCCCATCCCAGCCTGTGAGGGAACGTCTTGCAGAGCTACTGGATATGAAATAGGTGCAATTACAGGCCACTTCCAGGGACACACCTTCAGGGGTGGTACAGGGAAGGTTAGATGAGCTTCAGATATGTTTTAGAGACCACAAAAAAGCTGCATTTCTTCAGGTGTGGATGAGAGATAAACTACAATTTCTGCCCTGAATTCAGATTCTTCCTCTTTGTTTTGTAGTTGACCTAAAGGAATGTCTCTTTGGTCTATGTTATATTAAGAAATTAGTTCTGAGTTTTTAGAGATCTATTATGCTTGCAGCAATATACTGCAAGTGGCTTTAAAAGACTAAAAATACACAAAATTTGAGTAAAACTTTGAAAGCAAAATATCTCTGCAACAGTAAGGTTCTAAAGTGGAACAATGACCATTTTCATCATCAGAAGCCCCTTCTCACAAAACAAATAAGGAATCTTGTTTTAGACTTTGCCACTGGCAAAGAAAAAATAGCATTTTTCAAATAAATATGCACAAAGTCACCACACTGTGGTTTTACCCAAAATCTGAGGCGGATTTGAATCTACATTTTTGAAAGACTTCCAGCAACATCTGAATTAATACTCCTAAAATGTCTCGTTTGTGAAAAAGTAAAAGGAAAACCTACCAGTTTCTAAAGAAGTGTGGTAAGTAAACTGATAAATCATATTTTTGCAATTATTTCTTTTGCATATCTGTACTACAAGCTTATACAGAGCTAGTGGGCTTCAGACACTCTACAACAGCTTGAAGACAGCTAATATGTTAGGCATCTTCATAACTATAAAAAGTTCCACACCACATACTGTAAAGCAGAAAAATAGTTCCAGGGAACCAGCCATAAGGCCCTATGACAACGGGTCAAAATTTCTGAATTAGGTAGACTGAAATCTCTGAAAGTTGGGAAGATTAAATGAACTTTAACTAATGCCTTATATTATTCAGGCAACATTAAACTTAGATTTAGCTCCTACAGATAAGGCTAAAACATATCTATAGAGCTATTTAGTATTTGTTGAGCTAAGAAACAGGATAAAAAAACAAGAAAAGGGAGAGAGAATCTGAGACACAGAGGTAAAAATAAAAAGTAGGGATAGAAAATAGGAAGAGAGAGAAACACTGAAGGAGACCACATAAATTCTGCAAGAGAGCAAAGCACTTCAGAAAGGGAAAGAGTGAGATGTTATTTACAACAATAAATTTTCATAGATAAGAAAAAATAAATGAGTCAGAGTGATGCAACGTGATGGAATTTAATCCAGCTGTTTGTGTCCTATGGCAACCCCAGATAAGCAAAATGAAATAAGAAAATGAAATGAGAAAAATTAACTAGGAAATCCAGATGGCAATAAATATTATCCTCATCAATAAAAAGCAGATGCCACGAGTACTTTTGACACATAAATATTATTTTACTGTGTTCCTTTCCTTTGGCTGTTTTTTTACAAGGGAGGGTAAGAAAATCCGTATCTCTTTTTAAAGTTACTTCGAATGCTACTCTTACTTTGTTATATACTTATGCTACTGTGTTAATCTCCTCCTGCAGATTAAGTAACATATGTAGATATACCCTTAAAGGAATAATTAAGCTTGAAATCTAATGGCTTGGAAACGCAACACAGGAGTAACTTTCAACAAATAGTATCTTTTTGTGAAGTGGCAATAGCATAGTAATTATATAGCACCATTCTGGAATCCAAACACTTTCATGGATATCCTGGCCATAGTTTAATCTCTTGGAGCCCTCAAAACCTAAGTCTGGAAAAGATAATTTTCCTCAAAATTATGTGAGAAATTAAGGAAATATTTTCTACTATGAAAGCTAAAAAGTACAAACTAAATTAAGGGAAAAAAAATGGTTTCTACTTGATCAAAATCAGAATTTGCTATATAAAATTTTATTTAATAATCTATTTAATGCAAAAATAAAAACTAGTTCTGACTAAATTCAGGACTAATAATGTTTTCCATCACAGAAAGGACAAAAATTCCTTTTTTTATCAGCTACTGAGAAAGTATATGCTATTTAAATTTGTGTCAGAAGCAACATTGGATATTTTCTCCTGTGCAAGATTATTCAAGTACTTTTTGTCTATTATTTTCTTAGCAGTAAAATTGAAGGATAATTATAAATTATGTAAATATTTGGAAATGCATATGCCAAAAAAAAAAAAAATAAGATAAGCAGATATTAAGACTACAGAGCCACCTAAATTCTGTGGTTTCCTAACAGGCATTCAATTTTATAAATCTAAAAATGTCAACATATGGGCAAAAAGGAGTTATGCACAAAAATCAGCTAACCTGTGGATGAGTAATGCTCTTACAGACATGAAAATAAATTACTTACACCCTTCCCTCACTTTTCCATCATGGAAATCTTTATCATAAGCCTTATTTTAAAGGGCAAATGGGCATGAAGAGGCACTGTGTTTCAGCATGAAATGTAAAAAATTCAGTGTAGAGAGAAACAGCTGCCTGTACCATCCATGCCACTAAAGGGAAAAATTCTGCTTTTTCTAAATTCTGACTCCCAAAGGAGACATAGGTGTGTCTGTCTGGTAGGTGTGGCAAAATATTTAGTGCAGAAAACAAAAAAAAAATTCACCACAGTTTGCATGCTGTACCAGTTAAAATGAAACAAAGCATCTCACTGCTCAGAGTGGCAATGTGTTGGCATTCTTATTTAAAGGCAGGTGAAATAATAAATTTTAGACTCAGAAATTACATCTGCATCAGAAGCATTTGCGCAAATAGTAAAACAAAACCGAAATAATTATAGGCTTTTTTTTATTATTATTTCTTACTGGAAATTCTCTAAAGGAAAATAGCTACCTCTGAAATATGTATGTCAGATTGAGAAATATCTAGTGACAGCAAGCAGAGCATTACTGTCTTTCCTCAGACATTGGCATGTAATTCCTTCTGCCTTGAAATTCTGCCTACCTACCACATAGCTAAGATATAAAGTTTGAGATATGTACAGAGATGTACTGCTGAGGAGGCAGTCCAGATCCAACCACAGAACATGCCACACACAAGTATTTACCAAATCCTAGTCTTTGCAGGAAAAACATTAAGAAATTATTTGAGGGGGAAGTGCACAAAATTCATACAAGCTCATCTTCCTCTTCATTACTGTATAGTAAAATGCTGAGTGATAAACAGAAAGTTCTGTATGGCACCTGAAATGAAGAGCTCTTTAGATACCTTAGAACATATTTATCCAGCATTTAGGCTTCTAAAAAAAAAAAATTGAATTAAAGGACATTTTAAAGAATAGCCCATATGTGCTCCTGTTATGACCCTCTGATGAGGTCAGCTAGAGCATGCTGAATATATTAATAGATAAAAATTTGGTTAGAGCCAGTGTGATGACTCTGCCATATTATATTTATCATATCATATCAGTATTTTCTCCATACACACAAAACTGGTGCAAAAAAGCAACGTCCTTGATGAAGGCCAAGCTATTGGCCTCCTATCTTGATAGGAGGAAAAGCAAAATATTTTCTAGGGGAAAAAATGCTAACAAAACAATGTGACACTGTCATTTCCTACCTTTCCCAGATGGATATTTTGTATCTGGAAACTTTTCCTTGACACTGGTGAACTAACTAATTGTACTTATAATAATCTATTCCTTTTAAATCAGGACATATTTACCTCTCAGTCATAATATTGGCCATCTGGATATAACAAGCTCTGTATGTGAGGTACCTCCTGCAGTGTCTGCAAAGGGTCTTTAAAACATCCACAATTGCCCTTAGTTTTAACAGAAATTTTACTTTCCATCTCAAATTCCTGCCTTTGCCAGCAGGAAATTTTACCTGTCTAAACAGAGCAGAGACTGTTCAATTCCTATATGCCAGTGGCAGCAGAATGTGTACACAGAAATCTAAATGTAAAATTATCAGTGTATATTTATCCACTTTCAAATCATATCCTAAAAATAGACACAATCAATATAAGGGAAAAAATAGTTTCTTTAGCTTAACCATAGTGTAAAATATGAAACCATAAATCTATAAGAAGCTTATAGCACACACCATAGCACTCCTTTGCTGAATTTAGAGGGTTATCTAGAATATTTGGCAGCAAAGGAAGTATCAATTAGAGCCAGGTCACTGTAGCATGAGTGAAGTTGGCTCTGGCCAAAAAGGAACTGTTCCAGTCTGTCTTCTTTTTAATTGCTTCTGACATGTCATGAAGGAAATAGAACACAGAAAAGCACTCTGGAAAAAAAAAAAAATTAAAAGAGAAAAAGTTGAATGTGTTTACATTTCAAATTCTCTGGGGAGAAAGGAAGGGATGAATTCTCTGCTGTTCCTGACTACCAAGAAACACAAAAATGTCAAGAAAATCAGCCTCTTCAGTAGCCATCTTTTCTTGTTCCTTACAGTCCAGAGCTGCACAAAGGCCCAGCACAGAGGCCTGAGCTCTACATCAATGCCCTGTTTATTGAGACAACATTGTGGATAGGTCCTAAAGTTGTGACTTATGAATGTCCACCAAGGGGACATGAGTGAAAATACCACATATTTAACAGAAAAACCCCCAAACATCCAAAGCAAAACACACAAGTATTGCAGGTAGTTTTAGAAATTAGGATAACTAAAGCTATTTGTTAGTCTCCAATTACATGGCTTTTAATCACTACACTTGTAATGGCTGCACAACTCTGAGGAATTTTTAGTGGTCAGATAAAGTTCCTGTTGCTCAGACACCTATGTGCTTCACACTGTGGCACTGTTTGCTTAATTGTTGTGACTTTTTAAGTGAAATATACACTGTTACAGGCTTTGTTGCACAAACATTTAACTACCACTCTTGACTAACATGGTAGTACCTCCCACAGCATCGTTACTGAGACACTGCCTCTTCACACCACAATGGGAAGAAATACAGGGAGGGATTCAGGTCATCTAAAATCTAGATGTCTATCCCATGGTACCTCCATTACCACTGGAAAATGACAGAATCACCGAGAAAGTGTATTCCTCCAGCTATTTTAGGCACCATAATTTCAGAGATTAAACACTTGTTGGGAGTGTCCATTTCTCTCTACTCAATAGATGTTCAGGAAGCTAGTTTAGATTCCAAATAACTGTCAGAAAGAACTTCTCTGAACTGAAGTCTGAGCTTTCATATTACTGAACTGAGAATATTTAATAAGACTGCATCTTTGTCCCAGTAATGCTATTCTTTTAGAAATTCTTGAGATATAGAAAAGGACTTCATAGTTTGGTAGCATCTGCTGGGGAAAACGATGTTTGTGTCTCTGCTCTTCCTCAAAAGGGACTTTTTCATGATCCACAAATGTCTATACATCCAACATGTCCTTAACCTTTAGGAGGCTCCAAATAATTGCTGTTCTCCAGGCATGGAGATTTCTGCACAGAATACCATTATTATTCAGACTTCTTCTGTTTTCTGCCTTATACTACAGCAGGAACTCTTATGCCTCTAAAAACTCCAAGAGAAGAAAAAAGGAGAGCAAATGTCACATATTTGCTATATCAACTCATAAAACCACAACAGAGACAAGAAATGGGCTTAGGCCAGAGACACTGGAACCACATCCCAATCTACACCCTCCCACAGAATGAGCAGACTGAGATCCTCTGTTCTGGTCTGGATTAAATTCTGCTGTAGATGGAAATCGTTTAGGCTGTTGAAAAAAAGACTTCCCAGAAAAACACAACAATGCAGTGAGTTCAAATTCACAGCCTTAAAGTCTCTCCAAGTTCCTAATGTGTCTAAGAACATGCAAAGCTGACCATATGCCTTGCAAATAAATCTCTGGGGCAGAAGGCAGGAGCAGGCAGACTTCCCTGCAGAACTCCTTAGCTATCCATTGAGTTGACAAATAAACTCATTGACACCACAAAACACACTCCTGCCCTGAGCTTTTCCTTCTTGAACTTGTGCTACATCCGGTTCACAAACTAATTCTGACTGCTGCTGTTGTGATGATGCTGATGTTACTGAGGAGTCTGAAAGCTCCTTTTTGGGTGAAATCCAGTATTTTAGAACACACTTGAGTTAAAAGTTTTCTTTTCCTTCAGATGCTTTCCCTTCTGGCATCAAGTGCTTGCCTTAGGACAAAAAAAGAGAACTGGGTGAGGATTCCTTGGGGAACCCAGAATGTGTACCCTGAATACTCTCACACCATGAGGAAAAACTCCACCTCTAACAGGCAGGTACATTCCCATGGCATCAAGGAATTAGTAATGCTAAGGTCTGTGATACAGCAAACATCAAAACTCCTAGACTCCAAGTCTTTGGCTTAAAACAGGCAAAATAAATCAATGAGAACAAATGCAGTGGAATTTTCCTTCACCAAGTATTTAATCACATGCTTAAACCAATGTTGTTTCTACCATTGTCTAGGTTGTCACTCTTTTATTTTCTAAATTATTTGTGTAGCTTTTTCACAGTTTTCAGTTTGTGAGTGGAAGTATTTAATTAATATTGAGCCAGACCATTCAGATATCTCATTATACCCCTTAAAACATCTAGCATCACTATGAGGAAGATTCACAGAAGATGAAGATAAAACTAAGAGGCTCTAGCATAATCTAATATTGAATTTTAAACTATTTAAATATATATTTAAAAATTTGAGAATCACAGTGTGCTGGTTTAGTCCTACAATTACTACTTCAAGGAACACAAAAGGTAGCTCCTGCTTTAAATAAGTTACCAATTCAGAAAAGACTGAACTCTCACATCACACATCACATATCCTCTATATTAAGCCTAAAAATTAAATCCATGTGCAAAACTGTAGTATTGGCAGTGTATGTTTTACTTTCAACTGATTCAAGGGGTGTCTCATTGAATACTGCAGTAGCCTAGATCCACTGCAAGGAAAAGAGTGTTTTGGCTTATTGGCTTATATGACTATCTTCTGATCAAAATAATGAGGAAAATGTTAACCTGCCTGCTGCTATAGCCTGATTTAATAGAGGAAATAGTGACAAGTATAGAAAAAATATATCTGCACTTATTTTTTTCTATGCACCAATGAAAAAATTGTTACATCCAAAATGGTTACTGCAGTAATAAGTGAATCTAAAGGTCCTATATCTCAGCTGGAGCCATGTAGCTCTCTGGTGTTAATAAACTGTGGGAAAGGCACTGGGGCACTTCCAGTCATCCTTCTACTTTAGACACGGGATGTATATGGGGAGGCCATAAAGCAACAAACAGAAGTTCTTTACAGAAAATGTGCACTGGTGCAAGCAGACATTGTTCTTTGATAGTTTTTCCACAAATATGAGGCCTCACAAAATATTGGGTTGACTCAAGAGCAAGTAGGAATTTACTGGGCCAGAAGAGAGTCAGGTTTTCCTGAAATTCCTGTCTGAACTTTAAATGAGCCTCTTGACATTGAATGTCCTCAAGGAAATTTGTAACATTACCTACTTTTTCATGATGGTATAGATATTCATGTCTTGGAAGTGTGAGCTGACACAGGGCTAAGGTTGAACTGCAAATGTCAAATGTCATGGAAAGATTTACATGCCATATTAGTACTTATTCTTTATTGAAAAAATATAGATGTTTTTCCTTTAAAAATATTCTTAAAAAAAAAAAAAAAAAAGATAAAACTAACACAAACATTTTACCATAAAAATGAGCAGCTACAATGGTAACTGGATTGCAGCAGAATTTGGCTTTAGCTTGTTTGTTCTTATCTTCTGCCCTCCAACAAAAACATCTTTGCAGCATCTTAGCACTGTAAAGTCTGGAAGTAAAATGCAAGTCTGATGGGAAGATCATCAACATGCTGGCTGCAGTTTTGCACTGCCACATCAGGAATCAAACCGAGTTTGCCCAGACGGAGCCTCAATAGTCAGTCTGCTGCTACATTTTGCTTCTCTAAGGACTCTGAATCATCCTATTCTTTTGTGTACTCCTCCCACATGCAAGGTCCCATATGAGGCAGCTTATCCTTCCCAGCAAGAAAGGCACTGCAGAGGCTCCCTTATGAGCATGTGTAATATTGCTGCTGAATTGGCCAAGGATGTAATGCAGAGCACCAAGAGACCGAGCACAAAGCCAGCCTAGGAGCAAAGAGCAGAGCCTTGGACTGCAGTTCCACCAAGCTCTGCAGTGTATCATGGGACAAGGTCAGCTGCTTCACAGATTACTGACATGCTCTGTAGATGATGGGATGTTAACCAGGCAGAAAGATAGTTTTCTTGCATTGGGTTTATTCTGTCCTTTAGATGGGAAAAATTTTCCAGTATCCTTTTTCATGCTGATTTTAGTGAATCTTCATTTGTTCAAAATTATTCTGGATCACTTTTAGAAATTGTATATGACCTGAGTAGTGAGGAAAACCCAAAGTTGGAGAGTTTATTTTCTAAAAGCAATTTTGAGCATATATCAACTACTTAAGACAAAATAACTTCTGATATTATCAACTTACATTTCCTCTAAGATGGCTCAGGCTTTTTTATAAAGTATCTTTGAGTAATTCAGGAATTGATTCATTAAGCTGGGGAAGGTAGACAGATGGTATGGAAGATGGTAGCACTGCCTATTGCTGCACAGTAAGGACATTTTCTATGATACACTCATATTAAATAAAGCATTCTACTGAGCCTTAACATTTCATCCAGGAATTGTCATGAGTTAGTCATGGTAAACTGTGGAAAAAACTCCAAAAAGCCACCAGAATCACTACTCTCTTCTTAAGTACAGAATAACATCTTTAAGGACTTGCCAAATAATTGAGATCATGCTTTTGTTTAAAATCAGAAGAAAAATTCTTTTAACTCCAAGGGAAAATCATGTGTTAGCCGTACAAAAAGCAATGTTTTAAGGCAATGTCAAAGGATAAGGCAGCACCCACTGGATTCCTACTCCATTTTAGTCTCATACCTGTGGTCTCCAAAGTTATTAAGTGAATCAGTCATCTGGGAGGTCATTACTGATTTTCAGAGGGCAAAGCAAATTATTTTTAGAACATTTGCTTTAAACCACGCTGCATTAAAACATGAAGTGACACCTATGCATTTTCAGTCTCAGGCTTATAATAAAAATTGGACTTGAATTTTCATGTTTTTGAAGGATTAGGAAGTTTAAAAGTAAAACCAGAAGTAAGGCTTTGCATCATGCTGGGAAGTAGGCATAACAATCCATTTAGGGTGGATTTTAATAGAAAACATTTTTACATGTCCCTTCATTTGTATTGGAAGTGTATTTGGTTCTGCAACACTTAACTAAATCAGTAAAGTTTCTTACAGATAAGAAATTTGAAATTATTTCCTGGTTTAAGTTTGTGGGAATCTGAGATGGAAGGATTTTTGGCAGGCAGAAGGATTTTGGGAGATTTAAGGAAAGTCCTTTTAGTCATCAGACTTGTTAAAAAAATCCTGTTTTCAGAAAGCTCCATTTTGTGGGGTTCACTTGGTTTTCCAAAGTCTTGTCTTTGTTCAAGGGAGTACCTGGATTCAGGGACACCTGCTGAGCTTTAGGGGATTCATTGCCTGAATTTTTATAGTTATATAATGCAGTATCCTAATACAGAGAAAATGAATAATCTTAGCATTATGGTGAAGTTGAAAGATGACTGTGCCATGCAATTCAAATGTTGTTGTCATACAGAGAGAATGTAATCTGGAAATAGGTTTATTAACTCTTTGAAGAGCAAGGATTCATGAATACATATTGAAGACTTGTATTAATCCACTCCAAAGATTTGCATTAATGCATTCTAGGAGAGCTTTTGAATGACACAAAAAGGAAAACATTCTTTCCTCCAGGATATTGAAAATAAGTTAAATTTTATATATCAGAATTTAATCACAGTAATTAATATTTTATAATAAATTATAAATTTCTTCTACTTTTTTATAATTGCAGAGATTTTGCAGTGAGTTCATCATTTCCCAATACCCCTTTCTTCTACAATGAAGCATATGAGAATTTCAGTTCTGGATGCAACAATCTCATTTCATATATGTCAATGTATACACATTTAACCTTAAGAAGACAAAGAACCAACTGACTTTAAAATATCTTCCATCTAAAACCCTCTAAGGGTTTCTTCTTTTTCTTCTGAGTCTCACTCAACACAGCTGAATGCATTTAGGCTCTTAAAGTTTCCCTGAGAAACAGCAGTAACAAACTATAGACTTCCTCAGTCCACTCTAAAGTGACAATAGACAGAGAAAAAGAAATTAACATTTCAGGACTTGAACTTTTGCACTGGTGTCTGATCATTACCAGCATTAGCATTTATTTCAAAATAAGCAGACACCATAGACTGGGAAACAGAAAAAATTATTCTGAGTAATCTAACCTGAAAGTTACCACAAAACTGTGAAAGAAAGAAAAACATGACAAGCAACATTTCAGAGCAATGTGCTTATTTATTTGAACCTTCAGCCAGTGTTTGGTGCAGACATTTGGTTACTGATGATTTGCAAAGGATTTGTCCTGTATATATCTGGTATGGCATAAAAGAAAGGAAATGAAAAAGTAAATTTTATCACATACTGTTTTCAATTGCAACATTTCATCTCCCTATACCATCCCAGAAATTAAATCACAGATGGACTATTGTCATGGTTTAGAAATGGAACTTCCCATTTTAGTGCTCCCACTGAGCCTCTCCAAACCATGCTGCTGCTCACTCACTGCCCCACCTCCTCTGCCCTTTGGCAGGATGGAGAGGTGAGTTAGAGGCATAAAAGGTAAAGATCATGGGTTGAAATAAGAATAACTTACTGGAAACAGCAGTGGGATAAGAAAATTAATGATAAGAACATTAATATTAATAACAAAATTGTACAAAAATGATAGGGTGATTCACATGCAAAATTCTCACTGTGGAGCCATACCTGACCACAGGCACGCCACCCTGACCTCTCCCTCCAGCTCAGAACTGGTACCACCCACCTGCTCCCTCTGCCGCGCTTGCTTGACTGCAACAAATCCCCTCCTCCTCTTCTCGTAAGAGACTCCCCGCCCCGGCAATGATGTGCCCAGAGGTGGTACAGATCACCTCTGGGTCCTGGCCATGGCCCTCCTGGCTACAGCAAAAATTAACCCTGTCCTGAATGGAACCAGGACAATCATACTGTCAAAATGCTTTCTTCCAGCCCCACTTCCAAGGAATGTGCAAGTTTGACTTCTTGAAAGATCAGTGAAGTCTGATGAGTTGATAAGCAAGGAGAAAAAAGAAATTCCTGAAGTGAGAAGCACTGGTTCCCTTTGGAGTCTGACTGAAGTGCCTTAAAGATGCCAGGGGCTTACTAGAGGTTTATGAGATGCTGTCTGTAGAAAGTTTTCTTTAGTTTTGTTTGGAAATCAAGCTCTTGCTTTGGTTTTGGTACCTGCACACAAAGTCAGCACAGGAGACATGTCGGTGCAGATGGATCTGATTATATTTCTGCGACTGGTAGACCTGGCTCAAAGGGACAATTTGTCCTGATCCTGTCACACAAAAATGTTATCTATTCCATCTCTTCACAAATTCTGAGGCAAATTTTCTGTTACTTTGCCAGGAAGCAAAATTAGCAGATTCACTGAAATAAAATACATTATCTAGTTGCTAGCACAAAATCACAAATTAACAAGAAATTAATCAAGCCAGCAACACATATGGTCAGAAAAGTGCAAGAAGAGACAGGTCTGTCAAACCTTTTGCAAAAGTTTAATACCAATCTAAGGTTCGTTCATGTATGCCCTATACTGTAGCAGCTGCTTGACAAAGGACAACACTGGAACCATGCTATTTATTACTATACACTTGGTAACTTTTTCTTCTCCTCCTTCTTTCATAAACACATTGGCTGAAAATCACTGTTTTGCAGCTGCCAGAAGCAATAAATTTCCAGCACACTCACATTCCTAGCTTTAGCTTGCCCCCAAAGAAAAGGCAAACACTGTAAAATTTAGTAAACAACAAGCCTGCAAACAGAAAATGCCCCAAAGTCCAGCCTGATAATGTCCCTCATACAAGATTGAAATCAATTTAAGACAGCAGTTCATAATTTGATTTTTTGGCCAGGGAAGGAAGGGGTAAAGTGGGGTTTTCATTTCCTTGGGAAAAAAATAAGACTTTTTAAAATTTGACTTGTGAATTTGTTAGCTTTCTTTGTGACAGGCACAATGGCAGTGCTAGTTAAGAGCATCACTTTTCCAGAGACAGAGTGGGACAGATCCTAGTTATGGCATAAAGGAAAGGATTTGGTGCATCCATCAGAGAAGAACACCACTGAACCTTAGGAAAGGTTGAATTTGAATCTGGAATTTATTGTTTAGGTTCATTTCTAGAACAAACAGTTCTGCTGTGCATGCTGCAAAACATGGAAGAGTGATTCACTACAATGTGCTGGCCTAAAACAAAGCTCCTATTCTGTTCAGAAGTGGAAGCTCACTCAGGAGCCTGCAATAGAGCCGGATCCTGGTTAAAAGCTCATAATAATGAGTGGGAGATTTCAAGTGGCTGGGAGTGGCTTTGGATCCAGATGAATTCCATTCTGTGCATTAAATACTCCTCATCCTTCCTCCACACCTGCATATCAGCAAAGACTCATGTTGAGGAAGTCCAGAGGAGTGGGACTGGAAGGGCTCAGCAAAAGCTCTCTGAAAGTCCAGTCCTCTTCCCCATCTTGTTAACAATTTTCCTTTTTTCCTCAGTGTTGATTTTCCTCCTTGTTTTCCAGACTTTTCTTTGCTGATGTAATTTGGATTTAAAACATTCTGGAATTGTAACTCTTCCACATTCTTGCCTTGAAGACAATTATATACAAAGATATGTTAATAAGATTCTGACTCAAATGGACTGAATGGGGAAATCAGGGGAGAAAATGTGACAGTGATGCAAAACCCACTGTGTGAAAATCTACTGAGTTAGATGACTTTCAGAATTTCCTACGAATACCCTGAAACTATTCTTTAAACTAATGCTTTCATCCAACAGCTGCGCGCAACTGGAGAGTTTATAGGTCTATTATAAGCCTGCCAAGAGTACTGTGGTCAAAGGCAAGGCCAAATAGCCTCTCTGAAAAAATCCACAATGGGAAAAAACGAAATATATTTGGTTTGTTTGACATTTGGACAGAAAAAAGCAAAATAAAATTCAGTGCATAACCAACAATTGCCATCTGCCATTCTAGAAATCAGTATTTTCACTTCCCAAGATAAAAAACAATAGGCTGATATGAGGTTCTTACTCATGACTGCAAGTGACTATTTTGAGAGGGATGTTGGTCTTGAGTTTAAGCATTAGAATATAACTTTCAATTAGCTGACAAATCACAACAGAGTAGCATTCAAAGACAGAAAAGAGGAAAGATGCAAGATCCTGACTGAGCAGTAGGCCTGTTGCGCATTTCCTAGCAAAAAATAAAAAATAAAAAAAATCCATACAATGAGTACAGGAAATGATTCAGCCTAAAAATTTAAACAGCCCAGAAAAGAAATGGGATAAATGTGCCAAATAAACATATATATTTCTGCAGTTGCTATCGCAACTTAAGATACACCTCTCTCCATATTGAGGTCTCCACACTGAAAACTATTCATTATATAAACTTCCAGCGAGGTCCTCCAGGCCCAGGAGCTACGATCTGGCAGATCCGGAGGGGATTTGCCTAAGAGTTTTACTCTGATCTCAGTTGTGTTGAAGACAATTTCCATATCTCCCATCCTCCAGGTTCAACAATTGGATAGTGCATCTTGGAAAGCAATTTTCTTCTGCTTTTCAAAACCACTTGGAGAAGACATTGGGATTACTCCCAGTATCTAGCACAGGATGGATGGAGTAGTTTCCTCTGGCTGGCCATTCTGATTTTTTTCAGAAAGTGGTCTCTGCAGGGGTTTTTTGGCAGCAGCTTTCAATCTCTTGCCAGCACAAATAACCTGCCAGAAGCCTTTTACCACTGCCATTCCCTATGCCAGGCTAATAGTCCTGAGTTTCTGTGCCTGCTGCTCATTCCAGGCCATTGTGCTCTGACATTGTTATGGGACTCAGATCAGGCTCATTGATTCTTGCAAGGTAAACAGCCCCATAGACAATATGCTAAAGAGCTCAACTAATCCAGAAATAATCCCACTATTAAAGCTGTTTCCTCAGAATGAAAATTAAAGGAGAGGGGGTAGGTAAAGGTCAGGAGCAAAAATGAACATCTAATGAACATAATCCTGCCAGACTGACGTGACATGCTGTGTTGATTCTTCTGGAGGGTGAGGCAGTTGTGCATATGTGTATGTTTGAGAACACACACATCCTGAAGAATAATGGAAGACAGAAACTTTACAGCTCCAGAAATGCCACCACAAATTATATATACCCTGAAAACAAGAAAAAAAAAAAAAAAAAAAAAGCCACAGGACTGGATTTCACCTTTTTCTGGAAATCTCAGCCATGACATCTTTGGCACCTCACCAAGAAAACCTTTACTTTACATGGCATTTACATAGGCAATTAGTCCCAATTATTTAAACTAAATGTTGACAGAGTAAGATCCTGCACCAGTCTGCCCTGCCTATCTAAATACCTAGTTGACATTTTCTACTTCTGAGTCTATCATCAAAATATATCACTTTCTTTAATAGGGATAAAAGCCAAGTTTCCTTCCTGTCCAATGTCAAAAGCCACATGTAATTGTCACACACTTAAATCATAAGCTCAGCTGGTTCAGACTGTCACGTTGGACCTCTGCTCTAAAATCCAGTCTAGGATAAATATCAAGACATCTCATCTTAATTCACATACAGAAGATACTTAAAAGATGCATTTGCTAGTGTTAACACGTAACAAATTTCTAAGTGAGCAGCAGTTAGGAAGGACTTTTACTGCAGGGAGATTTTCCAGTGGCAATATGACGACTTAACTGAAGGATGGCATTTTGTTCATTGATTATCCCATCACAAAATTATGAAAAACTGCACACTGAAGAAAATATAAAAGACCATTAATCTTGTCACATGGAAAAATAAATCATAATATTTGAAATAATTATGAGTATCTGTGTGTATTTTTCAGTTTATTTCTGGCTAACCAAGATAAATGACAATGTCAATGACATTGTAAAAGACACAGCAAAGGCCTCCCTTTATTATCCAGGACATACAAATAACATATAGATAAGTCTGGCATTCTAGACCACAGAGAACATTTGCCAAAACTACCTAGAAGAACTTAAGAGCCAAAATTTTCATCTCCAGAAAACCTTCAGTTTCTCTATGCTTTTGAAAATTACTGGATTACAGTTGTAAATCACATTAGACCATCAATGCTACAGCAAAATGCCCCCAAAAAACCCTAGGTTGACCAATGTTTGAAGTCTTCTTTTACTAAAAGGCATTGATGAAAAAATTAGAAGTTTCTCTTAGACAAACCCCTTGTCAACCTAAGATGCTTCAATCATTCTAGAGATTTTCACTCTTACAATCTTTCCTCATTTTATGTGTTCCCATCTCCTTTGAACGGTTACCAACTTCTGACCCAAATAGAACTTCAAAACAGACTTTTATTTGGAACAATAACCCTGCCTCAAAAAACATAATACTATCTTGCTCAATTTACTAACGGCAACAAAACCCAATTAATGATTGAATTTGTTCCAAAGTGAAAATCTGGGTTGGTTAAGGGTTTTTGTAGAAAAATCTGTTAATGATTTTATATGACTGCAAAGTCTTGATCTTTACAGATACATTTATACCTCAAACAAATTATCAGAGACAGTACCATATCCTAAACCAGACAGGAGAAAAAAAATTTCAAAAGACCACCATCAGAGTTAAAATTACCAGTATTGTTCTCCAGCAACAGAGCAACTGTTCGTTTTTCTGCCCATTGCAACACACAAGTAACCACTGCTCTTCAGATGATATGACACACTCATACTAACAGTGATTCTCCTCCCATCTCAAGAGGATTATTTAATATTTCTTTCTGAGGTCTTTTACAAACGAAATGTTTGTTCCCATTCTGCACATCCTGAGTGCTGATCCCAAACTCTTTTGCTAGCAAAGTGTGCTCTAGTGTATGTTCTTTTGCATGAATAATTTGTACAGTAATCTACTTTCCTTTCCCCACATGACTGGATTAAAGTTTTATGGGGCACAGGGTAAAACCAAACAATAAGAATAATCTTATTGTCATCGTCACCAAGTTTCACAGCAATTCTCTTCTCTTGTTTTCCTCATTCCATCCTTTTCCTCCTCCCTTTTTTAGACAATTAATTTCTCGACTTGCTGTCCCTCAGTCTGAAGTCTTCCCTGCTGCTCACATGAAACAGTGTAAGTTACTGACTGTTGAAAACTTCAGCTGAAATGCAGCCAGGTCAAGACAAGGTTATATAAAAGTTTAAAGGCAACATTTTTAGGTCACATTCTCAGCAGCGCAGATTCCAAACGTTTCAGTAAGCAGACTGCACTTAACACTCAGCTGACAGTATTCATTAAATTAATACCATGCCGATAGACAATTCATAAAGTGCATTTTTACCACGCACACCCTATAAGCACATGCTGTACTTGTACCATTCCCAGACTACTGATACAGCCAGGCATTTATTTGTACTCAGGCACAGAAAGGAAGTTTAAAGTAGTTGTTTGCCCCAAAATAATTTAATAAAAAAGATTACTTTTCTTTTCTTTCCTTCTCCATGTGAAGATTAGCTAATTTTTGAAATTACAAACAAAATTAAAAACCTAGTAATTCTAAATACTTTATACTGTGCAAGCTTATTTTCCTTTCCTAGTACCACTGCATGTGCCAGCTCTCACCACTGCGAAGAATCTCCACTATATAAAACTTTAGTTTTGATTTTTTTCCCTTAATAAAATGGCTTTTATGGTATTTTTATTATGCATTCTTATGACTGGAGATTTATTTGAACATTTTAGATATGAGACCTCTTTGTAACCCTTGGGACTGTATTCTCTTTGGTTGCAAATCCTGAGAAAATGTATTTCTTCACAGTTTCAATAAACTGAGCTGACTGCACAGATGAATGGACCAGAAAAGAGCAAAAATATAGCTCTAACAGCAGGGCAAAACACATCTGTCAGAAAAAAAACCCCACTAAATTTTCCTTGTGCATTTCCCTAAATTATTTTTGAAGCAGTTTTAAATGCTCTGAATTCATAACAGTATTGTACTTTTGAGATGCTGTATGTATTTCATGGCTCTCCTACCATTTATGCTGTGGTCCTCCTTGATGGGTGATCTGAGGAATGAAAAATTGATTTGGTTTCTACATGGCAACCAAAGCAAATGAAGGGCAAGGCCCAGATAGGTAAGCCGTTCATCCTTTGTACTCTCACCAAGTATACTTAAAAATGTGCTCTTCCTTTCCTTTTTCCCTTCCAAGTTCAAATTTTTCACTTCCTACTTGACTCTACAGTTACTCATCTTTATGTGGAAATTTCTGTGGTTGTTTTGTGCTAGACAAGTTTACATTTTAATAATTGCTTATGCAGAATTATACAAGCTGGGAAGGCAAAGAATCAAGAACAAAACCAACATTCCACAACAGGGTGAGCTTCCAACTGTAGAAATAACAATGGTAATTAAAAAGGAGTTTTGCAATTATAAAATTGCTTTAGCTGTAAAAAGGAAATAAATGAAAATACTCACGGTGTCGCTAACATCCTTGCATGATGAAACAACTACAAGTTTTAGTGTCCTTAAAGCATCAATTACAGGAGAAAGAAATAAGCCAACAAACTCTAAAAGCAGCTGGATTACCATACATTAGTTAGCATTCCCTCCATAAACATATCAATACATGTATTATAAACCCTGTCAGAAATTCATTTTGTGGTTAGAATTGACATGCCAACTAAAAACCCCATAACCTTTATAATATACTTTCTGCATTTTGTTTTTATATATTCAGTTATACAGTCCTCTTTGACCTATTAATATACTAGTATCTTGTTTATATATGAAGAAGTTCAAGATACAGAATGTCTCTTTTGAATGAAGAAAACCCGTGTTTCCTCTCCATCAAAACATGATGTGGCTACCGATATACTCCCCTTATTGAGGATGTCCTCAAAGAAGAAGAGTGTTTTGACTGACAATCTACTACACGTGAAAAACACGTAGATTGTAATGCAGTCAATAGCAGCTAGTTCATTCAGGGTGAGGTCTCAAAATCATAGCCAAAATTGGGACAGCAACCTCTGATTACTGGCACATTCCAGTCTGTTAAAGCTAACCCTCTCTCACAATCAGGCAAGTTAAGGTGCAGAAAACCATGCAGAATGTCCTGTTCCCAGTTTAAGTTCATGTACTTAGATGCTTGCTTCCAAAATCAAGACCTGAGCAGCCTGGACAATCTCTCCACAAACATCCCATTCCTTAACGTATTACAGGCAATGGGGTCGGGATTATGCTGTTTTTCCCTTTTTTCCCCTTCAGCCTACATGGGCTACCTGACCTCAAATAACACCTTCCAACAAAAAAAAAAAAAAAAAAAAAAAAAAAAAAAAAAAAAAAAGGAAGTCGCCTACTTTTTCATGCCAATCCACATACCACATTCCACAGACTTTCTAGTTCCTAACTCCTGAAAGCTCTGATTAAACATGTCTTCCTGCTTGTTTGTAGAATGGATATTTTGTGTGGAGTATCACTGGCTCAGAAATAAAACCTCAAACACAAAGCAACACGAAGTGATTTATTCAGCAGCACAGGAGTAGTTTCTAGCAGATGATGAACTGAAAAGCTACATGCAGAGTTATGAATTCCAGAAACTAAACATCTTCCTGATTTTAATCTTTTTTTTTTCATCTATTTTTATCTAAAAGCAGAAATACTGTTTATCTCTCCCTGAGGATATATACATTATTAAATGTAATATATACGTACTTTATCTGTTTATTTTTCTGCAAGTGAATCGGAGACTGTACTTTTTCCCTGGCTTGTGACAATTGGTCATACTCTGAAACATGTTCTAGCAGTTTCAGTTTGCTTGCATCTGTGTGTTGAATACTATCCTGTCTTTAGCACGAGAAAAAAATTGTTCAGAGCTACATTGCCAGCATTCGTATTTTTAGGCCTCTTTAGCATATGGAGTATGTTTGTAGGAAGATCTATAAGAGGAGAATACATACACTGAAATTCACAGTTTCTCAGAGAGAAACTTTAAAGTTTGAGAGTTGTTTCTCAATCAGTAATTTAGAGATGAAAGAGAAAAGCAGAAAGATATAATCCAGTGTCCAGAAAGGACAGGCACTTTGCCTTAAGAATGGTAAAATTTAAATCTGTACATGCCTGAGAACTGGATGTGCACAATTGCATGCAGCAGTCAGCAATCTACAGATTCTGCACTGATGAATATACTTCTAATAAGTACATTTGGCACTGCTCTGCACTGGGAAACTACAGGTAGTTAAAAATTTCTAAGACAAAATTACAGCTGGTATCCTGAAATCTTGACTTTTATCACTTGCAAAAAATGTTAGGCTGCCAATATGAGGCAGTACAGTGTTTTGTCTACCTGTTGAGGAAAAGCCTGAAAACAAAGATTCAGTGTTTGCTTAAATGAACAATGGAGATAGTCTTGTATTAACTCTACTCACAGCCTGAGTCAGCTAGACATGCACAGCTGTGGTACAGAGACGCTGCCGGTTAGCGCTGTGCCAGAGTTAGTAAGTATAGCTGCAAGGCTGTATATTTTACTTCAGACCTGTTGCCAAGACATAAGATAGAATGTACTCCTAGATACAGACACTCAAATTACATTCCAGCCCATGACTTGTTGATGCCTTGGCTTGATGTTTTCAGATAGGTTCCTTTGGACAAAATTTTCCAAATGGCCTTAAAGTTTGGACACCTTTACCATTGCAGGAAATCAGGCTTACTCTTAGGAAGCAAATAGTTTACATTTGGCCAATATATCCAAAGCTGCTCTGTAGAGACACCAATTTTTCACTGGCAGTTTTTTAAAATCTTATTGTCAAGACCTTCCTTCATGCCTCTATTTTTCACCCCTGCAATTGAATAATGTACGTCTACAAATACTTAGAGAATATTCTTGAGTACTTCTGTAATAAATGCTCTAATACTGACAGTAACTTCCAATACTTACTGGCTTGCTCAGTGCAGTTATATCAGATTCTTGGTCTTCACTTACCTTTGCAAGGTTGGCTAGAACCATGTTGAGATCCAAAGTGCTCTACCTTCTAAACAGTTTTGTATACAAAAAACTAAGTTGGAATTCATCACAGTGAAGACCAACTCCTGTATATATGAAAAAGAAATTAAATACAATGCAAAAATAACTGGCAAGACAACAAAAAACATTGACAAGACTGAAGGCCTGTATTAAACCACAGGCAGCATAAAAATTGATATGACACTGCAAAACTAAAATTCAAGGAAAGAGGACACCACCGTCATGCCAGTACACGCTACCAGAAAAATTCTATACAAAAGAGATTAAATTTTTTTCCCTAAGTCTTACTAAGGCTTTAGATACAGAATTGGGTTGCATAAGACTTTTTATAATCATGCTTTTCAAAAAAGCTAAAGAAAAGCTGGAAAAAGTCCAAAGTGAAGATGAAGAGTTTCAGAAAATAAGAACTATGAAGAGATATTGAAGAAATTTGCTTTGTTTAGTCTGGAATACTGAGGAAAGACATGAGAGGAGGCTTTCATACACACAAGATTGCTTGTAATGGGATGGTAACCAATCTCTATGTCTCCTGAAGGAAGGACAAGAAGAAATCAGAGTCATTTCCAATACAGAAAACTGTACCGTGAAAGCAACTCTACAAGAAGAGAGGTGTAAGCAAGCTGCATGGGGAAGCTGTGGAACTAAATTGAAAAAAAGGTTTACAAAAATAGGTTGGACAACTGGAAATGGTCTGCTGTACTTGAGCCTCTGTACTGGAAGGTGTTATAAGGTCTCCTTAGAGCCTTTCAATCTGTTCTCTGCCCAACCTGCATTAATGCTCAGGTGTTACCGCTGAAGATGAATAGATCACGCGGACACAGGTCGAGGTGGGGTGAAAGGAAGAGCAGAGTTTATTTTTCCCCCCAGGATTTATAGGTTTCTGACCACGGCCGGGGATTGGATGGTCAGGATAACACTTTCTCACTGCACTGGCCATGAGAGATGCCCATCACAAGACGTGTAACAGAAAGAATGTACACATATCTATGTTTACAGTTACTGTCCTGAGAAAGTCTTTAGAAAACTATGTTAGCAAGCTCAGAAGCTGAGTTTTCAGGGCGACACTCAGGATTGCCCTAAAACTGGTGCAGGACCTTACGCTTGGCCTTGTCAAACTTCATGAGGGTTGCGTAGGCCAACCGCCCAAGTTTGTCAAGAGCCCTCAGAGTGGTGTCCCAATTTGAGTTGTCTGTCTTTACTCAGCTGTCAATTTTCATAGGGCCTCTTAAAACTTTCTTTAAAATGCTGCTCCTCTGAAGAATTTGTGTTTGACTGTGCTTGAAAACAGTCTTAAAGTTATCAGGAGGTAGGAAGAGAGAAATTTTTTACACAGACATATCCAACCAGACATAGAGTATGATCACAGATGTCTCATTGCCTTACAAAATTTGGCCAAAAAAAAATCTGCCTCCATTCAACTCCTAGACAAAATAATTTTTCTGTATACATTCTGAGTTCCTAGGAACTACTTTCACTGTCACGTTTGTTAGAATGAAGTGCTTGCTAAAAAATTGGGCTACTAAAAGAATATGCTAGGCTCCAACTTCAAGGCCCAGGTGTCCCAGAATAATTTCCTAGAGAATTTTCTAATATTGAGTGGAAGCTAGGCTGAACTGTTGCAGTGCACTGCTGGTGCTTTCATTCTATTTTGCAGGCCAGCAAAATAGATGTTCTGGCATGTCAAAAAGGGCCATAAGAATTATTCCTCACTAAAGATCAAATTATTTGATGTCTCCAATGTTAACTGGAGTTGTCAGACTGTCCTATTTCAGCTATTACAAGAGGTTTTACTTCAGAGAATGGAGAGGTGTCTGAACAGTGGAAAATATTAGTTTTATTTTTTCAGGGGAAAGGGGGAGATATGTGCTACACATCAGACTTTTTTAGCTCCTGCATGACTCTCCAGAGATTCTTACTCTACTCCACATGCTGTGCAACTCGGCAATGCTACAGTATCAAGCAAACTGCTAAGACAGCTTTCTCAAATTTTCCTCCTATTCCAAAAAATTAATGTAAACAAAGTGACACTGTTTGGGAGAGAACTGTAATTGATATAGATATAATGCTATATGTGATCTGAATTTAGAAAGTATGAATCACAGCAGGCTGCAGTTCTGTCATGGATTAACCCAGCAGGCACCTTAACACCACACAGCCACTCACTCCCCCCATCAGTGGGATGGGGTAGAGAATCAGGAGAAAAACAAAAACTGTGGGCTAGGATAAAGATTAAAAAGACAGAAAAAGAAAGGAAAAATAATAACAACAACATTGCTATTTCTTATTACTTTTATAAGAATTAAAATGTACAAGTGATGCCAAATGTAATTTCTCACCACTCACTGACCAATGCCCAGCCAGTTCCCAAGTAGTGAGCCACCATTCCCATGCCAATTCCCCAGTTTTATCGTACAGCATGACACCACATAGTATGGAACATTCCTCTGGCCTTTTAGTGTCAGCTGTCCTGGCTGTGTCCCCTTCCAGCTTCTTGTGCCCCCCAGACTATGTGCCAGTAGAGTGGGGTGAGAAGCTGGAAAGTCCTTGGCTCAATATAAACACTACCTAGCAACAACTAAAAGAGGAGTGTGTTATCAACATTATTCTCATCCTAATTCCAAAACACAGTGCTGTACCAGCTAATAGGAAGAAAATTAACTCTATCCCAGACAAAATCAGGATAACTTCTAATAAAGCCATATAAGAACTTGATTCTGAAGAATTTTTGACTTTGTGCTAGCAGGTCAACAGGGCTAATGATGTATGTGAAATCTACAGGAATGGGAAAGTTTGCAATATTCAGTACAATTACTATGACCTCTGGGATAAAGAAAAGGCTAGACATAATATGTACTCATATTTTCTATGCACTTTTCACCTCATGTATATACATTATGTGGCTTGCAGTTCCACTAAGTAGCAGACTGCTTGGGAGTTTCAGCTGGGGCGTGTCAAGGATTCTTAGTCATAAATTTCATAGATCATTTTATTTGCTCAAAATAATCTCTTGGCAAGCCATCTTACTTCCCTGCCCCCAAGGCATTGTTTGTAATAAAAGCCTGAAAATAACTATACCAGGCAATTTTGTTATTCAGTCTCCTTCTTCAACATGAAATGGAATCTCTCCCAGTCTGTATTCTTCCTAGCATGGTTATTCTTACTCTGTATGTGTACATTGTGTAACTGCTCCATCAAACTGCACAGAAACTTTTTCAGAATAAGTTTACTAAATGCCAGTATTCTTTATTTCACAGCTCAGTTGTGAAGTTCATCCTTTGTCTAATATTGTTAGCTCTAGAGTTCATAAGACACACTGTAATTTAGAAAGATTGCACTAACAGTTTTTGTGCAAGTAGAAAAAAACAGAGAGCTACACATATTGCGATAACACAGAGAGGACATTGGAAATTATAAACCAGGCTTTTGATTTTGTATTTCTGTCCCTTCTGGACACTCCATTTTAAGCAACTGGCCTTTAAGAAACTCCAGGCACATCACTTCCTAGAACAAAGTTAATCTTCCCCCTCATGAGCACATTACTGTTTATTCATCAATTCTCTTAGTTATTTTAAACACATATCTTTCAAGTTGTGTAATGACAGAACAGTCCTTTTTTAATATACAAGTTATTAATTTTTTCTACCACATGACTGCCAGCAACACCCAGCTATGTATTGCACAGATCTTTCAATGCCTTTTTTCCTGATGATTGGAAGATATTATGCAATATTAAGTAACTAATAGCATTTTTAAGTGTTCTGTCGGATCTATGAATAATTGATTGCTTCTGCCTAATTAAAAGAAGAAAAGAACAGGGTAAAGATTCATCTATGATACGGTATTTTGCTCAAGTGTGGTTTCATGTTGTGGCAAAATGTGTATGTTCTGTCTTGTGCATAATCAATCCTGCCTGATTGTGTAATATGAAGTTAATGAAGATGATAGATGCTCTGATAGGTGAACAAAAAGTTAAATCTCTTTTTCACTTCGCCTGTGATTATGTTGTGAGGAATATAAGCTCTGCAGCTGCTTGTTTACAACTCACAAAAACACACTGGGACACAGATTGCTAACGGATGTAAATGAACAGCTTTCTTTCACTTTGTAGGATCAAAGGTCCCAGTATATAAATGTACAAACATGTACTTATGGTCACCTCTGCTGAATAAAACATCTGAAAACACATATCCACAAGTATGTCCACAAGAATTCTAATGAAAACCAAGGAAACTCTACCATGGGCTTGAATTTGAATACATCCTCTAATGATTCAGTGACTAGAAATACTTCACTGAGGCAGAGACTAGATGCCTATATCTACGGTTACTTTTGATCTGCTACTTACAAAAGAAGTACATGAAAAAGCCTTTTGATAGAGAATGCTGGGCTTTTCCTCTTTTTGCCTTCACAGACAAAAGAAACCAACTTGAACTCTGAAGTACAGTAAATGTTTTTCATTTCAGGAATAGAGTTTGGGGGTGTTTTTTCGTTCATGATGCAAATTCTAAATATTTCTTTAAAAGAAATGTTTTCTCCTTCTAGGGAAAAAAAAAAAAGGCTTAAAAATACTGAATAGCTTCATTTTTTCTACTTAAAAAAATGTTATTGGCATTACACTGGTACAAAACTATATCGAACCCTGCAAGAAAATTTTATCACTCAGTTAACCCCTTTAAAGTATATTCTTCCCTTTAAATTGTAGTACATTTTGCAAACCCCAAAATCTGACTCCTAAGAAACAAATGTGCTCCACACCCACTACAATTTAGAAGAAATTAAAACATTTCTCTTTTTTAAGGGGTTAAGGGCTCAACTTACTGAGTTAGTTATCCATTAATCAGACACTGTAATTTCCCACACCTTTTTTGGTATGGGAGAAGGTCTAATTTTGATGGAAGAATTTCAAAAACAAAAAAATATCCAATCTGACTTGTGCATGCAGACAGATTACACCTGTGATTAGCACACAGAATATGCCCGAAAAAAAAGAACACAAGGTATTCTTGTCAAGAACATACACATCAACATATTTTTTGACTCCAAATTAAGTAGAATGACTCTTTCACAGACATGACACAGATTTGCCAAACAGCAATGTCCTGGATTCCACCCAAGAGGGGAAGGGTTATGCCCTGCATTGAAATCTGCACTCCTCCAACAGGTATCTACCTCCTCTTGGGAAGCAATCATTAGCTTCCTTTCTGTCAGGACAATAAACACCAACAGAGGACATGCCACAAAAAGTCATAAATGGTGAGATCCTTCTCATCTGACTTTAGCCACTGTCCTAAGGACAAGCCAGGACAAGGTTAATTTTTTACAGTAGCCAGGAAGGGGGCGTGGCCAAGCCCTAATGTTATTTAATACCATCTCATATCGATTTCCAGGGACTGGATACCTGTCAGAGGAAAAAATCGTGGTGGGCAAAACACTCCAGTATTGCTTTACTTTCCCTCTGTCATGGGCAGGTACACCTTCCATTAAACCAAGTTGCTCAGAGCCCCATCCAGCCTGGCCTTCCAGAGACGGAATAAAGAATTTCATCCTAGTATTTAATCTAAATCTACTCTCATTCAGTGTGAAGGCATTACCTCTTTTCACACCCCTACATACCCTCTCCAGCTCTCTTGTAGGCTCTCTTCATGTACTGAAAGGCCACAATAAAGTCAATTCATAGCCTCCTACAGGCTGAACAATCCCAATTCTTTAGGCCTTTCCTTGTAGCAGTGGTGCTGCATCCCTCTAATCAACTTAGTGGCCCTCTCCAGACTCACTTCAACAGCTCCTTGTCCTTCCTGTGCTGCACCCCAGAGCTGATGCAGGGTTCCAGGGGGTCTGAGCAGAGCAGAGGGGCAGAATCCGCTCCTTGCCCTGCTGCCCACACTGCTCTGGATGCAGCCCAGAACACGTTTAGTTCTCTGGGCTGGGAGTGCCCATGGCTGGGTCATGCCCAGCCTCTCACCCAGCAGCACCCCCAAGCCCCTCTGGGCAGGGCTGCTGTGATCTGTCCATCCCCAACCTGGGTTGGTACTGGGGGTTGCCTGACGTGGGTGCAGCACCCTGCACTTGTCCTTGTTAAATCCCGTGAGATTTCCATGGACTGATTCCTGAACTTGTCCCAGTCCATCTGGATGGTATTCCATCCTTCAGGTGTGTCAACTCCACCACTCAGCTTGGTGTCATCTGCAAACTTGATGATCCCTTCATCTATGTAATTGAGAAAGACTTTAAATAGAACTGCTCCAAGTACAGACCCCTGAGGGACTCATGTCCATCAGGACTCTGAGCCCTTAACCACCATCCTGTGGATGTGACCGTCCAACCAATTCCTTATCCAGAAAACAGTGAACAGATAAGCTGCTCTTTCTTGTACCACTGTGCTTACAGAAGCTAAATACTCTGTGATATATGATAATACATTCACTATGCTCTCAGATTTCTGCTGAAAATACTAACTGCAAGAAGGGAGAAAAATTTTCTCAACTAGCATAAGACATTAAACCTGTCCAGGTTAGAGCAGTCTGTGTATCTTGCATGCTCTCTCTCTTGCTGATCTTTTAGGGATTTTTTTTCACTGACAGGGCTCTCATTATCACCATAATTTCTCTTCTCTCTCAATTCTTTATCTTGAGACACTTGAGGTTTTTCTTCTATGAATCACTGTGCAGTAAAGAGGCATACTTTGGATGGTATACTCTATCTTCTGAGTTAAAAAGGAAGACAAAAATTTTGGCTTTGCCCTAATACACACAATTCTGCATCTATGTCATTCTTTGGGTTGATAATTTCCCAGAGCATTTCCTAGGATAATCCGTAGTGCAGTAATTCCTCCTCGTTAGCCAGCACAATTGTCGGATGCATTTTACACAGTTCAGAGTCCAACTCAGTCACTGCTTGCTCCAATTTTCCCTCACCACACACGCAATTGCCTGACTAGGTCCTTCTCGTTCACTGACACTCCACTTTCCACACGAGCACATGCCAAGCATACAAAGGCCAGGGAATGCAGAGGAATTAACCATTTTTGGAATTTGATTACTTCAAAGCCGTTTCACACGCCCAAGTCACTTTTAGTCATTCAGAATACAGTATGATGTAGGGAACCTACCTTTTTAACCTTTAGATTTCCTGTTACCTGGAATTCATATTACACGGGAAATTCTTAGCTGAAGTAGTGTTAGTTATTTTATTCATTAAACAAAGCTGAGAGTCTCAGCTGCAGTATAGTAATAGTAATTTCATTCCTAAGGCCAAGTTGTTTGAGGGTCATCCCCACACACACCTTCCTCCAGTGACAAGGAGAGATGGAGCGCACAGGAGGCAGCAGGTCCCCGCTCCTCCAGTCTGCCGTCCTCTCTCCTCTCTTACCCCACAGGGCCCGGCTCTCCCAAGGCTGGGCAGGAAGGGCTAACGGGAATTCACGTTATTCCCTTTTTGTGAACCCAGTGTCCTGTGTGCTGTGTATTGGAACCAGCGGGCAGGCAGAGAAGGTCTCATTAAGCGAATTGGGTTAATTAAGTGAAGGATGCTTTCACCGGCGCCTCAGGACAGCCGGAGGCAGCGGCGTCTGGGCGCACCTCTCCTCCAGGGCCCCGCCAGGTGCCGGCGGCGGGACGCGCCCCCAGCGCCCCCCCTGCGCCTCTGCTCGTGGCCGGCCCCGGGGCCTAAGGGCAGGGCCGGGACGCCGAGAGGGCGGCGGGGCAGGCGGGAGCGGGTGCCAGGCGGGGTTCACGGCCGGCTGGGGGAGCGAGGGCCCCCGGCGCCTCGCCGCGGCTCCCGCTGCCGGCGGGGAAGGCCACGGGAGCCGGACCCCGCGGGCGGGCGTGAGGGACGCCCCGAGGGAGCAGCGCCCCCTCGCGGCGCGGCCGGGCGGGAGCGGCTCCGCGTCCGCCCGTTCCCCCGGCCCGCGGGGCGCTCCCGCCCCCGCCCCCCGGCCCCTGCGGAAAGTTGTCCCTGGCCCCGGAGCCACCCGGCTCCCGCCTCCCGCTTCCTGCCCCGCCGCCGCCGATTGGCCCGCCGTGCGCCCAGGAATGCGAGCCATCCCTTTATAGCCGCGCGCGGCGGCCGGCGCCCGCAGAGTCCCGGCAGCGCCGCCACAGCTGCCAGCCGCTGCTCGCCCTCCCGCGCCGGGACAGTCGGGGCCGCCCGCGGATATTGGTCGCCGGTACCCAGAGGCTGGCGCTGACCGCCCGCATCGCTCTTCCCGCAGGTAAGTGCTGAAGCGGTCCACGCCGCGCTCGCTGTCCCGTCCGAGGGCGGCCGGGGACACCTGCACCGTCCCCGCGGCGCAGCCTCTCTGCCTGCGGGAGCCGCGCTGGCGCCGGTCGTGGTGCGACGGCAGCGCGGTGACCTTCCTCGTGTGTGTCCCCAGGCTGGTTCAGAGACGGACATTTGCCATGGGGCCAGCGACTGCTCTCTGCCTCCTTCTCTTCGTGCTCGGCGGCTCCGAGACCAAGCGAACTGCAGGTAAGGGCAGCTCTGTGCTGATACCCGGGACAATCAGGGAAGCGGGACACAAAAATAAAATACTTTGGTGCCGTTGTAGGCGGATGAAGTTGTGCTCGGTGGTAGAGAGCTCCAAAGGTCTCAATGAACAAAAACGTTTTAACCTGAGCATCAGCTAGTTGAGAACAGGAAACTTCTCTCTGGTGTGGAATTTGTGTAACTTTCAGAAGTAGGAATGCAGAGTCTCCAGAACTCGAACGTGTAGCTTGTCTGCTTCTGCGCTGAGCAGAGGAAAGGAGGAACACGATGTAGGAACTGGCTGAAGAAGGAATGGGGTAGTAGGCTGCCGTCTTGGTGCCATAGAGAAGCCTCTACTGTGCTGCTGTCACTCAGCTGGATTATGCAAACTCACTTTGCCATGTTCTAGCATACGAATATTGCAGTCTGGGCTTTGCTGTCTATTTCTGTGCTGCTAGAGTGTAATGAGGTGCCAGAATGGCTGCTACCTTTGTGTGTCAGTCAGCGGGTACCTGGCACTCCTGCGCCGACTGGCTCCTGTACAAGAATGCACATGTACTGCTGCACAGCAGCTCCTGGTGGGACTGCTGCACCATCGGAGCTACTGTCTGTGCTCTGATGTGAGGCACTGTGCCTTGCAGGATGTGCGCCAGGAGCCAAAATGTTAAGTAATGCTGGGAGATTTGCACCTACTCAGCCTCTTGTTCTTTTCTCATGATGCTTGTCCTGATCTCTCTGCAGAGTCCAGGAATGATGATAACAGTGTCTTCGATCTCTTTGAACTCATTGGCTTCATGCGGAAGGGAGCCGGGCGCCGGGCCCCCGGGGTGTACCTGGTGAAGGGACCAGAATCCTCCAGCCCTGCTTACCGCATTGAAGATGCCAGTCGCATCCCTGCTGTCCCTGAATCCAAGTTCCAAGACTTATTAGATGCCATCCATGCTGAGAAGGGCTTCATTCTCCTGGCCACTCTCCGGCAGTCCAAGAAAAGCAGAGGCACACTGCTTTCCGTGGAACAGAAAGATGGCTCTGGTCATGTCTTCAGTCTAGTATCTAATGGCAAGGCAGGCTCCCTGGACCTGAGCCTTTCTGTTGATGGCAAGCAGCAGTTAGTGTCAGTAGAGGATGTCTTGCTAGCTACAGGACATTGGAAGAATATCACCCTGTTTGTGCAGGAGGACCGAGCTCAGCTCTATGTGGGGTGTGAGAAAATGGAGAATGCTGAACTGGACATCCCCATTCAGAGCATCTTCACTAGGGACCTGGCCAGCAGTGCCAGGCTCCGTATTGCCAAAGGGGGAGTCAATGACAACTTCCAGGTAAGACATTTTTGCCTAGAATTTACAGTCATGTTTTGAAAGTACATTAGCTACTGAATGAGCCTAAATAGCAACAAAGACCTCTAAATCTAGTAAACTTTACTAATGGAGTTTGAAGGGTAAAGCATTAGATTTGCAGGGATGGAATTTTCGACAGTAATAAGAAGGCATTGAAGCTTCCAGACAGGTAATTGCAGCTTCATTGCTCAGCTTCCTATATGAGATTCAGAAATCCATGGGTTTTTTCCTTCCTGCCTGGAGAGTCGCCAGGTCCATATGCTCAAGGATAAGACTGTTAGGAAGCAGGGCTGGTTTTCATTAAAAAGAATAGAGCAATATGTTTCACTTTTCCATCTGTCTGTCATGATATTGCTCTGTAAGATCTTGCATGACCTTCAGTCATGCAAGTGGTCCTTCTTTCCCTTGCAGTTGCTGCAAGTGGCTGTAATTCTTCCTCTGTCCACAGGGTCTGCTGCAGAATGTGCGGTTTGTGTTTGGAACAACTCTGGAAACTATCCTGCGGAACAAAGGCTGCTCCAGCTGTAAGTTTACAATCTTCTGAATCCAATGACCTATTAAAAATAAGATATTTTCATTACGTTAGAAAGACAAGTTAAAACAGAACTCAGAAGTATGCTGACATGCAAATCCACATTGCATAAGAAATAAGATTATATTTCTGCAGGCACCTCAATGAATCTGGTGGCAGCTGTTTAGCAGGTGTTAACCTGGAATGATAAATGCATGTGGTATAAAATGCATTTACTTAATATTTGTTTTTTTCTCTTAGCCACTAGTGCAATCATTACTTTGGACAACCCCATCAATGGTTCCAGCCCAGCTATCCGTACTAATTACATAGGCCATAAAACAAAGGACATCCAAGCAGTCTGTGGATTTTCCTGTGATGAACTGACAAATATGTTTGTGGAACTGCAAGGGCTACGGTCCATGGTTACAACACTTCAAGACAGAGTTCGCAAAGTGGTGAGTGATGGTTAACTTCATGGTACCTTTCATGAACTAGCACTTAGTGAATTAATTATAACCTGACTCTTGAGAGCCTGTGTAAACAGCAAAAAATTTACTTTGACTTTTGTGAAAAAATTCTAAATATTAAATTCTAAATATCCTCTTTTTTCTTCTCACCCCCAAGACTGAAGAAAATGAAATCATTGCCAAAGTAGTCCAGATCACTCCTGGAGCGTGCATTCATAATGGAGTCTTGCACAAAAATAAAGAGGAGTGGACTATTGACAGCTGCACTGAATGTACTTGCCAGGTAAGATTCCTCACATTCACAAATCGCCTGAATATAAACTCATAAGTTGCAATTAACAGATAATTCTAAATGGCATTGTTTGTTAGAGTGACTCATACACAGAACTGAGCATACTAGGGAAGCCATAGAATTACTCAGTTTATTTCATTCTACTAGATCTCTGCTAAAAAGGTAGCTTCCATACCTTTCCATACCAGAATACTGTCAACAGCAGTATTCTAGAAAATCATGTGAAACATCACTCTGATATAGCTATTGACACTTAATAGCTTATTTTTAGCTAATAATTAGTTCATAATTTGGGGAATGTCTGTATTCTTTACATAAGTCCATCAGTAAACTAAGACAACATCAACAGAACAAATGTATAGTACTATCAGCTTTGCTAGATCTGCCTTCTGTCCTCACTGAACCTCCTGCTGACTTAGTAGAGAAAGACTCTAGTACTCAGTAAAGGCACTTAAATTCGTGACGTTTTTCTTTATCTAGAAAATGCTTCTAGGTGTGTCTTGTTAGTTTTTAGAGATTATATGGAACAGCAATCCCTTTTGGATTTCAGTTTATCTGTTTAAATCCCAGGATCACCTGGCATAATACTTAAGCTTTGTGTTTCACTTCTGCTGAATGTTGTAAATATACACAAAACATACAGTTTCAGGTTTTCTTTAAACTATTTGCTTGTTCCATTTAAGTATACCTTAGCAAAAGCATTTTAGGGTACCAGTCTACCAAAGAGAGAGTTAACTAGCATGCCACTCCTTAGAAAATAAGTTGAATATTTGTATATGTGCAATACAAGGCAACTCAAATTCTGTGTCTGCTTCTTTAGCTCTCTACTTTTTTGTCTTGTAGTCAGCAAATGATACTGTGATGTTTGCATTTGCCTTGTTCCTACCAACCTGCTTACTCAATGTTAGCTGTAATTGCCTTAATCTAGTAATTTGCTTGGGGACATTAAAACAGTAATCATGATAGCATTCTTCTGACCAAGCTGCTACCTTCAAGAAGCAAAACTGTAGCTTTAGCTCTTATTGAGATTGGAGGTGGGTGTTCCTACCCTGCCTGTTTGGCTTACAGATCAAAAACCTCTAAGTGTAAGTTGTAGATTGCACAGTGCTTGAGCAGAGTCCACTAAACTCATTTTATCTTTACCATATAATCATCTTAAATCCATATTAACTTAAAAGAAAGTTGGCTCTTCTCATTATTGTTTCTCATTTCTTTGCAATGTGACCTTGTACTTTGGGTATCACATAACAGTCATTTACTTCAGCCAGCATCTTCTAGCTACTACTGATAAACTTTTGCAAAACCAAAATATTTCTCTTTTTGACTAAAAAAAGTGGGTGAGAATGGAAATGAGATGAAATTTGACTGAAAATACCTGGGACTACCCCTTGGGTTGTATTAGCTGTAAATACAAGGGTCTCTGCTTTAGATGTGCTACTGAGTCTTAAAGTTCTGCAGAAAAGGTCTCTATTAGTTACCCAGATTCCAGACACTGTTTATATTCCACTTGGTAACTGTAATTTTCACAACTCTTTATAGAACTCTGCCACTATATGCCGGAAAGTGTCCTGTCCTCTCATGCCTTGTTCCAATGCCACCGTGCCTGACGGGGAGTGCTGCCCTCGGTGCTGGCGTAAGTACTTAATATTTTGACAGTTCTGTAGCAGCTGGCCATGTCTAACTAGACACATGCTGCTCTGCAGTATACCGGAACTGGATATCCAAGGGTAACCTTGTGCTTCTGAAGTAGGTTCATCTGATGTGTCTTTGAGGCTAATCACTTACATGATACATGTTCAAATATTTTTCTACAATATGCAACATACTGAAATGTTTGAGTTCATGGCCTTTATCTCATACAAAGAAAGAAGGTGCGTGTGACTTCTGAGGGCAGTTGTGTCTTTTTTTGCGGAGAGAGGGGAGGGAGAAAAGATTTGGAAAAGCATGTACCTGGAGTCTTATTCAGAGCTGTATCTCTCTGCAGCTAGCGACTATGCAGATGATGGATGGTCTCCTTGGTCTGAATGGACCTCGTGTTCTGTCACCTGTGGTAATGGGATTCAGCAGAGAGGCCGCTCCTGTGACAGCCTCAATAACCGCTGTGAAGGCTCTTCTGTACAGACTCGGACTTGCCACCTTCAGGAGTGTGATAAGAGATGTAAGTACTTAATCTATGCATGCTGGTAGTAAAACAGAGGACGCTTTTATTGGCTGGATGTTAAAAGCAAAGATCACCATGTAGGTCTGCCACTGGCATGGATGCTTGGCTTCTAGGTTTAAGGGCTTGTATGAACAAAGTAGAGGGGAGCAGATAGTTAATGCAGTAAACAGGCACGTTTGGGCACTGCTCCCAGGACTAAATGTGATGCCAGTTTAGGTGTGAAATTTCTGTAGTTGCAAAACTTGATCTGTGACAGT
Source organism: Poecile atricapillus (assembly GCF_030490865.1). Classification (NCBI taxonomy): domain Eukaryota; kingdom Metazoa; phylum Chordata; class Aves; order Passeriformes; family Paridae; genus Poecile; species Poecile atricapillus. The sequence continues at coordinate 149,321,799 of NC_081249.1, read as the reverse complement.
CAGGAGGCTATCCACATGGAGTCTTTGGTACAGTCCTGGTACTGGCTGTGTCCTAGGTGCTGCACAGCTGAAGTCTTTAGAAACTATGAATAACAGAAATCTCTCTTGTAGTTAAACAGGACGGTGGCTGGAGTCACTGGTCGCCATGGTCATCATGTTCCGTCACTTGTGGAACGGGCATCATCACTAGAATTCGGCTTTGCAACTCTCCAGTACCACAGCTGAATGGCAAACCTTGTGAGGGTGAAGCAAGAGAAAACAAAGCCTGCCAGAAAGATCCTTGCCCAAGTAAGTGTGTCCTGGTGGTAGCTACTAATTGGTAACTTAAATATTGAATGTCCTGAGCAGTTACTAAGTAAGCTTGTTCTAGTATTCTCTCTTTAAACATAGGGGTGGGCTCCATGAAACCTCACAGGTTAGTTTCTGATCAAACTGTTTTTATGCCTCTTCCATGGAGTCCATTAATTCTGTCATTTATGTCAGAACAATGTCTGAGCTGCTCTCACTACAAAAGTAAAGTCCTTAGTCAGATAGACACTAGTTGTAGCATTGAATTTAAAGCTATACATATTTTGTAACTTTTCCCCCCTTTAGTTAACGGCAACTGGGGACCATGGTCTCCATGGGATGCTTGCACAGTGACATGTGGAGGAGGACTTCAGAAGCGAAGCCGTCTCTGCAATAATCCTGAGCCTCAGTATGGTGGGAAGGCTTGTGTAGGTGAAGCTAGAGGGACTCAGGTCTGCAACAAACAGGACTGTCCAATTGGTGAGTGTCCATTTGCTCATAAACATCTGAAAGTTGTTGATAATCTTTAAAATACCAATGTGGAGTCTGCAAACCTCAAGTGCTAGAATTCTCAACCAGAATATCAGCCAAATACAGTACTGTAGCAGCATGGTAAAGCATCCTGTATTATAACATTTCCTCACTTGTTTCACAGATGGGTGTCTGTCTAATCCCTGCTTTGCGGGGGCTACGTGCACCAGTGCCCCTGATGGTTCCTGGAAGTGTGGTGCCTGTCCTGCTGGCTACCATGGTGATGGTATTCACTGCCAAGATATTGATGAGGTAAGAATACTATAGTTTGCTCCTTGAAAGGGAATGAAAAAAAAAACAGAAAGGAATAATAGAATCATTGTTTTATAATGCTAACTGTTGTTCTCCTTTGTCTCAAACTCTTATTTCAGTGCAAAGAAGTTCCTGATGCCTGTTTTGTCTTCAATGGAGTGCACAGGTGTGAGAATACTGAACCTGGGTACAACTGTCTGCCTTGTCCACCGCGTTTCACTGGAACACAGCCTTTCGGCCGCAGTGTTGAGGATGCCATGACTAACAAACAGGTATTGTCAATTTTAGAGTTGTTCTGGGCTACAAAATCTCACAAAGTTTCTAAAAACCAGAAGACACCTATGTGTTTTGGGCAAAAAAGACGTAGAGCATTTAATAAAAGACCACCTTCTGTGCTTCAGAACAGAAGAAGCATTAACCCTCTGCCATGGAGGGTTCAGAGGAAATTACACATAATTTTAGGAGTAATTCAGGAGTAAATCAGTATTCACTAATGATACAACAGTATGTGCCTCAGATATCTTAGTGCTTGGTTCCATTTGATAATACATAAGGGTTGAACAAAAAAAAGAATAAGTGCTAAGACTGGTACTGGAGTCAAGGACCAGAAGAAAGAGGCTTTTTTTTTTTTTTTTTCTCCTGATTGATTAGGATGTATTTGAATCTCTTGGGGAAAAGTGAGGGGTAAAACAATGTTTTCAGTGGGTTTCATTTCTGTGTGGTCTCCTAGGTCTGCAAGCCACGTAATCCATGCACAGATGGAACACATGACTGCAACAAGAATGCCAAATGCAATTACCTTGGCCACTTCAGTGACCCCATGTATCGCTGTGAATGTAAACCAGGCTATGCTGGCAATGGCATAATCTGTGGAGAAGATACTGACTTGGATGGATGGCCAAATGAGAACCTGGTTTGTGTTGCCAATGCTACTTACCACTGTAAAAAGGTAAGTTTATCCTCTTTTACCATCTGCCATTATAACAGACTAAGCTATTAGACTGTTCTCTCTGCAAATAACCTTTTAGGGATAGAGAAGGTGTAGGGATAGTATTGTCAAGGCATTGCTAGGAGGCTCTTGCTGTATTTCTTTATTCTTGTTATATGGGAAAAAATGAAGCCTGATTGTTGTAAATGTTCTAGGAAGATTCTTGTTTAGCCCATACCTATATCAGCTTTGTTCTGATAGCAATCTCTAAGGGAAGAAAAGTAGGGTGAGATTCTCAAAATCAACCCAGACTCTATTTTAAAAAATATTTAACTGTGGCTTTCTAAGACTTATCACTGCAATGACTGCCTTAAATGGAGAGAATTACAGCAAGGTTGCTCCTACCTGATTGAGGTGTTACAGTTTTGCCTAATGATTAGATTTTATCTGCTCAAATCCATATTGGAATAATACCAAGAGTGAACACCTCTGTCTACTTCTTTCTTTGTAGGATAACTGCCCTAATCTGCCTAACTCAGGGCAGGAAGACTATGATAAGGATGGGATTGGTGATGCCTGTGACAATGATGATGATGATGATGGCATTCCTGATGACCGGGTAAGGAAACAGAAAAGAACAGCCTTTGAGAATGTGGCTTTCCCATTCCCCTTCCCATAGCTGGGGTCTAACTTCTAACCTTAATCTTGAGAGGACCGTAGGAAATTGCTGGCACTGACAGCTAGCCTAGAAACCTTAGATATGCATAACTATGCACACAAACTTTCTGCAGCTGTTTGAGCTTTGGAAGTGAATTTTTGTTTTTCATTCAGCCATTCATACACTCATGCCAACAACGGAGTGTTTTGAGATAGTAGCATCTGAGTTTTAACTGTGTCCCCACCTTTCACTTGTTCTTTCATATAGCATAAGCAGAATCTGGTTAAAGCTTTAATTTGACTCTTTTTAAAACCTGACTTTTCTCACTTTTGCAGGACAACTGTCCATTCATCTACAACCCACAGCAGTATGACTATGACAGGGATGATGTTGGTGACCGCTGTGACAACTGTCCCTACAATCACAACCCTGATCAAACTGACACTGACAACAATGGAGAAGGAGATGCATGTGCAATAGATATTGATGGAGATGGTAGGTACCTCTAATCGCTCCTTTAGATGGCTTTCTAATCAGCCATGAATTCAATGTAATCCTGATTGCCTACCAAAAATTTCATCCCTGAACACACAAAAGTTCCCTTATGGTGGTTTCAGGACATGAAGGCTATTGAAGGAACAGTTAGGGCTAATGGAAATTCACTTTGGAATACATATATTTTGGCACAGTTCAGTTCTAACTCCACTCTCACAAGGCAGTAGGAGCAGAAGTGTGTGGCAGAGCTAGTGATGAGTCTTGTTTCAAAGCTTTTAAATGCTGCTCCAAATGCTTTTAAATAGGCATCAAGAATTGTGTGGTGGCTTTATACAGTCCTTTGCAGCATTTAGTTGTCTGACTTTCATTCATAAACTCTTACAGGGGTGCTTAATGAAAGGGACAACTGCCAGTATGTCTACAATGTAGACCAGAGGGATACAGACTTGGATGGTGTTGGAGATCAGTGTGATAACTGTCCACTGGAACATAACCCTGACCAGGTAAGGGATTTGAATTATGTAAGTAGAGGACTGGTGTGCTAAAAAATATAGCATGTTGTGTGTTATAAAAGATATTTGAACAGGTTACACCTGAAATTTGACTTGTCACAAATCATTCTTACTACTTTCCCAAATGGCGTGTTTATCAAATAAAGAGATTGAACAGCTGCTAGGTATTTTCTGAAAAGCAGCTGTAGTGAAGATCTGTGAGACTACTGCATGTCTTGTTGCCTAAACCTTTCTTAGGTTTGTCAGTTGTGGTGATCCTCACAGTGAGAATATGAAATACTTTGGGAGCATTGTGGAACTACTCTCTTCTTAGCCTGTAGTGCTGTGCTCACTTAGACACAAAGGTGTCCTTTAAACTTTGTCCCTAAGCTTGAAGCTAACTGCATTTCAGAAGATAACTTTTCTAGCAGTAAGTAGAAGGCAGCACAGGTTGCTTTTCCCCAAGAAAAAGGCATATTCTGACACTTCTAAAATTCACCTTCATAAAAATCCTGGGGGATCCAGACTCTCAGATAACTTACTGATTCAAAAACTGAAGGCAGTACATAAAGCCTGTGACATCCTGTCAGTTAAAAGACTAAGTTTAATAGTTGCAGGGACATAACTGGAATGTTTGAAGGGTTAGAAAAGCTGTTGCAAATTAGTGGCATGTAGTGTGGCCATGTATCCTAAAAGCAGTGTTACTTGAAGGATTTAAACAGGTGATGTAAAATGTCTTTGTCGTTGTCACTTGCTTTACTAGTTCCCCACTTAAGGGAGGGAATTGCCTGAAGATCCTTTGAGGCAGCTCCTTTCTCTTGTGACTTTGAAATCTTAATATAGGACTCTTATGGATTTCGAAACACTATCCTGATCAAGTTCTAGAAGTGGAGATATTAGATTTCAAGTGCCAGAATTAGTAGCTAATCCAACAGTGTGTGGTATGCCTTCTGTCTACACCAGGGTCATCCACCTGTGTTCTCAAGACTGCTAGGCTAAATGTGAGGAAACCTCAGGGATGATGGGATTATCTTAGTTCAGAAGCTGATTATGCAAATGACTGGCTAAAATATGTGATCAGCAAGCACTCTAGTTAGTTAACGCAGTCGGTGACCGCCATGAGAACAATTGTCTTGACTGATGAATCAGAGGGCATGAAGAGCATTTATGATAGAAAAAATTAAGTTGTGGTGTAGAAGATGTAACACCAAGCATTGGTAGACTGTTTTAATGTTACAGTCTCTACTGACAAGGTACAGAGTAATCCAACCCTGATTTGGCCCTTGGAACCACATCGCTGCCAGGGAAGGTAGGAGATAAACTACCCCGCATCCAGTATGATGGACTAGTGACAGAAGATGCAAGTGACAAAGGCACAAGATAGCTGATTGTCACACTGCTTTCTGATGCTGTGAATTCAAATTAAAAACAGAACAAGATTAAAGTAGCATAAAACCACTTAGCACAGGCAGTTTGAAGTGTGTATTAATCCACCCACTCTATCCATCTTGGCTCTTGATAAAGCAAGCAGAAATCCCAATTAATTCTATGTATTAAGACTCCTATTTCAGAGACTCTTAGCCTTCTTTAAGTGGCTTTTTTAAATGTGTTTTTTTCCTCATCTGGTAGGAAGATACTGATTCTGATCGCATAGGTGATCAGTGTGACAACAACCAGGACATAGATGAGGATGGCCATCAAAATAACCTTGATAACTGCCCCTATGTGCCCAATGCCAATCAAGCTGACCATGACAAGGATGGAAAAGGTGATGCCTGTGACCATGATGATGACAATGATGGTATCCCTGATGACAAAGACAACTGCAGATTGGTTGCCAACCCAGATCAAGCTGATTCTGATGGTAAGAAAACTATCATAACATTTAGGAATATCTTCCAATGTTTAATGCTATTGTTTTTCACATTGTTTAATGTTGGACAAAACTAAGTAACAAAAAACCAGAATGTCTGTACCAGAAAAAAAAACAGAGTATTGTTATAGTGCTGCTCAGGAGTGAAGATCAATGTAGAAATGACCACGTATCAACTGACTCCTAAGTCACTATCAGGCTGGAGTGATAGGGCATTTTTACAGTGGCTGATGTGGCTTCTGTCATGTGTCTGCCAAGTACCTGGGCAGTCAGAGGTCTGCAATTCAAACTTCAGCTCCCAAGCTGTAAGGCTCAGAAACAAACAGTGGTGGTAATATAATGGTAAAATTACTTTTATCTTACAGGTGATGGACGTGGAGATGCTTGCAAAGATGACTTTGACCAAGACAGTGTGCCAGACATTGATGATATCTGCCCTGAAAATGTGGAAATTAGTGAGACTGATTTCCGAAAATTTCAGATGATTCCCCTGGATCCCAAAGGAACATCCCAAAATGATCCAAACTGGGTTGTTCGTCACCAGGGTAAAGAACTGGTTCAAACAGTCAACTGTGACCCTGGCCTTGCAGTTGGTAAGAGGAAAAATTTAACAGGCAATGTTGTTTGGGGTGGTTTGATATTTTGTTTGTTGGTGGGGGTGGGGAGTTGTTTTGTTCTTTTTTTTAATTGGGGTGGGGAAGAGGAAGAGAACCTGAGTAACTATTGAGTTGATTAAGATTTGTTAAAAAGTAGCACCTAAAACTTTCTTCTTTATTGTCCCCACAGGTTTTGATGAATTCAATGCTGTGGACTTCAGTGGTACCTTCTTTATCAATACAGAAAGGGATGATGATTATGCTGGCTTTGTATTTGGCTACCAATCTAGCAGTCGTTTCTATGTTGTCATGTGGAAGCAGATCACCCAGTCTTACTGGGACTCCACACCAACCAAAGCTCAAGGCTATTCAGGTCTCTCCATCAAAGTTGTGAATTCCACCACTGGTCCTGGAGAACACCTACGTAATGCTCTGTGGCACACAGGAAACACTCCTGGCCAGGTAAGGGTGGCACTTACTACATGCTGAAGTACTCTAAACATGATGAGTACTCCAGTGTAATAACACACTCTTCTGCATAAGGCAGGCTGTTCTTCCAGCAAATTAGACACTTAGAGGGTGGCTGTACATGCTGACCATGCTGGCTTCTTGGCAAAGACCAATAACTTTGTCATTTTTCCTAATCAAGCAAAATATTGTATACAATTAACAGGATTGCATGCTGCAGACAGGCTTTCCAGCAGCAGTGAATCAATTGTTTCTGGAATTGTGCTGTAGCTTCAAATTTACGTATTTAAAAAGTAAATTTAAATGCAGTTGATTTCTGTTATTTCTGTCTTTAGGCTATTACAGAGCCTAATGACTTAGTTGTAGCCTTTAATAACAAAACACCTTCATGTCAAAATAATTGCTGTGTTATCTCTGTGCCTTTGGTTTATAAAATAATATTCTTTCATAGGTGAGAACTTTGTGGCATGATCCCCGTCACATAGGCTGGAAGGACTTCACTGCATACAGATGGCGACTTAGCCATAGGCCAAAGACCGGCTACATCAGGTGAGCATCATCCTTTTATCTGAAGTAAATATCACAGGAAAAGTGAGTGTGAAGATGAACCTCACAGGACCTTGTCAGAGATGACTGAGCTATTGTCTCTTTATAGGGTTGTAATGTATGAAGGGAAGAAAATCATGGCAGACTCAGGACCAATCTACGATAAAACCTATGCTGGTGGTCGGCTAGGATTATTTGTCTTCTCTCAAGAAATGGTGTTCTTCTCAGACCTTAAATATGAATGCAGAGGTAAGGATGACATTGCATTTAAGAGATCATATACAAATTAGTTGGTTCAAGAAAGCTCAAGACATAAGAGCCAAGAAGGAAAGTTCTACTGTAATCTTTCATGGTTCAGGTTTGAACAAGTTCTGCAGGCAGAAACAGGACACCTTGATAAACGCTTTACAGTTAAAAATTTAAATATATAAAATCTAAGTGTATTTCTATTGTGTTATTTCAAAGTATCAGAAATCCATGTTGCGTTCCAGAAAATAAATATATTTTGAATATTCTTTGAAGTGCTGACTAGAATGAATGAGCAGATCTGATAAAATCTATGGTAGAAATGCAATATATTGACTTCAGCAAGTAAAAAGCTGATTTGTCTAAAAGTAAGAAGATTGTCCATATATTGCAGACTTGAAGTTCAGTGGAGGTAAATGCATACAACTAGTTCCAGCTGTCCTAATCTTCTGAAATTGTCACTTAGTTATGTAATGGTTACATAGACTGGATTATGAAGTCTAACTCAAGGAAGTACCTAACTGAAAGTACTTTCAATTTTTTCTACAAATGGCTCTGGGCATTAATGACTTGGACATAATCATGCATAGTACACAGAAATATTTAAGTTTATCTTTTCTTTTTTTCACAGATTCATAATCACAAGATTGTTGGATTCAGAGACTATTTAAAAATGCTGGTAATTGCACCTTTTGAAATGTTTAGCCTTACAAATCCTGGGACCATTATATTATTCCTTCCTTTCTTCTTTCTGCATAAATGTGGACTCGAAACACATGACCTGCCTCAAGAGAATGCTTTTGAGAGAATGAAAGTGAGAACATACTTGGTATCTGACCTCTGCTGAAGTGGAAGGAAACAAATGTGTCTTGCAAATGAGAATTGTCGTCACTGAACAAGCACACTTCTTTCAGTAGGAAAGACATTTTTTCGCTGTTTATCACAGTGCAGTGTCACTGCCTCTCTGACTGGAGGTCCCATGGAGTAGCATTTTGTAAAAGAACATCTTTGGATGTGCTGTGGACTACTTAAACTGAAGACCTTTCATTGTGTGTGGAAGAGGGGGTTTGGGTGGGAGGGGGAACTCTAGGTCTTTCTTTTTTCTTTATGGGGTAGAGAATTTTTTTTTAAGGAAGGCCATGCCAATTTGGTTTACATCCATTTAACCTGGAGAAATTACTGTTTTCTATGTCATACCTTGCAGATAAAAACATACTATTATTAATTACTCTATTTGTTGTGAGCTAGATCAGCTGCTGTACAGGACAAAACAGATATCCTAAAACTGATTTCTGTTGTGGCAGGGGGGAAGGATGATAAAAACTAGTACACTGGATCACAACAGCTTGGGGAGAACTGGGATTTATGATTAGATTCTGTTTTTTCCTGATTTAGATGCAGGTCTTGCTTACCTTCAAATGTGTTCTTTCAGACCTGGTGCAAGAAAGCACCACCATCTCAGCTAGCACTGTGCTGTCCTTCAGGAAACCAGCACATGCTTCACTTTTTATGGTTAAAGAGGCACAAAAATAATGTAATGAAAACATTCCTTTTCTACATGCCATAGATGTTTTAAACCCCTCGCTTCTTTAGAGGGGAGGAAAAGGGGCCTGTAGATAAAATTGTAAAATATTTATTTTTGCCTATTCTTGATGTTATAATGACTGAGGGATTATTGATTAAAACAACAAGAAATGCGTCAAGACTATCCACCTAATCATTGTTACAAGTCTTCATGACTGTAAGATTGTAAATACAGATTATTTATTATCTCTGTTCTATACTGAAACTAGAGAGGGTTTAGTTGAGAAAAAAATCTTGTCTGGAGCAGATAGTGGTGATGTATTTGTTACAAAGAGCAATTTTCCCATTAAGGCTTTGAGGCGCAAGGAAAAGTGAGGGTGTGGGCAAAGGGATATTTGTTTTTCTCAGTCTGAGCTCAATGTTGGTTTTTCCTTTCTTTGTGCAAGGCAGCTGGTAGCTTGGCAGGCAACTATTCTGCAGTGCTAAAATTCAAGTCCCTTTAGATGGTAGCAGTTTCTGTCCCATCCATAGCACTAGGGGTGAGAAAATGCCATTCACCCTCTCAGTGCTCTCTAGTGCTGGGACACACCTGTGATTCTTTACCACTGGTCTAACCCAGAGCCAGGATAGCTGCTCTGAGGAGATTGCAGCGAGAGGCACAAGGACAGCCCTCAATAACCATTTAAAGGGCTCTCTGGGCTACTGCATGCTCAGTTTGAAACCAGTGATGTCCAGCTACAAAAGAAGGAATTCAACACAGACTAGACAATTTCAGGAGCTCCTTGCAAAAGAGGGAGAGGCCTTGATGTACATTTAAAGATTGTCTACCCCAACAGAAGGGGTAGCATCCTTATACCTATAATATTTCCTTGTCTTTTCAAAAAATGAAAAGAAATGAACATGGTGAAAGTTTTACGTACAAATATTACCTCATTGTTGTGTGACTGAGAAAAACCTTTGGAGCAAGCAGAGTTCAAATGTCTAACAAACTTTAAAGCTACTGTAGTACTAAAAAGTTAATGCTGTATATAGTTAAAATTTCTTTGCAGAAAATGTATTCCCAGAAAGGAAATGGCATTGGAAAAAAAAAGTCAAATACAATTTCTAATGTTGTATTATATTTTTTCCTGTCATCTTGTATACCATTGCTTGTATTTTTATAAATTATTTTTCTCATTGCCATTGTAATAGTTAATCACATAATTGTGTAGATAGGCTATTTAAATAATTTATCATGAAATGCTACCTGTAGAGTTAGTATTTCTATTTTTATAAAAAGTTTGCACACTGAAGATTTTTTTGCTTCCCTCCTCCCGATGTTTTTGCTAGCATAATTTTCTAAGAACATGCTTTTTTTTGTAAACATTTTTAACCATTTTTCCATTCTAAAGTTGTGTAAGTTGTACAATAAAGCATCTTACATACAAAGAACAATAAACCACCAAGGACATTTATATTTATACCTTTGTGCTCTGGTTTTATTAATGTTTTGTAATACATCTCTGGATCACTGATGTATTATTTGTGTAAAATTTGACTTCAATGCAAGATTTTCTCTGCAGTCTCCAATACAGCTATGCTGGGGGGAGTGTACCTGAGCTGCTACCCTACACCTACCTGCTGCCCCACCTGAAGGCACTGCTGCAGTCACACAGCACAGGTAGCTGGCATGTTTAATTCTGAAGGCTTTCCTTGAAGACTTCTAAAGCTGGGCTGCCCTTGATGCAGCCACAAACCAGTCTTGGAGTGACTGCAGTCATGCCCAGCCAGGCCTGCCCCCTTTCACATGAAAAGAGCATTATATTGGCTATTTGCAGGGGCTGGTGCATCAGACTCTCAAGACTGAAACTGCTAGTGTGATCAAAGAGCTGATGCCAGGGCCCTCAATCAACCTCTAGAACATGCTGCTAAAACTAAAGGTCAAGACTGGTTCCTTGATCTCTACTTGCAGCAGCATCTTGTCTTGTGCACCCCTTAGCAAAGGCAGGTGCTGTAACAGGAGTGCTAGAAACCCACATAAGAAGTGCAGTTAGGGGGTCCTGCAGGTGTAGAAAATAAATCTTTACATCTTCTTTTCCTGAGGATGAAGACTCCTGTGTGACTACACTTTTGAGGGTAGTCCTGTATATTTAATTTTTTCCCACTGAGAACAAGGAGCAAAGAAAGAACTCCTGGCCTGTGATGAGAGAGAAGGAATTTCTGCCCTCATCACTTACAGGACTGTCTGCTTGACTTCTCTGGAATGAGGTGGGGTAGTGAGAGCGCACTGTCAATGTAACCCATCTGATTTTACCTGAGCCTGCAGTACCATATGACCTGCAGGTTTGGTCTCTTAACTCTTCTGGCCTCCAAAGGACACTGAGAAGATGGAACTACAAGAAAAAAAAAAAAAAAAGGATGGTTACAACCTGGAGAAATCTCTTCGTTTACTTGCAGGAAGAAGGAGATACCTTAAAGCCAACCAGTTTTCTGAGCACGTATTTATAGCTGAACATATCAATATATGGATATATGTAGGTCTAACCAAAAGTTTTAAACAGAGAACTGCTGCTGTTGTGCAGAAGACAGGCTTTGCAGCCCATTCCAATGATCTTGTCTGAGCCATGCCAAACTTTCATGCTAATTTATTGCATGCCTTTATATAGCTTTTCTTGTCATTAGAATAAAAAAGGCAAGCCATATGCTTTGTGTTAACCCATAGCTTAAGTCACTTAATTCACACCACTTTTTGCTTGGTGGGTGTGAATACAGTACGACACAAGAAGGAGCTATAGTTGAGGTAAGTCAGGCCTTTACTTGTCAAAGAAACAGCTACTAAAGGAAAACTAAACAGGATGAACATGGAGGATGGCCACACTTCACAGAGCAGAGAAGCCTGTGGGAAATTTGCTGTTCCCAGCCTCCCTGGAGACTCATCAGTGGAACATGTAAGTGTACCAACCAATGCATGCCACTTCTAGAATTACTTGGTATTGGCCAAGTATTTGGCCTATTTTTGCATAGGTAATCTTTTAATTTCATGCTATTGTAGAGAACACAATGTTTTCCTTCCACAACACAGTCTTCCCAGAGCCCGTACAAATGCAGCACCTTAAGTTTTAAAGTGGTCATCTGCATCAAACTTGTATTCAACAGGTGTAGCAGTTTAACCAGTAGGTATTCAAATCTATGATATAGATAAAGAGATAATGACTGAGATAAGCGTAGAAAGATCTGCATCTTAATGACAATAATGCATTTTTTACTGATACTGCCATGATTTTTGCAGGGAAGTCCACAGTAATTGGTAGATTTTCAATATAAATTCGTTTTGGAAAGGACTGTTGAGATTGCAGAGGTAAGCATCTTCAAGTATCCACAAGGGGAGTTCTAGCTCTTCTCACCTTTTCCAAAGAGAAAAAACAGGTGCACAAAGTTGTATGAATATTTAAGCAGAGTTACAACAAGAGGAAGAGAACTCATTTTAAAAACTGCTTGGCAAGAAGTCTTAAAGATAAAATCTGCCACAGGAAATCCATAAAATTAGACAAGTATCAGAGAAATTTGGATTTTCAAATTCTAACAAATTCCAGGCAGCCCAGACATCATTTGTCTTTCATTCTTCACCTACTTTCAAAGTGAAGAACTGCTAGCCTAGGCAAAACATACAAAGCTAAACTGAGGGCTGCTTAGACTCTGTGTCCTTGTCCCTTGATAGCTCTGCTCACAAAATGTGTATGGAGAGACCATTTTAGTGTTATTGTAAAATTAGGGTAGAATGCCTAGGGCAATGCCCTTCCCACCAAAACTATGCATACCAAATACACAAAGCAAACAATAAGAAAACAATGGCACAGATCAGCATTTCCACAAGAAAACAGCAGATTTTTAAGGGGAAAAACGTTCTGAATACAGAATACCTGCCTACACAGCAAAATTGTTCATGCACTTTAACACTCCGCAAGTTATTGCACACTCCAGAATATTCCAGTTTTCTGGGGTTTTTTTAAGCATAAGAGGTATTGCAGATTCAACTGCAAGTAGTGAACTATTTCACATAGACATAAATGACAGGGAGCCTTTCATTCCAACTACTGCTTCTGGATTCTAGCCAACCCCTCAATGAAACGTATAATTGGATAAATGTAGGTTATGGCATTAGTAGTATTCAAGTGCCTCTATTCTATTTGAAAAGGAAACAGTTTTTCTGACCTTTAAATCTCACTACAAAAAAAGGAGCAATTGTTTCACAATAAGTGCATCTGTTGAAAACTAAATTAAATTAAAGAAAAAAATCAGTTACTATTTTTCCTAGCTTTCATAAACCCTCCTAACTTGTCAGCTTCCTGAGGATCTGCCAAACCACCTTGCCTTGTGTCTATCCTTCACACTGTGAGACTCCCAGAGGTGAGGCTCTCTCTTCGTAACTGGGGGAGGAAACACACTTGGAAGTGTAAACTCTGGCAATTTTTTCATGTAAAAATCAAGAGAGAGGAGATCTTTTCCAAAGCTGTGCTTAAAAAGCCTTTTTAAGAAGCATAACAAAAAGGTGCATTCTCATATTATTTGCTCAAATTTTATCCAGCAAGTAGGGAGTTCTAATAAAATATTAAAATTCTTGTAGTTACTGAAATCACAGAAACTGAGCTGCAAACAACTGCCTCTCACTTATCCATCCCTGACATGGAGCTAAAAAAGCACCCTTTCCTGTACATGAATTTCCTGGCATACTTTTTCACATTTCTAGACTAGTCCTTGTTACTCTGATGACATGTTTAAACAGCTCTTTCCTTGCTGATCTATGCAGCAGATAATTTTTGCACAGCCTGTTTTCACTCTGCGCTCAGCATGCCCACTGGCTCTGCAGGAGTTCTGCTCGGGAAGTGAGAAGGAAAGCATGCACTACAGATCCACTAAGCAGACACCAGCCCACGTCTGTCTTAGAGAAAGGCATTAGGCTGAGGATTTTTGTGGGGTGTTTTCCTCTTTTTATTTTTTTTAATGATGAAACTGAAAGTTTTTTTACCCCTTGGTAGAACTACTTTAATTTAAACTTGAATTCTAGATATACAATAATAATTTCACTCATTTTATTGTTGTCTAGATTCAAGAAACTTTTTAACTTTTTTTTTAATCAGGATATTTAGTTTGTCACTTCTTTTTGAAATTAAAATCCCTCAACCACTCTAAGTCTGCACAATAACTGCAAAGCTGGAGTGAACTGCTGACACCATTACAGTACATTGAAATCAATGCTGTAATCCTTTAAAATGTCTCATTCAAAAGTATAGTATATTTTCTATATTATATATCAAATTAATACATACAGTTGTATTCAATACATACATACAATTTATGTATGCATATATATACACACATATATAATGTTCATGAAAATTATTGAGCCACCCTAATTTTCCACTTTCAGAGGAAAACAATATGCAGTTTTTCACTTTAAGGGCAAACCATGGCAGCATTGAAACATACCCACTGGAAAAAATAAGTATCAACAGCTGAGCACTGGCCACCACAAACACCAGCACTGTATATGTGTCACTGAGGGGTCTCAGTGACAGACAGAATGATTTGGTCGTGTATTGCTCAGCAATTAGATACAAGCATATCAGAATCTTTTCTTCATGGCTATGTTGCTTTCTCCAATATTAAATTCTTGGAACAAAGCAGCTATCTCTGCTGTAAAGTCACTGTGTGAAAAAAGACAAGGAGAACAAACAGCATAAATTTACATGCACTCATGAAACTTCTTGTTCCTCAAACATCTCAAAGCCCAAAAATCAGAAGGATAACTTTAAAAATGTCTGTGCTCTGCTATGTTTTGGATTAAAGGAGCTACAGAAGACAATAAAGAAGTTATCAGAATCTTTCGCCAAATACTACTTACGTGGAATGAATTTATGTATTTCAAAAAACCTGTTTCCAAATCCCAAGTTAGGCTGCAAAAAAAAGAATTTAAACATCTTAATCATCACTGCTGCATCACTCCCTGAGGAGAAGCTGCCACATTCCAGTGCAGCTGGAATTCAAATGGTGGCCCCAATTGAGGGGTTATTGCAGGTCACAACACAGAGTCACTGGAAAAACACAGAAAAACCCATGAATCCTCCTGGGCTCAACTTTCTTTTTACCCTGGTATTGGCAATGTTTTAGCAAATGACCTTGTCACTATATTTTATATAATATCTCTGTTATTGTGCACCTCTCACCAGTACCATATTTTTCCAAATAATTTTATTTCTAACAGTTTTACTTAAAACTGAGAATACAAAAACAAGGGAGAGCTTGAATTGATATTTCACCTGTAACATCAAGCAAGAAATAAAATATTCCCAAACAACCCGTTGTTTAATATAATGCAGTAGAAACCAAGTACAGATAAACATTAGGTCACTAATTTTTTACAGTCTCTGAGCTTTGGGTATTGACCCAACACACCTCTGGAACAGCAAGCCATGAGTGCTAGGTCCCCGTGGTTTGCAGTGACCACAACTGGTGCAGGGTGCTCAGCACTTCTCAAGACTAAAAGTTACAGACCTCCTGCTGGAATATACTCTTCAAGTCAATAGCCACCCAAACTTACCTGCTTATCCCTGAAATGCCAGATGCAAGTAAGAAGTTGTGTGGCTTCAGGAATGTTGTAAGTCTTTGTTAGCAACAGCAACCCTTCCTTGAGGGTGCTAGCAAAAGCTTTTTTACAGCAGTGAGAGATTCAAGATAAAAAAATGAAACAGGAAAAATAAAAATTACTTAGTATTTTTATTAATTTTCTCTAGATATTATACATATAATCTTTAAACATAATTTAGATTTCTTCAAAAACTGCCCAAGCACTTGAAACACTGTTTTTGAGAGGGTCTCTATAGAACACAAGTTCCATGTGAAAATAACTGGACTGTGGAAAGGTTAGAGCCAGCAGACAGTCCTGAATGAATATCATACAGGCACAGAAAATACTCTTAAAAATGCTTGTCAGTATTTCTTCAATTATATTTATGCTAACAAAACTATGACACAGGCTTAATATTTTTACAGTGAGAAAAAGATGTAGGTGAGATTTGAAAAGTTCCATGAATTTGCTTACAGCAATCCTAAGCAGAACATCCACTATACAAAGGTTTGTATTCCTGTGTACTGAAGAACAAGTAAAATATCAGAAAGTCAAAAAAGAAATAGCAATTTCTTTTCGCAAATACAATGTCCCATTCATATTTTTAACTAAAAGCAAGTTGATTAGATTCTGATCTCTGTTATACCCACACAGTTGCAATTTCTCCAGAAGTGTGCATCCACTCCTACTGACAACTCTGTAAATTAGATTAAAATTTGAGCCAATATGCACACTAATTTAAACTTTCATATTAGATCAAGTAAACACTATGCAATAACAGCCCATGTATAGTTAATATTCTCTCTATACATCTTTTCTTGGTGAATGTTAAATGACTATAGGTATAGAGAAATAATTTGTCCTTTTAGGTTAAGTCACATAAGAGCTTGTAAATGGGATAAATCTGTTGAATCTTCTTTGCTAGAGTATCTCTCCCCACTTAAAGTTTTTAAAAAGAACCATGTTTTTTTAATAATGTTTTCTTATTCTGATATTGCAGCACATGAAATGGAAAACTGACCTTCAGCTGAGTAAATAAGGTAAAAATCAGGAAGAAATACTAGTCAAAGACTAGACAATCAAAAGCCTGTAATGAATTGTTACTATTCTCTCAAACCCAAACCAGCTGCATTACCCTCCCCCCATCACTACAAGGTTTCACAATCTAGTAGCTGCTAGGGAAAACTTCTGAATGCCTCCACTTTTACTCCCACCAAGCCTTTACCAGGGGCTGCCATCCTTCCTCATTTAATTACATTTCTTAACTGGAAGACACAAATGTTTGCCATGTGGTTGTTGTTTTCCCAGACAAGAATCAGGCAGACCTGAGCAGACAGGTGCTGATGTTCTGATCCAGCAGAGCACTTGTGCAATTCAAGCCCTCAACCAAACCTGGTCCAGCCAAGAGACAGCCCCAGGCAAAACACTGAGTAATGGGATGCTTCATTGAGTCAGGACTGTCAGAGAGGCTGCAAGCTCCAGCAAACTGCAGTGAGGTAACAGAAGCCACAATTTAGCTAACTTTACGAAAAAGCCAGACTCTGTGTGTGTGTGTGAAGAAAAATGAAATTATTATATATATTGCACACCCTCTCTAATAAAGCCTCGTCAGTAAATACTAAACTTTTCAAGTTTAGTTGGTTTTTTCGTTGTTTTTTTTTTTACAGATCAAGACAGCCATGTCTTACCAGACAGAAAGCTACACAATATCTGTGTACATTTTTTTATTAGGCAGAAGACATCCAGGAAATTTAATGAAATGCAAGAGTGTATTTTGAAATCAAACTGCAAAAATATATGACAATGACAATAATAATTACCTCTAAAGAAAAAATCAACTCATGGAAATTTTCAATTATGATAATTTATTCCCATCAGGTTGCTCTGTATGATACTGTATCAGTGTAATAACACTGATAGAGGTTTAGCTACACTTTTGGAACACAGTTGTGCAGAGAAGCATATTGTCACTCTCCCCTCAAATTTCAATGTTCATATGATCTGAAAAAAAGAAAATAAAAAGGTGCTAAGCTGCTGTAAGCACAACATTATTTGTAAGAGAAAAACATAAGAACAGTTTGTGATATAACTTCTACTTAAACCTTAATATAGCCCCCTCAAAATAGAGCTGGAAATAATTATTTACTGGCTCATACAACTATGAGAAATAACAGCCTTTTCATTTCTGCATGTGGGCAAGTCTGGATTCTGTTAACCTCAGTATACACCATCTATGTTTACACACATATGAGCTGGGTATAGGTTAGTGCTTCTTTCAAGAAACAAGCATTATTTATCTTTGAAGGCACACGAGCATTTCCTTCAATATATACATATATATGCGTTATGCTAATAATTATGCTTTCCTTAAAATAGATATATCTATAATTTAATGTATTACAGTAAATCTGTATCACAGACTACAGTACCATAAAGAATGCAAAACCAAAATTGTGCTAAACTAGTTTCACACTATTTTATTTGCTTAACCAGCACTACAAAGAATTTAAACCATATGTAGAGTGGGCAAGAAAATCAAACTACTTGCAGAAGATTATGCATACATATTTAAATGTCCTTTACAATTAAGATAGTAACAAAACTCAGCTATGTAAATATCTCTTACAAATGACAATAACACCTGACACTTCTCATACCTTCATCTGCAGATGTGTTTGCCTTAAACTGGATTGTACTGGGATCTCCATTTCCCAGTATAATTAGCACATTTAATCATGTCTGAACTAACGAGAAATTATCTACAAAATATGTTAAGCAAGTTTACAAATTTGATAAATAACACACCCTTTGGCCTATGTCCAGGACTAATTGCTTCAGACAGAACTGAGTCACCTTTGTAGGAAACAAATTAATTAGCTCCTTAGTAAAAAATGAAAAATAATCAGGGACTGAAAATTCAGAATAATTCCCCTCTCAAAAAAAGAATTGGTAAGGAAAAACATCATAAAACCGAGATGCTTAGTAACCATGCAGATTTGAGTTCTACATGATTAAACATTACTTATCATCTGTTTCAGTCACTATTGAAAACAGATAATCGAAATACCCCATTACATTACTCTGACACATGTGATTTTGACTCAAAGATATTTAAACTATTATGAGATAACTGTTAACTCATTCACCTTGTAGACTTCTACAATGAGATGTCCCATATGAAAATTCACTTAATAGTGAAAATGTCCTTCCTCTCTAGTGCAGTAAAATTACCTCACAGTGACTCTATCTACAGTTAGCTGCTCATTTCAGTACCCAGTGGTCACAGTGCTTTCCTTGATCTAACACATCCCCTCTTAAAACCCACTCATAATGGGAGGTGGTAGCTGGGGCTGAGTCAGGCTTGGCTCTGACCATGCTACATCTGTTTGGGCTAAAGGAGAATTTTAACTCAAGTGAAGGCAGCAAGTTACTGAGTTTTTCTCACTGTTGGTTGCCAAAGAACTTGGTGGTGTAGTATTTAATCATGTTTCTCCTGCATGAGATCAGGTTGCCCCTGGCAGAGGTGATCTCTGTGATGCTCCCCATGACCACCACTGCCACCCTGCTCTCCTCTGGGCAGACCACTGTCTCCCCTCACTCTGCTCCTCTGATGCCTGCATCTACATGAAGAGCAAAGACAGCTTGTGGAGGTAGCTGATAAGTAACCTAACAAAAAATACAAAAAAAAAGCACCAAAACCACTCAACCTTTTCTACAGGTACTATTTCTATTTTCTTCACATAGAAGCTATCACTTAAATCTCATAAGGGGAAAACAGTACAGGCAAGTACAGATATCAACTTTGTCTGGCAGTGTAAAAACAGCAGTAACAAGACTTCCTGCATTCTGACAGGCAGAATTGCCTTGAAAAAATATAAACATTCCTCTCACTGTAGAAAGATTAACTACAAGCAAAGAAAGTGTTGTGATCATAATTACAAAATTATAACATAACAGAGGGATATTAGAATGTTCTTTTAAATTATTGATGCATGCGAAAAAAAGTTTCTCTAAATCCAGAACAGATTTCCAGTATAACAAAGATCAATTGACAAACATAGCAAAATGTATTGATTTCTAATAAGATTAGATTGTAGCACTATAACCACAAACTTCATACTGTCATAACTTTTATGAAAAAAATGAAAAGTTTACCTGCCTAAAATCTGGCTTATTTGATCAGCTGGCCTCCCAGGAAGAGAACTAGTCTTAGGTTAAAAATCTAAATATAGATATGGATTTAGATTGCAATATCACTATGTAATTACATATACATAAAGAACATAAAAACAAGAGACATTTCCACAATCTTTTTATAATACCAGCGAAAAAATTTAATTTTACCTAATTAAAAACTTCCATGAAACACCTGGATTTTCATCTGAATTTTTGTACCAACTACTGTGAGAATATTTGCTCTCCACAGAACAGTGACCATGATTTTCTACTACCAAAAAGTTATCTATATGCATTTTCAACACTGTTTTCCAGTTGACAGAATTAATCATCATCAATGATATATTTTATAAAACTCCTAGTCAATTATTTCAGAGTAAGAATTTTAATAAACATTCTGTTATTTTGTGTGCATTACTTTTGGCACAGTTTCATGTTTTCTAAAAGATCATTCTTGTCCCACCATAATAATCAGTGTGTATTGGTGCATACCTTTGGTGAGAACCTGCTTAGGTTTTTCATTATAATCAAAAGCCTATTCTAAAGGGTTGTTAAGAGTCTCACCTCCTTTGGTTTGCAGTGGTATGCTGAGAATGTCAGCCTCTGTGGATGGCTCATTGTTCATGCTGATGCAATATAATGGTTCACCCAAGAAAGAAGGTTTCTTCAATCTTTTTGTGCTGAGTGCTCTTGACATAAAGTAACCTTCAGTAATACTCTTATCTTCCATCTTCTGTAAACCTTCTAGGTCATCAGGTTCCTCTGTTTGGGCCAGTGAATCCTTTGATAAGTGACTACCAGCCAATGCTTTGCTGATATAGTAGCCAGGGATTTTGCTCTCTGCATTAACACATAAGCTTTTGTCTTCAAGGCCAGCCTTTTCCTGAGCCATTAACATCCCTACAATATGGTCTTCAACTAACATTTTGGAAAGACTAGATGTGGAGTGAAGAGTGGAGTCTTGACTTGTGTAACAAGGGGGACTTAATCCAAAAGAAAGAGATTCCTGAGACTGTGGCATGGTAACGTTACTTATTGTTCTCTGAGGCTGCATACATTCTTCCAGAAGGGTCTTAATCTGCTCTTCAGAGAGGCTCATTTGTTCTTCAGTCTGAAAAAAAAAAGGCGAGAATTTCTTCTGTCAAAATATAATTAATGAAAAGCAGTGCCATAAAACAGCTTGAGAGACACACTGGCAGAATCCTTGAACAAATATCAATGTTTTTCAAGTCAAACTGAATTTAAATATACATTTCCATAATCACAAAATTTATGCAGCATCCTCACTAGGTTCTAGATAGATTCTGTAATGAAAGTTAGGAAAGAAGTTCGATGTCCACAAGGCACTGAGAGGTCTATGATTTTGCATAGTCTTCCATGAGATCTGACTGGTTTTTATTAGCAGAGCAGATACTTTTCATATTTCTTGGTTTGCTGTGAATACATACAGACACACACACACACACATACAGACTCTTTAAGGTTTTAGTTATTGAAAGCAAAATAGCACGTGGCTAGAAGACTGTTGGGGCAATGCAGCTGGGGTTAGAAGTGGTTTTGGACAGCACCAGCCCACAAAGCCTGTCACATACTCACTGAAATAATACCAGCCTCTCAGGTAGAAATGCCACATAGTCTCTCTCTCAACCATGGGACACAAAACACACCAGTTACCTACCATGGCAAGTAGTACCCATGGCATGTGATAGAAGAAAGTTCCATAGCTTCTGTAGGACAGTTCTAGTGCTTCCTTCAAGCTGTCACTGCTTGCATAGCTAGCAGATATATCTTTTCAGTTAATTTCTTATTCAGAGACTGACACACTCCCATCATTTTTATCACACAGGTCTCCTTTACTGGACATTTCTTAAAATTTGATATTAAAGATAATGACTGATATTAGCTGGTTATGGTGAAGAATAGCAAAGGATATTTTGCTTAGAGGCTAGCAATAGGGAGTGACTTCCAGCTTTTACAATCCTTAATGCTCCTGAAAACATAGTAGCACAATATTCCCTGACAATTTAAAGATTACAGTAATAAGGACAAGACTGTTTTTAGATATGTGTAATACATTTGCCCATGAAATAGGAGCTATAGAAGATATCATAAGATACATTAAAAATGTTGGAAATGCTATGCAACATTTAATAGAGAAAAATGCTTTCTACAATCAAAATCTCAGTTTTACCCAACCTCCAAGACACAAAGGATCAACTGACATACTAAAGAACCTTTAGGCTACAGTGATTTATATAAAACAAAAATTTTATTCATTGTGCAATGATTTCTACGCAGAATTTACTTTACATTGTGCTAGAGGATGGAGCTACTGTCATTTCAGAGGAGAGATCAGTATCAGATGTTTAGCTGATATTTTTTTCCCTGAGGGTTTCTGATCCAACTACAGGAGTCATGCTATTCTGTTTGATATATATGACATGACTTGGCTACAGCCAAGGTACCACAGGGTGTATGGATTACACCTGAAAACTGATTATTCATGTTCCACAATAGGGACAGTTTTCAGTCAGGAAAGAAGGAATATTTCTTTGAAAAACTTATGGCTATTAAAAATTACAAGATGACACTAAAAAGTGGACAAGAATGACATTTTAAGTTACCTTCAGTCATCATTCTGTACTTATACAGTCAAACATTAATAATAGCTAATAATCACTGCTACAGACCGAATATTGTACAGTTCAAGCACTAACTGATGTGCATAAACTCAGCTCTATAGAGTTATTTAACCCAGTAGTCTTTTCCTGCAGAATCAATTTATTTCCCAAATATACTCCAAGTTTCTTTCTTACACATAAAACAGAAGACAACTGCATTAAAGAAATCAAGATGTTGAGGGCTTTTAAACATGGAAAAAGAAAGGAAAGAAAAAGAGCATCAACAGACTATCATTATGGGTAGAGATCTTTATTTTGATAAACAAGAATTGGCTAATTATATTGAGATTCAAGTAATCTTGGTATCAATATTTTTATTTTTGATAATATTAACTGCAATCAAACTACAACCTTAAGTGGAACATAGAAAACATGTAAAATATTACATCTTCAAATTTTAGTTAGTCTTCTAAATTTTAATCCTAGTGCAGAAAGAACTCACTGATGAAAAGTAAATCAAAAATAACTTGAATAAACAATTAGCAGCAAAACATTATGATGAATCAAAAATTAAACATGAAATTTTTCAAGTTTTCATTTCTAATCTACTAGCTCATGCCGAAGTCCTTCAATTTATTGAAAAAGTATTTTAATTTGCAGGACAGCATTTGTTTCCAAGCAGTGATTATCAGCATGGACTCATTGTAAGAAATAAGATGCATTCACACAGGAAGAGCATAACATAAGAGAGCACTACTGGGAGCACAGCTGCATTGAGAGTATATCCAAAGAGCAGATTATACTGTGTAAACACAACTATATTTGTAACACAGAAGATTCTCACATCTGGAAACCCACATGGATTCTCACATGGTTTTGAGTGTGTGGTTCTATACTAACATATTTCAAAGCTCTTGGCCAAGATAATTTGGAGCTAATTTTATGTTAATGACAGGGCAATTCACTCACTGCAGAAAGGAATTATGTATATGAAGCAAATGAATGATCAGTACAAAATTTACATTGTGAGGAAGAACATCTTGTCCTGCCTTCCTTTGGTCCTTTTATTTCACCTATCTGCAGACCATTTTCCCTCATCCCATGTTTTTTTTTTCTTCTTTTTCTTTTTTTTTTTTTCAGGAAAATCATATGGCTTGTATTCATAGATTACCTTGATTATTACCAGAGGGGTACGTGGTAAGATTAGAGCCTAAGGCACATGGGGAGGGAAATGAATATAACAACTATAGAGTTAAAAAGTTTGGGAATTAGTGGGCTTGTTTTTCTCCAGAGTGGCAGGCCTGCAGCCAAAGCAGACGGTGTAAAACATTTCTTTGTTCCTTCCTTTTTCTTTCTCTCTCTCTCTCTCTCTCCCCCTTTGGTTTTTTTGTAAGACTTGCGTGTAAAGATAAAGAAAGTATTTAATAAACCTCTCCAAAAATTACATTTTAAAATACTAAAGGCACACTATTATTTTCTTTTGCCAAACTCATGACATGACTATAAGCTTAAGGAAAAATACACAGTGAAGGAGAAGATAAATAGCCATCAGTCATCCACTCAGCAGCCAGGAATTTACATTGAAATGAAAGCAGAAAGGCTGCTGTTAAAATCAGGAAACCAAGTTTAGGGAAACACCGTAGGGATAGACATCTCAAAGAAAAACGTCTGTGCATTTGCAATCAAATGAGCATTTGAACTCATGGAATTGCATAATACAACAACTGTATTAGGAGTCTGCAGAGTATATATTTGCACACATCAGAAGCAATCCAGTCACAACCAACTGTAATAGTTCAGAGTCATGACTTGGAATCAGTAACACAGTCTTAGGGAGACACTGGATTCAACATCTCCCAAGCTTTCACTCCCCTCATTGTAAATAATTTACAACTCCTATCCAGAATAAATACTTCTAGACATTTCTTTAAAAATACAAGGACATAAAGTGAGTGTCATTCAAAATGCAGAAACGGCCCACTAGACAAAGGAAAATTAGGTATCAGGTCTGGTTCCCATTAAAAACTAGAAAACCTTTTAATTGTTCTGGCTAATTTTTAATAGGACACTGAGTCCTATTCATTTCCTAGGCTTTTTTATCGTTAATGATCCAAAAAACTAATTCCTAGCCAGGAGTTTAGGAGCCTGCTAATGACCTTAACTGTTTATGTGTGGTTAGCTTTTCACACACTTGTGGCCCTCCTCTGACTGAAGATTTCTTGTTCCTTGATGAATTCCTCCGTGACAGGAGTCTATAGAGAAAACCTTACTGCATGTGGTAGGAATGCAAACTTGTACTTTGCTGTGGACAGCCCTGCTGTGACTACAAGTTTTCAAGTTCAAATCTTTAGGCTTTCTTTCTACACCTATACAGTAACAAAAACAGAGTAACACTGAAAGCCCTTATCAGATTTTACCATGGGGAGAAAGCTAACATGTCAGGATTATTTCTAATTATAGTAAATAATCATAAAATGACACGTAGCAATAAGTACTACAAAGTCAGGATATTTAAGGACTATGCAGCTGGCATATCTATAAACATGGAAATTTTGTTCCTTAAAGTGCTGCAATCAGTAGTTCTCATGATACTTTATTTGTTTGAAATAATTTACTTTGATGCTTAATTTGCTGACATTTTTACTGGTGTGTGAGACTGCAACAGGCAATTCTAAGGTAGCTGCTTTCTTCCTGGTAAAACTACTCCATTTTAACAGAATACTGATCTATTGAGACAAAGTTCAGATTTTTGACAGATCATCCCAGGGAAGTTTTTAGAGTTTTAGTTATTTAATATTTTTTCGACAGTTTCTCAAACAGCTCCATTCTGCTTTGAAAAATCAACCCTCACCTTTTATCTCCACATTACTCGACTAGATGTGTACCATGAACTCCAAGGTCTCACCTTTCTGCATCACACCCAAGCATCATGTACTTGTCTGTGAACAGCACCAGCCAGGGCAACTGTGAAATATCATTAATATGCTGCATACAAACCACACATATCATCTCACTGTGGAACAGTTTCTTACAATTTCCAGAAATGTTGAAAGCCCAAAGTTCTTTTGCACCACAGAAGTCAGTTTGGTGTCCATAACTTGTAAACTGATCTAAATTGATGTACTATGTCCATTGTGGATTGACCCCAGCAGGTACCTAAACACCACACAGATGCTTGCTTGCTCCCCACCCCCTCAACCCAGTGGGAAAGAGGAAAGGAAGAACAAAAAGAGTAAAGGAAAGGAAGAGTAAAAGCAATAAAACTTGTGGATCAAGATAAAAATTGTTTAGTTGTTTAATAAGCAAAGAGAGAGAAAGATAACAAAAAAAGCAATGCAAAGACAATCACTCAGTATCTCCCGTGGGTATACCAACACCCAGCCAATTCTGAGCAAAAAAATGGTTAACTTTGTAGGACCCACTCTTTTCCCTTTTTATTACTGCGCACAAGATTATATGCATTGGTATGGAGTATCTGTTTGGTTAATTTGGGTCATCTGTCTGGATCCCAGCACGCTGCACATCCCCAATCTACTCCCTAGGAGGGCAAAGTGAGAACCAGAGTAGGCCCTGACGCTGTGCAAGTGCTGTTCAGCAACAACTAAAACATCGGCGAGTTACAGCCACTTTTTGGTCACAAATCAAAACCACAGCACCCTACAAGCTGCTATGAAATCATTAATATCCCAGCCAAACCCAGTACAGGGACCCACACATCTGCTTTCACAAAGAAATTAAGTGTTCAGCATGTCATTTTACTGCTTCTAGTGGGTGCTTGCTGCTTGTGCTTGTGCTTACAAAGCCTGTGTTACGAGAAAAAGCTTAATGAAGGCAAAAGAAAAAAGGTAATCTTTCCTCTGTATGGCTGCTTCAGAAGGGTTAGTTCAGAATGCAATGACAGAAAATATTAAAGGGAGTTGACCAGAAACATGCTCACAACTCAATGAGGATGTTTTTTGAGAGGCCAGTAATGTGTATGGATTTGACAGTGTTAAAAATTGAGATTGAAAGCTGAATAATGGATTCAGAAATTAAGAGCTCCTTACAATCATGATTTACCATCTGGTGGTTCTGTGCTTATGTCTAGTGGGCTTCTGCAGTGTTTCAGCAATGACATATATCTTCAAGAATGAACAGGATTCCTAAGCCATAGAGAAAACCTCCTGCTTCTGTTTTTCCCTCCCTTTCCTTCTGTTAGTTAAATTTTCCCTTCTTTTATTTTTCCACTGTTTCTGTTTGTGTAAGGGCAAAATGAAAAGGTCTACTAGTCAATTTTTGGTAGCTGCTGCTGCTAAGAGCCAAAACACAGAAAGTACAGAAGTATCTTGGCAAAAAAACAGAAGCACCAGACAAAAAGAGGGGGAGATTATTGGGCATCTGGTAACATCACTGTCTGAAAAGAAAATTCAATTTGTAACATTATGAGCCATCAGAATCTCAACATCAAAGTGATGATCAGCCTCATGGAATAATATAAAATCTCCAATAAAAAAACAATTTAAGAATTTTAGAAGAGAAAATAAACTTCATCAAGAAATTTAAAATTAAAAAACCTAGATTTTTAATATCTTTTTCCCCTTCTTTCTCTGACAAAGAGGTGTTTTAAAAGAAATTTAAAAGAGACATGAGTTTCTACAATTTTGATCTTATTTAGAGTAGCAAAGTAGGTGAACACTGTGGAGACAAGACATAATAATTGCATCAGAGTTTTTTAAAGGTAGCCTATAGGTTATCCAGGTAAAACCAATTAAATCAGTTTTGCCTCCAAGAACTTGTCATAAACATGCCTATTTTAGTCATTACAAAGAGGCGTAACACTTGTTTTAATTTTACCTCTCTCAAAAATATCAAGTCAATTGCTTGTGGCTTGAATGCGCTAATAAAGGAAAAGTGTGTTTCATCAGCTATGCCACACTCTGTAAACTTCAGAAAGAGAAAGCAACTGGTTGCTAGAGGCAACAGAAGTTGGAGGAGAAAAAAAGAAGGAAGATAGAAGATCTTCTGCAATGATTTACTTTTCATTTGACACTATAGACACAAAGCTACATTGCTCACGGCTGCAGAGTTTACATGGTACTATATACGAGGGTATAATTAAGAGGTTTGTAAGTGGGATGGCTGTAAGTGGGAATTATTTCTTGGAAACCTATGGAAATAATTCCATCATTTTTAAAGACCCAAAAAGCTGTACTTCTGAATTGCTACAAGTTGTACTTTTTACCCTAAATTTTAATATTAATTTCATTTCTTTTTTGATCTACAGGTTCCATTACATTTTCCTAGGAACTTACATATTAATGAGTTCTCAGCCATGGGCACTAAAATCTAAATTTGTATGCCCTCACCAAGTTTTAAAAAGGTAACTTAAGGAAACAAACTGAAAATGTCAAATCAGGCAGTTTAAAGTAAAGAAAGCTTAAAGTTTCTACTATTTCTATCAGGCACATATTGTAATAAAAAAATTAGTATTTTTCAAGTAGTGGAAAATTACTCTGCCTCATCATTTTCCTCAACTGAGTATATATGACTTTGAAGCTCTATTTTCATTATTTGAACCAATAGGGTATTTTTAACCTTTAGACCCTAAGCAGTATTGGATTCAACATAAACACTTAAAATATCAAATATAATTCAT
Organism: Poecile atricapillus; assembly: GCF_030490865.1. Classification (NCBI taxonomy): domain Eukaryota; kingdom Metazoa; phylum Chordata; class Aves; order Passeriformes; family Paridae; genus Poecile; species Poecile atricapillus. The sequence continues at coordinate 149,293,867 of NC_081249.1, read as the reverse complement.
TAAAGTATCTATTTCCATTAGCATGATGGCTTTTTCTGTCATTTTGGAGTTAATATAACATAAGACCTATGCATCAAAGTTATACTTCCCCTAAGGTCAAAACAGAGGATGTATAGCATATTTGACTTTTGCATATACTGGATAATAAAAATTTTCTTTAGTGAAGTTTCAACATTGTTACTCAGTTTTACTCCAGCTTCCATCATTAGCAGCAGGGCACAAATTTCAAGTAAGCAGGAATTAACCAAGGAAGCAATTTTAATCAACATCTTTAACAAAATATAATAAGTAAAATTCTAAATAAATATATATTAAATTGTATAATTAAATGTGCACAAAATATATTTTCCTGGCTAAGGCGAAGAGGTACTGACTTGATGTAAACAGCTTGTTTAACTGGATATCCTACTAGTCACTAAACAATTAGAGTTGGGTGTTGCTTAGAGAATGTATTTTCGAAGTTTATGAATTTTAAAAGCTGTATAAATCATTATGTAAATCCTCCTTCATTTAAACACTATACTATGAGAAAAGTCTCTGATTTAAATCACTTTGAATTTGAAAATCCATCTACTCCAAGGTTGTCAACATACGTTTTGCAAGAATTTAGCTCTTCTAGCTCCATATTAGTTCAAAATTTAGCTCTTCTAATCTACTGTGTTTGTAGTTAGAAAAAATCTAAGTATTTTTCCATATTTGAGTCACTGTAAAAATTTTCATTTCTAAAATCTTTCTCAACAAATGGATAGCTCCCTGTTTTTAGAGCACTTGATTTCATACAGTTTCAAGAGTTCTTATATTAGAAGCAAGCTGGTTTTAACTAAACACACTGACAGTGTGTGAAAACATAAGACACAAATTCCTGAACTGGTACTTAAAATCCATTACTCAGAATAAGACTCATTTTCTAGCCCCTATTGAAGAAGCAGAACTTCTGCAATCTAGACTACCTTAGCATTCAAAACCAGTGTCCTAAACATCTCATTTTGTGTTTTTAACTGTTTGTTATTAAGCATTTAACAGATTTCATTCCATAGAAATCTCTTCCTTGAATATTAAGTTGTGGCTTTAATTTTCAGCAAAGCCAGTAGAGTAGACAAAAATGCCTTGATGTGGTTGCAGCTGTTTTCTGTTATAAAACCCCCCCCTCCCTTTTTTTTTTTTTGTCATATTGGCTTAATATTTTTTTCAGAGAAATAGTGTAGCATAATGGGATCACCCTCAAATTCAGCATTTTTAAAACTGCAATGAACTATCCAGAGATTTTAAGAATGCTTACAGGTCTATAATATAGAGGAGGAACAGAAAATGTTCAAGAATGGAAGTGTTCAAGGCCAGGTTAGATGTGGCTCTGAGCAACCTGGTCTATAATAGAAGGTGTCCCTAGCCACAGCAGGGAAGCTGGAACTAGGTGAGGTTCAAATCCAACCCAAACCATTCTATCCTTCTATAATTCTGGGAAAACAGAGAACCCACAAACACATGATCTAGGTGACCTATGCAATTAAGAGTACTTAATTCTTACTAAACATGGAAGGGACTGGCCCAAGGAGTAGCAGACCATAAAAATTCATCTAAAGCAACTACAGACAGAAGCTTCAGACCCGATTTTCTGATGCTCTTTAGAGATATCTTTTAAAGTGACTGGTTGGCCTTGTGCATCAATTGTAACAGGCACCTCTAAATATTGACTTTTTCTAAACAAGATATTAATGTATATGGTAAGCCTGATCTGCAGGACATATTTTGAAAGTGTAAATATTATCTTCTGATAGCAGAAGAATTATATGAAGGAGGTCTGCTATATTCAGAATAAGAAGATACAGAAACCCACAGGGTTCTTCAGTGAAGTAATATAGGTAGGGTACAATCTCAGTTATCCAAGTTAAGGTAGATCACAGTTTCTTTTATGAATGTGGTTTTATTACAGAGTTTTTGACATCCTCTCTTTGTTTCACATTCACATCACCTAAATCAAGAGCCTCAGCCAAGTGCTAACGTCAGCTGTAGTTCCTCAAGGTCCTCACAGGCAGCAGAGAGACAGCAGCACGAGGAACTGAGATTCAACCCAGCTAAAATTTAAAGACAGAACATTTATAATTTTGCTTACTAATTACTCTTTTAACATTGAAGCCTTTCTGACAACATATTTAAAAGGCTACTCAACAAAAAAAGAGAATGGGAGGAAGTAGAAATCAATATTAAAAAAGAAATTGGGCAAGTCACAGAAAAAACAATAAAATATACTACTTTTCAGAAACTTGTTGTGAAGAAATATGTTGAAATATAGAATTGAAAATCTATTATCTAGCTTTAAATAACTAGACCCATAATGTATCACACTGGCTTAGCATTTCATTGTCTTTCTCCCACAAGCTTAATATAACAGCACTCACAGTATTGCCATGTATTGGTAAATGCAAGAATTCAAACACTGAGAGACAGCATCCTCTCCAAAAATATCAGGTCTAGTAGAGTTGAAACTATAACTTTTTTCTTGTTTTGGTCTTTTAATTGTTACAGTTTTAAAGAAAGGCTTGGGTTTTTCTCTTTTTTTATAAGGAGCAAAGATTCTAGTGCAATTGTGGCACTGCTAAAATCTAGGGCATTAACAGTACCAAAAATTACACAACTTATAGGAATAAAAAAGAGAAGCTGTCAATCTTTGTAGCTGTGTGAATTGCAAATATGGAATCCTACCTCACAGTCTCAGGACTATGAAGTCTCTTTAAAAAAAAAGGAAAAAAATCAAGTTCCCATTCATTGCTTCTGAAATATTTTTGTAGTTTTCAATTCATGGAATGGATAATTACACTCATAAAGGAACATCCCATCTGAAATCTATGAAACTGTCTTTAAGGGTCCCTGTACATAAGTATAGATAAATGAGTAAGGGTATGGATAGTTATGCCACATCTCTGTCTCTGCTTGTGAGAGGCCAGAGAAAGAAAATTCTTTATCAGTTCTGTTTGGTGGGGCCTGTTGCCACAAGGCAAGTGCAAAGTTTCTACAGGGAACGTCAGGTTGTAGCTGTGTTTGTCAGTGAGGGCATGTATTTTATGGAGCGCTGAAATAACATTTTTTTAAAAGAAAGAGAATAATATCAAGCTTTTTCTTTACTGAAGAATGGAAGGGTATTTTGAAATGAGGTAACTGCATCTGGCTCTTGTATTTCCATTCAAAAGGAAAACCCAAAAGCCTTTAGGAAGAATGTGATGAACAATATTGCCCCAGGCAAAACATTTTATTTGGAGTTTCATCCTTCCTGCACCCGTTCTTGATTTTGGATAGGGGGTGGGGCACAAAACCTTTCAGTAAGTACAAGAACAGGAGTTAAAGCTTGAAACATTCAAATATATATTACCAGAAAATTCTCAGTTACCATTAAAAAAGCTGAGACTAAGATAATACAACTGCTAATCTATTTTTACCACTTGATGTTTGGCAGCTGTTTTTATGAAGACACATAAAAAAGCAAATTATAACGTTATTTCTCTTTTTTTCTAACTATAAAGGCACTGCACAGAAAGTCTAGTTGTTAAAGTAAACTTCAGATTCGATTGTTTTTTAAAACACTTTTTCCTCAGGCTTGTCTAACAAAGTAAATGTGTAACAGTACTAATGTCCACATTCCGGCTGGCATGAAAAATTTCATATATTATTATAACCAAAACCCATGTATTTTATGTCTTTGACAAACTAGAAGCAGCATAAAAATTTTAAAAACAGGTAAGAGAGCAAGCCTCTCTGTTTTTCTTCTGAGGCAACAAGGGAAAACCTTTGTTTTGTGGCTACTTTCTGCCACTAACTTTATAATAGTTTTCAATTCCCTAGCCCTTAGCAATAAAATCCACTTTCAGCATCTTCAGTTGTCCTTTTCCTCATGTCTTGTAGCACGGACAACCAAAAAAGTACATGTATTCCAAGTGTTGAAGTTCCTTATTGTTATTATCCTGGTTCATGTAATCAGAAGCACAGATACATATATGTGAAAAGCAAGAAACCCCTTACTCAGTTTAGAGAGGCAGTAAGTGGATTTGACAATGGAAGCCATAGACCAAAAGGTACAAAACACATTGCTGTAGTACACTTTTCCTTGTCTCCACTCACTTTTCCTGGTAAATCCATGCCTATAGGTAAGAGATGGTTGCATGTCTGTAACTAGAAGCACAGGTATTCAACAGGTCACACAATCACACTGGGCAGGTTCCTGTATTTCTTCCTTATCACCAAGGGGCATGCCACAAGCCAGGTGACAGAGGTACAGGGAATCAGATAGCCCAAACAGCATATACTAAGCATAAGCATACCAACTTTCCTGCACCAGGGACAAAAAATAACTACACTCATGTAGAAGGCTTTATAGTAAAAAGACTGGTGGTTTAAAATATAATGTCTTGATGATAGGAGAATATTTTAATGTTTGAATTTTTCAACCATTTTCTGCAGAATGTGCTCATATGTAAAATGCAATTCAAAACAGCTGAGCAAATATTGATTCTAAGAAATTTTGCTTTTAGAGAAATTAAAACAATTCTAGAAACAACAAACAAATTACAGACATGTAAAATGATACAGCTCCATGTAACTCAGAGAAAATTTAATATTTTGCAGTATATTTTGGAATATACTGCATATTTTGGAATGTATACTTGTAATAGGAATAGCTAAAATATATTTTTAAATTAAGCTTGTGACAATCCAATTTATACTCAATGATGTACACCACAGCACAAAAAGGAAAAAAAAAGTATAATATTCCCCCTAGTAAAAGACATGAAAGCACCAAAAGGCTCATGTTTATCAAAAGAAAGTTATGTAAATTTATCATGCATTTGGGATACAGGTGACTCTGCTGAAGCTGGAGTCTGTCTTTTGCCCATAAAGTCAAAGTTCACATGTCACTCATAAGATCTGAAAGATTAATTTACAAAAAGTCCGTGTGATCACATTACAAGGTCAATGGCTTAAACACAAAGCACTGTGCACCCCAGTTGCTTGGAACTTTCTTTACTGCACATTGGAATGTTTTTGCCCAGTTGCTTTGGTAAAAAAGAACAACCAAAGTTCACAGCTGTGTTTCTGATGAATTAATGATGACATTGTTGGTTTTAGAGGACACTATACTACTCTCAGTTATGTGGAATCACAGCTACTGAATCACTAAGCAGTGACAGTCAAGCGTTTTATGTGCTTCTTCCAGGCAGTTAGAAGAAACCTACTTATTCATTAGGTTAATTCAGATAGAGAGTTCCTTTTGAAAAGAACTGATCATATTTTTTGAAACAAAACATAGGAGCTTAGGATGAATGACAAATATTTAAAAATTATCACTTCTTTAACCAAGGACACTCACTGCTTAGGTTAACATGATTTTCCATTAGGCTTATAAAAATTTCAAACTTTTAAAAGACTTCCAAAATAGATGGGAAAATTGTTCAAATTAAATGCACCAAAGACCAGATTGAGAAACAGTTTATATTTCAAACTGTACTAAACTAAGACAAGTATAACATGTGTTTATAGAAAGATATACATCTCTGAAAACACATGGAGCAGCTGCAGTTTCCAGCACTATTATGCTGCATAAGACACAATAAAAGGAAATTAAAAGAGATGGAAGTTCCATATATCTGATTTTTTTATGCTGATGGCAAAAATAAAAACATACATAAACATCATAACAACATAACCTGTTGTTTTGACAACATAAAAGTGTATGTAAATATCAAGGTTGGATACAGCTACAATCTTGAAGGATGTGTATTAGTACAGCCTTTACAATGTGATTACATGTATGTGTACCAGCCTGGCTGGCACAATTTGAAAGTCGTATTTAATTCCTAAAAGGAATGAGTTTTAATTAACAAAGACACATAAGGGATGAGCCACACAATGACATTGTATCCTTTCCAGAGACATCAGAAATTCATTCCTTCTGGAATTTTAAGAATGAATTGTTGTGGATCTCACTGGTCTGCCTGGCAGGAGACACCATCAGCTTGTTCTTGCCTTATGGAATCCATCCACACATGTATCCCCTTACTGTACTAAGCACCACTTCATACAGGAATTATTTAAATGCACTTGATGCATTTAGCACAGTCTATGCTTTATTTTATGCATTATTGGAAGAATATTCCTTACATGGATGAGTCATTGGTAGCTTTATGTGAGCCAGTTTAATATTGGCTACTGGGAGTTACAGGCTGTCAGGCACCATAGTGAAAAGCTGTAAAATGGAATATGGAGAAAATAACAAGGCAAGGGACATGACATAGATACTTTTGTATTTTATCCTCAAGTCACTCTTGGCAAAGAGAATTAAGGCACTTCAGTCTCCCTGCTCAGAGCTGGAAGTGAGTGTTAAGTACTGTGTCACAACATCTTGCACGTTTTAGGCCCACTCTCTTTGGCTTGACTTTCTCCACGCGACAGAATTTCATCAACAGTAACAGCCATGAACAGTAATCCACTGAATATATTCTACAGCAGTCTGACGAGGATGGATAGGTTTCTCTTAGAAGACCACACTTTTAGTTTGAAACAGCAGGCTTACAAGGAGCTAAATTTATTTACCCCATTGCCAAGTGAATGTTTGAAGCATGAGACAAATTGCATAATTAAAAGAGCTCTTTCTTGTTTGAAACAAAAATATTTTAAAAGTGCCTAGCTTTACAAAACTCCTCTAGCTTTAGATCTTAAGAAGATCAGGACACCTGACTGGAGCCCACATAAAAAAACCCCAGACTCCAGAAAGGGTGAGTCCACAGACATTTGGGTCCTGAGTTGGTTTTTTTATTTTCCTCTTATAAGTTAGCCTTAGGCTGTTCCCAGCTCAGTAAACTGGCTGCTCTGAATATTATTCTAAACCCACATAATCCTCACCCTGAACTGCAGAGAAAGCCCAAGAATTAATATACATTCACTCAATACAGCTTTAACTGACTTGCCCAAAGTGGGAGGGCAAAATGCGCTAAGCCACTGTACTTACCTGTCTCTCACAATGTTCCTAGGATAGAAATTCACATCTAGTTGAAAAAATAAAAAAGAAAGGCTCAGTAATGAAAAGGTGATTTGAGTCTCTCTCTCTCTCAATTTATATCTCTGCATGTGGAATGGGGTAAGGGTATGCAAGTATGTATGCACAAAACCACTATGCACCCTAATGAGTTAGTTAAATCATTTACTGGCTTATTCACAAAACCAGAAATATCAGGATGGACACAGGAAAAGGCTGAAAATGAAACCAGTACAAAATAATAAAGAATAAATTACCAAGTGAAGTGAATGTATAGAATACAAATTCCTACTCGGCAGTACGTAATTAAAGAATTTTGTAAAATCCCAATATTTGACTCTAGGACATACAAAAAAAAAAAAAATCTAGATCACTGTATCTTCCAAAACCACAAACCAGACCCATATGCTCATGAAACAAACCATATGGAAAAAAAAAAAAAAATCAATCTTTTAAAAATATTCAAGAATATTTTTAACAAGACTCATCAAAGAATTCTAATAATTTCTGTAATGAGAAACTTAAGATTTATTCTTCTCATGACACAGGAAGAAAGTTCATGCTGAAATCTTTAAAAGGCTACTCTGGGAAAAAAAGAAAACAAACAAGAAGTGGTGGGGTTTTGGCAATAAAAACAAATATAATGAGATAAAGAATAAAAGGACAATTTTCCTTCTCCAAATGAGGCCTCTTTATAACAGATGAGCTATACTTGGTTGAGTGTTTTACCGGGAGGGAATCTTCTGGTTTTTGGACAGCTGTGAGGGGTGAGTACTGTACTGCCCATGCAAAAAGGGGAACAGTGTGACAGTGGAGGAGTGAAAGCCTTGCCCCGCTCCTCATGCTTACATCTGATTACAGCTACAGCAAAAGACATGCCTGTCTGAAGCTGGAGCACTGCAGAAAAGGTGCCAGCAGATCATAAGGCAAGAACAGTTGTGCAGTCAAGGAATTAATGATACATCCTATTCAATCTCTCATCCTAATACAAAAGTGAACCTGATCCTAAATTTAAGAAACACCTGTGGCTATTGTGAAGCTACTGCAAAGTAAACCAGAGGAGTTCAGTCTGTTAAACTTCAACTGCTACTAGAAGCTCTATATACAGTTTCAATCATTAGGAAAGGAAGGAAATAAAGACCAAAGATACTGTACCCATAAAAGGATAAATTTTGCTTACAATCCAATTTTGATTCCTGATTTTACTATATAATTTTTTCTGTTCAGCTTACTGTATCTCACTTTATTCTATTTGGAAAAAATTATTATTAAAGGGATAAAACAGTTCAATCAAAAGCTGGACTGGAGAACTCTGAATTCCTTGAATAAAATATATTATATGATGCATGAAAGAATACTAATGTGGGAAAACTATGCAATATTGTCTATGTTAAAAATGAGAAATCAGACGTACAACTCTTTTAGAACAATGCTGTGTTTTTGTTCTTAAAAGTGATCACAAAACTGGGATTACAGCAAAAAAATTAGAATTTGAGAAAGGTAAGCACAAAAAAAGTCCAACAATGAAGAGAAAACTGCATTCTGTATTTCTTCTGAAATTAGACACATCATGATACCTCAAGTGATTAAATTTTACATTATTTGAACAGTAAAACAAAGTATTTTATTGACGACCATATAACAGTAAGATTACTGCAAAATGTTGCAAAGAGGAAAACATTGATGAACAGAACTAAAAACAAGAGGTGACATACCTCACAAAACAGAAGGAATGTTTCATTCAGCCTCCCCAATTATTACCGCCTTCATTACATATTTCATGCAATTTAGGACCATACTCTTATACTACCATTTTCTCTTCACTTACCTCACACAAAGAAAAATAACATAAGCAGAAAGTCTATGGTCTATTCATCAGCACACATCTTCTAATCTCTGCCTATGCATTGACACAGACTGCAATCACGCCTGATTTATTAGTGCAGCTCAGTGACTCCTTTATCGCTATTTAATCCTGACTACTATATACCCTACAATTGCCAACTATCTACACAGCACCTACTGCACAGTATGTCTGGCACTATAAAAGTACTGAACTGTAATTAAAATTACGGCATCACTAAGCATACTACGACCATTGCTAAAGACGAGTGCCAAAGGTAGCTTTCCGAAGGGGATCAGCTTGGACACTCTACAGCACTACCTGACGAGAACATTACATTTCAAGCATATGAACACTTCAAACAACTGAAAATACCACAAGGTAAAGCCAAGGCATACTGATATGCTCTTTGCACCTGCATATTTCAGTGTTCATGTCATATAACTACAAGGAGTTTGAGTAAAGCCACAAACAATATCCAGATGTGAGATTATCTGATGCATCTTTTAATAGCACCAAGGAACTCACAGCCTATGGAAGGTAAAGGGCAAAAGGATTCAGAAAAATTCTTTTCCTTTTTAATTTTGGCTTGTTCAAAGGGTTGCTTGGGGGCAAGGTGCTTCAAAACCACTTCAGGGTGGTCCACTGTAGTTTAATTCTCCTCCTCATCACTCTCCTTGGCATCTAAATGAAAGAGAAATTCTTGTAAAGCAGTTTTAAATACTTGTTTTTATTTTCCTGCTTCAGAAGATTTTCTTCCTGTAAATCACAAGACCTTTAGAGTTCATCTATATATATATATCCCCTAGCACCTTACCCAGGGTATTTTCCAAAAACAAGATAAATATATCTAAACAAAATTCCACTCAAAATTTTCAGACATGTACCTTATTCCACTTGCCAAAAGTCGAGGGCTACTATCATGTAATTCGTAGTTATAACATGTGAAGCATGGTATTCGTACACATGGTAACCAAAAACCTCATATTTATGCTTTTAATGGAATTCCTCCTTTCTTCATAAACATGAAGATTACTGGTTTTGTCTGGTTTTGTTCAGTATGAAACGGTCAATCAATACAGTATATCTAATAAAATAATAAAAAAGAAATAGAAAAGTCATTTGATTGAAAGAAGCCAGTATGAGTAGGTATCAAATACTTAGTCAGATTTCTTCAAAGACACAAATTCATTTTATCAAATATAGAATCACAGGATCATAGCATAATTGAGGTTGGAAGGGACCTCTGGAGCTTGCCTAGTCCAAATGCTTAAAGCAGAATTAGATAGAGTAGGTTGATCACGTTGTGTCCAATCAGGTTCCAACTCTCTTTGGGGATGAACCACCACTGAACACAACCTCTTACTCACCTGTACTAGTGTGCAATCACTCTCAAAGGTTTGGGGTTTTCCCCCTTATGTTTAAAAGGAACATTTTGTATTCCAGTTTGAACCCGTTTGTTTTTTTTCTGAAAGAAAAGATATGAAAACAATGCTTATGAAGCATGATTTGTGAGCTAGCTTCCACCAATTGCATTCTAAGTCCAGTTAAACTTCAATAACCCTGAAATACTTAAAAAGGAGTGTCTGAAAAACATTCACACAATGCCAGGAATTTAATACTTTTAACCAACACAAGACTTTAACACTCTTTCTTAGAAAACTCAAACAATATGTGCCACCATCAATAAGTACAAGGAAGACTCTATCTCAAATTTCATCTTCTAACACCAATTAATTTTCCTATAACAGTCTTGGTAAATCATATTAACAGTTTAACAACACATTGTTCATGAACATCATCTTCTGGGCTTGCTAAAATCACTATTTACTTGACGGTTCTAACAAAGCTAAAATAATCAGCCAGTTGTTGGGTTTCACACGATGGCTAACAACACAAAGATTCACAAAAACCAGACAAACACGAAAGAATGGATGAAGTTCATCTGAATTTTACACTGGAATGTGTTTTCAAGTCAAACTTCTGCCAAGAACTTTTTAGTACACAACTGTTCTTTGTCAAATACATATCTGAGTCTAAAGCTGTGCATGGATTGCCATCCAGTGTGATGGCTGCTGTTTGTGAAACCATACGTAAACTATCTTGAAAACAGCTGTTAGAAGGAAAACCACAGCAACAGAGCTCAGCGTAGGCCAGTGATCATGGAATCCACTCGTGATTTCCAGAGAGCATGTGCAGTCCAAGGTGAATCCATCCTAACGATGGCTCCATTATCAGCACTGGCACCACTGCCGCGGTCATTCGTAATGTCGACTGAGATGGCGGAGTGTGATACAATACTTGTATTTTTAATGTTGTATTAACTCCTACAGAAATTGCATACTTCTGCTTTATCTCCCCACCCTCTTGGGACAAGGAGTCCTCTCTGCCAGTCCTGCTAGTCATTACTCTCAAATACACTTTTTTTTTCCATATTTTTTAGGGGCAGCTGATTTGCCAAGCACTTATTGGACTTTTGCTAAATATCATGTCTGTTCCCACAGTATACAGACAAGTGACTTAAGAGCCACAACCTCCTCCAGTCCACGTTTCCTTCTTCAACCACAAAGAACAAGCCCTAGATTGCAAGTTATGAAAAACTCCAGAGTTATTTAGTATGAGAGTCTAGACATACAACATCTGTGCAATAAAACTAAACTGATGCTTGCTATATCTCATCACAAAATCCAAGTGAAAGATTATTTTAGGCCGCTCAGTCTTGGCTAAAAACACTTACTTTATTTAAGAAACTATAAATTAATACTAATAATCAACTTCTTCATTGTCTTTTTGCTTTTCTTCCTATCTCATTTTTCAAATATTAGTACAAAAATGAGAAGTTTGCTTTTTAAACCTGAGAAACCTTGCACCTAAACAGGTATTATCCTTTGTATTTGTGCTGTTATTTCTAATCACAGTACCTTGATGAACTGCATCCTAACTATTTCTGGACCATTTTTATACAATACTAATTTTTTTAAGATACTGACACATCTGTCAACTTCATGCTACCAAAAAATTAATAAGCATACTGTTCATTTCAATTTCCAGGCCATATGAAAATTCAAAATAAAACTGAGCCAAGGAAAAATCCTGTCACATTCATGTTTCACTGACTTTTCCACAATGAACATTTAATGTTTCTAGCCTGCACATGTAAATTGATTTGAACCCAACTTCAATCTACTGCTTCCATCTAAATGGCCTCTGCTATACTGGCATACAAACAAGTCCTTTCTCTTGCTAGTATCTCTTTCGTGATACTATTTTTCTTGACAAATCTGTTTTGCTGTTTGTTATTTTTTCCTTCTTTTTAAAAAATTAGCACTTTTTTCCCATTTGCAATCTCTCATTAACCACTCTTGTGGCCATTTTAAATTTTGTCTAAGAATATTTCTGAGATTTCTTCTTGCAGTAATTTAAATCTGATGAAGCCCATAAACCAGATAATTTGAAAACACTCAGTCTGTGCAGCAAACCTATCTTACTTTGGGGGGATTTTTTGCTACAAATAGAGGTGCTAATTCACTGATATTAGAAATAGTAAGGTTAGCACTTGGTATACAATTTTTTTAGCAAAGAGTGATGTAAGAAAAATATCTTAAAATAAAGAACTTTGTCTCTAGTATGACTTAAAACAGGTTTGGTCTCCTTTTAGTGGCAGGATTTTCTAACATACAATGTTTCTTTCTTTGACATACTATGCTCATTTCAGAGCTTATGAGCCTTAGCCTTTATAAAACTCTCTCTCTAACCTGATAGTTTTCTTTTATATTTATCTATATTACCTTACAAATGCAAGACTATTTTCCCTTTTCATATACTTAGTGTGTTTGAAATCAACAAATCAGTTCCAAGCCTTCTTTTGCAACTGGATTACCTTCACTTCTGACCTTTCACTTTTAAAATGAGTTTGAAAGTTGGGGGGGTTGGGAGGTTTGTTGTTTTTTTTAAAAGCTTTCCTTTCAATCCTTATTCCCCTGAGAAGTTTAGTCCTATTAGTTCTCAGAGTCTGCTTCTTGACATCCACTGTTTCTATTTTGTTTTCTTTACTAAACATTGTGAGTACCATCATTTCACTGTCACATCAATCAAGTTGCCTTTCATTTAGCCATTTCTAGTTGGTTTCTCACTATTTAAAATGACATCTATAGAAACTTTCCAGCAAGTTGCTTTCATTTTCTGTCTAAAGAAAAAAAAAATCCAAAACACTATGACATTACTAAAAGGAAAAAAGTTACCAGTGAATGCTTGTTAAACTTACTCTATTATACCTTTCTCAAAGGATATCTGGGTAATTAAACATTTTGTCGCACCACCAAATCCTAGATCGCTTTGATAACTGCTTACAAAATTCTGCATGTATTTATTCGTCTTCTGTGGTGATCTGCTCATTTTGACTTCAGACCTTAATAATTCATTCAATAACTCTAGATAACTCTAAATTTTTGATATGTATGCTTTTCTCTTCTGATTCTTTGGTCTGACTTGGAAAAATACTCCATTTATAGTACCCCATCTCTTCACTGCCCTTCCTTGGACACATTCCAGCACCTCAATATCCCTCCTGAATTTAAGGGCCCAGAATTGGACACAGCACTCAAGGTGTGCCCTCACAAATGCTGAGTAAAGTGGGAGAATCTTTTCCCTGGTCCTGCTGGCTATGCTGTATTTGATACAGGCCAGAATGCTGCTGGCCTTCTTGGCCACCTGGCCACATGCTGGATCATGTTCAGTTGGCTGCTGACCAACATCGCCAGATTCTTTTCCATCTGGCAGCTTTCCAACCACTCTTCCCTCAGCCTGTATGGGTTATTGTGGCCAAACTACAGGACCTAGCACCTGGTTTTGTTGAACCTCATGCTATTGGTCTTAGCCCATCTGTTCCTCTGCAGAGACCTACTACCCTCCAATAGATCAATACTTCAACTCAAATTTTGTATCTGTAAATTTGCTAATAGTAGATTCAAGACCCTCATCCAGATCATCAATAAAGATATTAAACAGGTCTCAGCCCGACACTGATCATTAGGGTGCACCACTGGTGACTGGCCACCAAATGGAAGCAGCACCATTCACCAGGCCTCACTGTCCAGCCAGTTCTTAACCCAGCAAAGAGTGTTCCTGTCCAAGCTGTGGGCTGCCCGCTTTTCCAGGAGAAAGACATGGGAGACAGTATCAAAGGCTTTACTGAACTCAGATGGGCTACGTCCACAGTCTTTCCTGACACCTGGTCACAAAAGGAGATCAAGTTGATGAGGCAGAACCTGCCTTTCCTAAACCCCTGCTGGCTGGGTCTGATCCCTTGGTTGTCCTGTATGTGCTGTGTGATCACACTTAACATGACCTGCTCCACAGCTGTGTTCAGCACCAATCTTGCATGCTACAAAAGCAGAACCAGATTCCACTCAGAATTTGCACAAGAGAGATCTGATTAACTTCTACTTTACAACCGAGGTAGCTTTTTTAATAAAAAAGCCCTACTTTCTTCCTGTCCTACAGACATAATGGGGGTTCTATAGCACAACCAGCCTCATCACGAGTTAGATCTAAAACTGGGGGTTTAATAACTGCATCGAGAGATTCCTAAGCACTTTAAGCGTAAAGGTTTTAAATTTACCACCTAAAGTGCCCAAATATTCTTTCTCTTTAAATTCTTCCCATATTTTCTGCTGGAAGAGATATTTGCCCTCATTTCCTATAACAAAGCTGTTACTGTGCTTTATTGAAACAACTGTGCTATAACCCTGCAAACATCTGTGAAGGGTTATATTTACTGGTTGGTTTGGATTTTTTCTTAAATATTGTAAGTGACAGTAAAAGTGATTTAAAAGTGCCAGGCATTAAGCCTAAAATAGACAGACGTCAGTAGGGCTTATCAGTATTAAAAAAATTAAAGGAGGGGGTAAATCTTTATATTTAAAACATATTGATAAACATATGAATACAGTAATGTGAGGAAAGCTAGTCCTATATATATATATATAATTTGTTAGATATGTTTTCACCTTCAAAATGCTCCAGGCTGATATTCACTAGCTGGTCAGCTAGCAAGTTTGGTTTCAGTTTAAATATAGTAGGAGTTGATTATAATTGTAGAATGCCCCCTACAGATTTTAAATACCTGTATAGTCCTTCATGCTTATAAAAAGCACCGGCAGAGCCCTGCAGCTTTCCTCAGCAACTATTTATTAAGACATAGACAAGCATCCAAACATGAAGTTCTTTCTTTTCAAAACACAAAACCTCCACCACAATGGACTAACATCATGTAAACACATCTTTTTCTTTTCATTTACAACACAGACATTTAGAATAATAGGAATTATTTCTGTGAGATGGGCAATAATTTCATGCGAAGGATTCCCAACTTCCAGTCAACATGCAGAGATGAAGCAACACATTTCACATATATACAAGTTTGCCCTCAAAAAGAAAGGAAATTTGCCTGAATTTGAAGTGAAAATCTGTAAAATAGACAGTAACAGAAATAGCAGACAATGGGCTCATTGTTTATAAATACAAAAACATGATAGGAAATTAGGATAAATAATACTAAACAATAGAATATTAAGTAATCATATGGAACCTCTGCTCCTGTAAATACTGTCCAGGTTGCTGCTGGCCTGCTCTGCTGCCAAGGCACATTGCTGGCTCCCATGCAGCTAGACCCCCCATCCACCAGGAACCCCAGGTGGAACTGCTTCCCAGTCTGTAGGTCCCCAGAACTGTTGTTGGCAGTTCCTCTATCCCAGGTGAAGGGCTTTGCTTTTACCCTTGCTGAATTTCATAAAGTTTCTGTTGACACACTCCTCCAGCTTGCTGAAGTTTCTCTGGACAGCAGCCCTGCTCTCAAGTGTATTGAGTTGAGAATCGCATCACCCTCTCTGCCCTCCCCCAATTTGGTATCACCTTCAAACCTGAACAAGAACACCTTTTTATACTGTACTTTATAAACACCTCTGTAAATAATGCTTCCCATTTTCATCTTATTCAATTGAAATCATTATCCAAGGTATGAATCCCATGACTAAGTAAAATCTCAAGGAATTGTCCATATCCCCTTCCATCTTCAGTCCATAGCTAAAGTATGTTTAATTTTTCAAAGTGATGGGATTTTTATGCACTAATCAAAGCTTTGTATCCAGCTTAAACCATCTCTGAATATTACAACAAAAGAACCTGAAGTTACATGCCTCCTCTGACTGGCTGGATTTCTGCCATTCATGCCTACTATACAACACAATACCATTAATTGATGTCACAGTAGAAGAATTTTCCTCCCCTGGAGTTACATATCCTAGAAAGGCAAGCATTCAGGACAAATACCAAATTCAGTACCAAATTACATGTTCATGGCAATAAAGACTGAAGAGAACAAGAAAAAAGATAGCTATATTAATAATGATAGTGGTACTCCAAACACAAAAATACATCTCTGTAGTTCATACTCTCAACACTTCCCCACAATATGAGGTTAGGAGGGACAATGGATCAATCCTTTCTCATTGAAGGGAACTTGGGCAGAAATAACAATGTGTGGTGCATTGAGAGCAATAATGCAAGAAACAACAGGGGTTGAAGGATTAAAAACAGTTTGAATTTAGACAACAAAGAAACAGACAAAGATACCAAAACAATAGCTTAACTTTTTTTTTTTTAATATTTCTTAAAGCATTATTCAGTGATCCACTGTGCACTACTTAAATTCTTATTTCAGTATTGAAGAATTTCAGTATGAAGAAAAGAATCTCATCAGGGTAGGTATTGTGATGTAGAATTCAACACAGCACTTTTAAGAGACACTGTCTATTCATCTCTGCCACCTGGTTTTGAGTCCAGTCTTACTTATGGCAACTAAAATCCTCCTGAATTTAAAAGCTTTACACACTTTCCCTAGCAGAGGAAAAAAGTGCTTCTAAGAAGGTACTAAGAGTAGGGAAAAGAATCTCCCATTCTACCTTCTCTTCAACAAAAGGAGGAAAAGATCTTAAAAGATATTCTTATACTCCGCTCTCTATTTTCTCAACAAAGAGTAGTTTCTACCGTGACTAAAAATCAGAAATTTCTTGCAGGAGACACAAAACAGAAGGACCACACAGGGGTCAAAGAAGGAAGCTACATAAACTAAAGGAGAAAACACAGAGACAGCACTAATGATGGAAAGATTTTGTAACAAATGGATGAGTGGGTTGCAATGATCACAATGGTTTGGTAACAACTCAAAAGCGACCATCTCTATTATGGGAAAAACAGGGAAGGAAAGAAAGAAAGAAAGAGGAAAAGAATATGATATCAGAAAAGGCAAACAGAAGTTGATATGGTAAATATAACACAACCAAAATGTGAGAAACAAGAACCAAGGAAAAAAGACGATTTTTTGCTTCATCAAAACAGTTGATTTGCCTCAAAATTCTATCAAGGGCAATGGATCAGCCACACCTCCAAACATCTTATCAACTGCCCTGCTACACTGCCACGTGAAATCACCTAGGGGAAAAAAGCACACACAAAACGACCTGGACTAAAAAGGCAACTCATGCTAAAAACAAACAGAAAAACACAAATTTTCAGAGAACAGTACAAATGCTGCATGTTCGCTTAACAGATCCTCGCCAAATAAATGCTTTGAGCCTCTTGTTACTGGTGTGCTCTACATAGAACAAGAAATAATAAGGCAAGTGGATAGAGATGTATTTGTATTCACTTTCACTCTGGCAAGTATAACAATGCTTTTAATGTGATAAAGTGATATTTTATAAGCCAAGTCACTAGTGTAACAATGTTTGTTATTTCTTCCTTTATGGCACATTGTTTCTTGGATGACTTCCCATCACAACATCCTCGTAGACATTTCATACCTAGAACGACTTCTAAAATGTTCATTGTGTGTCCTCAGCTACAGAGAACTTGTCAAAGGAAAATGTGGTGGGCAGTTTGCAGCTTCCCCCCCACCCCCTCCAATATGACAGCATTCTCTCCAAAAGTCTTGTCCTTTATTTAAGGGAACTTACAAAGCACTCCTCTTTCTGGACTTAAACACATTAATTTACTGAGCATGATTCATGGGCATGGTAATATACTCATTTTTTAAAGACAGAAATAAAATAATAAACTTACTTCCTTGAAACAGTATAAAAAGCTAAACCCCAAAATCTATGGAAGCAATCAAAAGAGGATAAACCAAATTAGAAAAAGGAGGCAAACTGGTAAACAGGCAGGTACCCATGTTCTGATCTGAATATAGGGGTCTAAATGACTCAGTCAGTCCCAACAGAATTATCATTATCAATTATCATTATCAATTACACAAAGAAACAAGTCAAGAAACCAAGTGTTTTAACCCTATATAATGAGATTTAGAAAACCTAATTAGAAGACTGAATTCCAATTACTTCAGCATGAGCTCTGTGCTTTCATTACACCAAAAAAATCTTCAGCCCCCAAAATCGTATTTCCCCCTTTGAAACAGTCCATACATCTCACTTCTACCTCTTCTTCTAGAGGCATAAAGTGTTTGACTTTAGACATATAACTGGCACAAATTAAATATTGTTCTCCCATACTTCTGTCTGGATGTTTGTGAAAATTAGTTCTCCCGACATGAAAAAAAGGGAGTTGTTAAGTCTATTTCCTAAATATGTGGAATTTTTCCAATTATTGGATGTCCATAATAGATTAAAACTGTGATTCCAACAACCTAAGGGCTGCAGAAAAAATGACAGTGAATGTTCCTGTGCTTATCCAAATTCTAAGTCACTTTTGATTATTTCCTTCTAAATTTAAAAAAAATACCTTTATGAACTGTATATTTATATGGTGCACTTCTGAAGAGTGGTCAACAAGACAACTTGCCAGTCTTTTTTTTTTGCCTCTATTTGCCACAAACAAGTGCTCAAATGTCTTTATGTAAGACTTCAAATTTAAAATTGGTTATCTGTAAACATAAAAATTATGTTCAATTAAATATTTTTAATGTTAGTAAGATGGAAACTGGTCGTATTTCTTCACCTGCCAACCCAAGTATTTTACTGAAGAAGAAAATTAAGAGTTAATTAAGTACAAATAATATGAACAACTGAAACATTTAAATCTATCACTTTTATTTTGCCTTTAAGAAACATACTTCTCCAACAAAAGATTAAGCTACCTCTCTTGAAATTAATCCTGCAGCCAGATATACTCCTTATAGCTATGTAATTTAAAGAACAATATTAAATCTTAACAGTAAATCACCTTCAATATTTTGCATGCCTTTGGGTATTGAATTTTACATCTGCATCTAGGAAAAAAAGACAACCGTCTTGCTATTACTCAGCAGGATACAGATTCCTTTTTGTAAGTGGAATTCCAGACATTCCGTTTGTTTCCTATAAAAGTAGAAAATAGTTGGTCTTTAAGCAGATCAGAAATAGTACATTTAAAGAGCGTAGGTAGAAACCACATCAAGCCAAACAATAGGCCACAGCAAAAGTTTTATTTCTTTGTACAAAATTCATATATATGAAACATTGCTTAAACAATTATATGATTTACATATTAGAAGATTAATATCTCCTGACAGTAAAGAGACAAAACAAAGTCTTTAAAACCAATTCTACAAAATTATTAAATGTAAGAGGCAACTACCACAATGGAAGAAAGGACAATCTATCCTTTTTTTCACTGGCTCTTTTCACAGCCAGCCATCTCAAGGTGAAGTAGCTACCTTGCAATGTCTCATCTAGCCATGCAAAAAAGTCTTCTCATATAATTAAAGTTATGCATCTAATTTATTATGTGCACACAACGGGCACTTTCCTATTGTGAAAGCAAATCTCCACATTACTATGGTGAAAGCAGAAACTAGATATGCAAAGAATAATTTGCATGAGAAAATGACTCTGCACGCAGCCGGTGTGCACTACGCAGAGTTGGCTGATGCCACAGTGTTGTGAAAGTTTAGCCCTGGTTTCTATGGCCTGACTTGGCAAGACAGCACCTAAGCAAGCATATACAACTGAATACACAACTGTAAACCTCATCTAACAATAATTTAAAAATCACATAGAAGTCAAACTTCACTATGGATTGGACTACCATAATATTTCTGCCCACCTTTTAGTGTTGCTGGAGAAAGTTCATAGTTGCTACTGCCATAAAGAAAACGCAAAAAAGAAATTTACCAGAAAATTGCACTTTTATCCTAGAAGCATGCATTTTTGTTAACAAATCTCTGAAATGGTCTATACATTTTTTGTTGAATTAATTTTTTAAAACCATCTCATAGCATATGCCACAATAATGAGTTATGTTACTTTTCTGCCACTTTCATAATTTCCAGTAATGCAAATTACAGGCTTCATCCTAAATAAACCCAGGAAAAAATTAAATTATGGATATTTCTTTTAATTCACATTACAAGCATGGACCTGCAGGATCAGACCTTTATAACATGAATTTAAGTAGTGAAGACAGATTGGCAAGATCATAAAATATTAAATAACTAGACCCTTCCTTTGTACTTGAACAACTGCAAGCATGTACACCTAATTATGACAAAGTGTCATGGTTTTAAAGCAGTAACTAAACAATTACTAGAAAACTTACTTATTTCTTGCTGTGAGATAGGGATTAGAACAAGAGCAAAACAGGCTTAAAACTTAAAAGGAATAAAGAAAGTTTATTAACAAAACTACAAGAATAAGAACACTAGAATAGAACTTCCATAAAACCCCTTTTTCTCCCACTACCCAACCATTCCCTTGTTTACATGACAACACAGAGACAAAAAACTTTGGAACTTTGGTGTTTAAAACAGTCCCAATTGCTGCTAGAGTCTTTTCATCAGTCTTTGTAGAGAAACAGAAGTCTTCTTCTGCTAATCTATGGAGTTTCTCACAGGAAAACTATTTCTGTTGTAGCTTTCTATTTCTCTGATGCCAGCTGCCCGGAAATCTGTCATCAGATTTTCTCCTCCCATTTCACATCACTCTGGGGTGTGTTATGGGCCATGAGTCTAGGGATGTCATTTTTAAGGATGAGTTATTCAAAGGCAAAAGTTCTCTTCATCTGTCTCTGTGAGCCTCCCTGGAAACAGAAATTTTCTCTTTGCCTCAAGCGGCCTCAAATCTTCAACTATTACTTCTTCTCCCTCTGTTCTAACACCTCACTGTATCATAATTACTCCACCTTTTGCTCAAAATCCACACTTTGAACACTCCATTCCTCCCAATATAGTCTGTCATGAATTAAAGGAGTGTCTTAGTTTAGGGCAAATTTGGGAGAAAAACTCCCAGGGAGGGGAAAAAAAAAAAATTCAAATGACCCCTCCCCCCCCCCAACTGGTCCAGGAAAGGAAAAAAAAATTCCTTGGAGAGAAGTGGAAAAAGCTGTTTATTTAACAGAAATTGAATAATATTAAATAATAAAACCTCTCGCTGTTCGATGGGATGGCAAATCTAGGAAGACAAGTCTTTTTCATGTGGTGTAGCTCGGCTCGCTCAGGTTCTTATCAGTCCCTCCAGCGCTGGAAAGTGCCGAGGCCCAGGCCCCGGTGGGCCACAGGCGTGAGCTCCCGGGGTTTGGCTGGGTGTTCAGACCAGAGCAGGCTTGCACAGATCCAGGAAAAAAAGGGAAAAAAACCAAAGGTCCAGGGAACTCCTCTGCCTCAGCTAGCTAAAACTAACTAAAAGCCAGAGAGAAGCTCTGTCCCGCTGTCTGTCCGTGCTGCAGACACCACAGTCCAGGAGCGAGATGTGTGGGAGTGATGTTTTTCTTTAACACAAACTGCGGCTTCTTCTTCCCCCTCTCTTGCTCTCAGAGCCAGTCTTAAAGGTGCAGAACTTAATATATAACATAAACCAGATGATTGGGGATACCAGTATCATAAAGTCACCCCAGGACAAGGAGTTTTTCAGAACATTATTGTCCATCTCCATAGCTTTAACAGAAAAATATTTCAGCTTATAAAGCATCTCCTTATTCTCTCTTCCCCATCTAAAACTTAACTCTTTTCTTCACAGTCTTTGATGGTTTTATGATGTTTTCTTCATGTTGATTGTCCCTCTCTCTCTCTGTCTCTCTGGGAAAAAGCAGTAAGCTGTACATCTCATCCAGGTAGTAAAAGAGTTGAAGTCTTGGGAAGCTGCAGATGTTCATGGTGTCAGGTTTCAGTTCAGCAGCACAAAAGCCAGGCTGGCCGGCTCTGTTTCTCCCCCCTCCCCGCCCTCTGTGGCCTTGTCTGTCCTGGAGATAGGGAGGAGGCCGAGACAGAGCCTGTTGCCTCGTCAGAAGCTGGAAACCAAAGAGAACAAGAGACCCCTGGCTTTACATCTTAAGGTGGTGTTCACAAGTTGATCTCATTTCTCAATGGTTAAAACCGCCGCCAATTCTCAGAAATGACCGATAATTGGTCAGGAGAGAAGACTCTTATCAGCCTCCAGCAGCTTCAACTTCCTTAGCTCCCAAAGCTACCTTAAAGGTAAAGTCACCCCATGACACAAAGCCACTCAATTTACCCCTCCACAGTAAATGCAAGTATATAATTAAATATAATTAAAACATCTATGAATGTGTGTATATATATATATATTTCAATCTATGAAACTTCGCCACTATAGAAGCATCTGAATACACAAATATTGACCACATATTTTAAATAGAACTATTATGTTGATTCTGGAGAGGGAAAACAATTGAAAACAAAAGCGAGGAGATGGTTATTTTTAGAAATATAATAATATGTCTTTCATGTATGATATGAAAGAGAACTCAGTAGCATGTCTCTGATGTAAGACACTTTGAAATCCAATATGAAATCTTGACATGTAATCACCCTTACTGTTTAGTCTACTTGTCATACTAACAAAACCCCACTTACAGCAAGGTTTCCCGTTTTATTAAAGATTCCTGTGCAGGTATATGCCAATAAAGTATAATCATAATTAAAGGATGCCAAAAGCTAGAGATAAGCTACTAACATTTTGCACACCCTAAGCCAAACGATCAGCCTGCTGTTATAAGCAATAATGTAAGAGTAACATATTTGTTATGTGTATACACTCCTCTTTCACAGAAAATAAGCCTAAGACATTTCCTACTATTTAATTTTTTATATGAATGGTCCTAATAAATTTGTCAGAATGGAAAAATAAATATGGTAACTCAAGATGAAAACTATTTCTAACAATATCTATATAGTAATACCTTTAACAGCACTCTGACCAATACTTCTTTTTTCCAACAAACCCAGTAACCTAAGTTTTAATTCTGAAAAAATTAAAAGATACAAAGCAGATACTGTACTGAGCTAAAGATAGCATTCATTGTGTTCTGTCTTGAACTGCTGCTTCAGCCTATTATATTTTAAATGGCTAGTTCCTTTTTCTTACTGCTTTCCACAACTGATTTATTACTAATGTTCAAACAATAAATACAACCTTTTGTATCTATTTTTGACTTACCACAATATTATATTTTATTGATAACTTTACCAGTTAAGAAAAATAATTCAGAACCAAAGAAGATCAGTGAAAGGGGTGAAGGATCTGGAGCACAAGTCCTACATGGAGCTGCTGGAGGAGCTGGGCTTACTTAGCCTGGAAAAGAGCAGGCTCAGGGGGGACTTCATTGTTCCTTACAACTACCCAAAAGAAGACTGCAGGCAGATGGACATTCTCCCATGTAATGAGTGACAGGACAGAGGAAATGGCCTCAGGTTGCACCACAGGAGGATCAGATCAGATATTTCTTCACTGAAAGGGGGGTCAGGCATTGGAACAGGCTGCCTAGAGAAGCGTCTGGATCATCCCCCCTGGAGGTATTTAAATGATGCGTAGGTGTGGCACTTCAGGGACATGGTTTAGAGGTGGACATGGCAGTGCTGAATTGGACTCAATGACATTAAAGATCTTTTCTAACCTAAATGATTCTATGCAAAGCTTCTTAGTCAAAACCATACTATATATGGCAGAAAAACAATTTCTCAAGAATTTATTTCCATTTATTTCAGAATTATGAATCAATTATTTTCTAGGTTAAGTGAAACTATTTGTGATGTTTAGACAAATGTTTTGAACAGCTTGTACACTATCAGTTCACTACAGAAGTCTGAGATACAAGACCACTGTTTCTATTATCACTAGTTTTCTATTTCAGAATTCTTTGTTAAGGCTACTGTGCTCAAACACAAATATCTACAAAGAGGAAAAAGAGTAATGTTTTAAAGAAAATTAATTCCATTTGGAATATTCTTCTTTAAATATGTATTCTGCTCTTTCTCTGTCACATTACAAAAACATAAAGAATATGGCTTTTGAACATTCATGATAAACTCCATTCCAAAAGCCATAAATGTTATGGCTCATTAAACAACTGCCTAGTTTACCTGTAAAGACTATTATGCATGAATATTCATATCTAAATAAAATGTTCAAAAGAAGCAGTAATTCCAAATGACAAATTTACAGATTTGTATGAAAGCTTAAGAAGCAGCACAGGATGAGGCTATTCTCCCTCCTTGCAAAGAGATAATCAAGATGATACTATTTTAAAATCTATGCCACAGGTAATATATTCTGTTTGATTCATTCAAGATTTAGGACAGGAAATAAATGCTGAAGGAAATTACCACATAAATGACATTCCTTAACTAGATGGGCCTGAGAATGAAAGACTTCTTATTTTATCCAAGCTATAATACTCATCCTGTACTCAAAATATAGTATTCTGCCCAAAATGAAAGGACATCTGTCTACTTTCAGGTTTTTCAGGAGGTAAACTAGTAAAAATCAGTCTAACAGACTTTTCAAATTTACTAAAGGCAATCATGAGCATAGATTATGACTAGCTTTAGCTTAGAACCTTAAACTGACTTAAGACTCCAGCAAACTCCTTAAACGTTTCAAGTACAAACTAAGAAACTGCATGAAGGACTTTTTTAATGTTTTAGGCAACCTGACACCCAAGCACAAACAGCATTCACAGAGAGCACATGAATGCAACTGCAGTACTAAGTGGATTTCATTTAGTTGACTGTAGCCTTTCTTGCAGTGTACACTTGTTTATGTAATATCAAGAGTTTATAAAGTGACTGGTCTTGCAATGATTTAAGTACTTGTATGTATCTTATCTGAAAGAGATGCAGTGATCTAACAGAATATGAATGAGCAGATTTTTCTGGGGAAAAAAATTTAATTACCTAGAGAAAAAAAAAATATTTGACTTATAAATTAGCTTATACCTCTAATCTCCCTCTTTGAATTTACCTGACACCTGCCTAACTGCATCTACAGTTAGAACCTTCAGAGTAGAGCAATCTGCATAAGCCATCGCTTTCTGTACACAGGCATTCTGTGAAGAGTCTGACAGTACACAGAATTTTGGGCAGTTCCCTTTTCTTAACAAAAAACCCTCAAAGGGCTGAAAGAACACCACCTTCCAAAATTATGATGTCAGTGCTCTTTTAGCATATTTTTATATTTCTATATTTCATAATAGAGCATACTTTTAATTATTGTTTAATTATTTGAAGACTGCATTTTTTGGGGCCAAAGTAATACTTACTAGTCCATCAAGTTTAAATACATGTTAATTGTCTTCAGGCATTTTGAACTAGACAACTATGAAAGAATGATTCAGAGTACATTCATACAATTTCACTTCAAATCAAGAATATCTTTATTTTTTTCCTTGTATTTTCTTGCAATAATAAGTATTCAAAAAAATGGAATGTTTTTCTTCAGAGCAGAAAGCATTTGCAATTTTCAGCTGTGGCTGACAACTGGCTGCTATGCAGATAAAGCAAACTCATTGCAGGGGGCATTCATTTCACAAAATTGTATTAATGATTAATGCACTTTAAATGTTGTCCTATAGAGAATGTTTAGCTAGTTCAAGCCAGACAGATTGTTAAAAATCACCAAATTCAAAATTTAGCTTGCTATACCGTAAATCCCTCAAAAATGGGATTTTTCAATCTTTCACATTATATTGTTACTATACTATATTACTTCATTAGCTTTTACTGGTAAAACTTCTGTTAAAGGCATTAGCAGTTTTGTTGTACCAATGAGCTGAAAATCATTCCCATCTTTACCTTGTTTAGTTTGTTTCCTTTCTTCTGCATCACATTTGGACACCTTTATAAGAGTGTAGGCTTTATTCAGGCAACAATTTTTCACTTTTAGTGAAAAAAAAACAGCCTAGTAAGGCTCATGGAGATTAATTAAGAAAATTAATCAAACATGGAGATTAAGAAAACTTGACTGTTCTCTCTAGCTTTCACCAAAACATAAATAATATTTCTGCATGAGATTCTGGTATCCTGTAACAAAACTGCACATCAACGCTACTTAACTTAACCTTGGTTAAACTTTATATTTATTTGCAGTTAGGAAATCCGCACATCACCTGGCAGTTTATAGTTTCAAATACGTAATTTTGAGGTAAACCTCAGAAATTGTTTTAAATTGAGATTAAGAACAAATTGAATTAGAAAGTGTTAGCTGCATGCTGTGTTCCAAAAACAACATGAAAGAATATTATAAATCAGGATTAAAATTTCACATTAAAATCTGTTGTCCTCACATTGCATTTTGTTTTCTGTTATTTGGCTGCTCAATGGAATTTTTAAAAGTAAACTCCACATTCAAAACTAACTAAACATAAGAGAAGCAGCTATGGTCTACCTTTCCCTGCTGAATATGATTAGCCTACTCACACACTATGAAACTTAAAGAAAATAAATAATAGCACATTAGCAAACTACAAATAATAGCAAACAGAATACAAACAGGAAGCCTGAAAGACAGTAGAGAAGGAAAAGCTAAAGAGTCAAGAGCTCCATCCAAATACATAATCCAGTATGTGGAGTAACTGTAATAGGTTCTACCAGTGCCTTAGATACCTCCATAAAGGAAGTATTTTACTTTTATTTTAAAGTATTTTTTGTAATGGAATGACAATAAATTTGTGAATTAATAACTTTAAGACTGAAGGATGGAAGTGAAATTAAATTTTTCAACGGACAGTATTAAGTTTGACAACACTTAAGCACATTTTTCCCTATAAAATATTACTCCCATGGGTTTTGGTTGAGTTTGGGGTTTGTTTTTTGGGTTTCTTTCCTCCTCTGTGGGATTACTGGGAGGTCAACTGTGAAAGTACAAGTAAGATTTGGCCTAATCATTTTCTACCTGGCAAAAATCCAGATAATAAGTCATGTAGTATAATTAGTAGCTTGGAGTTGTTTTGTTGTATGTATTTGCTTATGATGCAAGTTCAACAGTTTATCAAACTTTAACTGTAACACATCACTACTGATTAACCAAGCTCTTTCCTTCCCATATTCTCAGCACCAAAAACTGTTTTTATCCACTATTACCTGTGTTCTCAGATGATATCTGTCAAGCACAGAAAATACTCTCATGAAGGTCTTACCAAACTAAGCATTCACTGAAAGATCTACGTATCAAAACCAAGTAGAAACTTCAGCATTCAATATTAAAATTATTCTGCCAAACAGATCTCTACAGCCAGTCATACTACCCTGTGACCTCTCAAAAGTCTCTGTGGGATTATGGCAGGCCTTAATTGATGTAATCTTTTAAGAAAATGCAAACAGAAGAGCCCTAATGAAGGTAATTATATAGCAAGAATTAATAACAATGCATAGAGTAGATACACATACAGAAAATATGGGTATTATTTAAATTATTTACCAAATACAGTCTTCAGAAAAGGTTTACAAAAATGAGAAAAAAAAATAGGATTCTTCAAAAGAAGAAAAAGTCATTTAATTCCATGTTCCATCCAGCTGGTGGATTGGAGGTGCCTCTCTAACTATATCAAGATGTATTCAATACACTCATGGAAAGATTACCCCAGAATTTAACCATACAAGTCCTTAGTAATTCAAAATCAAGCTATTCAAGTAAGAGCTTATTTTTATGTAACATCTTTGTTCCTAAAGGCCACTGAAGTGCTGCATGAAACTACCTAAATTGCCTGTTAGAAAAATAAGTCAATCAGCTGTTGAGAAAAGCTTACTGAAGGACACAGAAAAAGAGGAAAAGGATCCCAACCAAACAACATACCAGAGCAGAAAAAAGAAATACCTTACACCAAAGAGGAGTTGAAGTAGGAACAATAAAATTAGCTGAGCTGGAATTGGTCCTGACACTAGTGTTTACTTCTACAATAGTTAAATACAATTCTGCTATTTAAAGATTAAAATTCCTATTATTTCAGTTTTGTTTCCCTGTTTACCATGCCAGTTTCATTTCAGGAATGTAAAAGGAAATCCATCTGCTCTGCTAGAAGAAAATCAACAAAACAAGGAAAACAGTTTTTATTCCAAAAGTACTTGTAAATTGAGAAGATAGGAATTTTAGTATCTTTTGAATGCAAAGATATTTCTTATAAATTTAATAACTTAAATATCTTGCACATTATCCCTCAGAGGTGAAAAGTAAGCAAATTTTACTTTCCATCTTATTAAAAATCAGAGGTTATCTCTAATGCAGCAGTTTTGTGGATTCACATTTTAATACAGAAAAAATCGTCTAGTAAAGCAAAAGACAATTAACTGTAGCCTAAGACTGATGGCACAAGTTTCTGCTCTTGTTCTTTCCGTGACACTGAATTTAAAAGCAGAATTTAAATCAAAAGTTTGCAGTTACATCACCAGCTTTATAACTTGCCCACTGAAACCCTGGCCATGTTTTTTTGTGTCCACTACACCATTCAGATATACCAAGTTCTCTGAAATGCTTTGACTTCTGTAATACAACACCAGAAAGAAAGAAAAAAAAAAAGTAATAGACTATTTTTTTTGGAGGCTTTTATTTTCCAACATAATTTTTCTGATTTTAAAAAGCATCAGTCGCCCACATCATCTTTATTTTCTTTGCCCAGTCTTGACACATGCGGTTACTTATCACATGGAGAAAAATATCTGGTTTACCACTATCATCTGAGAAATTTGCATTTGGACTCTTGATTTAACAATTTCCAAAGCTTCCCAAAATGAGCAGAATTAATTGTATTAGGGGAGGAAAAAAGCACAAAACAAAATAAAACAAAACCACTAATTTCAGCTTACTTTCTTAGATTTTCCATAGTAGCTTAATCCCATAAAATCCAAAGTAAAGCCTGTTAGATATAAAAGAAAAGTGCAAAGCTCCCCATTTAAGGACTAGTTACAACTCATTAAAGTAGGGACACATATAATTTGAAGCATTAGAATGCATGCTGAAATATAATTAGTGGCTATGAATCAAACTGGGATGGATTGAACTAATTCCTGGAATGCTATTATGGAGAGTACCTTGTGGAGAAAGAATGATCCTTCTGTTTGCACAGCAACTAAACGGCTTCAATTTACTTTTAAAATTGACTCGAATTGGGATAAAGGTCCAGGATTTCAAAATGTGGCCTTCTAAATATAATCAGCCTGAATTATGCCTGTTTCACACTGTGATACTTGCAACCTGGTTACAGGCAGCAGGGATAAGGCTGCACTCAGCTTATTTCACTGCTTAATTTATATGGTAATTACCACACTACAGCCAGAATGTAGAGCATCTGCCAAAACTGAAGGCCCCAGAATAATAAAACTGACATGTGCTGTGATATTGTTGAAGTGCTGACTAAGAAACTTCTTTTATCTCCTCTTGAAGCTATAAAATGGTATTCATGTTATTACTAGCCGGGAATTTTAACAGCCTTGCACTGACAGCAATTATGTAACACATGCACAAAACAATAGAGTTTCACATCACTTAATAAATCCTTGAGCTCTCTTAGCTCCAGATCTCTCGCTGGCTGGATTTTATGGTCTGGTAGTTCTATCCGACCTTCAGAACACTGAAGTATACAAACCACAAAAGCACTAGAAAATTATTAGAAACAACTGGCTTTTCTCCCTGTTACATCTATTTAATGAAGAGGGCATGATGTACAATGACGGAGGTTAATTAAAAGATTTGTCCACTCACTTTACTCTGTAGCTAAATGCTGTTATGAGCCCCTGGTATAAAAACAAGCAAGATACAGATATTACTTTTCCTATCATGATTATCTTCTTATTAATCAACAGCTGCATTTAGGAAAAAAAAAAAAAAGGTAATTTCTTTAGCATGCATCAGTAAAACAGATTTAATCTAATTTAGTTGTATTCATTTTTATGAAAATAAAAACATCATTAACATAAAGAATCTAAATTTGGGGCTGATTTTCCTGCTAACATTACCAATTCTGTTTCCAATACCATGTTTTAGTTTTTAGCTTTCATACATCGCACCTGAAACTCCTAGTGACAGGGCAAAAGTTTCATAGAAGAACTAGAACTATTGTACTATAAACGTTTAAAAAGCAATCTGTAAGATAAGGAAGTACAGGTAATTGAAAATAAAGAATACAAAGACAAGTTCAAAGGCCATTTCTGTATTGGAACCTATATTGGAGGATAGTGTTCACACTTCTCCTCCAGCCAAGAAGTGTTTGGCAGGTGGATGGATTAAAAAGGGAGAAATACTGTACCACCTTGCGAAAACTACACAGTGACTGGAAGTCACTTGGTAATGAGACAGAGACTGAAAAACCAATCACAGTTACTCATACAGTAATTTTAAAAACTAATAATTCACTTTGTGTACCATTCAGGTGGAAAGGCATTTGTTTGCATAATGACTGTTAGCATGAATTCATTATGTACCCCTAATCTATCTCCACACTTCGTACCTATAATATTTACACATTACAGTCTAAGTGTATCATTCATAAAGAGTCTGAATAATGTGTGCATGATCACTGTTTCTAATCTTCCTTCACAAATAAGTCCATACTCTTTACATTCTATACAGTTCTTACTTCTGTCATTTCTTGAATTAACATAATTCAAGTTTATTATTATTGTTATATAAGTTCAGGTTAAAGACATGCCTTTCTGAAAAGGACCACCATCACACTATACTTGAAATTTCTCTCACAAATATAGATTACAATGCCTTCTTTTGCATACAATACCAAAAAGATCACCATTCTTTTTCTCCTTCACTAAATTAAAAATTCTTAACTGGTTACTGCTATCACTTTGAAGTAATTTACCTCATTACTGTTTTCTATCTCTGCCTCTAAAAAAACTAGCAATAAAAACACTTGTTGGTACTTATAATGGATTTTATTTCCTCAGTCAATTATCCTAAACAAAAAATAAGTACAAGATATTGTATATGAGTGACAATTCTAACCATAAACAACTCTAACCACTTTCCCAATTACACAAGATAATTATTACAAGGTGTATTCCCAAGTATACCTGTTAAATATGCAATAAATCAAAAATTATCAATCATAAATCAAAAAACTTTAGGAGTGTGTAATATTTATATGCCACTACACTGAAAATGCAATATACATGGCTTCAACAAAAAAGGCTCTGTAGACTGCTCCTCACAAACCAGAAGCTTCCAGCACACTCTTAATTGGCTTCAATAACATTTAAGGCAATAGCAGAGGACAGGCACAAAGTGTTTGTTTCCTGCAGAATGAAGACTCCCTGTTGAGAGACACCACTCTTCCTTGATACTTCTTTGAAGAAAGGCTTTGATTTACAGAAAGAAAAGCAGCTAGGAAAGAAAAAAGAACTGCTGCAACCACATGTTCATGTTTGTAGAAGCAGTTATTCAGTTTTAATCTTCTTTTCCATGAACATCTCAAAAAGTGAAATCATTCAGAACATTTAAATACTCATCTTAGCAAAATATATTGTTTAGCGTTCAACACATATAGATACCACACTATAATTACATTTTGCATTGAGGCACTAGGGAAGATAAATGCAATCAAAAGGAAAAGATACAGTTCTAAACAAAGAACATCAATAGTCCAGGTAGAAAAGACTATATGGTATGAATAATGAATAGCTCCCTCCATAATGGACTAAAAGCTCTCTGCATGTCAGAAAATTAAGACAACCACATAAGGAATAGGGAAGTACTCTAAAAGAAAAGGTCAGTGACAGAGCACATACAAAGGCAAATTATTAGTATGGAGGTGTGTTTAATTTCGATTTGGTTTTGCATTTGGGAAATATAACTAACTACACAATTGGTTTACTCTAAATTGAAGAGGGAGCCTATGAAGATACAGTGCAAAGACTCTTGAAGGAATAATTTAGAAATGTGAAACTTCTACAGCAGGAATTCAAATAAAGCTATTCACTCCTAAACATAATTGGCAGAATAGAAAAATAAAAATGGGTCA
This sequence comes from Poecile atricapillus, assembly GCF_030490865.1. Lineage (NCBI taxonomy): Eukaryota > Metazoa > Chordata > Aves > Passeriformes > Paridae > Poecile > Poecile atricapillus. The sequence continues at coordinate 149,261,756 of NC_081249.1, read as the reverse complement.
CATAGAGAAGCATTTCTTATTAAGTCCAGTCAGTATCTTCTGTCTTCCAATGTCAACTTATTATAATGGGCTTCTTTTTTTGGTCCTACATGAATAGTTGAAACTAAAGGCAACTAACACCCTATATACAAAGCATTTCTCCATAAATAAGTAGTACAGAGCACATAAAAACTGATCATTATCATGCAGTATCACGTTCCAATGTACACTTCTCAGTATCTCTAAGCAGAACAGTGCCAAAATGAAGAAATAAGGAGGTGAATCACACAGAGTATTCTGACTTGGAAGGGACTCACAAAGATGATCAAGTTCAACTCTGAAGTGAATGGCCTGTACAGGGATTGAACCCACATCCTTGGTGTTATTAGCACCCTGCTCTATGGGGAAATCAGACCCAAAATCAAACCAGACAACAGAAAAATACCCAAAGAGAAGATCCTACAACCCTGCTTCTTTAAGAACTGGAGGACTGCATTAAAGATTAGGATTTATCACAAAGTATGTGGCTGTGCTTCTTACATGAACACAATCAATTTGTGTGAATATAATTACAATTGCCCTGCATAGTTACAAAAGTACATGCCCAGAAAGCAATTTCTAAGTCTCAGCCTAATTCCCCTTTATATGAGGGAGATCTTGATGGCTAGGACATAAGTGAGTCTGAAAAATTTTCATCGAATTTTCACCACAGCCCTAAAACAAACCAACACGGGAGAAAAAAAAAATTTAAAAAAAAAAACAAAACATGTTGTTAGAAACCATTAATCTACATCAACAATGAGACTGTCATCAGAAAAAGGAAGTTCCTAGTCCCCACACAACAATCTGTTCATGCATTTTGCATGATAGATACAACCAGTGGTCAATATTCCACCCATCACCAGGCCAGAGAAATATCATCCTTCTAATTTATGCTGGTTTGCCCCTGAACACTTGGTTCCTGGATGAACATTGTAATTACATCATGGGAAAGATGATGTCCTTCCTCCTCTAAATCTTGGAAAAAGAATGATGTAGGGTTAGGTCACTCTATTGCCTGAAGCAAAATGGAGATAAAGCTAATGAGATGAAATTGTTGAGGCTGAATAAAGTGGGGGTGTACTCTAAGATAGGCTGTGTTTCTGAAAGAAAAGAGGTGTAATTTTGATCATGCCTGATAACATGCTTTGTACCTATGGCATGCTCTGAGCATGTGTAGCAAACAGAGGCCATAGACAAAGGAATGCTCAGTCCAGCATCAAAAAAACAGACCTAAGCATGAGACAAGCCACGAGGTGCCCAACCCTGCCAAACTGGCAACCAGTACAAATACTCAATAGCAGAATGTGGGGCATTTACATATTTTTTCCATCAAAAGTTTATATGCCCTTAGCTCCAACGAGAGAGACTATTTTAAGTGCAGATTTTCTGGAAAGGGGACATCCCAGCCTCCTAAGGATTTTTTGATACTGACCTGTACTGTGCAGCACAACTAAAAAATATGATGTATAATCAGACTATTTAGATTTATAAGAAAAAACTTTCAAGGCTTTTCTCCAAACGACTTTGTTTTACTCTGTAAACAGGTTTACCCTGTTTCCGAAATAAAATTACTACATTCATACGAGAAATACTGCTGTTGTCATCTCAGGAAAGCGTTTTGAGAAGCCAAAATTCCATCAGAAATACTTCAAGCTTTCAACTAAGCTTTGTCATAAAACTGTGATTATCAGATTTATCACAGTATGCTATCAGTTTGCTTTAAAACTTTATTTGCAGTATCCCTCTTATCTATAACTTCAAATTATATTCTTAGGAATCATACTGAAAATAACTTTTTGTTTACCACTAATGTCTTTCATAGGTGAAAAAAAAAATATCTATATATCTATATATATATATAGATATAGATATATATTATATAGCTTAAACGGAAATAAACAACACACTAACAGCAATGGTGCAAATATTTATAGAAGTCACATTTGCTAGGACATTTAAGAATGTTTTGGAACCCCATGTGGCCATCAAATAGTTTGATGTAGTTTACAGGAGTATCTCCAACCTGCACATCTGTTATGTGCTTTACATCTTACTCATAGAGACGCTGTATGATTACACTTTCATCCTGGCCTAGTAAGCTAAAGTGTCTCAAGAAAAAAACCAAAGCTCTACTACACAGTTCGTACATGCAGACATATAGACACACACAGGTAAAAGATAAATTTACAGCCAAAATTTTCTATGTTGACATATTTCACAGAGTCAAAATCACACAGACACCAACTACAAGATGTAGAGATGCATTTATATGCTACTTATCAAAAAATTAAGATACTCACCCACAAAGGATAAATTACACCTAAGTACACATTGCAAGTTTCCTCCACAGCAGCCCTGTTTTTCATTTCTCATTTTGAATGGGACATCCTAGGGCAAAGCAGAAACAGTCCTCTCCAACAACATCTGCAGAGAAACAGGGGCTTTTTCCTGGCTATTTCACTGAGAGTACAGATCGCAAGCAGGCCAACAAAAATAATACCTCTTTCCTACTGAAATTAAAGAACAGTGCTAACTTGCAGTAAGGAATGAGGAAGTCCTGCATTTGCCAGTAGAGATGTGTGACAACAGGTAAATACCTTCCCCCTTGCCTCACAGGGACACGCACACCTCAATGATGAAAATTTTATGGTGTCAACACCTACTAACCAGAGAATTTTTAAGCATTACTTCAATATTACCGCAGCTAGAAACCATAATTATTGCATTGAAATGTGATGCTGCATGTTGTACAAACAGGGAAGAGAAAGTGAAATGAAAAGCCCAAATAAACCTGTTGAGCATATCCATACAAAAGGTACAGGTACACAGATAGTCAAGTACTTGGAAAACACCAAAACTCCACTGATCAATAAGCTTGACTGTCTTTAGCCAGAAGGCTTCAGGCATGAGCAGAGCAATGAGCAATTGTTTAAAAATATAACCACTGGATGAAGGGCACCATCCTGCTTTGAAGCCATGTATTTATCTCAACCATGAACTACAGATGACAGGTTGAAAGAGGAGTTTAAAAGGAATCAAAAAGAGCATTTCGCGTAGATACATGAAACCCAGGTTGGAGATGATGAGAGAGCGCAGGAGGCAGAAAAATTGATGACATAGTAAAAAAGTAATAGGCAAATACAACACTGTTGAGGTCAGAGAGGACAGCAGTGTGACAAAGATACACTGAACAAATAACACAAGAGCACAGAAGTCAGTTTTCATGGACTCTTTCACCAAGAAGAAGCACATTTCCAATAACAATCTGCTTGATGGTGTTAAATGCCATTTCTAAATAAACAAAATGAAGAAAGCAATGCAGTTGCACTTAAGCCATATTTGAGACACAAAACAGGGGGAGATCAAAGGATGACTTTAAGTTGCACTACATGAATTTAGAGAGGGGTGAGTACTCAAAGATACCTTGTTATTTTATGATGCCAAACACCACAACATAGCAGAGTTGTAAACCAGCAGAGTTGTTGTCTTAACTGGAAATTACATTTTGGGAGAGGGAGGATCAGTAACTTAAATTTACAAAAAATTTGATAATTCCTACATAGAAATCCATTATATTTAAAACAGGTCCCATTACAGGTATCAAATTCCAGCAATGATGTCTCATATACAGTATCAATACACAAATAATACTTACAATGCAACTGGAAATATTACTTACCACCAGCCTAGGAAAGCAGTTCAACTTAATAGGCACTTACATAAAAATTATCTTAATTTTCCATATAAAACAGAAGCATCATTAAGAGTTTAATCATTAGCATCATTAAATATTTTAATATAATTTGCTTTTAAAAATTTACATGTGTTACAAAACTTTAATTTCATTGACTCTTACGACAACATGTAGTTTTAAAATATTCTTTACAAATACTTTTAGCAGCCACTTCACTCTTATCCACAGTACAGTGAAAATCAACACACAGTAAATTTATTTAAATCATGAGTGAAATATTTACATTTTGTCAATTGACTATTAATCTTATTGCTCTCTTATTGTGTGTAGTAGCTGTTAAAAGAAAATAAGATTTTCACACTGATATTTTCCCAGGTGGAAATGCTACCACATTTCATTCTGAAACTACTCTGTACAATCACATAACTAGAATGTAGTCTTGTAAAACCTGAATAAACAGGATCTGTTTGAAGCTTGTTAACAGCTTGACAAGTAACTTTAGCACCTGGTAGATACTTTTTGAAGAAATTATATAGAAAGTGACATATCTCAACTTTATTTAGATAGGCTGTCCCTTTTCCCTTTATTTGGTGCAATGTGTTATGAAAATGCTTTATTAAACAATTTCTATTTTCTTAACAAACACATGCTTATTTAGAAACCAGACACCACACAAAACTATATGAATTAAAATAAAGATATTTGCTATTTATCTGCTACAGTCTACAATGACTATCAATGCACAGAGTGGTTAAAAATAGGGCTGTGTTTCTGTGTTCAAAAGTATTAGTTGTTAATTTCTGGAGAGACTGTGATACAACAACATATTACAGTATTGTCTGGTTGATAAATTACTTTCCAGATATATGATAGGGCTTTCTGTTATTCTCGTTTTCCCTTTAAAAGGGAAGAAAGGAACTATGGCAGAGGTTAGGAAGAAATTATTCTTCTTTTCTGGAAGTTGCCTAATACAGATGCAGGACCAGATGCACTGAATTCAATCAGTATCAAGGCAAAAACTGGAACAAGACTGTGTAACAACAAACCCCATCATCACCCTGATGAACAGTAAATGATGTAAGACCTTCTCCAGGACCTAACAACAATTAATTTCATCCTGAGATGTCCCCACAGATATACTTTATTTTGCATCAAAAAGATAAGAATTATGCTTTTTGGAGTAAGCTCCTGGAGGTAATCAAAGCTCCTGACAGCACTGTCACATTTATTATTTTTCTTCATCATCCTCACCAGTTGCTCACCTTTCTGCACATTTCAGTTATTCCTTGACATTAAAAAGACCCTTAATAATTGACCATCACACAATGCATTTGGCCACAAGATGCATGAACTTGTGAAAAAAATTATTCCTAGAGGGGTACAGACATCTAATAAATTTAAATATAAGACTAGGGCAACTATATCTAGCTTCTGTTTTAAAAACACTTACTAGAAGTAAGAGGACACCTTTTTTTCCAAGTAGGTATCAGGGTCTTGGTCATGCTGACAGGTAACTGGCATTTATACTTATATCTGTGTGTACACACTATTACATGCATATATACATTCAATATGCATTTGAAGTATTTTTGGTTTTATGTATTTAACCAAAACCCCAAAAGAGATGTGTAGGTAGACTTTTGGCAGGAATTAATAAGCTTCCAGTGTAATACATTAGAAATCAACACACGTATAGCCAGCAAAGGTGAAACCATCTTACATAATAGCTTTCTTTGATGTGCATTTAAATCTACGGTCTGCCATGAAGAAATTCAACACATCAGCAAACATGCCACTGGATTATCACAAACGGCCAATGAGACAAAACTACAATTGAAAAATAACTACATTTATTATTCTTTCTATATAAAATTCTTTTCGTTAATGCTCAGCAACACGCATTTGGCAGCTGAACTGGGTATTTTTTTGAAGCAGCAGTTAACAATGCAATCCACAAAACAAAGATAAGCTCAGTGGTTTCCAGGAAACTGAAAGATGAAAGAATGTGGAGAGAGTCAGACATGGTTTCAAATGAAGAACAAGTGAACTAAGGTCAAACTGAAACCTAAAAGAAATTCAGCAAGGGCCCAGATACCACGGTACAGATACATTTCAGTTGGATTGAAATTTCACAATGCATTTCAACAATGCATACAATACATTCTTTGGTATATTAATTCACTAGGGACAATTTTTTTCACAGTAAAGGAGGAACTCAGATTCCAAAGCCATTAGCTTCACTAATTCAAGTGAAACATTCAGCAGATTTTATGCATTTATATAAAACGTAAATTAGACTGAAGTTTTATCTTCCGACTTTGTTTTGTGAGTTTACTCCCAGATTTAGCTGAGACCATGAAGTCTTACAGCATATAGAGGCACATTACATTAACTGTAGTGGAGGAATCCATAAATGTTATCATTTCAGAAACCAACACCTACTAAATATTCTCCTCCGGAAATATAATTAACGTATTCATTCCCCTTGAAGAGTAGGTCATTGTCATTATACAAATAAATTTAAATAATACATTCTACTGTAGTGAAAAAGTACAGCATTTTACCATACACACCAAAAAAAGCTAATAGAGTTCCTTTATACCTACTGCAAGTAATGCCCTAACACACAAAGCTAAATTCTGTTTAGTTAAACTATTCATAATTTCCACCTACGAAGTAAAAACAAAATGTATTTTGTCCAAGGGACTTTCAAATTTTAATGTAAGTTCTCTCTTACTAAGTTTGTAAAATATTGTATTTTACAACTATGAAGTATAACCGTGCATTCAGAAATAACACTCCTGACTGCTGGCAAATCACCTCCTTTACTCAGAGCTGAGAATTTATTTACAATTTTACATAGCAAATTTCAGTAGTTTAGGAAAGAGTAACGGAGAAATTGAAATGAAACATGAATTTTAAAAATGTGGATTTAAAATATACAATTTTAAAGAAAGCTAGCAAAATAACAATGCTAGAAGATGCATACATGGATTCTTGCCACAAGTGAGAGGCAAATCTCTCACGACATGCATTTTATGAAGCAGAAATGACAACTTCATTACCAGTCCAAATATCCCCTAGATTCATGCCTCGGCATTCCTCTTCTGACATACAGTGAAGAGTGCCACCTACTGAATAAAAACCAGCATTTCCAGAAATCATTAAATTATTCTGGAAACATACAGTCTATCTACTCCCTTCCTCAACCCAAGCTTTCAGCTTAGTTTTTCATCCTGCAGTGTCTTGGCAGAGACTATTTACCAAAATATTACTTTGGAATAGAAACAAGGTCCAAACAAAACTGCATATAAGTTATCTGATTTAAGAAAAAAAAAATATTCAATGATGTGTGTTGCATTAAAAAGAAAAAAACAGCAGCACACTCTTTTTTTAAGTCTGTTCTTTTTTCACAGAAGAAAGTGCATCCTTTCTACATATTTAACTGTACTATTAGAAGGAAAAACCTAATTGCATTCAGACCTGAAAACTTCTTTTCCTTCACTGACAACTGAAGTATCTCAAAAAGGACCCACAACTCACATATTTCACATCCACATGCTATGATCTCAGTCATGCTACAGAGCATCAACTCATCAGAAGACAGTGGGTAACCCTAAAGAAGCCCTGCCAGGTGCTGCATAGCAGGCAGCAATGCCACACATTGGTGCAGGTGACATTCTGTATTTACAGTGTAAACTGGCACTACAATCTATCAATTTAGAGTTTTAAATACACAAAATCTAGTTAAGGAAAAATGGGTGGCATATTGCAAGAGTCTGCATGTAATGTGATACCAAATAAAACTGCTATAACCCAAACAAGATTTGGAACTGACCCATTTATACACAAAATATTTGAATGAGTCAGCAGCCCACTGCCCTTCCCAGGCCTGCTGTAGGCTATCGTACAATCCCCAGACGCACTTCCTCAGATTGTGCTTGCCTCATGAGCAAGGTCAGTAGTGACAAAAAGTGATATAAAGGTCAACAAGTAGAATAATATGTCAATATGCAGACTTACTTTATCTGATTATCCATTAGCCTACTCAATACACTCAAGTTCACAGATTAGCCCTATTTATCTGTCTCTCTCTTTTAACTGTTTAATATAACAGAATTGTGTATTAAAATGAAGTTCTACTGTATTAAAATGAAGTGCTACTATTGTTTTGGTACTGTGAATAAATACAAATTAAATATGCTTCCTTACTGTAAACACACACACAAGTGAACAGCCTCTAAAACAACCACTGTTTCCTTGTCCAAAGTCTTTGTTCCCATGCTTCAAATATACTCCAGCACAGCCAGAATAAACCTTGCTTATGTTGAGTGGCTGAAGCTTTTGCAACTACAGCAACGGTGCTGTAAGTAATTGAGATTACACCACTGTGGTTATGCTGCCACCTGAATCAGAAAGCTTTTGACCTGCACTGGAGATCCCTTTTTGAGGGTGATAAAAGATAACAGGAACAATACTTTTCCTAATTCTGATTATTGTGGACAGTAAGCCTATTGCCGAATAAAGACCTCCAAGAAAAAAAGGTAGACTACATAGATTTTTGGTCTGTCACAACAAACTTAAATATTTAAGTTTTTCTTACTAAGTAAAAAACTCTAAAATCAGCTACATACAAGAAACAAATTTCTACAAGGCACAGACATAAAAATGCTATTTTTCTTTCAATATAGTGAAAATAAAGAAAGATTACCATAACGATTTATTGTATACAGCATTCCCATCAGGCCTGGTCCTTCACAGAACACTGAAGTATATGAGCCATTAAAAAATCCTTTTAGGGTGTATTTATATACTATTGTTTATGCTATGCACCTCTGGGGAAGAAGAGAGGAGGATAACGTCCTTAACTTTGAAAGACCCTATATTAAAGGTAAGTATACATTACAACTGACAAAAAAAGATTTCCCAGATTAAGAATAATTATTTGAGACTTTTGCCTACATATTTCATTGGGGATTCCTTCAAAAATTACATAAGGTTATAAAATTTGATTTTAAGGCACATGGAATGATACTCAATTGTTCCCAGACTGAAGAAAGAAGAAAAATACGACAAAAATAGGAAACTTACAAGCCTTCTCCCTAGGGATTCCAGCTGATAATCGATTTCTTTCAGACGATTCTGTTGATCACGTTTTTCCTTATTGTCCCGCAGAACCTTTTCACCTGGAACTGTTTCTGGGCTTCTGTTTGCACAAACCAGAGACTCCTAAGAAAAAGAACGATAGAAGTTAACCATGTAACTTTATATTGCTTCATAGACACATGAGGATTCTTTTGCTTTCTACTAATAGTAGAATGCTTAGAATAATACGTCAATGTCAAATTCTGCAAATGCATAGTTTTCATTTTGTATATTTTCAAATAAAACAGCTAAATATCAAGCAAGACATATTTCAATAAAAGAATTCTTACCCTTTGCATTTTAAGAGGAATTTCTTAGTCTCCAGATCTAACACTTGGATGCTTAATTTTTACTATAACAATAAAAGCGCCCTGAGAATAGGGGTGGCTGAATGTCTGGTTCCAAGTTTGCTCCTATCAACCATACTGGGATCAGAATTAAGCCAGAAGGAAAAGGAAAAAGTGAGCTGAAATGACAACAACTTTTGTTTACTAGGTATCATGGTAAATGAGGCATAACCTTCTCTCTGTAATTTGGAGCTAGTTGCCCAAACTTTAATAAAGATTTGCGTTACACATTCTCATATGCTTCAATAGTTTTGGATTAGATTCTGAAGTTTGTATCAGTCCCAAATACATGTAGGTTTCAGTGTTACACGTAATTTAATTCATTGAGAATGACAAGTATTAGCAAAACTGCAAAGTTATGTTGTAATCAGAAAAAAAACAGAGCTTTCTCTTCCAAACAATGGATTCTATAGAAAAATCCAAGAGTAGCAGAGATAATAAAGCTGAAACAAAAAACGTTTCCCCATCCTGATAATCAATTCAACCCAAAGGGAGGGACATGAGCAGCCATATGAAAAAATACTCTATTCATTCTTACTTTCAAAAGCAGCTCAAGAAATTTTAATAGACACACAAGGAAAATAATTCCAAGTAGCAATTGCCTAACTGGAAAGAAAAACAACCTTCACAATTCAACACTCAACAGGAAATTCCTCAGCTGCAATATACAAAAAACTGTATGTGTAAACAACTTTTTGCTAAACATCAATCTAATCTATGAGTTCTGACATTTAAATCAAACTTAGTTCCTGAAAATAAACTTATTTTAATACAGTAAAATTTTTTGAATATATATTTACAATCAGTAATAGTTTGCAGTACCACAATGACAGTAAACTTTCATGTAACAATCAAATTTTCTGTATTGCTTTTGAAATTTTTCATAATAATCTATTTGATATTTGACCACTCTGGAGCATTAAGCTGCTGCTTTCTCATAAGTAGTTCTTACTGTATAGTAAGTACTATCTCATCCCTGAAAAGTAACTGATAGAAACTCACACAACATGAGCAAAGTCAAGGCTTTTCCTCACTTATTAATTTTTTAACATTCTTCTCAAGATATTATTAGATAAATGTATGAAGTATTATATGAAGGAAAACATTTTGTTGTCAATGTTTCACATACTTCAGAATATGTTATATTTCAATTAGATAGGACATGTACACTTGAGGTTACTTCATATTCCATATTTTTAGATATGTAGAAAACAAAACATTTTACAAAAGGGAAAATACAAATACTTATCAAGAGCCAAAGCTGTAACAAACATAATGCCAAAGAGAAATATGCAGTATTTGAAATATGTATAATTATTTGTTGCACTCCCTTTTCTCCAAATTTTATAAATAAATAATAACAAAATCCCACCTAATGAAGTATATTAATGTCATAAATTCATCCTGAGGGATAAAACTGGCTGATCAGTTTATTAACCTGCTTCTAACCGTGCTCTGAAACACATATCATCTGTGAAATACATCTGTTTTGGCGAAGCACAGGCTTAGAGCATAGGCTATCAAGGAGTTAATTAATTGAAAAATTAGCATATCTTCTGAATTTTGAGTATTTATTTAGTCTTAAACTGTTAACTGTAGTCCACTTCTATAATCGAAAAGGGAATCACTTCTATAACAGAAAAAAGGAATATTTTCCTGATAAAAAGACCCCAATCAGTTATGAAAGAACTCCTCATAGTAATACACATTAATTATCTTTTAAGAAAACCAAACCAACAGATATTATTGTTTCTTTAAACACCATCTTCATTTGCTTTAGTTTTCAGGTAGTTTCTCAAGCTGGTAACTGTACTCATCACACACAGTCTTACTCTTCATATCCTTTAGCCTATCATTTTCCTGTTTCTTTCAGGATTACAATCAACTTAATTTATTCTTCCCAAAAATATTAAGACAGAAACATTTCAAAATATTTTGTTCATTTGGCACCAGAGCAAAGAAACATTTCAGAGAAAAATCCAGCTCTGATGAGAAACATTTCCATGTAAAAGAGAACATTAGTAATGGAAAAGCATTCTTAATCCAGTTGGACTCCTTGCACAAAAAGATGAACATGTCTGCTCCTCTGTTACTGCTCAGCTATGGTATTGCAGGATAATTAAAGCCCATTATTAAAGATTTCAGAGTGAGAATAGTTCCTGTATCCTGTCAAAGTATCCATCAGTGACAAAAAGGACATCTCCCACTGAGGCAACAGTGATTAAGTGTCTGCATTTTGAAAGCTATATCTAACACAATTCTTGGAAGAATGGGCAGCTCAATAATATGCAATGCTAAGCTAATTCTAAATTAAAATCATAGAATTACAATGCCTGAAAGCCTTTTACATACTGCAAAACTGAAAGGCAACTGCTTTTCCCTAATGAAAGGTAACAAGAAATTAACTACAGCTTTTTGGTTGTTATGTTTAATATTACTCAAAAAAGATAATATGTTACTCTTTAATTAGCATACACATAAATGCAATTCAAATACTTCTGGGCTATTACTTGAAAGGAAGCAGCAACAATAACTTGGACAAACATTTCCAAGCAGAGTATTCATTATCACAGAGAAGTCACATTAACTTCAAGCTGATGTCTTGCAACACTGATCAGGAGATCATTGGCAAGCTCAGGCTAACACCTGCATTTGTTAGGTGATTACCAACGAGGGGGATGTGCTTTTTCACACATTAGATCCCAGCTGGTAAATGATCAACAGCAAAATGTGACTCCTCTGGAACTGAGCTACAGAAAATACTGCTTTTTTTTGTTTTTACTGGTTTTGTAAAACAAAACCTCACATCCAGAAAGAAGCCAATTAAAAAAATTATATTAAAGCATCCTTACAAAAGGAGAAGGAAAACAAACCCACAGGTATTTTAGCCTTTCAAAGAGATGATTCTCAAACACTGGTAACTGAAAACAGTTTTGTGAATGAACATTTTTACAGATATTCTCTGATACATCAGTTCTGGCCATAAAATGAAAATATTACAGATGTAAATAAGCTTTGTGCAATTAAATGCAAAATAAGAATTACAGTTTTTTTTATTTTAAACCCCATAATAGTAGAAGCAACAGTACCAGGGCATGGGATAAATTTGAGTCATCTAAGTACAAAATTCAAACAATAATTTCTCAAGGCTGAGACCTTGATTCTTAATCTTCAAATCTCAATATTGCTGGCAAAAAGACAAAGGCCTTTAAAAACAAGGGACATACAGTTTCAACCTATCTTCTACAGTCTTTAACACTGCTTATCGGTCATTGCCTTACCCTTCAGATCATAAGTAAACAGGCACTTTTGGTATCCTGAGATAAGAAGAAACCTAATTCAATTCCCAAAGGTAAACTATCATGGATAATTTGTTTCTATGCAGGAAAAATCACCCTCAAGCAGTTAAAAATGTATGAGTTACCAATTTCTGAACATGAAGTATCTTGGAATTGTGGAATCAGCAACTGTTAAAAACGACAGTTCTCGAACTAAATGTGACTCAAAATAGCAACAAATTATTTTTCAATTGTTTTCTACAGCTAAAATTTCTCACTTCATTCCTTAACACCTAGACTTTATGAATAAATAAAGGATCTTAAAGAAAAATGCAGAAGATACAAATACAGACATATGCGGTATTGATCTCAACTTCAAATAAAATATCTGCAGATGAGCTCTGATCTGTAACCTACCTGATACATCTGGCTTGGACATTTTGAGCCAGAGCTGGAAAGAGCAGGAAACTCTCCATCAGAAAGAAGTAGTTGAAGCTTATTGTCTATCTCATTCAGGAGATGAATTTCTGTCGATTCAGGTGTGTACCCTTCTCCTGGTGCCTGCCAGACAGGTACATTCTCCTGTTGGAAGTACAGGAAATACTTGAGCCTCATTTGCAAAGGAAACTAAACTTTAAGGGCAGTTTAAAAGCATATTTATTTTTCAGATAAACCATACTTGATAATAAAATGTACATTTTCATCCATCTCAGTACACAGCTAAAATCTCCCAAATATTCATGTCCCTAGCACACTCGAGAGCAGCTGTGGACAGAACAAGTAGAGAGATTCATACATTCATCGCTTTTAAATATAACCAAGGAACAACTTAAATGGACAACCACTTTGCATCTGATAAAGGAGTCAAAAAGTGAGAAAGCCTGACCAAAACTTGGCTTGGAATGAAATGCAGATGTTGATACTATGGCAGAAACCATCAGGAGCCAAATCTCAGAGGGTATGAGATGTAATGTGACACTTGCAAGGTACCACCAAAGAGGAAAACAAGGCATTCATAGGAAATCAAAGGAACTGCTCTGAGATCAGTAGCTGCCATCCTTCTAGAGCCCCTATATATTATCACAGAAACTCTGGGAGAGATAGAAAGCAGGGAGTTTTTTCCTGATCATGATTTACATTACTTTTTCCTCTTGATAGCAGTTAACACCTGAATAACACATACGAATATATACTCCTACTACATACAGTTGCATATTATGAGTGAGCTAGGTCACTTAACCCAAGCAGATGAACTCACACCCACAGACAGATGCAGGTTCTCCACAGCAACTTGTCACTCCCTGACTCACACTCAGGGAAGCAAGTCTGCACAACCCCATTTGCTGGGTATCAGAGTAGCAGATTACATCTCTGTCCTGACCACAATGAAACACCAGCTAGGACCTTAGAAAAGCAAGGATGTGTGGAAGAACATGAGAGTATTGCTGGTTTCCTTTCTTTTTCCTACCAGAATAGGACCAGCACCTTGCCCCAAGACTCTAACATCTGTCTTGCAAGAAATTCATGTCCACCATTTGTTTCCAGCTTCCAGATTAGTCCTCTGGCTATTCAAGCAATTGCATCCATACAAGAGGAGGAAATATCAGCTTCCAATTACAATACCACGGCTATGAGGTCATTTGTGGTTCATCCCCATTACCTAAAGCACACTAGTTGCAAAAAGAAAAAAGAAGCATACCCCAAACACCTGTCACAAATTATCTTCATAATAAATGCAAAAAAGAAAAAAAAAAAGGAAAAGAAAGACAAAAAGATAGTCAAGAGAGAGTCATCCTTTTTTGAAACAAAATCAGGTCTAATGCTTTCTCATAAAAATATGATGAGACATAACTAATGAGCCTGACCAGACCTGAGCTGACTCCAAAATAGCCACTCACCAATGTCTTGGATCCTTGCTAGCTTTTGTGGAAATATCTGTTCAGGTGAGACAGTGACCACCAAAACATAAGTATCCAGCATGGTACTACATTTGTGTCATGTTAACCACCCCCTAATCAGAGAATGAAGATCACAGTGCAAAAACACAGAAAGGACTCTACAGGAGTCTGGTAAGATGTAACTGGGCTCATTAGCTCCAGCTCAGTGTCTGTACAGCTCAGGATCTCATAGTCCAAATATCCAAATTACCCCAGTACTCATTTTACTCCAGGATGAAATGGACTCACACATTCTCTTTTGTATTTTCAAGATAGCTTTGCTTAGAAAATAAGCTTCTGTCCTGTCAATGTTTCCTGTGTGTTAACTCAGAACAGTACTTTTATAACAGCACAGTCAGTGCTTTCTGTGGAACATCTGAAACAAATTGTACTGCTGCAGCTTCAGCTTTGACAATTAGAGTAGCATGAATATGTGTACTTCTAAAATATTTTAAACATTCATAATACGTTCTTCCAAAAAGTGAGAAGTGCTGTTTGGATATTTGGCATTTATAGTAGTACAAGTCAAATGAAGTTATCTAATCCACATTACACCATACAGAGGAATTCATACAGCATAACCAGATCTGTCATGATTGACAGCCTCCAAAACATTACTTCAGCCAGTGTGAATGCACCAGCTTTATTAAAGTCAGAATAAAATAAGATTAAAGAGGCCATCAGCTGGGTAGTTACCTGGGCCAGCTTGAAATTTTTTAGATTATTCATTAACTGATAATTTTCTCACAATTTTTGTTATGAAGTAGGCACAGGAAATACCTCACCCATAATAAAATTCAAATGTGGGAGAGGAAGAATCCATCACTAGACTAGACAGGTCTAAGTAACAATTATCCTTTCTTTATTTTGATAGGAGAATTAGGAGTTTTTATTCTGTAAAGAAATGATCTAGTACAGACTAGAGTAACCCACAAACTACCATTCTTGTCCATGGTATCAAGAACATACAGCAAAATGCCTGTGAGATGATCTACTTCATATCTAACATTAAGTGCAAAGTCTCTATAGATACATGACAACATGATAGTGACATGTGCCAAATACAAAATGTGGACAAATGTTACACTTTTCCATTGCTCCGAGGCCTTGAGAACTGATCCAAAAAATGTACATGTTGTTAGTTGGAATTTGCATTAGCTACTCTGCATAAATGCGTCGAAATTCTATGACAGACATTAGCTTAAAGAGAAAGAAAACCTAGTAACTACACATTTTGAGAGAATACTTTTGCAATCAGTAAAATATAAAAAATCCACTATTCCCTAGGTGAGAAAGCTATGTTTACTAACAGAAGGCTATTTAAAACATCTTCATGATGACATTTATCAAACTGAAGACTACCTCCTAGAAACAGTGACTGAAGGGACAATCAAATACTCTCTGTTACTCTCCATGAGGATTATTTTTACTCACTTCAGCTCCTGCTATTCACTGAAGTATGCAGGCTGTATACTGTTTAATAATATTATGTTAAAGCACAGATGTCTAATGCTCAAGCAGACTTTATGACAGACGGCGTTGGAAGCCACAGAAAGATGTCACATTATCTTTCTAAATTGACACGTGAGCTTCATAAATGTGTATTTCCCCAACTGCTGCATTTTGAAGGCCATTTATCAGTTATCAAAAAACTGTTGTAGGGAGTTTTTTGCATGTAGTTGCTGGCCTTTCTCCCTGAGACTAAAGCACTAACCACTCAGATTGATAGTCCACAACTTCACATTTTATGCAAAAAAACCAGCTAATTCTCTCAAAGTATAGTTCTAAGGTTCTTTACTCCTGTGCCTAACTTTTCTCTTATGTTCTGCTGTTAGTAAAATTAACAAAGAAACCAATGAGAATTCATTTTTGGAGACAAATTCAACAAGATTTCTCCATCTATTCTCTCTTATCTCAGTGGAGTACTTCATGGTAGGGCTAAGATCAAATTTAGATTTACTGTAAAAATAAGCCAAATACAACAGAACAGTATAGATTAAATTTGTCATACCTCAAGATCTTGCAATTCAGTCCCATCTTCCATATCTTTCAATAGTTCAGTTAATCTTTTCCTTTCTCCCTCAAGCATAACAAATTGGTTTCCTGAATCCTTTGCTAGCTGAAATATTTACAAAGAGAAAAAAAACCCCGTACTTTAGAACTCCAAAACAATGTTTTTAAACTCTATGAAATTAACAGCCAAATCTTGTTTATTTCCATAATACAAGTTATCACTCTGACAGAATAATAAAGCAGTCTACATACAATAAATTTATAATCTTATCTTAGTCTTTGACATAGAGGGAGAGCAAATATTTTTCATTGGATGAAAGATACCTACTAGGTCCTCACAGGAAAAAAAAAGCAGGAAAATCAAGGGATGTATTTTCTCACAAAGAGTGGTCCCATCCAAGATATACACACAAACAACCTGTATATCTATCCCTTATTTATGCATCAGGACATTTTCCACATTTTCCTTTAACTTAACAGTAAATAAATTTTTTTAAAGTCTTAGGATGTTGTCCTTAAAAAAATCTATGTCCAAACACAAACACAACAATTCAGTTTCCAGTACTCTTTAACAAATGCACAGAACCAGTATTACTCTAACCAATATGAGCATCCAAGCTGAGAACTGCCTAATACAGTACTCTGCAATAAACAGCAATTTTAACAAAGGTAATTTTTTCATTTCTGCCTAATTAGCTTCAAAAGTTCCTGATTTTAAAATAAAACTATCTTCAAAAGTACTTCTAGACTAATTTCTAGCTAACATTTTAAAAAATGTTATTGGTTTTATGCTTTAATGCTTACCTCAATGTTCTTTTTAATGAAATGCTGGCTGGTTTTATTTTTGCTATGCATTTTTTCTGCTGTTTTTTCAGTTTCTAATTCACTTGAGTAATCTGATGTTTGAGGAAGAAAAGTTGTTACATTATAATCATTCCTATTCTGATTCAACAAGAACTGTAATAACATCAATCCCATTCAAATCTTTAGCAAACATATAGAGTCAGTAGATAAACTTTTTATATGATGTTCTCATTATCTGTGTAAATAACATCATTATATTTAAAACATACTATTGCCAAAATCTAATTTCATTTTCAACTTTTTATTATATGAGATCACTCAATGTTACAAAGGCTAAAATACTTTTGGATTTCTGACCTCAAAAATGTTAAACATGGTGGCCTTAAAAGCCACAGCATTCCTTCAAACCCTCTCATCATTGCAGCTTTCTCATCATTACAAAACCAGACAATAATTTTTTTGAAAACCACAGAACTATCTGGAGACATACCAAATACATTTTTCTAAATAAAACAGCTGAAAAACAGATGATATAGTTGATATTATTATAACACAGTTTATAAAACAAATTTTGTTAAAAAGTAAAACTCATCATAGAGTTGTAAATCTATTAAACAGACACATGATATTCTAACAATAGGTTTCTATCCATGACAAAAAAAAGGGGTATGATTCTGTTTTTTAGAGACTTTTACTATGCTTAAATAAATTATTTTAAATTATTAAAATTGCTATTAAATGCTTATTTAAATTGCTTTAAAATGCTTATTTAAATTGCTTAAATATGAACAGTAAATATTTGTCACATTAAATAGCAAGTCTAAGCAAATACAGTCAACTTCTAAATCTCAAGAGCTACTTCAAAAGCAGGCATGGTACTTCTTTCCTTTTCTGGAAAGCAGAAATTTGAAAAATGGGTGGGTTATTTCCTTATAAAAAAAAAATTTAACATGTTAGATAATTGAAGACAGGCTATAGGGAAATAACTCTTTTTCAGAGTGCATAGAATGAAAGCAAACTCCCAAAGATATGAAATAAATTTCCTGTATGCTTTACACACAAACCCTTAAGTACTGAGGTGTTGGATTTGACCAAGAATTCCCCTCACAGTTCAAATGCACAACTGTTTTCTGAAAGCATCCTGAGCTTTCTTCACCATGACCAGGCAACATCATGTGCCGAGGAAAAGGATCATACAGGCACTTAACAATCAACATAAATATGACAGGTTGAGTCCTGAAATGAGCAGAACGCACCAAACATCAACATAACACACAAGATATACATAACTTTTAAGCTCAGTCTTTCCCTTGACTGTAGAATAGTATTTTTGAGAAGGAGCTATCATACAGAACATCTCAGAACATCGAAGAACAGAAGGGACAGACATGGATCACTGAGACAAATACACTGAAGACTGTCATGGGTAATTAAAAGATAAATTGCAGCTAAACAAATTTTCCATATATGTTTTGGTAGATTTGGCATAAATTTCAAATATTTGGGAAAAATCTTGATAAGACTGATGAAGTAATAGCATAAAACTAGTGTGCACATTCCTCTTCACAAGCTACTCTTGCTCAGGGTCTGCCTTTATGACAGCTGTGACAGAGAAATCCAAAAGCAATCAAAACAGTAATTCTTAGCTACTCAGACACCACATCAAAAGCCTCCAGCAGAAATAGTAAAAGTCATTTAAAGCAATATATTGCTCACAAGCTGTAAGCGATCTCTACTTCATGCATTCCCAAAGAAGGAACGTGCAGAACATCTCAAAATAGAGCAAGTGACAGCAACTCTCAACCATGCCTGTACTGGAAGCTGCAGAAGTCACTGCTGTACTGAATACTGGTAATGAAACCTGCCATTGTTATTCAAGGGCACTCCAGCACAACTCAGAAATTTTGAAGAAGAGAGCTAAGGGTCAAGCTTTTTTCAAGGGAGGAATGAAAACACATGGTGAAAGACAGGGAAATTAAAAGCTCCAGACCACAAAGTTAAGGTCACATACTGGGGAACTAAGACAAGTGATACAATTATAAAGGAGCTGAGTTCCATGCTTAAAAATTAAAACATGCAGTCACATTCTACAACTGCAGCCATATCGCTGCCATTGATGCTTCAGCTTTGAGGAATGCACTTAGCCAGTCACCAGGAAGATAGATTCCTTGTGTTTACATGGAATGGTAGTTGACAAAGAAATTAACAATTGCAGCTGATAGCATTGGCTGTTGAAGCTATTACTCTTATATCACAACACATGTGAAAAGTTACTAACCACACAAATTTGAATTTCAAATAGGGAAAGAAGAGGCATATGAGCACAATTCCATTTATTTTGACATGTTGGACATACTACACTGCTAACAGCATTTCAAATGTCTATACAGTGCATGATAACACATAGTCTCTAAAAGAATCATCGGGTGTTTGAGTTTTGCCAGAAAGTACTTATTTCATAAAAGCAATGCAGACTTTACAGTAATCAGCATAGCAAAATATAAAATAAGTTGTCTGAAGATTTATGTTTGACACAAATCCATACAATTTCTGCTGAAAACAAAAAAAAACAAAACCACAGAACAGTTGCAGTTAAATTCAGCACCACTTGTCATTTCTAGATGGTTTGCTGTTCTCTTCTTTCATTTGCAAAAAGGATAAAAACTGCCACTGTTCCAGTAAGTAACCTTGCTTTTTCCCATTTCACTGGCCTTGCCACAAAGGCTGTCTTCATTACCCACCCACTGTACGTGTTATTTTGCCATTTCTAAAAATACAAACTCTGCCATTAATAAAGCTTACCCTGGTTTTCTTGGTCTTTATGGCAATCATAATCTTCAGGATTCATGTATGTGGGAAATACTGAAGTACATATTTCATCTTCTTTAGCGCGGGAGGAATCTGTAAGGAATTTTTTCCAGTAAAATTTAACTGAAACATATTTAAAGATGATCTAGCATCATGTGTATCATACTATAAGACCTCACACTTGGAAATGTGTGGAAATCACTTGGATAAATGACATAAGCACTGTATTTCTCAAGAAATAAAGAAAGGGGAAAGTGTAAAGTGTAAGTCATATGTATGCTGTTTCTTATGGCTGTGCTCTTAACAACTACTGCCCATAGAAGACAATTCATCACATTCTCAAAGATATAGCCTAAGGGCCTAAAGTTCAAATGCCTCTGCAGACACCATGTGGCAAGTCATCTAAAACATTGAATGAGAACAAAGCATCCAGGTTTTCACAGCTGGTGTCTGCCTGTGCATGAATTATTGGACTTCCAAGCGGCTTAGGTCAAGGGCATAGTCTAGAAAAACAGTGTTCAAGCATCCTAGTTGTTTCAGTTACTCAAAAAAAAAAAAAAAATCAATTTAAGTGTTCATATGTGTCAGCTGGAAATATAAGTTAGAGCAGTAAGTTGTAGTCTATACACTTAGCACTTACAGAAAAGGACTCATATTGCAAAGAACCATATCAATTACATGTGATTTTTACAATGAAAAAAACATACAATAAGCAGTAATAATGAAGTGTAATGGACTCAACTGAAGAAATTATTTTGTTAAACAGAGCATGGGGTAAGGAATTTAGGGCTGTTGAATTAACTCCTGATTTACATTTCTGCTGTGAGTGTGTCAGAAGGTGTTGTTGTGCCTGAAATATACTTAATAATAACTTCAGTTATTAATGATTTTGTACCCAAACTTGTGCTTGATTTCAGAGCTACATTAAAAGCTATAACAGCTCTCATATATAATTTACTTAATAAAGTTCTGTCAAATTCAAGTTCTGAAAAGCAAAACATATGAAATGTATTCCATTTCAGTATCAACCAGGGCAACCAGCAAGACATTTGTTTAATTAAATAAATATGTAAGACCTGAAAAGTAAGGCACTAGCATGTTACAGAAAAGATAAAGATCAAGCTGGAGGAAAACTATAAATCTAAACTATGCACTTTTGTCAGTGCAGTACAACAGAAACCACAGGATGCACATGATATCTACAGGAGTTACTTTTTAAATAAAGGAGTTAGCAGTCATATAGTCTTCCTTGTTATTTTAATATATCCTGACATCTACTGGAGGCTGTCTAAACATCACCCATATCAAATTGTTTTCTTCCCTTAGTAACCCGAACTTTAGCATAGAAATAAAAGCAGGTTACATTGTAAATAGTAAGTTTTGTAGAAATATTTTAACTACACACTGCTACTATTATTATGCATGTACTTCCAACAATCAAACCAAGATTTTTGCTCAGGAATAACCATTCAAACTTCAAATCCTTATTCTCTCCCCAGAAAGAAAAAAGATAGGATGTACCACAATTCTGTTTCTCTTTACTTACCAGCTGTATCACGCCATGATGAGAACAAAGCTAAAAACTGGTTTGTGTTTTCCACCTCCTCGTGGCTTCCTATGGTTCTGATAGACTATTCAAAAGAAATAAACTGTGTATGTATAGATACATGCATGTATTTGAAGTAAATTTTTCAAGTTAAATACATTGTCTGCTTCTCAGATCTAATGAACTTCAGACCCTATTAAAAATTACTCTTCTTAGTTTATTTTCTTCTTGAGGATATCTGAATATCTCCTGAAGTTATGACAGAAGTATGGTGAAACTTTAAAGCCTCTGTTATATATTGTCTTTTATGTGGAGACCCACTTCACCAGACAAAGAAGTTTTGTAACGTCTATGTGGCTCCAAATCCAAATCCAATGAAATTATGAAATGCAGTCAAACTAATCATGTTTTTTAGCAACTCACCTTCCTATTCCTGTAAAACAGAGGAAATGCTAACTTGTTTCAAGGCATTTAACTGCTAGAGACCAAGACAGAGATAAGGTAAAGGAATCTGTGCTGCAGCATTCTTATGCCTTCTTCAGGTAGCATCCCTAATTTCTTCAACAACAGACAGCAGTGAAATAGCTGGGCATAAGAAGGATCCCACTTGAGCAAAATAAATGCCTTTCAGCTTGGCTTCACAGACGTTACCTCTTGACACACCTTCCCTGCAAGGAAGGGAATTCAAGCTAGTAAACTACACCCAGGCAGCTGCATATTTGGCAATTCATCTTACCAGTTTTTAAGGACCATGTTCTTCTTTCCTTGCCCAGCCAATATGTATTAAAAACTATCCATTCTTACTTTTTAAGATCTATTTCTTAATTTTAGTTAGCCAACTGTGGGGTATTTAATAATAAGGCTTCTGTGAAATACGATGATTCTGTAAGACAGTACTCTAAGATATATCAATCACAAAATAAGCAGAACACTTCTAACCTGAAGTTCTTCCCAGAGCATTGCCCTCATTTCTCTGCCTTGCTTTTTAACTACTTTTTCCTTAAAACGCTGTTCTTCAAGTATTGTGTCAAGTTTATTCATTTTCTTTATAGCTGCTTGAATCTGAGCATTTGTAACTGCATCTTCAGAATATTCCAAGTCAGAAGAGTCTGCTGGAGAATATATTTTAAATTAATGTTAGCTTGAAGCATGTCAAAAAAACAATCACTAAAAAGCAGTTCAAGTAATTTAATTCAACCCATCGAAAAGAGTACAGCATTCTCAAACATATGTTAATTTCTAAACCTGTTTGTAGCAGGGAAAAATAGGGAAGTCTTTGCAATGGAATGCTGAATCAAACTCTGAGCTGTAGCAGTTGGATATAGAGGTGTGGAAGAGGAAAAGTCAACTATTTTGGGCAAGCAATTTGATTCAAATTTATAAAGGAAGAGTGACAATATCTCCACAGTATCAGCAAAAATCATTGACTTTAAAAATATAAAATAATTTTTTCAGCCCAACTAGTAGAATACATTTTGAAATTAGTAATTCTGGGGTTAAGAGGGACTCTGTAATATCTCTGCCTTTAAATATTAGAGAAGTTTCAGTCTTGTATCTTAGCCAAATCAGATTCTGATACTGGTTCTAAAAACTTGAAAAATGGTGAAACATGATGGAAACTACCCTTACTTAATTAAAGTAGATTTCTATATTGTCTTCTTTTTTTTTCCTAAATATACAGATTATAATTATAACTTTTAGCTTTTTCCCTTCCTTTAGCATCCTTGTGCTCTGTCCTCATTTATGACTTCCATATTAAGAGTAGAAGAAACAGTTGTAGTACTATCCCTAATCCCACAGATTTACAAATTTTGGAGTCCTGCAACACTCTTTCATTTTCTAATCTTTGGAAGTCAAATGCTTTACATAGCCATTGATCCAAGCATTTACTGTGATGCATTGGTCTACTTCATGCCATAAAAAGATGAGGGATACAACAAGGGGACAGCTATAAAAATCTAAGTGAGCTACAGAGGACAGATGGACTCAAGGACAGATGGTAAAAAAAAGAGCACTTATTCCAACTGGCCTGAACTCAGCAGACTGATATAAACTTTAAACTACTGAGTGAAGCTTTAGGTTGAGTTCGATCCAATTTCTGTTCTGTAGATATTAATACCATGTTTGGTGACCAGCATTGCTGCACTGGATAGGATAACCACTGAATTCTGCCTTATTAGACTGATGGAATCTATGGAAAACTCAAATTCTATTATAGCATTTAAGAAAATTAATATCCATTAATAAAGCAATCTCTCAATAAATAATTCACCCAATACCTCTTGAATAGCACAATTCATATACACACAGTATTCTTTTCTAACTATATAATATACACACAAATACATGACCATTACAAACTGTCTTAGAAGCATTAATAAGAAAAGGAAAAGGTTCTCCTGCACTGTTCATTTTATACACCTGAAAGATAGTATCTGATTTTGCCTTACTTCGTTGTCCTGGGGAAGGTTCAAAGAATTTCAGCATCTGTGTTTCAGTGCTTTCATCTCCTGAGTCTGAATTAGAGCTACATCCTGAAAAACACAGGGAAAAGTCTTTCACAATAAACTATACACATTTTTGTCAATTAGGCATCACCACAGAGACCTTGCAGTGGATTAGTTTAAAAAATAGTTATGTACTAGTACACCAGAACTCATGCTAAAAACAGGAGCAGGAATCAAGGGACTTCTTTTGACCCCAATCCTGTCATGAAATCTTAACTAAATTTCAAGACAGTATCCAAACATCTGCTTCACTTACTGGCCTTTGCATCACTATTTGTAAACAGTCAGACACCCCAGAACATTAATCCATTACCTTTTATAGAATGACAGAAGAATGCAATGAAACACTTCTGCAAGTGCTTCAATTAAAGTTATATACTGCATACTTATATTTAAAGTATTTTAATAGTATTAATATTGTTCAGTTGTTAAATACTGTAACTTATAATCATAAATTCCAGGTTTTTGGACAGATGGACCATTATCTGAAACTATCTGAAAAGTTTGATAAAAACACCTTAATGAAAACGCTTTCTAACATGATTCCATGGAACACACGCTGAAGGATTCCTCTGATCTTTTAAGCCAGATCCCAGCTTATGAAGCCACAAGACATTTACTGTACTGTACTGACAGTAATAACACATTTCTTTCAAAGGTAGATTTCAAACAGTGAAGAGAAGTGAAGGTATGGATTTTGACATCTTCTTTTCCAGAAACTTGCCTATTTGTAACCTCTATTTCCTTCACCAGTAGAATTTTACCTGAAACATAAAAACTTGATATTTGGTCTAGTCACAACACAAGAAAATTTTAGTCATTCCCACCTGACAACTCATTGGGATTCCACAGACACTTCTGAAGAGATGTGGTCGTACTTGCCACTATTTGCTGATCTGTTCTTACTTCCTCGACTTCAGATTTATCTCTGTCATCACCTTTGTTTCCTGCTGGACAGCAATCTTCTAGACTGCCTCTCTGATAACCATCAGGCAAACTGTCAGGTGAATCAACCTATGAAATGAAATTATTGCCACCATGAAAACAGGGATGCTTTGGGTGAAGAAGATAACCACAATACCCACATGCTATCACAAAGGACAGCAACAATTCTGTACAATACTGCAGTGTACTTCTTAAATAAAAGAACCATTTCCAGGCCTAATACTAATACTAAGAAAGAGCTATCTTTCTGAGATTTCACATTGATTCTCAAGCTCATCGTTTCCCAGACTGTCAGATTTGGGATTGCCAGGCTAGAGTACATATGAAACTAAAAATTAAAAAAAAAAAAAAAAGCTCTTTAGCATTCTACTATGAAGAATATGAAGAATTAGGCATGGAGGTTTTAACCTGCTGGAGGAGAGAAACATTACCTTTTGCAAACATGGTTCTGGTGTTAATAACTCCATAGATGTAGATGTATTTAAAGATCTACAATTAGGTCTTGAGATAGATGCAGGCCTTGAAATTTTGTCCAAGCTCCCACTTGTAATATTCACTGTCACCTAAACTTGGGGAAAAAACAGCAAAAATAACATTTCAAATGAACAGTTTCATAATAAATCACTACAAGCCCTGCAATAGTTCAGATATAGATCATGTAAGTATCAAATGCTTTCTAGCAACTCCATGTTGCAAGGCTTTTCCAGTTTAGACATACTTGCCACTCAAGTATGTGTTTTTTAATATATATAAAAATATTTATATATATACATATATATATATATAAAGTCAACCAAATTATTCAAATGTGCTTACTATCAAAGACACTTTGAATGACCTACATCTTACAAGTAATCTCACAACAGGGGAATTATCATGGCTCTTCTTTTTTGTTTTGTTTTTCTTTTTTTTAGTCATTGGACTGACAAAGTTAGCACAAAAAAAGAATGAGGGTGTTTTAGACACATCCTGTACACAACTAAAACAGCAAAATGCTACTTATGTTCACATGGCAAGTTCCCAGATCTAAATGATCACATTCCCAACCTCAATTTTGAGTTTAAACCACAGAAATGCACGTTTCTCTGAAAAAAAAAAAAAAGTGTGAATTCCCAGGAATTAGACATCTCAGTGCATTATGACACGTGCTGGCGATTCTTAGAAGGCTCGAGTGAATACAAATCTTTATTTCAGTGTAAGGGAGGCATAGGGAAGTATAAGGAAGGGAGGAAAGCAGGCAGGGAGGGAGGAAAGTAAGCAGGAAGGCAGAGAGGCAGGGAGGGAGTGAGGGAGGAAAGCAGGCAGAAAGGCAGAAAGGAAGGCAGGCAGGGAGTGAGGAGAGCAGGCTGAAAGACAGGCAGGGAGGCAGGAACGAAGGCAGAGAGGCAGGGAGGCAGGAAGACATGGAGGAAAGCAGGCAGGAAGGCAGAAAAGAAGGCAGGCAGGCAGACAAGCAGGCAGGAAGGCAGGGCAGAAAGCAGAGAAGGAAGGCAGGGAGGAAGGCAGGCAGGCAGGAAGGAAAGCAGGAAGGCAGGGGGAGAGGCAGGGAGGAAAGCAGGAAGGGAGGGGGACAGGCAGACAGTGAGGAAGGCAAGAAGGCACTGAGGAAGACAGGAGGACAGGCAGGTAGGCAGGCAGGGAGGAAGGCAGGGAGGCACAGAAGAAGGCAGGGAGGACAGAGAAAGGCAGGAAGGCAGGGAGGCACAGAAGAAGGCAAGGGGACAGGCAGGCAGGAGCCCCGTCCTTACCGCGGGAGGGCAGCAGCAGCTGGCGCCGCCGCCGTTGCCCTGACGACCGGGCCGGCGAGGTCTCGCGATAGCTGCGGGCTGTCCCGGCCCGTTCCCGGGGATCCGGACCGGACCGAGCTCTCCCTGCGATAGCTGCGGGCTGTCCCGGCCCGTTCCCGGGGATCCGGACCGGACCGAGCTCTCCCTGCGATAGCTGCGGGCTGTCCCAGCCCGTTCCCGGGGATCCGGACCGGCCCGAGCTGTCCGTGCAGCTCTGCGCTCTCCGTCCCGCTAGAGGAGATGCCTGGAGGGCGCCGCTTCCTCCGAGCCGCCCCGTGCCGCACCCGTTCGAACAACGGGAAGGAAAAGTTACTGTGCTGCCCCTTCCCAACAGTGCCTGTGCCGTGAATTCTTGGTGCCCTCGGCTGGCTCCTGCAGTAACTGGGTCGTGCTCGCACACAAAGGTAGTTGAAAGACTTTTAAATAAGCCCGTTAAAACTTAAAATTATTGCTGTGGTCATTGTTTTTACGTGAATACTCACTGTTAATAAGGGATTCATTAATAAGGGGAGCGCGATTGCCTTCGTAATTCCATCCCTTTTTATCTTCCCTGCATTAAAACAAAATGTGAGGACTAATTCCCATGGCCCGAATAACTTTTACAAAACGACGAAGAATTCCGGGCTCCTACTGCTTCCTTTGATATCCATGCGTGTTAAAATCAGGTTTTCATCGGCAGTAAAAATTCACAACAGCATTTCCTGAAGAAACAAAGCGCATCTCGTTCAAATTAAGATTTTGATAGACAAATTTTTGTGCCAAAATAAATCTTACTTGGCTAGTGGTATTGTGTGTTGCGGTCTGCAGTAGAGTTTTTAGCGATGCTTACAGAAGGTGGCGTTTTACTGCCACACGTGCCCCTAAGAGAACAACTTCTCCTGGTATTTTAGTGCAGTAACGATGCAATGTGGTTCACAGTTAAGAACTGACGACAAACAAGAGAACATGCACTAGTGAACCCTGTGTGGTTTTGCCTCCTCCCTAAGCATGCTGAGCTCCGGTACGTTAAAATTTTAACATGTCTACTGATGGCTAATGCAATAGCAAAGTGGTGTTTTGGACCCTGTGGTGCTTTCCAGACGGTGCCGATGATGATGACTTGAAGCAAAAAATACAAGAATGCATGTTTACATCTGCAAGCTGAATATGTATGGCCAGTAATGACAGTGAGAAAGCAGCAGAATGGACAATATAGTTCCAAACTACCTAAACTAAAATATGGGGTTTCTAGGAATTACATTAGCTATGCATAATGAGGTATGGCAAGCAGCTAGGTGTAACTGCCCCAATTTTAATTTTTTTTTTCTACAGTACAATGCATATGCTTAACAGCTGAGAGTTTGATTTGTTACTACCTTTCCTTTTACAGACTGCCTACAAGCTCACAAGAGCCTTTGAAAAGAGACTATCCAGCTCTGCATCTGGTTATAAATGGACATGAAACTCCTTTGAAATTCTTTGAAACTTCTTACTGCTGCTCGTCCACATAGAGCCAGTGAAGGTTTCCAATGAGGCCATCACACCTGAGACTGAGTAATAATGGCTTAGCAGGGGTATCTCAAACCACAGTTGATCTTACCATCTGCTATGTGTCCTGGAAGACCCAGTGATGAAGAGGTTCATAGAGTTCATCTCAAATCCTGTAAATCAGGTCATAAAAGTCTTCCTCTCCAATAAGGACTAAACTTTTTTAATAACGTTAAATCTTACATAATCTCAAATATTGGTATAGGTGGCAGGTGTACTTAGGCTTGAACTAGAAAAGCAGAATGAAGGGTGTGCTTTCTTTTTTTGCCTTTCCAGGAACAGGTCAATTTTGTTCCAAAATAAACTAGACCGTTCTTTGAAGTATGACAATTAAAAAAAAAAAAGGCTGGAATGGAGAAAACTCTTTGTGTCTAAGAAGTAGACAGCAGGAAAAGCACTCCAAGATGTGCTTTTCATCCTAAAAGATAGATTATGACATGATGAAATCACATTTAGACAAGCTGTCCTGATACTCAGAACACAGTTGTCATAGTAACAGAATTTATTTATCCTTTTCTTCCTGATCCAATCAAAAAGAAATACAAACAACAGGGGACATACAGGGAAATTGTTCCCAATTACTACTGCTTACCTTCACACTCCTCTTCTGAAAAGCCTTTTAATACGCAAATAGGTAGCCAAAACTCCTTTCTGTCATTGTCTCATACATGTTGGAGTAAAAAAATTAAGGTTTTTTTTAATGCTCATTAGTTATTTACCTTTGATTATTTTTTTTATATCTTTCTGTGTACTCACCTGAAGTACCTCTTATTAACCATAGGCGATATTTCCTAAGGCAGACTGTAGCAGTTCCAGTACTCAGGTTAGGACAAGCACAGCTCATATTTGCTATATTAGTTCCTTTACAGATTAGGGCAATAAATGGACTCTTTTCTTGCAAAGGACAAGTGATTATGTATTAGTATTTTGGTGAGGATGAGTTCTGCAGTGTGTTCCATCAGCAACAGTGATACAGCACAGTAACCTGTCAGCTGAGGGAGACAGACCAAACTACAATGCTAAGTCCAGAGTCAATGGTAAAACTTCCACTGTTTATTAAAGCCAGCTATTAATCCTCTGACTTATATTGGAAAAGCTCCTGTGTTGACAAAACTGCCTTCCATGTTGCCACAGCTTCTGCTGCAGGACAAGAGCAGCATGTGGGAAGCAGGAGCTCAAGATGGACTGTGCTGTGCTGAAATCTCTCAGTGCTGTGGGGTGCAGTGTTGAGAGTTTGCTACCAAACAGCTGCAAGGCAACACAAAAAAAGTTTGATCTTGCAAGTGTCTCAGGACCTTCTGTGGCTTAGGAAGGGATCCAGGCAAAATGTAGAGGGTTTAGTTTTACAGAAATGGAGGCCAAGAAGTTCTAATACTGCTTAGTCAAGTAAGTGTGCACAAAGGAATTTTGGGAGTAAATCACCATCCCAGTGCACTATGCTTAGCCATAGGGAACCTCAGGATGCAAAACTGCTGCTGGAGAAAACCTGTTTGCATTAACAAATGTTAATCTCATTTGGTATTTCTTGTGCTTCCTTTTAAAAATAGTCCACTTTCTCCTTACAGGCAAGAGCAAAATACGTTTTTTTAAGTACTCCACCAACATAGCATTTAGTACTGAGGGACAGTTTTGGTTTTTCATTTCATTCAGGTTTGGGGTTTTTTTTTTCATTTTTACATAATGTTTGTTTTAATTTAACAATATTTCTAAAGGATATCTGTTGTGGTTTCAATAAACTGACATTGTCCTTGTAGTCTTTTCATAATTTTTAAACTATTTCCTCCTTTGTTTAATGTGAGCTCTATTTTCCTCCCTTAAGTACAAGAAAAATGTGTTCTAACTTTCCTGCCTCCATGTTTATTCTCCATTAGTAAGATTTAGCCTTTAAATCCATTTGCACTTGCCGAATTACCCCAGGCTTTTTCTTCTTAAACTCCCACGGCTTTGCTTTGTATTTCACTTTTGTTCTTCAATAATGTAGAAAGAAACAATTATCTTACCGACACCTATGGTGTTAAAAACAACCACAAACAAAGAAAAAGACCAAAAAAAACCCCCATAAATCACTTCTGTGTAACTTTAATGTGATGTTATAACAGGACTTGATTTTTTTTTCCATGTTGGACATGGAAAACATTTTTTCCAGGTGAATTTGAAAAAATCCAAGAGACAGCACTAATGACTCAAAGCTAATACTGTCTTAAACAGAGTTAAAAATGAAACAAGTTAAATATTTCATCTTGCATAGAGTTTTCTGAATTACTCCTTTCTGATGGCAATTCTAGCATAGAAACTGGTTTGTGAACTTTACACAGATTAAACAGGTTGGTTTCTACACAGGTTGGGTTTTTTTTCTATAAAAAGATGCACTTTTGTGATTTTTTTCCACATGGATAAATTGCTCAAGGATGGACTAAAAACATGCTGAAGTAATTCTTGAGGTATGGAAAACCACTGTAGTAAGTTTCTTGTTGAAGGATTTCAATGTCTTTGGATATAATCTGCTAAAAAAAATACAATTAAGTGTTTACATGTATTCTTTTTGAAAAAAATAGGTATTTTTGTCTCAATGGTAAAAACCCATCACATACCCCTCGCTTTCCAGATATAACACAAAATTATATACAATTTAATTCTTAATTTCATCATTGCTGTTTCATTCAACATGGGAGTTGAAAAGGACAAAACCAAGTTTACTTTCTCCAAAGGAGTTCAGATCTGAGTAAACATTTATCCACATTCAGTAATCACAGAGATTTTGAACAGTACCTATATGCAGGCAGGACATGAATGTTAAACTTAGCCAAAATTCATAAGGAAACTACAACTCCTACTTTGATTTTTAGGTTTTCAATATTTCCACAATGGCACCTGTTCTTTCACCAATTTTGGAAAAACAAACACTCCATTAAATTACTTTTTATTGGCACTTAAAAAAAAATTGCATGCTATAGTACTTCTCCACCTCTCCCACAGAAGGAACAATTTTTTCTGGAATCTTTCTTCTTTCTGATTTCAGGCAAGCTATGTCTATCTTCTCATCTCTGTATCTAAGGGCAGCCCAGGCTCACACCACCCATCTGGACCCCTTGAAGACTCTTCCTCACTCCCAAGCTGAGAAGCTCTTGAACTAGCAAGAAATTAAATGCACTGAAACTGAACAGGAAATGGAGAAAAACGTTTTTTACACACTAATTTATACACTGTTCTTTAAATACACTTTTATTAAAACATTTGCTTTTAATGACTTGTAGAAATCCACAACCTTTGAGCCATTAGAAGCTGGTGACTTGCTTCAAAGAGGTAAAAGGAAGAAAAGGTACATTCTGCTTTGGCAGATTTTTTTTTCCCACTTTTAAAATTAACTGGTTGAATTCAGTAAGTTATTGTGAACTTGTCAAGATTCTTCACTTTGTCCCTTTTAAAGAATGCTTTAAAGAAAACTACTTTCATAAACAGATAGTAATCACAGATAAAGGTTCAGCATGCAGCGAAGGGCTGAAGTACAGGGAAACCACAAGGAGCAAACAGGTGTTACGAGATTGTGCTTTTAAGAAACTACCCACAGAGACAACAGTGAGTGCAGATGAAAGACTACTTGAAACTAAACAAGAACTAAAATGCCACGGCTACAGTAGTTTTAGGTCACCTAACAGACAGATACAATTTAAAGTTCACATTCAGTATAAATGAGACAATATGCCTGTGATTTTGCAGGGAGGCAAGCTGCAGCACAATGCCTGAACTCTCACAGAAAGCCTGCTGAGCTGATACCAGGGTTGGCACAACTGACTCACTCAGGAATTAGGCACCAGATTTTAAAGTCTTGTGTTCATACATTGGGTGGTCTGCTGTGCAAGACGAGTGGAGCAGGAGGGTTGGTATCTGTGTCTGTGAAGATAGAAGGAAAGCTTCTCTACCACTGGCAATATTGAGCAACAGCATTAATTAAACTTTGCCTATTGACATCTATTGCCAGCTTCTTCACCCGACAGTTCAGTTGTCACTGAAACACTTAGAATCCCTCCCTGTGAGTCTCTGTGTGAGAGTGAGAGGCAGATTCAGAAACTGAGACTGTCACACTCAGAGAAAGGCCACTAGCATTTCACACCCATTTCTTTCATTTGCTAGCTTTCCCATAACAGAACAGCAGAGTGCACCAGCAGCTAAGTTTATTTAAAGGTTTACCCCTTAGTTACTTAATACATACATGACACTTTAAGGACTTTTGTGTATGCCCTTTATCACAGGATTCTTAACACATACATATTTATTGGAGTCAGGATTTGTCTTGCATGGTCTCCAATCCAGTTTTTACTTAAAACTACAGGAATATATGTAGAATATTTATAAAAAGAGGTTTTTCTCAGGTTTAACACGCATTATGATTTAGGGATTCTTGGCTTTTTCAATGTTTTAAGCCAAAAAACAGTGGTGTAGGATTTAAACTATTTTAGATGTTAGGCAGATGCTTGGTAACTAATTTGTGCAAGAAAGTTTTAACTGTGATCAAATAAATGTGCATAACAAAACAAATGCACCTAATAGTCCATCCAACTTCATTAGTGAAATGTGCAGAATCTTGCTGTGTCTATCTGCGGGAGAATAGGACTTATCAAGCTGCATGTCTTCTGCTCTCTACAGCCTTTCCTCTTAAGTTACTTTGATGCCCAGTCCATTTTAATACAATATAACATGTCCCAGAAAACCAACTGCCACATTTCCATAATTCAGCCATAAAAAGAGTTCCCAAATTCATATGCACTTCTGAAAGTTAATAAGGTATCATTGTAAGGATTTCAGAGATCAAACTACAAATTTCCATATATAATTTGATATATTTTCATTAAGTATTTCATATTAATAAGGAACATTTGTATGTATGTTTTTCTTTTGTTTGTTCATTTAACTTATATTTGGCAAAAAAAAAAACCCATCAGGCCATAACAAACTTCAACATAATAATGATCCATGGGATCAAACATGTAATAGAAAGTGACCTTCCTCTGTCACTTAAAGCTCCTGCTCTTACTAAGAATCCACCTTGGGAAAGATACTGACTTTATTGTTTCTGCTGGCTTTTCTTTCTGTTTTACACTTAGGCTGTTTTGTCTGGATTAGCTCTTCAGGGGTATTCCCCAAAGGAGGCAGGAGCCGCTTCTTATTGTTTCGGTTTTCTGAGAGCCACTGTGGAGGCAGCTCAAAGGGTCCAAAACCAAACTGCATGGCATACTTGTCATTTACTGTATCAGCTTCTGTGAGCACAGCTGGGGCCACCTGAGCTGCAGAGTCTGCAATCGTCTGTGGTATAAACCTGTGAACCGAAGTCTGTCCTAGCGCTAAACCGGTGGCAGGAATTTCTTTCCGTTGAAAGTCACCAGAGCCAATGGATTTGGTCTCATTCTCCTCATCTTCCGTGGGCTTGAAGATTTGTTGTTGCCCAATATGAAACATCTCCAGAAGCTGGCTTCCTGAATGGACACTGGGCTCCAGGTTATCGTCTGCAATACCACCAGAGCTGACAATGTTTCTCCTGCTAAACCTTTGGTGCAGCTGTACTACTGTCCCCACTAAGCACTTCCGTACTGATTTATTAACAGTCAAAAATAACAAAGGGTTGGCCAGCAAAGAGACCTTGGGCAACCAAATAGCGGTGAGGAGCAAGAAGACTGAAATATCTGAAATATTGAGAATGGTGCGGTAAATCACCAAAGTCACATAGGGGACGCTGCAGAAGATAAATATCATAACCATAGAAAGCAGCATGATGTGGAGCTCAGCTTCTCGCTGGGAGGCATATGGGATAGAAACTGTATTTTGAGGGGTCCTTAATGCAGCTATGATGACTTTTCTCTTCTGGCTGGCACTCAGCGCTCTGCGAATAAGAATCATAAAGAGAAATACCACAGCCACTGGTACAATCACAGTGGTGATATTATAGATGACAACATATATCAGGTGGCCAAGGGAGTAACTCCAAGATTCAGAGCAAGTGGACATGGCATAAATATCAGACACATTGGTCACAGCAAATACGGGAATGCTGGCCACTATTGCATGGGCCCAGATATAGATAACCAGGTCTCGGGATTTTGCATCAGATATTTTTCTTTCCAGAGGGTATAAAACAGAGTAGTATCTGTCAAAAAAAAAAAAAAAGAAAGTTATTTTCACGTGCATACTGCTTATGAGAAACCTCTCAGGAGCCATCTGAGCATAACATTCCAAATCCCTAACTGGGTTGCCAACTGACTACCTCTTTATGAAAGAAAAACAAAACAAAAAAACAACCCCCCCCCACACCCCCAAGGTCTGCCTTTGCAGGTCTGTCTATAGAAAAAACCTGAATATTTAAATGTCAAGATCACATTTCTGGTGGTGAAAATTTCTTTCAATACATCATTTTGGCTGATACATATGATTATTATTTTTAAGATTTCACCATTTACTTACTTGTAAACTAGACAACACATTGCACTCAAAATTTCAAAACATATGATGGAGACATGTGACATTCAAAGACCAGACTCATAGTTTTTAAAAGTTGCTTTATAACAGACTTTTTCTGGGTATTTGGAAAAAGCTGTTGGTCACAGATTACATGTATCCATCTATTGGAAGTACAATGGTGTTTTGCTTTGCACAAGCTGTGGTTGGCAAACCCTGAGCAAAAGTGTTGCTGAACACTGAACACTTTGTGTGCATGTAAAAAAAAAAAAACTGCATCTCTGACACGCACTTCAAATTTCAGACACTGATTGTTTGCTTACTACTGGAGTACTGCTGAGGACTTTTAAGCTCACAGAGTTTTCGTGACAGACCAGACTTTTCACATTTATCATTATATGTGATAGGAGTTTGTGCTTTTTCTGAGGCAGATCACAAGTTTTCATGGAGAAGGGTAAATGATATGCTGTTCCATTGGCAACATTGGTGTGCATTACAGATAGTGATACGACATTTATCAAGACAAAGGGAGAAAGAAGAAAGAAAAATCCAGGATCATAGCAAATTTTCCCCATTACCTGTCAAGAGCAATGGCTGGAAAACTAAGGATGGTCACTGAGCAGAAGACTTTGTGCAGAAACTTGGCAATTCTGCAGAAGAGCATCGTATAGATCCACCAGCAGCAGTGTGGACTGGCACTAAGAGCAATGTCAAAAGGCACACAGACCAGGCTGGCACAGATCCCCGAGCAGGCCAAATTCTTAATGAACCGGTTGGTTACCGATTTAAGTAGCGACGTTCTACAAGTTGACCACAGCACCATGATGTTACCTGCAAGTAAAGACAAGAAGCATAAAAAAAAGAAAACAAACAGACAAATAACTAACCCCAGGCCCCAGTAACAATTAATCTTAACAGATTTGAATGTTCCCTAATACTGCAAATGAAAATAATTGTTTGGAATTTTCCAGGTATCACTGATTTGGATCATTATGCTGCTCAAATTAGGAAGCCTGTAAGGGCTAGTGGCTTTATAAATCAGAAGGCTGAAAACAATTACACCCCAACTATCCCCTCCCAGGGGTATGAATGAACTAGGGGATTTCAGAGGCAAATGCCTAAGAAAATTATCCAAACCATATTTTTAGATACCTATGTTGATTCCTGTATTAAATGGTCCATCCTGAGTATTCAAATACAGAAATTGGCTAAAGTGTTCACATAATATTTATATATATTAATATTTAATAAATAGTACAGAATTCTTTTTTAGAGATAAAAATACACTAAGTAAATACAGATACAATTAAAATATAAATGTAAGTATGTAGTTTAATCTGTTTGTAAGTGGATCACAGCAGCTTGCTTTTTTTTTTTCACTGACCACTTCAATGGCACAGACAGGCCTGTGTAAAGCCACATCCAGAAGAAAACTACCTTTCCCCCTCCCCCAGGACATTCTCTAAGTACATAGTAACAAAACAAATGGGACAAGCAGAAGAGAAAAAAAAAAAATACTTGATGCATGTAACTTGACAGAAATACACACAGAACGCAACCTGCTGATTCGGATATTCAAGATCTACATTCGTTTCAAATAGGGTGGATGGGCAGCAGTGAAACAGAAGTACAGGAAAAAAAGCCCAGGATTAGCTATGGCAGTATTTTTCCCTTATCACTGCATTCCATCCAAGTCTCAGAAAGAAATATCGTATGACAGACACATCACAAGTTCTCCATCACAAATTTCCCTATGATTCTATCTTACACAGCGACAGTGCAAGAGTAAATTAAGTGATCTGATCTTACAGCATGGGCCCCTTCTAATGCATATCAAAATACCATAAAACTCACAGAATTTTCTCTCTCCTTTAAAAATCTGTCTCTAGAATGATCACAGAATGACAGGTAGTTTGGGTTGGAAGGGACCTTGAAAGATCATCCTGTTGCAACCCCCCTCCTATGGGCAGAGACAATTTCCACTAGAGCAGGTTGCTCAAAGTCCCATTTAACCTGGCCTTGAACACATCAGGGATGGGGCATCCACAATGTCTTTGGGCAACTTGTTCCAGTGCCTCACCACCCTCACAATAAGTAATTTATTGCTAATATCTCATTTAAACCTGCCCTCTTTCAGCTTAAAGCCATTTCCCCTTGTCCTATCACTACATGCCCTTGTAAAAAATCCTTTTCTAACCAGCTCTCTTGTAGCCCCCCTGAAGTACTGGAAGGCTGCAGTAAGGTCTCCCTGGAGCCTTTTCTTCTCCAGGCTTAACAACCCCAACTTCTTTAGCCTGCCTAGATCAAATGCTTCAGCCCTCTAATCTGTGGAGGCAAAGGATCTCTGCGAGCACAGCTGATTGGGGCACACTCATGTAACATCACCTAACAACATCGTGTAACCTAGTCCCAGCTTTCCAACCCTGACTTCACAGACATTCTTTTTCTCCTTTATTTGATTTCTCCCAAAGCTGTACTGTGCAGTACCACCAGATCAGTCAAAGCACAGCTACCAGCATACAAATACTGCTCGACAAGACAACTGCATTTATTCTCTGCAGCTGGACAGCATGCAAATTAGAGTTTAGTTTTCCACCTCCAAGCAAAGTTAAACTGCTATTATTGCAGACCATATCAATAGCCACTTTGTGGATACTCTATATTGTTGACACTTACCAGAAGTTCTTTTGAGTTGAAGTGCAATTATTTATGTGGCAGATTTGTTAGCGTTTTTGTAGGTGTCCTGGGGTGACTTTATGATACTGGCATCCCCAATCGTCTGGTTTATGTTATATATTAAGTTCTGCGCCTTTAAGACTGGCTCTGAGAGCAAGAGAGGGGAAAGAAGAAGCCGCAGTTTGTGTTAAAGAAAAACATCACTCCCACACATCTCGCTCCTGGACTGTGGTGTCTGCAGCACGGACAGACAGCGGGACAGAGCTTCTCTCTGGTTTTTAGTTAGTTTTAGCTAGCTGAGGCAGAGGAGTTCCCTGGACCTTTGGTTTTTTCCTTTTTCTTGGATCTGTGCAAGTCTGCTCTGGACTGAACACCCAGCCAAACCCCGGGAGCTCACGCCTGTGGCCCACCGGGGCCTGGGCCTCGGCACTTTCCAGCGCCAGAGGGACTGATAAGAACCTGAGCCAGCCAAACTACACCAGATAAAAAGGACTTTTCTTCCTAGACTTGCCATCCCATCGAACAGCAAGAGGTTTTATTATTTAATATTATTCAATTTCTGTTAAATAAACAGCTTTTTCCACTTCTCTCCAAGGAATTTTTTTTTCATTTTCCCGGACCTGTTGGTGGGGAGGGGGTATTTCCCTGGGGAAATCCCCATTTGGAGTTTTCCTCCCTAATTTGCCCTAAACTAGGACAGATAGACATAACATTACCTACCTACGTTACCTACAGATAGACATGAGAGAAAACAGCATCTTAAGCTGCTGATTGAAATATGAAAAAGCAGCTGCAGTCCCCCAACACTTCTCTGTTGACATTATCATTCTTTGCCTTGATTTGTCCTCCAATCAATAAAAACCCCCAAGCTTTCATGTTTTTAAGTAGTTTTCCTATGGCTGTCCATGTAAAATACCAGCAAGATCATATGCTTGTTCACATGGCCAATGTGTATGACAAGTGGCAAGTACCAAGAACTAGCAAAAAGTCTAGTTCTGCTTCTTGATAACACAGCACTGTTTTAACAGGAGCATGCAATATTAAATTTAAAATCTACCTCAGAGACCTCCTATTTCAGTCTGCAGTACCAGAATGTCATTTGGGATTTAATTTTCTATATATTGTGTCATGTGTCTTATGCAAATTCCTTTTTGATACTGACAAAACATTGAGTTGAGTTACATCTCTACTATCTGATGTATTTTAAAGAAGGGAATCGTCACCTGGTTTTGGCAGGTGCTTTGGGCTCAACAATGTATTCCTTGGGCACTATTCAATCAGTTGTATTCAAAGCTTTCTAAGTTGCTAAAAGATACTCTGTCAATCAAACAACTTGCTTTCAAAAATATCTCAAACTCTGCAGCAATTAGAAAGTACTTCTAACAGTAATAACATATTTTTACAATGCCCTGGAGAGGGGAGAAAACAGACTTTTTTTGTGTGGTTTTGTTTGTTTGTTTTAAATTAATTTAGATCTTTCATCTAGTTACAATTGCATTGATTTTATAACATTAATTCCCAAGCAAGTTTCATCTTCATTAGAATTAATATAAATGAAGAATGGAAAACTAAAAGAAATCAGAAGTGTTTTCATTAATACTTCAGAAGCCTCTAGAGAACTACTGAGCTGCTCTTCAGGGTCCTGCAGAGGAGCTTCATTCAAGACTCCATATTCTCAGTTGTTGAATTACTTCTACAAATTATGTCATATTGTCATTTATACATCAGAGGGATACAATGAAATTAAATTAGCTCTGGTTCTGACTTATCCTAAATAGGAAGAATGAAGTGTGAAAAAAAAAATTGGTTAAAAGACGAGTAGGAACTCTTTAAACAGATAAAATAAAATCAGAGTCTGAAAGGCAAAAAAGGATAAGCAGACAGAAGTGTCCACTTGGGACACTGGAAAATTAGCCAGGGAATATCCCTCAGGGAAACGTTATTTTTTTATGTGCAACTATGATTTATCTATTAATAAACTGCTCTAATGAACCAGATCAGCTTTAGTACAGACTGGTAGATTTTTGTGCTGATGCCTTCAAATCAAGTATTTCCCTTCATGCATCCCAAAGCAGAGGAAAAATTATACCAGAATCTTTGCATGGCATTAAATATAAGAAGCTGTGGAGCAAAACTGCAAACATTTCCCATTTCATTGTTCCTCAGTTTTCCCCAGCAACTTCTTTCCATGGAAGAGAATAACACTGTTCCAGGCAACAGGGCTATTCAACAAGCTGTTGTGCTCTGAATAGCAGTTGTGCTCTGAGTCTTTTCACAATGTCTAGAGGCTCTTTTCCACTCTCCATGTATTAGTCATTTACTGATGAACCTAGGAAATTTTTATTCTCTTTAGATTACAACTGTAATGGGCTTTTGCACATCCTCACAGTGGGAAAAGCTGTCATTTTCTACCATAGGTCAGTTTCAGAAGGGTTTCTGCTGGATCACTAGTCTAGAGCTACATAACCCTGGATCCAAACTTCCCATTGGGTTTCTACTGGTTAGCTGAGGGGCATCCAAGAAAAACTGGAGTGAACAACCAGCTGGAAAATACAGCATCTTGCAATTTCCTGTAAGTCAATACTGTCAGAACATGCATGACATTTATAAGAGATCACATTTCACAAAGCATATCCCATATTGCCAAGTTCCACCACTAATGCAGAAAGATGAACTGTTTTCAATTTAAAAAGGAAAAGCATATCTTTGGTCATCTCAGAGAGCTGTACCTACATAAAACCAACACCTGACATTATTTGACAACCTTCTCAGTACACAGACTGACTGAGCAGGACACAAAAATCAGGCTTAGAATAGAATAGCTGAAGTTGGAAGGGGCCCAGTGAGGTTCTTTGACTCCCTCAAGACTGCCTACAACTAAACCCTATGACTAAAAGCATCATCCAGACACTCCCTGAACCCTGTCAGGGTTGATGCTGTGACCACTTCTCCAGGGAGCCTGTTCCAGTGACCAATCACCCTCTTGTAAGGTTAAGAACCTCTTCCTAATGTCCCATCTGGGCTTCAGATGCAGCTTGATTCCATTTCCTTGTGTCCCATTCCTGGTCACCAGAGAGAGGAGATCAGCACCTCCCATTCTGCTGCCCTCCTTGAGGAAGGTGTAGACTGAAATGAGGTCACCCTTCCGCCTCATCTCCTCCAAGTTGAACGAACCAAGTGACCTCAGCTGCTCCCCATAAGGAGCTCATCTGTGCTTTTGACCATTTCTCCAAGTAAAAACTAAATGTGAAATATTAAAAGTAAGTACTGCAAGAGAAGCAGCTCTTTTCCCATTAGAAACACGTTTAAAGCCTACTGAGTCAGAATTTCTTTTATTCTGTTATTATCATAACTATCAATATTCAATAAATCTCCATGTACTATATACCAACTAACTCTATTGTACAAGATTGAAAAGATGATTGTTTCCAGTCATCCCCTACTTTTTTTTTTAATTGAGAAACATCATAGATAAGCAGCCACACAGTACATTAAGTTGCACAGAAGTACACTGAGAAAGTAAATACAATGGTTCACCACAGCATGCTGCCCAGAAGTCCTTCTAGCCTTTACTGTGGTTCAAGTTCACTGAATCTGCAAACATTAACCTTCTCTGACCATGAAATGGTTATCAGAGTACATTAGTCTGATTCAGAGCAGCAAAAATTACTTTTGCTCCCCTTCCAATTTGTACTGCTTGAATTTCACTGCCAGACGCAATATGTTGATGGAGGCATCAACAGCTGAGATAGTCCTGAAGTACTAGCTTTTAGCAATACTTCAAAAAATGTGAAAGAGTCTTAAAAATACCTTTAACAAGCAGAAGTAAGATCACCATGGAAACCAGAGACAGTTATCTTAAGAAATCCATTTGCCATGTAGTCATCCAAAAAAACAAAAAAAAATACTGCTTTTTGTCAATTAATTCATGGAACTCAATCCGTTCACTGGGTATGACATCCATCTCACATTTTTGTTAAATTTAATCAGCACACAACTGAATCAAAACAAAGTCCACGCTCCAGAAACATCCTCCTCCTCGCAACATGCTGTCCTCTGCTTGCTCACTTCCCTCCAGAGCAGGGTTCCAAGAATCCAGCCAGCTTTCCTAGCAGTGAGCCCTTGCGTAGCCACCCACACTGCCTGCATTGTCACATGGAAGGAGCTGGCAGCCTTATTTATGAAAAAAACAAAAAACAAAAACAGGAAGCCACAAAACAGGTTAGAAACTAGGCTTTAGCCATTAAAATTGTTCATTAAAAACTAACTGAAAAAGTCAGTTTCTGTGAACACGGTGAATGGGAAAAATTCTCATGTTGAAACACCAGTGATCAAATTCTCAACTCTCCAATACTATTTATTATTATTATTCAAAGTATTTTGAGGAAGGTATTTTTGAGAGAACTTATTCTGACAAACCACACTCCAAAAAAGTGGTTAATTGGAAACATTTTTGGCACCCATGATACGTAGCCATAAAATACTCTTCTTATTAATATGTAAGTTTACCTATTAATTTCCAGAAAGAATATGGATGTATCAGGATACATTTTGGCTTACAGAACTTGAAAAAATGTGTAAATTTATCACAGGATCATAGAATCACAGAATGGTTGAGGCTAGAAGGGACCTCTGAAGATCATGTCAGGAAAACCCTGCTCAAGCATGGATAAATTTTTGCAATTCTTTATTAATTCTTAATAATTCTTTCTATATTAGTTTGAAGAAGTATAGCTATGAGACTGATGGAATAACCTTTACATAAAAACAAAAAGTAAACTTCTTGAAACCAAATCCAACCTTTTCTAACATTTTTGCTACCAACTTCAAAATTCAGTGATAAAATAACAATTGCAGTCCGGTTAAAAATAGTGGGAAAGTATTTGTCATTTTAGTATACTTCTTTCAATTTCAGTTTGTGCATATGTGCAACCAAGTGTTTTATATCCAAAATGAAGTGTCTGCTGCAAATGAACTACCTTGGAACAAGGTTTGCTGTATGCCAAACCTTTTCCTTTCATAAAACAGGTGAAGTCCCTAATTTTAAAATGTTTCTCCTATTCTCAGAATTCTCATTCACACATTCCTACTTTCATCGTAACTACTGATTCAGAAGTATAATTATGTAAGAGATTTATCAGGTTAAATGAACTACACGAAACAGGAATTTTTCCAGCACAGGGAAGTTTTCCTGCAGAGTGTTTCAGCATAGATTTAAATTATATTGGAAGCCCTTTCATTTTAAGTGTGATACTTATCTACGTGGTTTCTGTTCCCAGCAATGTATAGCTAAAAGGTAGGAAAGGCTTTATGGAAGGAGCTAGCTAATAGCAGCTTAGTCTCAGAAAGTGAACAGAGATTTCCTTGCAGGTGTGACAGGTATGTCACTGGCTTTTGTTGCAGCACCACTTAGAATAAGTCCAAGGCCACAACCTGCCTACATAACTACATAACTGGCAGCTGCTACTCTGACTTGCTCTGAAGGTGCAGCAAAAGCAGAAAACATATATGAGCAAATTTTAAATTATACTTACAGCAAGCATAACTTATGTGATATGATGTTTTTAATGTCAAAATCAGTATGTTAAATTGCCATTAATATATTTCCAGTGTGACTTTTTTTTTTCACTGTTATTCTTTGTATCTGATATATTTATTGTCTGTAGGGAGATTCTAAAGTAACTACATCTTGCTAAAGGTCTTGTATGCCCACTTTTATTTCTTTCAGATATGCTTATTTGAAGGAAGGTATAAAAGCACTGCACTGGTCATCTTCCAGTTCTTCATACTCCGTACCACTTTTTGCCTCATCTTTTGTATTTGCTATCCCACTAAATGGAAAGAATTTCTAGACAGGAACAATAATTTTCTCCCTTTTGATTAACTATGTCCTTCAACAGCCATCAAGATCATTTCAGCCAATCAAGAAAACAAGCAAACCCACTGATTTTGCTAAAGTACACTTGACTTGCCTGACTTCCTGGTCTCTATTTTAAAACCAATCTCCTCAAAGAAGCTGAAATTCTTCAAGATTCTTGGAAGGAAAAATGTTTAGAGAATATTGCATCTGCAACTTCAGAATCATGGATTGTTCCCATGTCAGGAAAATATGGCAGCAAAGTGTGGCCTTACCTTTCAAACCTAAGCTAGGAAATTGAAAAACATGTCCAGATGTACTGTCCTAACCATAACAGGAATATAAAGTATTTTCAAAATTAGTAACTTTTTGAATCACAGTGCCTTAGTACAAAAATGTAACCAAATGTAACCAAATTTTTTAAACCAAGGATTTTACATGATATCTACAAGAGTTCCCCATGACAGAGAGACCAATGTTTCGATCAATTCTACAGACAAAGGAAATA
Organism: Poecile atricapillus; assembly: GCF_030490865.1. Lineage (NCBI taxonomy): Eukaryota > Metazoa > Chordata > Aves > Passeriformes > Paridae > Poecile > Poecile atricapillus. Next base: position 149,217,909 of record NC_081249.1, on the reverse strand, counting down.
CAAGGAACAGATAGAGAAGAGGAAAATATATTGAATGAACACATCATCAACATATGTGAAATCATTAGCAGAACTCTGGGCCTGAATCTCCTTTGCTAACAAAGGATCATATCTAGTGAACCCCCTGGCTTACACAAGGCTTCACGCCAGTCACCCTCAGAGAGCAAATCTGATATAGCCAGTGAAACACCACAAGGCCCAGAATGCAAGTGAAGGCAGTAATCTTTCTCAACAATTTATTCTTCACCATCCTTGGCACAAGAGGAATAGCCATTATCCCTTTGTTTTATAAAGCAATCAAAAAAGGACTGTTTCGAACCTGTATTGTCATGAGAGGACTGTGTCAAGCAACAAGGTGACTTACTTGAGCAACCCTGACCACTATGCTGAATCTAAGAGCAAATAGAAGCCTTAACACAGGAAACAAGCAGGTTTTAAGACTTGTTTTTAAATAACACCGCTGTATGCCTCTTTGTACCTCTTTGTTTGCAGAGAGCCTACAGTCACTTTTGTTGGTAACCTCCCCATGGCTCTTCAAATGCACCTTTTTTGTCTGGCTTCCCACAAGCACCTGCAATTCATGGCAGGTTTGTTGGTGCCATTATTAAGAATGTAAGGTCACAAAGATGGGACTTCTCACATCCCAGATGATTCATTCAGAAAGCCAGCCCTAGTCCCTGTAATAAATTATGTGTAAATAAAAATTCGTAAAGATATATAAATAAGATGTATATGTTAAAATAATAAAAACCAAAGATGTGTATGTAAAAAGAAAGAAACCTTCCTCCCAAACCTGGCTGGGAGCTCTTCTCCGAAAGAAAAAGGATTGTAGCCAACACCCAGATAAGAAACATTAACTCGGAAAATAGGCAGGATGGGAGCCATCAAAGACAACAAAAGGACTAGCTCGGGGGAGGAACCCAACTCCGGACCTGACCAACGTCTCTGCAGACCTCGGTTGTGAAACAATCAAAGTCGACAAAGACAAGCCTCAGAAAAAGTATCCGCTGCTAGTCCTGAATCGCCCACCTGTCAGACCAGTGTTGGAGATACAATCACTGGAAACAAAGGGGGAGACTCCGCCAAGATTTCCATCGGCACCAACCCCGGATCACACCACTTCTGCCTTGATAACCCAAAATTAAAATACATACAGAGTCTCTTTGCATATGAGGAGACTCTGTCCGGACACAAGTTAGGTCTATTCTTCCAAGCCAGGAAATCTATTCACCAAACAATCAAGAACACTTGGTGAATAGAGCCTGCTTGGAATTTTAGCCTGAGGACTTAAAAATCCTATAAAACCCCAAGCCTGAGAGCGCTCAGAGGTGGACTTGGGAAACCTACACCTCGGGTGTAGGTCCTGTCCACCCAGCGCTGCGCTGATCATTTTTATTGTGGTTTTTCTCTCTGTTTTTTTCTATGTTGTTTATTAATAAATTTCTCTTTGATTTTATCCCAAAATTGCCTTTGCATTTATAACAGATTGGTGCTGTGGACTCGGATCGGAAAACGGTGGGAGAACCTCGCTATCCAGGACGGGTACGCTGATTTCGGCGGCCTGGGAAGCCGAGAACCTCCGCAGTTCACTCCGACATCCGAACCAAATTTAGGCTGAGGTAAAAACCACAATAAAAGGGAACACGGATCCAAAAGGAGCTCGGGAAGAGAAGCCGCGGCTTGGTAGCTCATAAAAAGTCAGTCATGCACGAAGACATCCTCGCAAGAAAATTGCTGTAAGTACTGCGAGGTTGAGCGGGTGATTGGGCGAGCGTGTGTGAGACGTGATCTGATCACGAAGCGAGTGCGGACTCCAAAGCCGCGGTTCCATCCTCCCGCGAGGGAATTGGCCGGCCACGGAGGAAGCGAGTCGGTGTGAGAGGACTCTCTCTACGCGTTTGTAAAGCCTGGGGCCAAAGGGGTGCCAGATAGAGAAGAGGGGACCGATCACAAGGGGCTGGAAGAGGAAGAGGACGTCCAGTTGAGCTCGGGAATTAGTAAACTCTTCCAGCAACAAGGACCCAGAGGGAGGTCCGGAGGAGAGATCGAAGCGCTAAGAAAAACCCCGGTACAGCAAACCGCGAAGGTGAGTATTAGCAGACTTTTGACTCTCCAAACAAGAACACAACACAGAGAAACAGGTAAGACTCCCTTTTCACCATGGGACAGAGAAAGAGTAAAGTACAAAAGCCAGTTGATAAGAAAAACCCTTCCAAAACAACGAAGGAATTGTTAGACATCCCACCAGAAAGTCCTTTAGGTTGGTTGTTAAAATATTGAGAAAATTGCCCTGAAAGAAAAAAGAAGTCCAAGGCAAAAATGATCTACTATTGTGCCAAGGTTTGGGGTGGGCAGGAATTGAGACCCCATCTCATTTGGCCAATATTAGGAACATTTGAAAGGTGGACGTGTAGTGAATAACTCTCTTATGTAGAGAGCAGAGTCTCCTCGGACTCCGAGGAAAAGGAATATGCCAAACTCTGGCTAAAGGCCAGAGTAGGGCTATTTCCAATGAAAATAAAAAGTGAAACAAAAACAGAAACCTGGGAGCCCCTTGATCATTTACCCCCTCCATACCACGGGCCGGCAGGATCTCCCGTGGTGGATCAAGTGGTGCCATCAGCTCCCACGGGCTCGCCGGCACAACCAGGTGAAGCACACACATCGCGAACAGGGGAGCCGGCACCAGCAGTGGTTCCGGTGGCCCCCCCTCTGGCTCCTCCTGTGGGGACCGCAGCCGCTGCCGCTTCTCCAGAATCTATGGTGGTGCAAGGTCGGGGATCTCCTTATCCCCCATTGCCCGTCCCGCTGCCACAGCCAGGTCCCTCAAATTTGGCAGAGGGAATCCTTCATAGTAACCTGGTAGCAACGGACTTTACATCAATAATAAAGGAGCAGACTCTCAAAAACCCCAATTCCCCCCCCGCAAGCAGGACTCGTTTTAAGTCTAGACAGATGAGTGAAGGATGAGAAGAGAATGAGAGTAGGCACAGAATGTTCCCTCTCAGGGAGGTGCCTACCGCTCCAGGAGTGATTGGGTTTGTGAATGTACCCCTAAACTCAGGGGATGTGCGAGCGTTTAGGAAAGAGATGAGACGATTGTTAGATGACCCGTTTGGAGTGGCTGAGAGGTTGGATTTTTTGGGAAGTAGTATTTATATGTATGAGGATCTCATGGCCATCCTGAGATCACTGTTTAGTCAGGAAGAAAGAGAAATGATTAAGCAAGTTGGTATCAGGGATTGGGAACGGCGTAACCCACAGGGGATGCCAGGCAGCCAAAAATGGCCTAGCGTAAACCCGAGCTGGAACGGCCAGACAGAGGAAGGTAGGAGAAGCATGGTGAATCTAAAGAATATGATTGTACAAAGAATAAGGGAAGCAGTCCCCCGAGGACAGAATATTGGCAAAGTATTTGGGGAATGCCAAGGAAAAGAGGAATCACCCACTGAGTGGTTAGAGAGATTAAGGCGAAGTCTGCAGATATATTCTGGGACTGATCCTAGCCCTTCAGTGGGGGAAGTTTTGCTCAAAAACCAATTTGGGGCAAAGTCATGGGAGGATATCAGAAGAAAATTAGAAAAGATTGATGAGTGGCAGGAGAAAAGTCTCCAAGAGCTTCTGAGGGAAGCTCAAACGATTTACATGAGGAGAGAGGATGAGAAACAGAAACTCCAGGCCAAAATACTAGTGGCCGCAGTAAAAGAGGCTCAAAAACAAGAACAGGCACGGGGCAAATTTAAAACAGCGCCGAAAAAGCCGCAGGAGTCTCAAAAGGACGGCTCCGCCCCGCGGAAGGATTCCCCAGAATGTTTTTACTGTAAGAAAGTAGGACACATTCAGCGGAACTGCCGTCAGAAATTAAAAGATGAACAAGTATTTCAAGAAGATTAGGGAAGTCTTGGGCTCTTTCAGATGGAGATGGTAACAGCAAAAGAGCCCTTGATAAAATTAAAAGTAGGTCCCCATCGCCAAGAAATAGAATTTTTAGTTGACACAGGAGCTGAGAGAAGCACCCTGCAGAAATTACCCAGGGGATGCGTGGCAAGTAAGGAAAAAGTAGTGGTAATCGGTGCAAAGGGAGATCCCTTCAAAGTTTCTGTAATAAAAGATGTGGAAATTGAGTCTCAAAATAAGATATGTCTAGGAAATTTATTATTAGTAGAAGAAGCTGATTACAATTTGTTAGGAAGAGATATGATTGTTGCATTAGGTATAAACATTGTTGTAAAGAATTCTGAATTAGTAATAAAGATATTCCATTTGACTCCAAAAGATGAAAGGGAAATTGATCCCAAAGTATGGCATTCGAAAGGGGAGGTGGGGAAATTAGATATTACCCCCATCAAAATTGAAATAGAAAACCCAGAGGATCCGATAAGGATCAAACAATATCCCATCCCGATAGAAGGGAGAAGAGGTTTGAAATTAGTAATTGAGGACCTCCTTAGAGGGGGTACCCTCGAACCCTGCATGTCCCAACATAACACCCCCATCCTGGCAGTAAAGAAAGCGGATGGGAGCTTCCGACTGGTTCAGGATCTCAGGGCAGTAAATGCTAGAACCCGAACCAGGTTTCCGGTGGTAGCAAATCCTTATACTTTACTTAACAGACTCTCACCTGAGGATGTATGGTACAGTGTAATTGATCTAAAAGATGCATTCTGGACTTGTCCTTTGGATGAAGGGAGTAGGAATTTCTTTGCCTTTCAGTGGGAGGATCCTGACACGAACAGAAATCAACAGTTAAGGTGGACGGTCCTCCCCCAGGGATTCGTAGAATCACCAAATTTATTCGGACAGGCATTGGAGCAATTACTCAGTGAATTCATTCCAGAGGAAGGGACAAAGCTATTACAATACGTAGATGATTTATTGATTGCCGGAACAACAGAAGAACAGGTTAAAAAGAGTACAATTTCGTTGTTGAATTTTCTGGGAAAAAAGGGTTTGAAGGTATCAAAATCCAAACTGCAATTCACAGAGCCCGAGGTAAAATACCTTGGACATTGGATTTCTCAGGGGAAAAAGAGATTGGACCCTGACAGAGTGGCCGGGATCCTCATGCTCCCAGCCCCAAAATCAAAAAGACAAATCAGGCAATTTTTAGGGCTCCTGAGATATTGCAGATAGTGGATTGAAGGGTTCAGTGAAAAAGTAAAGTTTTTGTATGAAAGATTAAACACTGACAGATTGAAATGGACAATGCAAGATGAAACAAAATTTCAAGAATTAAAGAATGCCCTCATAACAGCTCCGGTATTAACCTTACCGGACACAAATAAAGAATTTCAGCTGTTTGTGGATGTAAGCGGACAAACAGCAAAGGGAGTCCTGACCCAGGAATGGGCAGGGAAAAGAAAGCCTATAGGATTTTTGTCAAAAATCCTAGATCCAGTCAGTCGAGGTTGGCCTACTTGCCTGCAAGCAATTGTGGCAGTAGCCTTACTGGTTAGTGAAGCCAAAAAGGTAACTTTTGGAGCCCCTGTGACAGTATTTACCCCACATGATGTAAGAAATATCTTACAACAAAAAGCAGAAAAATGGTTAACTGATTCCAGGCTTCTGAAGTATGAAGCCATGTTAATCAGCTCACCAGACTTAGAACTGAAAACAACTGCTGCACAGAACCCAGCACAATTTCTGTTTGGGGAACCCACAGGAGAGTTACTGAGACAGTAGAACTGCAAACGAAGGTAAGGCCTGATCTGGAGGATCAGGAACTGGAAGGAGGAGAAAAATGGTTCATTGATGGCTCCTCAAAAATGGTGGAAGGGAAACGGAAATCAGGTTATGCTATTATAGATGGCATAACAGGACAAATTATAGAATCAAGCCCTCTGAAAGCAAACTGGTCGGCTCAGGCCTGCGAGCTGTTTGCTCTCTTAAGAGCACTTCAGGGCCTGAAAGGGAGAAGGGGGACCATTTTCACAGACTCAAGGTATGCATTTGGAGTAGTGCATACCTTTGGAAAAATATGGGAAGAAAGGGGGTTGATCAACACAAAAGCAAAAGATCTAATACATGAAGAAATAATCAGGCAAATTCTAGAAGCAGTCAGAGAGCCAAAAGAAATATCAGTTGTTCATGTAAGGGGACACCAAACGGGGTGGCAGTTCCATACAAGGGGAAACAATTTAGCAGACAAAGAAGCTAAACGAGCTGCTTTGTTGATGGTAAGTATTCCTGAGATAACTCCGGGAAAACCACCACAAGTCTCCCTGCTTCCGTCCGAGAAGGAGCTGGAAGATTTCAAAAAGGTAGGAAGTTACCAGAGAGAAGGGAAATGGTGGTTACCCAACGGGAGGGAGCTAGTCCCAAAGGGGGTAGCAAAGGGAATACTTAAAAGGCTACACGAACAAACGCATTGGGGAACCAGGGCATTGGCGGAACAATTTTTAAAATTTTTCGGGTGTAAAGGAATTTTCGAACTCGCAAAACAAGAGGTGCAGGGCTGTGTGATATGCCAGAAAGTAAATCGATCAAATTTTAAACAATCAAATTGGGGAGGTCGGCCACTCTCGTACCGACCGTTCGAAAGAATTCAAGTAGACTTCACGGAATTGCCAAAAATTGGTAGGAATAAATTCTTATTAGTGATAGTGGATAAGCTGACACATTGGGTGGAAGCTTTTCCCAGGACAAAAGCAACGGCTCAAACAGTATCTAAGATTCTACTTGAAGAAATAATTCCAAGATATGGGATCGTAGACCATATCGACTCTGATCAAGGTACTCATTTTTACCTCAAAAATTATTAAACAATTATCGGAAGCATTAGGAATTAGGTGGCAATATCACACTCCCTGGCATCCTCAAAGTTCAGGACAGGTAGAAAGAATGAATGAATCAGACTCTAAAATCACAACTATCAAAATTAATTATTGAAACAAAAATGCCCTGGACCAAATGTCTCCCCTTGGCATTGCTGAATATCAGAACGATGCCACATTCTGAAACAGGCTTGTCCCCGTTCGAGATGCTATATGGAGTGCCATATAAGCACGGGATGCCGGTGGCACATCCCCGAATTGAGGATGTGCAACTGCAACCCTATCTCATTTGTATAAATAAAAACTTACAGGAATTAAGGAAAAGAGGACTGATTCCTCAGAGCACCCCTCTCGGATTCCCCATCCACAAAATCCAACCAGGAGATCGGGTCCTGATCAAGACGTGGAGGGAGATTCCCCTGAGCCCTCATTGGGAAGGCCCATTCCTCGTCCTCCTGACAACGGACACCGCTGTGCGAACGGCCGAGAAAGGTTGGACTCACTCCTCTCGAGTGAAGAAAATCACAGATCACGGTTCAACCAAGTGGGAAGTTACTACCCCCCCAGGAGATTTGAAGATCAAACTCCGGCGACAACACAAATGAGTGGAGATCGGATAAGTTGTGTCAATGTTGATTGTTATTGCTTTCCCTTTATCCATTTTAAATGTGCTTATTGTAAGCAAATTTGGGTTTCTCACTGTTTGATGGGACGTAAACCAAGAGGTTTATGTACAAAGTGTTTTGAAAAGGAATTACAGCAGACAGACAGATTCTTAATACTTGCTGCCGAGGTGGGCCTGCTGGAACCTGACTCTCCTGAGTGGCTCCTGTTTTACCGAAACGGTCTAGGGGGTCAGCTTGACTGCAAGGCAGAACCCTTAGTAGTCGAGTGCCGGCAAACAATAAAAGTTCCGTGCAGATTTGACACGGTTAAAGCGTCCCGGTGGGCGGTCTTTAAGCGAAGATTTGCCATCAGAACATCAAGGGCCCCTGAAGATAGTCTTTGCTGCCGAGAAGATGGTTTACCCCGCCGTATGCTTATATACGGGCGAAGGGCAAGGCAGAGAGATGAAGTGGTGGGGAATCCTGATGTTCCTGAGCCTAGTCACGTGCTCGACCAAGGGGTTAGACCCCGAAGTGCCCCCGGGGATGAACCCCACGGGGAAGTGTGAGCAGTGTCAAACTGCCACAAGAACCGAGACACTAGCCGTTTGTCCTCCAGAACTGCACGAAGAAATATGCTGGCTAAATGACACCCGATTAAAATTGTACAAATTAAAAGAGAAAATTGAGTGTTCCAATCCGGGAGCAAGTATTACAGAAAATCAAATTCAGAACTGGGAGGGACAAAAAGTTAAATTAATCACCTCCGACCAAAAAGAGAACTAAAAGGGGTTCCCTCAATCTCAGTCTGCGGGCAGTGTAATAAGGCTGTCTGGATTGGGGGAAGGAGACAATCCATTTTTGTAGCATATCATCGAGTTAACCCTATTTGTTACAATAAAGCAACTGTAAAGCCGTGTTCCGTGGGGGAGAAAATGTACTGGGAGGGAAGAAACTTAAAACATGAAACTAAAGTGCCATTGAATAATGATCCTATAATCCTAATTTGAGACCAGGCACATGTTAGCACAAGAAAATAAAGAAAGTACGGAGGAATACTAGTATTCCTCCCCAAATAATAATAAAATACGAATTTTTAATGGGATAAATTATTAGGTGGGGGACTGTAATAAATTATGTGTAAATAAAAATTCGTAAAGATATATAAATAAGATGTATATGTTAAAATAATAAAAACCAAAGATGTGTATGTAAAAAGAAAGAAACCTTCCTCCCAAACCTGGCTGGGAGCTCTTCTCCGAAAGAAAAAGGATTGTAGCCAACACCCAGATAAGAAACATTAACTCGGAAAATAGGCAGGATGGGAGCCATCAAAGACAACAAAAGGACTAGCTCGGGGGAGGAACCCAACTCCGGACCTGACCAACGTCTCTGCAGACCTCGGTTGTGAAACAATCAAAGTCGACAAAGACAAGCCTCAGAAAAAGTATCCGCTGCTAGTCCTGAATCGCCCACCTGTCAGACCAGTGTTGGAGATACAATCACTGGAAACAAAGGGGGAGACTCCGCCAAGATTTCCATCGGCACCAACCCCGGATCACACCACTTCTGCCTTGATAACCCAAAATTAAAATACATACAGAGTCTCTTTGCATATGAGGAGACTCTGTCCGGACACAAGTTAGGTCTATTCTTCCAAGCCAGGAAATCTATTCACCAAACAATCAAGAACACTTGGTGAATAGAGCCTGCTTGGAATTTTAGCCTGAGGACTTAAAAATCCTATAAAACCCCAAGCCTGAGAGCGCTCAGAGGTGGACTTGGGAAACCTACACCTCGGGTGTAGATCCTGTCCACCCAGCGCTGCGCTGATCATTTTTATTGTGGTTTTTCTCTCTGTTTTTTTCTATGTTGTTTATTAATAAATTTCTCTTTGATTTTATCCCAAAATTGCCTTTGCATTTATAACATCCCTAACAAGGTTGTTTTAAGAGGAACCTGCAGGACCTCATCATCTCTGCATGACATGCCAAGGGCAGATCCAGGAGGAGACTGACAGGTTTGCACTTGTGAGGCTGTGAAAAAAACTGTGTTTTAGTGCAGCTCCAGCATTTGGCTGTAAGCTGCTCCACCATCAACAGCTGACAGGAGCAACTTCCCACCTTCCACACTCCACCTGATGACTTCCTGTGCTGTTCAGAACCTTATTCTCTCTCTGCCTTCACTCTTATATCCACCCTTACACAAAATGCTACTAAACCAGAATGTAATGCAGATACGGTCCAACAATATCATGCTTATGCAAAATTATTTTTTCTGCATCCAGTACTTTTCTAATTGTTCACCCAAGATTTTCAGACAAAACTTATGAAAGAAATTAGTTGCTACACCATACTGTAGTATAGTGGGTATGTGAGATCTATGCAGCCTACACAACCAAGAGGACAATTTTAATTTTACTAAATTACTGGGTAGCTGTTTTCCCCTGGCTTGCTTATTGAGGAAAAAATGAGATGTGTACAAAATTTAAAATGAATGACCCTTAACAGAGAGCAAAATTTTAAAAGCCTGTGATAATTACTAGTAGTTGGAAGACTGACTTTATCTTTTGTTTGGAAATTGAGTCTATCTTGCACTCTTGATTAAAAAAATTACTACCTGTTAGCACCAATTTTCATCCCCCATTACAGCTGAAATTAGGGAGTCTGTAGCTGAAAGATACCATGCTAACAGCTATTCCATAGAGCAGAAATTATTTCTGGACCAACCTCACAGTCCTGTGACTTTTTTTTGCTCTATACAAGCAAGAAAGATCTGACATCATTCCTGCATTAGTTTGCCAGTGCTTCACTTTCTCCAAGTGCCAGTTTACTAGAAACAAAATTTTATTTTGTATATAGTTTTGCCATGCAACCATTCACAAGGTCACCAGCTGGGCATATTTGCTCTTCATTCCTCAAACACAGATGTCTTCAGACAGGAGTTACATATGCCTAATACATCCTGTGCAGTGGGATTAATTTACATTATATTTAGAAACAAGCTTTTTTCCCTCCCTGACAGCTGACTGTAATGAATGTTTCTCTCCACTCCTCCCAGCCCTGTAAATGTACTCAAGTCATACCCACCAAGAGTAAGAAATTAGATCTGGGGACTTTAACATACATCTGAATAATCAGGATTTATTAAAAAAAAAAAAAAAGTATGATCCTAAATCATATACTATTTTAAAAATCATATGGAAAAATATTCTATTTAGTTACCAAAGTGTGGCATTTCTCTGAAGAAACATGGAAATATGGAACCAAATCAGATTTATCCTGTCTGTCAAAGAGAAGTGTTCCCATGGGATAACTCTGGGCAGGCAAGGTGGTTTACTGTTAAGATGAAGGCATTTCTGGCCTGACAGAATGCAGGATGTGGGGTTTGGCTTGATTTGTTTTTTGTTTTCTTAAAATATATAGAAGCTTGAAGTGTAATTTTAGATTTTTTTTATCAAGCATTTCACTTACAGAGTCAATTGTTGACAGAGACTCTCCCTAGATTTCTTCTCCCTTATTTTTTAGTCTTCCACAGAACTCAAATATTGGACTTCTGTATTGTCCACTCCCAATCTGCTTTCTTTTACTCTTTTCATAACTGAATTCCCTTTTCTTTGCTCAAAATCCTCCCAGCAAGACACAGTTCACAGGTCCATTCTCTGTAAAACAGCACTGTTAAACCCAGAATAACACTGGGCTTAGTGAAACGGGCCTCAACTTTTCAATCTTCAAATGCCTTCACAGGAAACACTGGAAAAAATTAGCATTAGTACTTAACACCTCCATTCAATTAAAAAAAGCCGGGAATACAGATCATTAGGACTGATGGCTTAGAATTCAGAACAACAGGCAAGTGCCCAGGACTCATTGTAGTAAATGGAACCAGATTAAGATAAAAAACTGGAGAAACATTGAAATTTTTCTTGACCTTAAGAATATTAATTCTTTTTGAAATTCCAAGTCTGGACACTGTCCAGCAGCAAAATAGTTCTGATAGTAACATAAGCTGTAAAACTGCCTAACAGTCACCCAAAATACAACTCTGACACGTGGAAAGAGTTTTTAACTTTTCTTTAATCTTCCAATAATCCAGATGACTGCTATACTGATCAAAGGAAGAGAATATGGTTAGTTTTGCTTTAAACCTCCTTTTCTTCCCTAGTGTTAGAAATACAAGTAGACATCCATAATTGAACTTCATAAATTGCTGGACACAGCAGAAGATAATGTACCCTGAAAGTTGCCATAACATTACCAGTACTTTGCTGAATGTTACTTTGCACTAGTGCAGCGATGCATGACCTATCATGCACTGATGGCTCCTCAAACTCCCTCATCAATGACCTGCATGCAGTATATCATTTTAAACTTGATTTGCTGATAGATGCAGCTGAACAGAATCTCTTTGCTGGCAAATGGAATAACTGGGCCTCTTAGCATATTAAAATCAATCTGATTTCAAAATGAAAAAATGATCAAAAGCTGGAACAATATAACATAAAATTAGTTTCTAATTTTATTTTCCAAAGCTAAAAAAATATTTCACTGTCTTCCTATATATATCTATGAACTGGTAATATGTACTAGCCATATGCATATAAAAATTAAATGAACCTAAGACACACACAGCTAACCCTATAAAGAACAGCAGTCTCCAGCAGAAATGAGAGAGAGGCTTCATATGTGCACATCCTACCTTTTCCACCAAAGAGGATACACAGCACACAGGCTGTGTACCAACACACTTGTTGGATTGGGGCAAATCAGCAAGGGGGTGCATCAAAACACTTACAGCTTGCTGTGTTTTCCTACACACATACACACTCATTAGCAAAGCTTTCCACTTGCATCTTGCATCTGTTCTCTGCAGCCATCTCTAAAACAACATTTCTTGTGACACAGGCAGTAAATCCACAAATAACCAAGATATTAGCTGCTGCATCATTGACCTCTGCTTATTAAACATTCAACCCATTTACTGCTACAAACCAAGGCATGTGTTACTTATATTTTATCTTTTGTATTTCTACATTTCTCACACACTTTTTCCCTTTTGCTTTCCTAAAAAAAACTACCATGTCACACTGGTTGGGATGACACATTTATGTAATTGCTCCTCTCTTGTACTGAGTCATCCACTGTTAGCAGGTGAAAATGTTTCGTCTCTCTCTATGCCACATGGAAACAAGCAGAAGGTAAAAATCCATCAATTTCTCTTGACTTCAGCAGATGAAGTAGCAACAGAAACATATGCCAGATATCTATAGTGATTTCAGCTCTTCCATTAAGGGACTAAAATGTGTCATTAACACATGAAATAGTTCAAGTTGTACCTCCGTTGCCTGGATGCAATATTTTCAGTAATAATGATATAATTAGTCTTGTTACCTTAAAAACAAACATACTTTGTAACTTCAGGGGAAATATGAAGAGCAAGACAAGGACTGCATATTTTAATAGTCCCTCAAAAATCACTATGACAAATCCAAAAGGTCTTCCAAGACAGCAGAGACAAAGAAAAAGCTCCTGTTCATTTAATTACAGGGGTTTTGGCATACTTCAACTTGTGACCTTAATACAAGAAAGAGTAGTGGATCCTTTTCTGAGCCATTTAGGGATTTGTCTGTGGAGACCTGCAACAGAAATACCAAGATCAGTCTGAATGAAATGCAAACAGAAGCAAATGTGTGTGAAAGCATCAGCAGAAACAATAAAGCAAGAATGCTTTATTTAAAGAATGTTAAAAGGATGTCATGGATAAAACAAGGACACCACTGACAGTAATTCTTAGACCACAGTAACAGTATTACATCAGATAGAGGCAGTACAAACCAGTTCTGCTTTTTTTCTTGGTCAATTTAGGCTGTTGCACGTGAAATACTAAACTCCTCCTCACTGAAGTGGTTTTGATAAATTTCAGATGAAACCTTTCAGAAGTGATCAAAGATTTAGTTTTGCTTAACCACACATTGTATTCGATATGGACAACACTTCAGTTGTTTCAAATAATGGTAGGAGTTGGAAGAGACCTCTGGAGATCATCCAGTCCAACCCCCTGGTAAGGCAGGTTCACCCAGAGCAGGTTACAAAGGATCACATCCAGACAGGTTGTGAATATCTCCAGAGGAGACTTCACACTCTCTCATGGAAGAATGTTCCAGTGCACTGTCATCCTTGAAGTAAATGAGTTTTTCCACATATTCAGAGGGAATGTCTTGTGTTTCAATTTGTGCCCCTTATCCTGTGACCGGGCACTACTAAAAAGAGTCTGGCCCCATCCTCTTGACATTTACCCTTATATTTATCCTTATATTTATATGCATTGATAAAACGTGTCTTCAAAATGTATCTTCTTAATTCAATTGTGAGGAAGATTACTTGAATCTTTAGATTACTGTTATTTCATCATTATATTCCTTGTATCAAAAATGACTGCAAAAACAACTTAATAACACATTCACAAATACAAATGTAAAATCACTCCTAAATGAAAATTACACAGTTTTATTGTTTGGATTTGGAATGTGTTTGGGTTGTTTTATTAGAATAAGTTACTAGACATAAAAATAGCACTGGAAATAAGCAAATTTCTTATATCAAAAACATAAGATAAATGAATTGAAAAAGAAAAAAGAATTGTTTTAAAAACCCCAACATACAGTAGTGTATATGGTAAACAATGTCATAACAAAATTACTCCCAGTTTTGTTATCAAACTGTCATTGAAGTTCCAAAAGTAAACAAGCCATCAGCATGCTTACACTAAGAATATACTATCAAAGAAACTTAAGTGCAAACAAATGAATACGTATCCGAGTTGTATTCCTCATGTTAATTCAATCTGGATAGGACATTTTATTCAAAAACAATTTATTAAGAAAAAGCCATTCCAGAAACTCTCTTCGCCTAAGAGATATTGTAATCAACGATTCAGTTAGTGAAGTGCCAATACAAGCATCAGTAATGCTTCATGAGAAGGCACTCAAAGAACAGAACAATCCACGATCAGAGGTTACCTCGACTCTTTCTGATTTTCCAGTGGGAGACAACCCATTGTCAGTAACAATTTGCTTCCAGATGTGTACTGGGGAAAACCACATGAAAATCACTGCATAAACTTCAAAGGTAAGTTTAATACAAGCAAACAGAAGGCTTCACCGTGATTGTAATTTTAGATTGCATAATTGTAATAATCTCTCGTATCTTGAAAATTATATAAATACCACAGGAAAAATAGCCAGCTGTGATCTAAAAGGTCTTCAAGACAAGACGCTTTCATTTTAGCAAATTAGCATATAGATTTCTTTCAGATTCTGTTGAAGTAAGTGATCTCCCTTTTTTTTTTTTTTTTTTTTTTTTTTTTTCATTTAACAGGGTATTTATTACCAACAGACTGCAGCACTCCACTGCTTTCCTAGAAAAATATTCTGCACAGGAAACCATATGACAATCCTTTGCCCTGTCCTGACAACCCACTCCTATGTACAGAGAAAGCTGTGAATGTTCCATAACCATGATCCATTTTGATCTTTGGATCTGTGCTAATACCATAAGAGTGACACAAACTGTAATGCTGCTTTAAAAGCTTTAATTTATGAGAATTGCATTCAGAAAGAACCTCTTTTCTAAAAGCACAGTAAAGGAAGACTTCAGCAGTAAAGTAACAAACTTGAAATTTCAACAGCATGTGATCCAGACTGAAAGTAAATAAAGAAAAAATTAAGAGTTCACAGTGTTCTAGTGAGATTCTACAGTTGCCTCTGGTGCCTACTCAATTAAAAATTAACTTCAGAAATTAGCTCTATAACACTGCAAAAACAATCACTGCATCAGAACTCAAAGGTATTGTTAAACCTTGACTCGTTCACCTATCACTTGTCTGAACTACTCAACAGAGCACAGTGGAACCTGCACACTGAGGAGAGCAAGGCACCCTAACCTGCATCCTCAAGCAGAATTTACATGACTTCCCTGATTCCTCTAAAATTATTTTTAGTGGAGATTTTTCATTTCTTTGTTCATGTCTCGCTGTTTCAACAGCAACCAATCAAAATCTACTGGTATTTCAAGGAAAAGTTAATTTACCATGTCAAGCTTTATTGGCAAAATATGCTAATAGGAATGCAACTGACAACTACAGTGGTTGTATAAATTTTTCAGAAAGCATCTAGTGTGCGCATCAATCAAAAAAATGTATTGAACTATTAATGTTCAGTTCTATATACATTAATGGTTTTAAATTCTTGATTAATAGCCTACTTACAGTAGTCTTAATCTGACTGTACAGAGTGGTTAGACTAAACAATGTATCCATTATTTCACATCTAATTTACAACATGTCTGAGGGTTTAGTTTGGGTTTTTTTGTGGGTTTTTGGGTTTGTTTGGTTTTGTTTGGCTGGTTGCTTGGGATTTTTTTAAACAAAATTAGCTTTCCCAGATCAAACACTTGGCTAGTGATTTCTACCACAGGGGCATTACAATATGATGTCAGTCATTTAGCTTTATGTTTTGCAATGTTTTCAAACACACAGACCACAGATATACCTGCCTGGGTACAGAAAGCTCACATACATGCATCGGTAGAAGCCACTACTCTCTCAAGGCTGCAAGTTTTAAATGTGACTTGATAATGATATTCTCCAAAGAAAATGGAAATTAAATTTTACATTTCCATACACTAAGAGATCTGGGGAATGAAATAATGGACTATTTACATTTTTTGGAAATGAGCAGATTTAATTGGGAAGCATTTTTATATATCCTATTTTTGCGATCCCACTGATCCCAAGCTGCCTGATGTATGAAGTAGTTGTAAAATATTTCATAGCTAGCTTTCCTTTGCTGAGATGATAGTGTCTCTGTAGGAAATGCAAGAAGATTTACATTATAAATTTACATTTATCTTAGAAAAGATAAAAACATCACAAAATGCAAAACTGAGACCTGAAGCCACTTTTGATCCTTGAAGCAAGCCACTGTGAATGAATTTGGCTGTCCCAGTACTTACTTAAGAGGAACATGACCATAAAGCTACACCTTACTGCCCTCTCAACCACGTCTCATGCCTGTGACACAAGTCCTGACATGAAAGCAGGACTTGCAGGTCATCTCTGCTTCTCTCTGCTATGGGCAACAGAATGAAGAGAAGATGGACAGTTTTCCTTTGGTCTTCCATCAGGTTAATTAATCAAAGTAACGCAACCCATAAAAGAGAGGCAGGTGTTTTCCTTTGGAATACAAAATGGACGGGAAGAGTGAGAGAGGGGGAGACTTCACCCCTGTACACATATCACATATGGCAAGTCCACATTCTGCTGCGAATACTAAGAGTGTTAGTCTCCTCAGAGACACAAAGTCAGAGATTGATCTGTAGTATTCTGATCACCATTTTTAACTCACTCTGCAACAAAGGACCTAAGCCAAGATGCAAGCAGACACTTCTTATGTCAACAGCTCATTCCTTACATAACTTACGTGTGCCCCCAGTGTGATCAGCAGGGACAGACCCCAGTGTTCCTCTCTGCAGAGGAATCAGAAGGCTTTGTCTGTTTAAATTCCATTTCTTTCAAACATCACATTTAGATGAATGATGTACATTGATAGTACAGTTACCAGATTTCCACGGCTCTGAAAAAATATTAAAACTGTCATTCAATGCAACTGGCACTGAAATTATTCCCTTCCTCTATTCTAAGTTATGTTAACTGACTTTTTTACCAATTCTACATTGCTGAGAAACAGGACAAATGTTGAAAAAGACATGCACAGCTCTGTCTCTTTGTCTGCATATATAAGGTAATTTTACGTTGGGTTTTTTTTTTATTTATAAGCATTCTTAATGACAAACATGAAGATTTACAAAGACTGCTTTCATGATGTGTTTGTTGGCTACAAAAGATATTAGTGGGTAATTTTTTTCTCTAAACCTACTTTCTGCTAGGTATTATGTTTGGGAACATTATTAATTCAAATTACTTATTCATTTTACACTTTTACCCATTGGAGTTGTTTCTGGCTGTTTGGGTTTTAAAAATACATTTCCAATGCCTATTACTAAAGCTCTATGGAAGTGCTCCTCAGATGAGGTCTTCACATCTTTTCAGAGGATGAAGCAGAAGAAAATGATTCTCAAGTTACCATTTCAGGACAACAAACAACAAGAATCACGGCTCTGCCAAGTAAGAAGAGGCAAAGATGGTATGGGAGGCAATCTTACTAAACCAGCTGCAAAAGTTGAGGGAAGAGAGAAAGAAAAGCTTTCAGGCTGAAGACACACCATTCTTGGACATGAGACTTCCTCAGTACTCTTTGATTTGTACTGTTTTTTACAAAAGCTCTTTTTTATCTGAGTTGGCACAAACCTAGTAGGTTATTTTTTACATTTACTGAAATGCAAGTAAACAAAATGCAAAATAAAGCAGATTTATGACACATGTGAATACTAAGTAATCTTCAAAGCTAAGTTTTGTGACTTTAATGATACTGTTGTTGAGACAAATACAGCTCAGCGGCTTACATGGATGGAATAACAGTACTTAGCTTTTTTCAGAGACACTTTTCAGCATATTTACATAAGAACCTTTACTTATGTGCCTTTAAACTTAATTTTATCTATTTGGATTGTCATTGCACACATAATCACATAGCCTGCAATCAGAATAGGTGAAGGTAACACTCCAGTGTAATTGGGTTTTTTTGGTACCAATGGCAGGATCATCAAGAGTTCTCTATTTTGCTTTCTGTAGACAAAAGTGCTTTATACTTTTGTGATCTTTAGCAAAAAAGAAAAAAAAAATTAAAAACTCACAGGGAACATACAAAACAATATATACAAAACATACAAAAATCAAATGTTACAGAGATCTCTCATATTTCTCACTCTGCACCTTACAAAATAGAATCTTGCATTATTTACCAGGCCAAGAGAGGTTTAGTTCTAATCATGCTAACTCAACTAAATTAAGGATAAGACACTGAAAATAAACTAACTTGATTAAAGGCAACCTCTTTTTACACAGGCAAAGTTGAAAATAAATTCACAGCTTTAACCATGTTTTCTAAGGAACAAAATCTCATTTATCATTAAAAACCTATATAAAATGCAGAAAGATATTTTACCAGTGCCAGAATGGCAGACCAACATTCCTTTTTTAGAAACTTTGAGGCACATCAAACTAATCTGTTGTAATGAAAAAACGTTACAAATGGAGCCCTCTCAGTACTGCAACATGCCAGAAAGATTTGATTTAACAATAAACAGCTACGACGAGTCTGAATGCTTATTCCTTAAGCACAAATCTCATTTGTGACTTCACACTTTTGAATGCAAAGGATGATAAGCACTTGAGCGTATTTGCACTCTATCTCAAGTCCACACAGATGGGACAGAGCAGTTCTGGAGCAGTCGCTGCTCCAGACATGGCACTGAGCTTCCTGACACCTACTCCCTTGTGTAAGGAAAACCAAAGCAAGCTTCCTAATAACTACCTAAAACACTACTAGCCTGAGACTCCTATTACATGATGCTGTTGCAGCAGTCACCATGCCAAAAACAACAAATCTCAAAAAAAATAAAAATCTCTGACTGCACTCAGTAGATTAAGCAACAGCCAAAAGGCTACAGGAAAAAGGAAATATAAGAAAACTCTTTGGTCTGTCTGCTGTCTTCTTCATAGACCAAGGCAATTTTGTGCAACTCACCTTCATATCTACAGTCAGATTTCAATCTCTATTCCAGTTTTTTACAGGCTTTGCAACCGAGTTTAAAAATGCACAGAATTTCTTTTTTAATTGCATGCTCCTGTGATGATCTCAGTTTACAGTCAATCTTAGGGAACCCCTAAGCAGCAGCAAATTGTTTAAAAGACTTTCCATGTCATGGCAGAATTATTCCACGCACTGGTAGTATCAGATTAATCAAAATAACTTAAAGCACTCAGCAACCAGCAGGGATTTTCTAATTAAGATTCTACCAATGTAGTGAATCATTTTTCAAATAAAAATTAATTATAAAAATAACTTGACTGAAACATGATAGAAGTGTCGGGGCGGGGGGAGGGGGGAGGATGTGGGTGTGGGAGGGGGCATTTCTAAAACCAAAAGTTTATGAATATTTTATTTCTAGAGTTTCCAAAGGCCTGGCCATTGTCTACAATGAGAGACCACAAATCGGAGGAGTACTGAGATAAGATCACAGTATTCCCTAAGAAGCCATGTTACCTTTGGTAGTCACTTATGGCCCCATTTTCCAAAAGCAGAGAATGATTCTTTGGGTGACATCCCAAGCCTGATACTCAGCAGATGACGACCATCCATCTGTCTCAGGACAGATAGCCAAAACTCACTCATAATTTCTATTTCACCTGTATGAATCTCCATGCACATCATAACCATTGCTACTTCTGCTACCTTCATATACTCTAGCTTCTTTTACTCTTTCCTTTGCTCTCTGGACTTCAGTATCTCTTTTTTTTCTACTGACTCTGTTTTAAAAACCAAATAAAACGTAAGGATGTCTGCTGTCCTATTACAGAGGCTTGTTACAGTCAGAAAAATTTTAGTGTGGTGGCAATTTATTCTTTTTTTCAAATTAAACTGCAGACATAGAATACTGAATACTTAATAGAATACTTATCCTAATCTGACATGAACACTGGAAACTGCAGTGGATGAAAATAAGGATCACAGATAACAATTTTTATTATTGACGTAAAAGAACATTCTATAATACACTATTGAATTCTGCAGCTTTTTCTCTAAGTATAATAGTAATTTTGCTATCTGTACATGATGTTCCTTGCAATGTCCCCATTTGCTGTGAATCCATCAATGTTTGTGTGGAGCGGGCAAAATAAGCCTCTATCTTTTAAAATATGGGCTAAAAAAAACTATGGAAAAAGAAAAACATGTCAAAGGACAGTGTATGTGGCAACATCCCATCATTTCCTGATGATTAGCAGTCATGTACACAGTGTTACTGTACATATATAGGTCCTTTCGCAGACTTAGGCAAGATGGAGACACAATGTATCAGTAAAAAAAAAAGATGGATGCTGTGTCCAGCAATCCTAGGGTATCTGTGCACACCAAACAAATTAGGATGAATGCTTATCTCTCTGTGGAGGGAGTAGCAAACAAAGTTCAACCAAACAGGGCAGGTGGCACAACTGTTTTACCCAGGAAAGACAGAGCAGGGGGAAGGCCAAGCAAGACTGGTGAGTTTGGGATTGGCCCACTTCCTTTGGTGGCGACTTGTTTTGGGTAAGTGGGAGTTTGCTGAGGCTACTCCGATCATTCGCCAAGCAACTTCACTGCTAAGCACTGTACAAAGGCATCATGCTACAGTACAGCAGGGGGACAGCAATCTTGGGCACTGAAGCAAAAGACAAGCTAAACTAACTAAACTTTTTAAAACTAACATGTTTAGCTCAATGTGCCAGCCAAATCCCAGAAAGAAATAATGCTACTGGCCAGATTATAATATATGTGATTACCTGCTCAGGGGCAGAGAAGTCCCTAATTCAGACTGACAAAATATAAAGGGGCTCCTCTGAAAAGGAAATGGGAAATAAACCCAATATCACAAATGGAAAAGGCAAATCAGACTACTCTTTGTTCTTGATAATCCCAAAAACTACAGATATTAAACTGAAACAAAAAAAACCAAAACACCTTACCTCAGTGTTTTCCAATTGCTCCAATTAATCCAGGCAACAGCAGAAGAAAATGTATTTTATACCCTTTTATAACTGACTTTTTTTTGTTTTTTCTAAGATATCAAAGAAATTATCAGTTATGCCACACAAAACAGAGATACAACAAAAGTAAGGCAGTTGGGGTCTGGAAACATGCCAAGTGACATAAGGTTTGTGGACAAACATACAAGAGGTTAGAGAAGAAGCAAGATCATTTTGTATTTTATCAGTCTTCAGGAAAAATTAATGAGTTTTTGTATGGATTGCTTTGACAGACAAGAAAATAAGTCAAAGGTGGTAGAAAAAAGCAGACTAAAAATAGCCTCTGTCTCTCAAACAACTACAGGCTTTTTTTCCCCCTCCCAAAAGAACTGGCAGAACAGAAGGAAGGACTGTATTTGCCAGGATTCCAGATTATTCATGATGGAAAGGAATGTCAATTACAGCATTGAATATCATAACTAATAAACCATTTTAAAAGGCAGCAGCCCACAGCAATCTCCCAGCAATCACCAATGACAGCAAGACCATGAGCAGAGAATAAGAGAATTTGTGCTCTCCCTGCCATCACCATTTCAGCTTCACTAGTGCTTTCATTGCTACCATAACTGCTATTTGCATTGTCTGGCTAAACTCATGCCTTGCCATAAGAAGTTACACAATTTCTTATTCAGCCAGCCTTCCAGTCCAGGATATTTTCCTTATTAAAATGTTTCTATGGAAGCTGACTGACTACAAGGCACCAGTTCTTCTCCCTGCTTCCAGCTGCTAAATCTAATCTTAAGATGCTAAAAATAAAAAAGGCTTACATGTAACAGTACTGTTCAGAAAACAAGAGGCTGTATTTCCTGCAGGGAGAGCATTTAATCAGCAGTGAGATGAAGGAAGGTGCAATACAGTAATTGTTTCACTGGTATTTCTGCCATTTGCAAACTTTCTAGCAATACCTACCCCACTATCAAAACATTTTGAAAACTCTTTCCTCATTGGATATTGAGACAGCAAGTATAGGAAACATAACACGGAGAAATCCCAAGTCTTTGGGCATCCAGTTTAGCTGTTGCCCCAGTGACCACCCATACTGGACACCCAAGACTATTTAGAGTAATTTACAAATTCTGCGATGGGCCAGTTGGGTGAAGGGATCAAAAACAAGTACAACAGGAAAACAAAACAGTACTTTGGTAATATGGAAATTTTTCCTTAAATATATACATGACGTATATAAAATCCTTTTTTTTTCCTCCACAAAGCACTTCACTAGTATACATCTATATGATCTCAGAGCCTCATCTTAACCAAGTATCAAAAAGAATTATTTCCTAATAAGCTATATTAGGAAATATAATTACAGGCTCACCTCCATGAAGATGAAGGAGCAGAGAGATAGCAAGTGTAGGAACCTCAAAATATTATTCAGAGAAAGTAGCCCCTGCCCCAAACCCTTCCCAGAGAATGAGACTATATGCCAAAGTCAGTAATATGGATTTTATTTAACGATGAATGTGAGGTAGAAATAGAAAAGGGAGGGGGAGCAGTGGAGAGATCAAGTAGAAAATAGCCACCACCTGTGGATCCAGTGATACTCTGTTGGTCCTTCTTCACCCTCGGCTTCTCAGTGGGGGGGATCCCAAGGTCATTCAAAACTTTTTGCTATTTATACATCCTAGCAAACAAAGGAATTAATGCTCATTGACTACACAATTCTCTTATTCTGTTGGCTAAATTATTTCTTCACCTCTATGGCTAGTAAGTCCACATTCTTATTCTTGGGTTTTTTTTGAGCTGGTGGGCTGTGAGTCAGTGGTTGCCGTCTGCCCCTGCCAGAATTACCTTTTAGGGAATCCGAGCTGATTTCAGCGCAGCTGCCGAGCTGGCTTTCCTTGAGGCTTGTAAATCCAGCATTATTTGTATCCATTACCAGTGATAGATTCTTCTCCCCAACCTTTCTTAACATGTCCCTATGTCTGAGATAACACCTGGACAATGGTATCCCCCTTTATCTTATCTCAGGTTCCCACTGTGGTGTCTTATCTTACAGTCCAAGATCCAGGTATCCAGCCATGGTGGTTTGGGTAGGAACAAGTGTGGGAAACCAGAGGGGAAATGAAATAGAAGGCATCTATAAATGGGCATTTAGTTTGTACACTGGTCTGGCCACACCCTGCACCTGATCAGCACAGTCTGTCCCACCTTCTCATTAAACTCCATTTCCAGCTCTTCTCAGGGGTGTGGGGCTCTCTTCTCCATGGGCCTGTGAGCAAACAGAAATCCAAGTGCAGTAACTGGGGAAAGAGCATGGGACATCAGGGCTGATGCATCAGGAGGGCAATGCCTGGAGAGACAGAGAGTGAGGATTTGTGTGGGTGTCAGTGTGTGACCGTGACTGAACGTCAAGCCAGACCAGCCAGCAAGTAGGAGACACTCAGGAGGCGAGCAGTGGTGTGGCCATGGGTGTGACCCAGGTAACCACAGGGGACAAGGGGGCTCTGAAAATTGTCCAGCAGAGTACCAGGAGCTCCAACCCAGCTCCTGGAGAGAGCCATCTTCATCTGTGTGTCTGTCTGTGAGGGAGCTGGGAGACAAGAGGATCCAGGCCAGATACTGTGTAGACTGGGAGTCTAAGATCAGCTTCTACAGAGTGATCCATATTGGTTTATATATCTGTATACTTATATATTTTATATAAATATCTATATCTATCTATATATATCTATCTATATCTATATCTATATCATGGGCTTCCATCCTGAGCAGCCAGAGAGGGGAAGAGGACAAGGCCATTGATACTCCTTGTGTCTGCCTGAACGCTGCATTTTCTTTCTGTGTCAGTCTGTGTGGCTGCTCATGGATAACAGGTATAGATGTACTGTGTGCATGTTTGCCTCTTGGGAACACGTGTTCAGCCTTACTATTGCTCATTCTGAGGACATGAAGCTGCAGCAGGAACACCTCTACAGGCCTACAGGATTCAGCAGCACTGCCAGCACCTTTTGTGGAGATGTATACAACTTCCTAGATCTTGAAAAATGCCCCTAAGTGGCAAACTTACTTTTTCCAACATCACACAAATAAGAAATTAATTAAAGATTAACAGAATAGAATAAACCCCTCATTTAAGAGCTCATGACGCCTGCCTAACAGCAAGCCAATAAATTAAATCTGTAACAGAACTAACACTATTTAAAATTCTTGCTAAGTGTGTGGGTTCATTCATTCCTGAAATACTTACTGCCTATAACGTCAATACAAAATCTTGTATCCAGATTTTCACTTTAGTTCAAAACAGTGGAGTGACACACACCAGCAGGCATTTCAGCAACTGTAACTGACAGTAAAAAGCAAAACATGACATCCAGTCACTTAGTTAAAGAGCTGTGGTTCATAGCTCTCATTAAAGTGTTCACAAAGAGAGTACAGACAGTAAAATGACTGGTATGAATCAGTTTCTCCCTAAATAGTATCAGTCTACAACTTCCTCACAAGGGGAGGCAGAGGGGCAGGCACTGATGTCTTCTCCGTGATCACTAGTGACAGGATCTGAGGGAATGGCCTGAAGCTGCGTCAGGGAAGGCATAGGTTGGATATCAGGAAAAGGTTCTTCATCCAGAGGGTGGCTGGGCACTGGAACAGGCTCCCCAGGGAAGTGAGTAGCAGAGGACAAGAAGCATTTGGACAATACTCTCGGGCACATGGCATAGTTCTTGGGGCTGTCATGTGTAGGACTAGGAGTCAGACTCAATGATCCTTGTGGGTTCCTTCCAACTCAGGATATTCTGTGATTCTAGGATGAGTGGGGATAAGTTTAACATCCTTGACACACATGATCTTTAGAGACATTGGTTAACCCACCCAACATGTCTGAGGAACTCTTCAGCACACAGTATCCCCACAGTATCGGGCACGTGCACTTCAGGTATAAATCACTGCATCTCACACTTCCAGGCTAGGTAAAGGGCTGTTTTACCAAAGCCTCTCTTTTAAAAGGCAGCAGCAGTGCTACCTGAAGGGCCCCTCGGCCAACACCAGACAAGGTCTCCATGGCAACAGGGGCCCCAGCACTCTCACAACCCCTCTTCTTCACCCTTTCCTCAAACTCAATTTTTATTCCAAAGAGAATTGCTTAGCCGTTCAACTGAACACATGTAAGAAACAAAAGCATAACATCT
Source organism: Poecile atricapillus (assembly GCF_030490865.1). Lineage (NCBI taxonomy): Eukaryota > Metazoa > Chordata > Aves > Passeriformes > Paridae > Poecile > Poecile atricapillus. Next base: position 149,192,664 of record NC_081249.1, on the reverse strand, counting down.
ATTCCAGGCAGACTGTACCAAGGTGCATCCTGAACTGAGCTTCACTGCTGCACAGTCCATGATTCCTGAGGCTTAGAACCACCCATATAAAACTGCAGGGGAAAATTATTACTACAGTGTTATGATACTGCAATATGTTATTACTATGCAGTTAGTATTACATGCAACCCCACTCATATCATCATTTGTCTGATGCTTCTTTTTAGATTTGATTTTCAATCACTTTTTGCTTTGCCAAACTTTATTTCAGCTAATTGGCCACTAAATTAATCCATGCATTTCTCCCATCCTTTTAATCTCCCTTTCAAACTAAGCTCACTGTGCATACTGGTTCCAAGAGCTCTTTGGAGACCCTTTTCATCTCCAGGATCTCATCCCACTGCTCACACTCAACTGAAAGCGGCTACAGCCACTTCTGGTGACCTCTCCCCACCAAAACTCAGAAGTAATACACTCTCTTTCTTCTTTCAAACCTAAGGTAATAATTCGTCTCTGCAGACTGATTCCTTCTAATGGCAAGATCAGTATTGCTGTACTCCTATATTCACCACAAAACTGATGTTAAGAATCTTCTTTGATAAAAAGAAAGCTATTAAAAATTTGCTCACTTGGAAAAGGTGTCCTATGTCATCCCAAGCTTAAAACAAGGGGAAAAAAAAAGTTTGACTCTTCCTTGCCTTCAGCAGGTACAATGAAACACTCAGCACTGTTTTGTCATGTCACAGTCAGAACTAACACAAGAATTTATCCTAGTGTTCCAAGTCTTCCCACAGGTCTCAAATAGAGGTCTTAAATGGGAGAAAATAAAACTATAACATGCATACAGCTGCTCATCTAGCAGCTCTCATAACTGATAACATTCTTCTGTGCAGCAGGTACCTAAATGAAATTCACAATGCCAACTGTGATTCTTCCCTCTTGCAGGACCTGGACCTCTCCATGCTATAGACTCCTGCTAATGTCAGACCCCTGTAATCATTATCAAGACTGAGTCATATAGGTTTGTGCCATTTCAAACTGACTAAAAATAATTTCTTCCTCTGAAAGGGTAATGCTATTTTATCAACAGCAAAGTGCCTTGGGTGCACACTGATGATGTGAAATGCACAAGTTGCACATCCACCCAAACCAGAAAGGATTCAAACCCACACATCCTACCCCTGAGGGTAGGATGGGACCCCCATCTCAGTCTTTAGGGAGGATAGTCTCATCCACCTACTGAAGGGCTTCCCCTCTGCACAGAGGAACCTTGGACTCACTAGAACAAAGAACCGCTATTCTGCAGTTTAACGGAGGGGCTAACCTGATGGAGAAAACAGCTAGATACCACTCACACTCTAAGGACCATGGCAGAGAAAAAAATGACAACTTAATTAACAGCATTTGTGCAAGCATTAAGTGTGAGGTAAATATCCAGTCGTTATGCCTTGCTGATGCAGAGATACTGTCCAGCATTTGAACATGCAAAACGTCTGGCACATATGAGAGTTGAGCACACAGGCACCAAAGGCCTGAGACCTTCTGGAGACGTAGCTTTCTTTCCATTCAGCAAAGAAGAAATAGTAGTACATTCATTAAGTTGGTAGAATACATTTTTTAAGACTCCAAAGTTTTCAGCTGTTATGACAGTGCATATCATAAATGTTTTAAATTAGCATTTCAGGGACACAGGGAGACTATAAGCAAAGGCAGTTTCAAAACCATACTTAAAACTATTTTCCATCACTGTAAATACATGAGGCCCACTGCTAACATTTGTCATTGCATAATGCATTTTCATAATTTAAAAAACATATTATTTTCTCCCCTGTTTAGCTCTTTATTAGGCCTGGAAAAGTTCTTGATCTGGAAGTTTCATCAGCCTCCCAGCCATACAATTGGAAAATAAACCCCTTCTGACATGTAATGTTTCCTCACAATGTAAGGTCCACCTCTTGAAAACCAATTGCAGGAGTATCAAACCGTAACTTACATTAGTTTTCAAAATTTTGTACCTGTGGTATTTTTTAGTTGGTTGGCTGGTTTCTAAAAACTCCTAGGTGCTGAAAGAATGATTATATGATAATGTCTGTTTTTATCTTCAAATAAATTTGGAGGATCCATGCTCATGAAACTAAATCGGGACATATGACTCAAATTTATTCTCTTAAAGGTTCAAAACCCAAATAATAAAGAATTAAAATTCTGAGTTTTCTCATCTAGTCTTGTTCTTTTAGGACACTGTTTGCTGGCTATTGTTTTGTGACAGGTACTATCCCACATACAAAAAAAAAAAAAAGAGTACCTATCCTAATAGTATCCTTTCCCCACACTATGTGCTAAATAGGAAAAAAGCAAGAACCGTGAGGATTATCCCAACTGAAAAGAGGAATAATTGATGCCAAAAGACTCAGTGATTTACAGAAATAACCAGTAAGTGCACTGTTGACCGGGACTCAACACTTCCATGACTGTTCCACCATCTTCTTAAGAATTATTTAAGTGACATTAAATATTACCAAAAGGAGATAGATACAAGAATTTGTTACCATGACCAGAAAAATGGGTTTTAACATTACTCAAGATCAGGAAAATCCAAAACAAATCCTCGATAAAATAAGCCAATGACCATCAGCAAATTCCCATCAACAAATTCCTGCTGAACTCCATTATGAAAGGTGGATGTTTTCTCAGTCAAACCCTGCGTGTAAAGCTTTTAATGATTGAGATAGTGGTGACATTTTACTGAAACTCAGCTTACTTATCTCCCAAACAGTGATAACTTGACTTACCATAAGGCTTTTTTTTTCCCTAAGAAATGCACACATATTCCTAACCAAACTACAAGCATCGAGAAAGCAAATGTACACACATCAGTAAAATTATATAGCAATAGCTTACTACCACATATCTAAACTATGATTCCTACTGTAAGACTATAGAGTAGGCGAGATTACACATGGTTATACATATTTACAGTATAATATACTTTCAAAGGATTTATTTAAAATCTGCGGGACACAGACACCAAATTACTGCAAAATGAAACAAAAATTCAGCAAAACTTGTTTGAAACACTCCACACCCTTTTTATGTTAAAGAGAACAGGTCCCTCTGCAGCTGAAAATAAGCGTGTCATCAACCCATTTAATTTCTGCCCGTTTAAATTCTGACAGAAAAGCTTACTAAGTTATACATACATCTACTGTATAAGTTCTCATCGTGACAAATACATTTTATGGAAAGAGCTTTTATACAAGGATCTTGAAATCAAACAGCTGAGGACCAGAAATGCACTAAGAGTCACGAAGACAGACAATGATGCCAGTTACCTTTTGGTCTGCAGTCCCTGGCTGCAAGGATTAAAAAAAATTAAACATTTAAAAAAAAAAAAAAAACCAAAAAAAAAAAAAAAAACTCCAGCAACTCTCACTCACCCAGCAAAGAGCCCACGAAGATGACAACCTGCACGGTGGTGGTGAAGTGCCGGTAGCTCTGCTCCTCGCCGTGCTCCTCGCTCTCCGCGGCGCCCGCCTCGCTGGCATTCCCGCCCTGCCACACCATCCGCGCGGCCGAGGCGTTCCCCATCTCCAGAGCTCTGCTGACCGCCGGCGACGGGCCATGGTCGCTTTCATTCATCAGCACCCAGCTTCTGTCGTACCCCATGGCGAAGTTCCCGCCTTTCTCACTGTCACACAGCTTGCCCAGCCCTTGCGTTTAGTGAATGAATGGAGCCCACAGGCAAAAAGACGCTTCTGAGGATAAAGCCCGGTCTCTGCCTCTCGGAGGCATCTTCACCACATTTCTGTGTCCCGAGAAGCAGGGCTGGCTATTCGCGTTTCCACCTTGTAAGTCATGACAGCCAGTAAACAAAAGCAGAAAACAAGCCAGGCTTCGCCTTCCGATCAGCTGTGCCATAGTTTTTGCTTCACACCGCCACAAGTGTCCTCAGCATGTTTTACCGCAATAAGCGGGAGAGAAGGAGTCACGGTCCCCAGAATTACACCCCACACCGCGGCTCATCCTCCCGCGGGTCACGGCGCGCCCGCCTCGCTCGCACGGCCACGGGCACACTGCACGGCAAAACGGGCCTGCCAAAGTGGCGGGGCCACCAACTCCGTCCCCTCACTCCACTCTCAACGTTGAGCTCTGGCTTTGCTCACAGCCCTGAGACGGGAAAAGCATGGCTTTCCCCGTGGCATTTCTACTCCCGCTCTCTCCTCTGCTCCTGCCCGCTCCGCCCGTGGTGAGACACAGCTCCCTCCGGTCTCCCTGCTAGCTCTGCGAGGCGCTGGACGCCGCGCCGACCCTTACACAGCGTCCAGAGGCCCGTGACTGCCCGGGGGCTGCCGCTGCGCTCCCGCTGTTTCTGGGGGAAAACGAACTGAGGTTTCAATCGCAAGGCGGGGGGCGCTCGAGTGTCCAGTGAACCCAGGCGGCTCCGCACGATCCCTGCGCGCCCCGCACTGAGCGCGGCGGGCAGCGACAGCCCTGCTCCTTCGTGCTCCCTCATCCCGGCGCTGGCGCAGAGCCGCCGCGGCCCCGCACTGCCAAGCGCTGCTGCGATGCCAGGCCGGGGCAGGAGCCGCCGCCCCGGCGCGCTCCCGAGGGCGGGCGCGCCGCCATCACGTAACCGCGGCCGCGGCGCTCGGCGGCGCCGCCATTTCGCTCGGGGGCTGTGGGAACCGGCGGGAGCGGTTTAAACCGGTGTTTTAAAACAGGTCCCTGATTCTGATGACAGAATTTCAAAAGACGGTGCTGGGTTCCAGATACGCATGTTCCTTGCTAAAATAGATATTTTTCTAAATGTATAAATTTCCAGAAAAGCTCTTCAGTGGGCGCAATAAGTTCGGACATTGATTTTACAGACGGTGTGCATCCATATAGTGGGTACACGTTTGCCTTTAACGTTGGGGGGGTGCTTGTTAAATATTAAGCCAAAAAGGTTTCCAGCCAGTGGCTGCCAGTCTGGAGTGCCCTGGGAAGAGGAGCTATCCATGTGCACAGCAAAGCTTCTTCAGGGACCCCACACCCATGAGGTGTGTTCCAGTGACATTGGCGCAGTCTCCTGCAATGTGAACTTCGGTGATCCAGGACACAGCTAGGTGCTGTGCCATGGATTCAAAGCCATTTGCTCACCACAGGGATAGGGGACTGCCATTGTCCCCTCCCACCACAGGTCCTGGGGGGAGTCGGCCAAGCCTCTGCTTGTACCTTCATGTGTTTGGGGCCAGCCATTTGCAGCGTCCTCTCGTTCCTCTGGGAGTTCATTGCTCCAGGCTCTTTTCTAGTAATTAATGTCTCTGATTAACTCTGATTGTGGTGTCAGACTCACTCTCCTACCTTTTCCTCTCACCTATAATTCATTTCCTTTGTCCACCCAGTCCCATTTTTCCCCACTTTCCCAGGCAATAATCAGCAGCTTTCACCATGCTTTCCCTTCATGTTTACTTTCCTGAGACATGCAAACAGGCTTCTTCCTCCTTTTGGCCTCCAGCATTCCTGTGGTCAATGTCTGTAACCAGAGTCTGACCTCAGTCCCTTCACTTCCCGGCCACCTGCAAGGTGCTTTTCCTCACACAGCTGTCCCTTTCTTCAGTTCCTTCATCGGTACAGAATAATGACCAAGGAGCCAGGCAAGACCTAATGTTTACTATCTACAGCCTACAGTGCGTACCCTCTGCGTTGTCTTTGCATAGATCTGCATGGTCAAGTAAAATTGAGTTGTCTAAAGGAAAAGGTCCTCTGGACATAGGATGGTCCAGGTTTGACTTAGGCATGGAGCAGAACAGAAGTGGTACGACTGGAACTTTGAAGGACAGCGTGGCCAAAAAAGAAATGTTTTCCTGATTAAAAGTAATTTAAATATTAAAATGTTCACACCTGCATATGCTAATAAGCTTAATGAAGTACATGCTACCACATAAATTACTATTACTCAACTCTCTGCTTAGACCCTGCTGTAGGTAATGTAGAAGGAGAGGAATCAGATTGCACTGTATGTAAGGAGGGTAGACTTGCTAGGAAAAAGACTCTAAAAGACCTTGGAGGCAGTTGTCGGGCTACTCTCCTCTCCCTCCTTCCAAGTGGAGATGCTGTCTTGGTAAGCGTCTACCTGCTATTATTATTACCCAAGTTAACACAACGTTATCATTAGAGCTCTATCCCAGCTAGTGCATATATTCTGATATTATTATATATATTATATTATTATTATATTCTGTTGCTGCAATAAATCAAATTTGTTGTGAATCTGTGCTCAGTAGTTCCCATTGAACATGACCAGACATGTAATGCCAGTTTGGTTACAATCAGAATAAGCCTAGCTGCACACAGCCCTTCTAATCTCTGGAGACTAGCTGGAATGCAAGAGGTTTTATTTTCTGCCAAATTTCTTACTCTTAACACTCAGAACCTTTTCCCTCTCTCCTGCACTTCACATAGGAAGGCTGACTTCCCCTCCACATGCACATGGGGAAGTGAAAGCACATTATTACAACTCAATTAAATTTAATTTGCTATAATTAAATTTTAATGTTGCGGGATGGAGTTTTAAATTTTGTCTTAAAGTTTGGAAGGGAAGCTTCTGTCCAGATGCAGTCTGGCACACGTTTGGGGCAGGTGGATGTTCACTGTATTCCAGTAAATCTGTGCTGAGCATGTGAATACTCCCTGCAGTTATGTAATTTGGTTTAGTTCATGTAGGTTTTCACAAGGTTAGCTAGCAAATCCAGAGCACTGAAAAAAGGTTGTCTCTTCTTCTTCATCAAATTTTCTCACTCCTGCTGGAGTACAAGACCTTTAAAAACAAAGTCTCAGTATGTTTTTATGATTGTGTTATTTTACTCTTTCTTCTTGGAAACAATGAATCATTATAGAAGGAATTAAGGGGAAAAATAGCTTGAAGTAGACATCTGGGCACCTAGAATATTTCATCTTAACTGGTTGAATTTTTGCCAAGTCACAAAGTAGGGGAAAGTTAGACAGCTTTAAAAGGCATACTGTTACCTGGCCCACCCACTGCTGTACAGTGTAACAGGGGAGAAATTTCCCATGTGCTGGGCTGTGTGTCCCACACCACGTGCTTGGGAAGTATAAACCCACAATTGCTGTTAAAGGAAATTTTGCTGACATTTCCTAATTGCTTACTGCATCATGCCTTCTAACTGGCCATTCTTGCTGTGTCTTTGTGTGGGAGAGAAGATAAATCTGTGGTCTAGGCACTTTTATTTCCAGTCTTTAACACAGGGAAACTTTTTATTTATTACATACAAACTGATAACAAGCATACCCAACTGCACCAGAGGAAACTCCAGTGACCAGTTACAGTGCCCCAGGTCACAGCTGACTGAGCAAAAGGACGTCTCTCTTGTTGCTAGATAAACACTAAACATCTTTGGTCATGCATTTCCCACCAAAACAAAAAGCAGATGAGATAGAAAGACCCCACCGCTAAAGATACTTTCTAGGAACAGTGAGCAACAGACTGGCATCACAACAGTGATACAATTTAACACTTGGTTTTCGTTTGATACTAAGGATATTTTAAGTGCAACTGAAAGATAAAGTATGCATGGAACAAGCTTTTAATTTCAGAAGGACAAATTGAGGGCTGTAGAAACCGATCATTAGTGTAAATGATCTCTCTGTAACAGAAGTCTGTACTCAAAGGTCAAGGAGTAAAGTCAAAGTCACCAAAACTCCATTCATATATCTGGGTGCATGGTAGCAAGCTGCAGACTACTGAAACATTTTTCTTTGCCTGGGGATTACTCACCTATTAGATAACTTTGTGTGTATGAATTTACTTGGGGTTTCTTTATGAAGGTCCCAAAACTTTAAAGACTCCATCTTGGGGCAGTCCTTAGTAGTAGCGACCATGTGAAGTGTCTGAAGGAAAGCACATTTTCTTCTCTGGTTATCACTGCTCCCCTGACAAGCCCCGGGTGCCTCTTTCTGGCAGGTCCACCAAGGACACCCAGCTACCTCACTTTTTATTTGCAGTCCAACCGAAGACATTTTGCCCTCCACCTGCTATTACTCACTACAGCAATTGTCGGTGGGAACCGTTCTACAGTTTTCACAGGAACTTGTATCGTGCCCAAGCTCTACATTAAATCTATTATGAAATTCGTGGTTATTTTTTCCCTTTTGTGAATCTTTCTCAAGGTCAGTTTAAAAAAAAATCTACACAGTATCCAATTGTTTTTGCTGCGTATCTCTGTAATGTAGATATACCTGGAGGCATATCTTGAGGGAGTTCAGACAGGACACCAGAAAAGGTTCTTCACCCAGAGGGTGGTTGGTCACCGGAACAGGTATCCAGGTTAGTGGCCACGGCACCAAGCCTCACAGAGTTCGGATAGTGTTCTTAGTCATACTGTTTAGTTCTAGGGAGTCCCGTGAGGAGCAGGGCGTTGCACTCAGCGATCCTGATGGATCCCTCCCAATTCGACGCGTTCCTGGAGATGAACGACTGGGCCCCAGGCGGCGCCGGCGAGCCCGACCCCCAGCTCCTCCTGCCGCCGCGGCGGCGGAGGCGGTGCCGGGCCGCGCTCGGGCTCCGGTCCCAGGGCGGCAGCGCGGGAGGCGGTGCCGGGCCGCGCTCGGGCTCCAGTGCCAGGGCGGCAGCGCGGGAGGCGGTGCCGGGCCGCGCTCGGGCTCCAGTGCCAGGGCGGCAGCGCGGGAGGCGGTGCCGGGCCGCGCTCGGGCTCCGGTCCCAGGGCGGCAGCGCGGGAGGCGGTGCCGGGCCGCGCTCGGGCTCCAGTGCCAAGGCGGCAGCGCGGGAGGCGGTGCCGGGCCGGGGCCGCCCCCGCTCCAGTGCCAGGGCGGCAGCGCGGGACCCGCCATGGCCGCTGTGCGCCCCCGCCGCTGACATGGCCGGGGCCAGCGGCGGGCGGCAGCAGCCGGCGGAGCTCCCCGCAGAGCCGCCGGAGAGCTACCAGCTGCGGCAGGAGAACGAGCTCCAGGTGCTGGAGTCCATTTACGGGCAGGACTTCCAGGACCTGCGGCAGAGCCAGGCCTGGAAGGTAGCGAGCGGGGTCCGGGTGCAGCGGGCCGGGCCGGGTCCTGGTGCGGAGCGCGGTTGGCGCTGCCTCGCTGGTGCCGGTGCTTGTCCTCCTTGCCTGACGGCGCGGCCGGCCGCCTTCGCGATTAATTCTCGAGACAGAAGCGCTCGAGTGCTGTGCTCGCAAATTGCATTTTAATTAATTGTCAGGCTTATTTAAAAATTGCCTCTTAATTCATTCCTTAACCTACTAATTACATACCTGCTCAATGAATTCATCTCGTCGGTATACATGATGATATTTGAATAGTTGCTACATGCTGTGGTTTTGTCACAGTGCACCTATTTCCATGATAATAATTTTTGCTTTCATTTTTAGAGGTTTGGGGTTTTTTTAATTGTAACTAGTTAATGGTTGGGTCTGGTACTCACTACTCTCTTTCATTTGTCTTTTGTGTCCACATCAAATTGATATTTCCTTTCCAGCTGTGTCCACGATATTGTTTTCCTGTACCTGGAGATAATGGTCACTCTGTTCTGTTTCACAAGTTCACTTTTACTCTTGTTTCTTTTTGCATTCTTTTGTCTTGAATGTCTGCAATATATCCTCTGCTTTCTTCTGTGTCAGAGACTTGGTCTTAATTTTCTTGCAGCAAGTTATGACTTTTTTTCTCTTTTTATGAAGTTTGGTAACAACAATCTTAGTAATTTGTTGGGTTTTCAGTAGAGTTCACTGTGTATTGAAGATCATATCTGACATCCTCTTCACTTGACACATTCTACTCCTTGCTAGAAAAGCAAAGGGGATAGTTACCATCTGTTTCTGTATTTGTTATTCCGTGTGGTCTTACTTCCCTCCCTGTTTTTCATGTTACTAAGGGCTGGGTTGTTTTGTTGTTGTTGTTTATTGTTAAACGTAATTGAAAAGAATAAGTTGGGAATGCTTATATGGGCATATTTTACTTTATTGTGGTTTTGAGTAGGTGATTTGGACAGGGTGGGAGTGGGGAAGGCTTGTTAAAATTCTGGTTTATGGCAAAACACAAACTACAAAAAACCCACCATCCATTTGTTTGGCTGTATAAGACATATATATATTAATGTGACATTGTGGTCTGCTGCCATGTCAGAAAATAAAATAATGCCTGGGTTAGTAACCTAAACACAAAAGAAAAATGCTGGTTTTATAATGAAAGCTTTAATTTGTGATACAAATAACCTGTGTTAAGTTTATTTATTTTTTCTCTACTGCTATCTTACAGTAAGCAGAATACAAAAGTTTTATTATAGAACCTAATTTTTGCTGAGTCTGAATCATCTTTCTGATGACTGTAGCTACACTTATCTGAAGAAGCTGTAAAAATGTACTGGATAAACCATGGTAGTCAGGGGACCATTTCACTCCTACTGAGCAATGTCAACACATTAGTGTATTTTTTTCATGGTTTGGATAGTCTAAGCTGTATTCTACTATAATATAATATATTCTATATACTATAGAGTTGTGTATTTTCATTAAGACAAAACCAAACAACCCTTATCAATCAGAAGTTTTGTTTTGCATTTTTAGGTACGACAGCCTCCTGAAATTAATTTAGTTCTGCGTCCTCAGGGATTGACTGGTGCTAATGAAGTGTATGCCAAAGTTGACCTGTGGGTCAAGTGTCCACATACTTACCCTGATACGTAAGTGAATGTAAAATACAACCTTTTTTCTCTGCTTTCCATAGTGAAGTGTAAGCTGAAAAAACATGTAGTTTTATTCATCACTCTTAGTCTTGCTTTCTGCACATCAGTATTTATTAATCCTGGGGTATTTTATAATACACAACGTTAAATTTTGACACCTGAATTGGACTTAGTCTTTTGTTCAATGGAGAATAGTTGGGATGAGTTTGACAGTGCAAAACTGCAGCCCCAGTTTGTAGCTTGGAGGTACATAAACACAGGTACCTGCCATCATTTTGGGGCCCTTGTTAAACTTCTTCAACTCCTGACTCTTTCACCTGAGACAGACCGAATCTCCTTCTTATTTAAAGCCATCTGTTGTTCTGTTTTCTGTTGGATTAGCTTTGGAGAGAGTTCTCCATAGAGAGTGTAGAAGGAGTTGCAGGTGACCAGCCTACCCCAGCATTTTGTGTTGGCAGGTGATTTCTGAGTTGTGTTACTCTGTGCCCTATTTTATCCTTGTAGCACTGATAATTCAAAACATAACTGCCTTCAGTCCATCCATTTGTGCTGTAGAAGGGAAATGCTATTCCTTACTAAGCGATAGCTCAGTTATACCCTATAACAAGGACGTAACAGCTACTCTCATTTTTTTTTGTTTTAGTTTAAAATAACACACCTTCAGACATTTTGCTTGTTTATTTTAAATACTTTTTCAATCTAGATAATATTTATTTATTGCATTTGTTTCTTGGGGTTTGTGCAACCTGTGTGATGGAGATAAATAAATTATAAGCATCTGAATATTGTGTTAGTAATGTTTTAAATGGCTGGCTCACTAAGTTAGCGGTTAAGAGCTGAATTATTAGAGTCTGCAGGATTTCTTTGGTTGTTCTACTGTTAAGTGTTACCAACAGGTAATCTACAACTGGAAAATTTGATGATAGGGAATATAATACAGTGTTTCTGACTTACCTGTCAGAATCTGTTATACAATGTCTTCTGCTTCTGAGCACTGACTAATTGCCAAGTGACTACAAATTTCATTCCTTTTCCCTCACAGTTTTTATCCAAATCTTGTTTTTTACACTCAATTTTTCTAATGAGGACTTCTTTATGTTTTCTTGCTGTCCCTTAGAGTTCCTGAGATAGAACTAAAAAATTCCAAAGGCTTGTCAAATGAGAAAATAAATGAACTAAAATGCAGGCTAGCTGAACTGGCAAAACAGCGCTGTGGGGAGGTAAGAGCTTTTCACTTCCTTGAGAAATAGACTCTGGACCTGAATAGTTCTAAAGATGTATAGTATAATATAGTGGAATACATCCACATTGGAAGTGCTAGTTGCATTGCTTTTAAGGAAAGAGGGACTATCTTTCTTAGGAATGTTTCTAATTAATGAAAGTTCAGACTATGGACGCTCTCAAAATCCAGTGCATGTATAAATACTGCAAGCTTTATTCCTGTTTAAAGGAAGATATTTGGCAAAAAAATAAAAAAAAGGCAGTGCTAACTGTTAAACTGTGAGCTTTCTGCACTTTTCAGATTAATTTGGGTATCATAAGAGGCCATATCTGTTTAAGCAAGCAGTAGTTACCTGGGGAGTTTTTCCATGTGATCTTGCTCACCTAATGCTGAACTGAAGGGCAAGAGACCTTCCTTCCAACACCAGCTCAACACTTCATAGCACAGTCACTCCATGCCATTGTGCCATTTTTATTTCTGTGTTTAGGAGTAGTGATACTTGAGTTTCTCTGGAACTGGGTAAAAAGGGAAAGATGGGAAGCTTAGGCCTTTTATCTATTTTAAGGGTTTCTATACATCTTTGGATATGTTTAGTATTAACAGTGCCTTTCTGTTGTTGTTGAGGACTGCAATGATTTAAAGAATTACAAGGTAACAAAGAATTTTTGGTCAAAAAAGGGTTTTTGGCATGTTTCTCATTGTTATTTGGAAGTGTTGCAGGTGAACACATTTGAATAGCTCAATTTGCCTTTTTAAAAATGAGAATTACACAGCTGTGGACATTATAATAGACTGAAGTGGGATAATATTTTGCTTTCACATTTCCAAGCCTGTCGACTTTACAGGTTTAGGAAGAGCTATCTGTCATTCACTCCTGCCGCATCAAGCCCTTTTTCCTATTTGAATACCATACTTGTATTTTGATTGCCAATTTTTCTGCAGTTATTTCAAAATAACTGTTTTAGCCAGGTATGTTCTGTTCAACAACCAAAAATTTCCTCATATTTTTCAGTATCTTTGGAAATTAGCAGTTTAATAATGTATTCTGGAATTTAGAGGTGGGGTTTTTTGCTTGCTGTTTGTTTTTTTCTAATGGCAGCGTTATGGACAATTCATAGAAAGTACAAGGGTTAAAGTCTCTAAGTAACTGCAAAACCATGCAATATATACTTGGTCTGCTCAAAACTGACCACAAGAATTATTAGTCCCAGTTTGGTTTCTAATCTCATTGAAGGGACCTAAAAATATCTCATACATTTTTCTAATGTTGATTTTCCAAAGAGAGAGTCATGCTTGCTCCAGCAATGTGTAGATGTGGTTGTGAGTTACATGTATGGCAAGCATTTTGTGTGATAGCATGTGCAGTTGTCCTGAATTACTTTATCTGCAGCAGAAGGGAGATAACTTTTCTCTCTGCCTTGACAGATAGTCCTTGTTAAATTGTATTTTGTGATACAGAAAGTTTGACAATACCTCAACCACCTGTTCAAACTGAGCAGCAAACTGTTGGGGTTTTTTTAATTATTGAGTTTTTTCTTGTTGTTTTTTGGTGGGTTTTTTTTATACATATGTGTATACATATGTGTACATGGAATGATTGCCTTGCCATCTGAATAGTAACAGTCAGTTGTACGTGTCAGATTTATGCATATTGTGCTGTTCTTTCTATTTTGGACTGCCTCCTGGCTTCCTTCTTACTTTCAAGCAGGGATTTGGAGTCTGAGAATCTTCTAAATGTCACCCTGTTAAGGCAGATGGTACAACTTAATGTGGCTGATCTCCCAGCTGTACATGCAAATGCTGCTCAGTGGTGCTGCTGACTGCAGCTTTGTCCTGTCCTATTCTTTAATTTTGGAGCTAAAATGGTCTCTTAGCACTGTGGATTGCTTGAATTAAAAAGGAGATGCTACTAGACTGCTGAAGCTTAAGCCCTGACAGGTCAATAGATCATCAGTACATACACAGTTCAAGTAAACAGTAGATGGAAATTGATTCTAAGCAGCAAACCATGTAGCAGAATTCAGCTGAGCAGAGTTTTCAGTGCAGTTTTCATTTTAGTTGTTGTGGTTATATGAATATGGAATGCCTTATGTGACTTTACAGTCCCAACTGGGGAACTGCTTTGCAGAGGAAGGGTTGGATTTGTGGTTAGCAGTGAAATAATAACTATTTCATAGCAGTAGGTGCAGTAACAGATAAGTGTGAAGGATTTCTTCTGTTGTACCTCGTATGTCATAAACCTTATCTTTGGGAGCAGAAAGATTATGCCTAAAAGAAGATTAGAAAATTATTTTTAAATTTCACTTTTCTGTTAGAAAAATAAGATGGCTTAGGTTGTCTGGCAGTAATTTTTGCCATCTTTGCTAATGCAGTCAGGGATTTGTCCTGTTACAATTTATTAATAAATAAATTCTGAAAAAATAGTGAAATATGATAGATTCTCCCTGATAAATAACAAAATTGACAGTAATGTTTCTGCTGTGTTGCTTTTTGGAGTGCATATCATTTGTCTATCATTTGACTCTGCATGTCATTCATACTTACTTTCTTTCAGGTGATGATATTTGAACTAGCTGACCATGTACAGTCATTTCTCAGTGAGTATAATAAACCACCTTCCAAGTCTTTTCATGAGGAAATGCTAAAAAATCATCAAAAGGAACAGGAAAGATTGGCTCAGGAGGAATTGCGTAGGGCACAAGAAGTTAAAAGAAGAGAGGAGCAGGAGGTAAGAGAAATCAAAGTATGAATGACTGTATATTCTTAACATAACCATGATTTTAAAATCCCTGTGCATAATGCTGAGTTTTAGTGAATTATTAACTTGTCAGACCTGCCAGTATGAGTAGATCAATATTTATTATATGAAGTATCTGCTGCTGTAATTGTAATGTTTTAATGATGTGGCTTTAACCCAGGGAAATATTTATGCCTGAAACAAACCTAAATGTTGGTTCCTGAGCCTATAAAAATCACTTATGAAAAGGACCTTTTACAAAATCTAAGCAAATGTTATTTAGTATTAACTAAGCAATTAAGTGCATTCCATCTTAAACTAGGAAGTGTTAGTCAGGCAGACAGGTATTGATACCTTCTTTCACACTTAGGATGACCTGAGCATTTGCTGTGACAGGCACCTCTAGAGAGCAACAAATTTAATCTGGAGAGGTGAACATCCTTCACTAGAAATGAGGGGATTCATCCAAGTCTCAGAGGGGATAGTAGTATGAAGTCTCCACTCTGTGGGAAATATGGTTAGAATAGCTCTGGTTTTTAAAAGATCGTTTGGATTTATCTCCCTGTCTTTTTTTTGTGTATGTGTGTCAGACTTTATTGTTGGGTCTGGCAGTAGAAGTAATTTACAGTTCCATTCTCCTATATCATACAATTAATGCTGTTGACTTCTTCAGGAGAGCTAATTTGACTTCTGTTTTTTTGTTCTTGTGACACATCCTCTAAGTCCTTTTCCAACAATTCCAAAAAATCAGGTTCATAGCTTTTTGACTTTTAAATCAGGGTAAGATTTTAGCAGCTGCATTGCATGTACTGTTTCATCTCTAACAACTGAAATTTATTTTAGCAACGTGAAATCCTTAACGAGATTCAGAGAAGGGAGGAAGAGAAAAGGGAAGAAAGAAAAAAGAAAGAGATTGCCAAACAGGTATTCTTTCTAAGCAGGTGTGCAAAAAAAAAAAATGTAGTAAGCTCTTCCCAGTACTGTAACAGTACTTGTAAAAATTTGAAATTTTCTTGGACATCTTATTCAGGGCTTGTAGTAGATGTAAATTAAAATGGGTTCTTGATTGTTTCTGGGGTTTATTTTTGGAATATACTAGCATCTTGAGTGTACCAAGGTGGATATTTTCAAACAGACATAGAAAAAAGCTTGCATGTTAATGTTTCCAAAGTATTTACATTTTTGCCATGGACAGTGCCAAAATGTACTTTCTGAAATCTGAGCTCTTTTTCCTTGGCCTCATGCATACATTTATTATGGAAACATATTTCTTCTGTGATTTGCATGACTTCATAGAATAATAACTATGTGCTTGCATATTTTGATGATAGGAGTGGCTTCCGTACTTACTTGGTGTTTTTCCTGATTTATAGGAACGTTTGGAAATAGCTGCTCTGACAAATCAAGAAGACTCTCACAGGAGAGATACTGCAGGACATAGAGCTACTTCACGCTTAAATGGGAGCTGTTTGGAACATGGAGTGAATAATAAACACCGACCAAATTCAGCTGGACGTTCAAAGTATGTCAGTTTGCATGTGGATTTTTTAGATTTATTTATATATTTATTTAGTTAGTTCCAAGCATTTGATTACAAAGTGAAATTTGAAGGCAAGAGAATAGTGTGCCATACTGTTGACCTGTTCATTTTGGTTTCTTCCTTGCCACCTTCCTCCCTACCTTCATTTGTGGTGGCTTAACTAAGCCATGTGCTGTGGATGACTTGTGAACTTTCCAATTTTAAGGTTTGTATTCAACTCCTGACTTTATACTATTGTTCTCAGTTGGAGAAAAATGTTCTCTTCACATTGCAGACGAGAACGCCAGATTTCTGTTAGTAATAATGAAGAGTCCCCTGGAAATCATGAAGTTCTGAACTTCAGCACAAGTGGTGCTGGACAGCTTACTGTCCATAAAGGAAGATGTCTGGGTAAGCAAAATTGCAGTTGCAGCTTGAAATGCTGGGGTTTGGGATGCTTTCAGTAACATGTCAAACCACTGATAAGCACAGAGCTCGAAATGCATGCTTACTGTCTTTCCATTGCTGCTGATAGCAATGGCATTAAAGCAGCAGGTTTAGCAAAAACATTAATACAGAGAGGAAACTTTGAGCTGTAACATCTCCATGGAGTGCCCACGTGGACAGACCATCAAATGTTTTCATTGTGTTTTCAACATAGCATTTCCTCAGTTGATGGACAAACAGCCTGAAAGTCTCTCGAGAAAGGAAAATTCTATTATTTTGCAGTTTGAGGATGAACAATTGTGTTACTATGTGTAGAGCTTGGCATTTGCTAAGCAGGAAAGTTGTTCATTTGTTAAAACTGATTCTTGAAAATGTGCAGCAGTTTTTTGTCAATATGCAATTGTTTTCATTTGAGTACTGTTATATAGCATTCAGTCTCATCAAGCCTGATATTTTCCATGCCTACCATATAGATACATGTCTTGTCTACTTGTAAGTAGGTTCATGCTTCTAAATTTAGAAAACAGGCTTATTGGTATTTATTAAGCATTTGCAGGAGCTTTTGTCAAATCCTGAGAAACAAAAGTAGTCATGTTCCTCTTCTCTCCTTTTGTGTATAGGCAAGGATGAGCAGCTTGGTAAATCTGTCTACAATGCCTTGGAAATTCACAGTGGAGACTTTGTTCTAATATATGAGTGGGTTCTGCACTGGCAAAAAAAGATGGGAAAGTTTCTTACAACTCATGAAATAGAAAAGATTGAGAAGTCTAAGAAACAGGTAATGCCTATATTTTGCATTTGGCTTAGTAAAGATGAAGTGAAGTTCAGTGCTTTTCTTTAGGCTGCTAGTTTAATATAAACTTGAGAATGGTGGTAATGAACTTGAAAATGCTAATCTTTTAGAGTATCTGCATGAAAGAAGATGAGTGTATTTGGGTATTCAAGAGTTCCTTTACAATAATAAAAATGCAAGAAAGTGTGTTTGCAAGTATGCATAAATAAAATAAATATTGAAATTCTGAAGAATTCTGTTAGAAATCAAAGCTGTACTTCCCCAGTGCACAGTACTTCCTTTTTAGAAAACTATGAGGATATCATAAATACTCTGTGTTACATGTTTTATTAGTAGTGTGCTCCAAAATATGACAAAATGCATGTTCTGTTTTGTTTCCCTACCAGCTTCAGGGAGCAGAAACAGAGTTCAGCTCACTGACGAAGCTAAGCCACCCAAACATAGTACACTACAAATGTATGAACCTCAAAGAAAGGGATGACTCAATTGTGGTGGATATTTTAGTGGAGCACATAAGTGGTTGCAGCCTTTCTACATACTTGCACAAAGAGACTCCGGTTCCAGTTGAGCAGTTGCGCCATTATGTGATCCAGATACTGTCTGCTCTCGACTACTTGCACAGTAATTCAGTAGTGCACAAGGTCCTTTGTGCTTCCAGTGTCCTGGTAGATGCTGAAGGAAACATCAAGGTCACAGACTACAGCATTTCCAAGCGCTTAGCTGACATCTGCAAAGCTGATGTTTTTGAGCAGACCAAGGTTCGTTTTAGTGAGGATGGTCTTCCCAACAAGCCTGGAAAAAAAGGAGATGTATGGCGTCTGGGCTTGCTTCTGCTTTCACTCAGCCAGGGCCAAGTAACCAAGGAATTCCCAGTTGCTGTTCCTACCAATTTACCTGCTGACTTTCAAGACTTTCTAGAAAGGTATGTTTGTCATATTCTTGTATCTTTTTGTCTTTGATTTTCCTTTTTTTTTTTTAAGTTTTTTTTTCTTTTTTAGTTTTTTTGAGGTTTTTTAGTTTTTTGAAGAATAAATAAGTCCTCCTATTTTGTTAGTTGTAGTTTTTATAGAAGAGGTTGATCTCATGGCTCAGGCTGCTAATCTGGAATTTGGGAGATCAGGTTTGGTGCTCTCTTTTTCTCTGCTCTGACACCAGCTGTATATCGCTGTGGATAAGCCATTTAGTCTGTCTTTGCTTCTGATTCCCATCTGAATGATGGAAGCAATAATTTCTTAAATATAATAAGAACTCTTCTAACATTTATGTCAGACATGAAATGATTCTCACTGTGGTTTGCTAACAGGTGTGTTTGCTTGGAAGATAAAGAAAGATGGACTCCTCAGCAGTTGCTACAACATAGTTTTATAAACATTCCACGAATAAAAATACCTGTAGCTGAAGAAAATCTAGATGGTAAGGAATTTGGTTCTTCTTGTATTCTGCTAAGTTAGTGGAGTATATGCTTGCACTAAGAAAAACTGAGCTGTGCTACAGCTTCACAAGACTGCACCGTGTTACATTAACTAACTTAAAAGGTAG
This sequence comes from Poecile atricapillus, assembly GCF_030490865.1. NCBI lineage: Eukaryota > Metazoa > Chordata > Aves > Passeriformes > Paridae > Poecile > Poecile atricapillus. The sequence goes on along the minus strand of NC_081249.1, from coordinate 149,173,732 downwards.
TGTGATCTTTAACTTCTCTGTCCAAGACTGGCTGGGGTGGACTGACTACTATTTTTCCTTCTGTAGAATCAGCTCATGCTTTAAAGAAACCTGTAAACTCATCTACCTCCTGCATGGTGTAAATATACACTTAACTTTGTCCTTGGAAAATGGTGTTCCAGTGAGACTTCTTTCCTTCTTACATTCTTGTTAAAACCATTCCTTTGTCCAGCATAATTCATGTTAGTAATTAAAAACTGTATTAAGATTTGTGCTTATACTAGAGCTTTACACAGCAGAGTACTTGAAGTTTTTTAGGTTTTGTCTCCTTCTTGCTCCTTATTTGGCAATCCCTAGTGCCTTATCCCCATATTGCCAGTGATGGTAACTTTGTCTTCATTGCAGATTCAGCAGGTATAGATTACATGGAGACAGTTGTACCCAGCAGTCGGATATCCAGTGCTTCATTCTTCACAGAAACACAAAGACAATTTTCACGATACTACAATGAGTTTGAAGAGCTAAAATTACTTGGTAAAGGGGCTTTTGGAGCAGTCATCAAGGTATGGTATGAAAACTGTTTCCTCTGTGGAAACCTTTCTGGGGATATGTTTGTTTTCTGTGAAGCAGAACAATATATTGGATGGTTTGCATGGTTTTATTTACTGTCTGCCAGTGTGCTGTGCCTGTGTTGAGGTTTTTATCTGGAACTGAATAGTCTGAAAAGTTTCTTGCAAGAGGTTGCTGGGAGACTGGGAAGCAGCCTCTCAGTATGGGGAACCTTGCATTTGAATTGTAGTCATTTTCCAGGTGAAAGGAGGACTTCCTGTTTCATGAAATTATTCTTCTGGCTCTGCTTGGTAAGGCATTTGTAAGCATTTGACTTTGGATTAATTTGGATTTTTCAGGTGAGAAATAAACTTGATGGTTGCTATTATGCTGTGAAGCGTATTCGCATAAACCCTACCAGCAAGCAATTTCGGAGGATTAAGGGGGAAGTAACGTTACTTTCCCGCTTGAACCATGAAAATATTGTGAGGTATTACAATGCTTGGATAGAAAAACATGAAAGTCCCCTTCCCACCGTGTCAACATCTGAAGCAACCGAAGAGAGAAAAATGCCCCTCAAAGCCGGTCCCTACATCCTTTCTGCTGAGGAGACAAGTGATGTGGAAACTAATGCTCCTCCTCCGTGTTTGACAAGTTCAGTTGAGTGGAGTACTTCATGTGAAAGATCCTCCAGCAACAAATTCAGTGGAGCTGATCAGGAGTCCAGTGATGACGACGATGATGGTGATGGCGTGTTCTCACATTCAATTTTGTAAGTAGGCTTCAGTTTTGCCACTACAGAGGGAGCATGAGCAGAATTAGTTTCTCTAAGTTCATGTCTTAGCGTCCTTGTTTCTTTTGTCAGAAGTAGTTTGCTGTATTTTTATTCTGTCCTCTTGTTCAAAAGTGTATTTGCCAGCACTCAGCCAGGAAGAGGAAATTTTCTAGCTAAGAATTGTCAATCTGTGGGGAAAATGTTTGGGTGTTGGCTTCTTGAAGCTGCTTATTTGTGCCAGAATGCATGACTTCTTACCTTATGTTTGACTGTCTTTTCCAGCTTTGAGAATAAAGTTTTTTAATAAAGAATAACAAAGATTACAAGTCTTGAAAAATATCAAACTTGCCCTTTTTTATTTTGGTTTTTATTGGTGTATTCCATACCTTCCTCTGTGTATGGTTCAGTTCTCTCACTCAGAATGATTTTTTGTGTAAGTAAGTAAACTTATCTCAGTTTTGCTTATTGTATGTAGCAATTAAATTTTACTGATACAAATATATACCTTGCTTTTTTGAACTGGGCTATCAAAGGAAGTGTTTCTTTGTAAGCAGGATGCTTTTCTGGGTATTGTTTTGTTTTGTTTTTTTGTTTAAAGTGTACTGAAAGTCTTCAGCAGAAGTTTAGATTTTTTTTTTCTCCCCCAAAATAATTTCCAAATACTTCAGTATATAATTCTTGGTATGCAGAACTTTTGAGGTTTTCTTTCTTTCTCTTTCTTTAAACAGGCCAACCACAGATTCTGAAAGTGAAATAATTTTTGATAACGAAGATGAAAATAGTAAAGGTCATTCTCCAGTAAGTGTGAAGTTAGTGAAAATGAAAATATAATAATCTTTGACAAGTAAACAGGTCAGTTGGGAAGTTTTATTTCACTTCTGCTGTAAGTATATAAACATAACCTTATATGTCTGTTAGAGTAAGTGTTGTGCCATTGTGAGCTGCATCTCATAGAAATCGGTCTGATGCAGCTAATCTGGATTCTGTTTCCTAAAGTGTTTCTTGAACTAAATATGAGGGTTTTTTTAGTCATGACCCAGGTTATTATTGCAAGTTTCTTCAATATGTTTATGATTTAACTGCCATATGGATTACATGGTCTTAGGCCTCTCAAATTTGAAATTCTGTTCTGCCTTTAGACGCTTTTAACCAATATATCTGTTCATAGCCACTTTTTAAAGCAGACAATATACATATTGTTGCAGAGTGAAAGAGAGGGGAAGTCAGTATAATGACTAAGGTTTTAGGTGATTGTGTCACAGCACTTGCTGTGGACAGTCAGTGCACTGTATCTCTACAAAGCTAATGCACACTCTTCTACAGCATCTACAGCATGTCATTGCCAATCCTGATGATCTGTAACATGCTTTTATTTAAAGCTACATCTCCTGTCTCTTTCTGTTACAATGTACATTGGCATGAAAAAGTTTTCAGTATATAATTTAATAATATGGCAGTGCATTCTTATGTCATTGTACATACATATATACATACAGGCATACACACAGTACCAAAATTATTGGTTGAAATAATAATAAATAATTATTGCATTATTTATCAAGCAAACGTTCTATCTTTTAGTTTAAAATATTTTATTTTTCTCTTTTTTTAGTGTGACACAGCTTGAGATGTAGGGTTCATCTAGTTCTTCCAAAATTCTTTTCCTTCAGTCTAATGATAGCAAAATGCTGCTCGTTTTCACTTTGAGAGATTACAAAAATGTCATTGTATTATTTTTCTATTTTTCAAACCTGTCCATAGAAGTTTAGTTCTCATCAGTGTATTCTAGCCATTAAAAAATAGTAGTATGTGTAACAAAAAAGTCTGCACAGCTTCCTGTAGCTAACTGTTGTGTTACTTTTATTGTGATAAAGAATGAAGAAGGCAATGAAAAGAATAGCCATGGAGGAGAAGACAGGACACCAGTTGTTCAGACTGTGCATTATCTGTACATTCAGGTACAAATGTGCTTGTAAAAAGGATACTGTTCATTTTAGTTTGCAGAGAGTAGTTGCTGGTTTTCATGAGAAGAGTAATGACCTTTAAGAATGCAAACGAGTAAGTTCAGTGCTGATTTTGCAATAGCTTGGTTTTCTGAAGGCTTGGCTGGTGGAAGGCTCTGTGTAGTGCACGTGGTTAGTTATGGCTTCCAAGGCTCTGTATTTGTGCCTGGAGAGAGACAAGTTTTGTAGTGCCATAGTGGGATAACTGGTGTTGCTCATTGCTAACAGTATTGTGTGTGTGCTTCATTTTAATAGCAATCAGTAATCCGTAAATCCATTGTATGGCTCTAACAGTAGGCACACAATGAAACTCCTGCAGGGTTGCAGCTTCAGGCTATTCTACTGACACCTCCTTTGTGTTAGGAGCTAGTCAACTTCTCCCAGAAGCTAACTATTTATAGCTAACTGTTCTGTGGTGATGTGCAATTTTTTATAATGCACTTAGTGCTAGAGCTTGTCTGGAAGGAAGTTACAAGTAGATGGAATTAGATTTTAATAAGCGTGTTTGTATGTGTTGTGTATATTCATAATAAAAGCAGCTAATATGCCAAGTGCAATAAAGCCAGAGATTCTTTGTGGTTTGGCTTTATCACATATTATGGCTTGGCTGGTTTCACTTTGTTGTTAATGTTTATGTTAGAGAATATGCTACTCTGCAGGCTCATACTATTGTCCCAGAAAATGAGGTGGGACCCAGAAGTGAAAGCATGTTTGCAGCTAAAAGACAGCTCTCAGGAGAATTCCAAACAACTGAACTTTTTGGTGATACTGTTTGCTCCTGAGCCCAGGAGTGTGTACAGATACAAGTTTCTAATAATCTCTTTTCTATCAAAAGCTAACAGATTTGCTTTTGTAACAAAGCTGTTCTTTCTTCCCTCTGTCCCCCATGTGTGCACAACTGAAGATGGAGTATTGTGAAAAAAGCACATTAAGGGACACTATTGACCAAGGGCTACATGAAGATACCAGTCGGCTTTGGCGGCTTTTCCGAGAAATTTTGGATGGATTAGCTTACATCCATGAAAAGGTTAGCAAATATGATAGTTATGACCTGTGCATAATAACTGTGTTATGGCTCTTTATCTGTGGCTTTCTTTGTATTCATTTTGGGGTATTTATTAGCAAGTTTCCTCTCTTTGCCCTTTCCATTATTAGTCCGTACTTGGGGTTAATTATATTTTATCACAAACATGAATTTTATAATGAACCACTTCAGATTTTACCTGTTTGTTATAAGAATTTGACCATCTTTTGAAAACATGCATTAGGTGTCTGGTAGCACTGAAAATTGTTTCTAGCTTCTGGGCTACAAACTATAATCTTGTCTTCAAGACTGGTCTTCAGTGACTTCATGCAGTAGATTTCCCACTGTAGTAGAAGTATGTAATATGATTTTCCAGTCTATTATAAATACTTATAATTTGAATTGTGCTTATTGTTTAATATTCTATGGGTCTTTTTTTGTTCTTGTCTTGTAACAGGGAATGATCCACAGAGACTTGAAACCTGTGAACATTTTTTTAGATTCAGATGATCATGTGAAAATTGGTGATTTTGGTCTAGCTACAGATTATCCAGCAAATGCAGTAAGTACAGCTTGAAGTGAATTAAAAGACCCTTGAATTTGGTGATGTAATTACTTAAAAAACAAAAATAAAACATAAAAATATATTTATTGAAAAATAAAAACAAGTTAAATGACCTCATTTTAGATATCAAGAATGCTATAAACTTCTTTTAAATTTCTAAGACTCTAGAATTAAAGCATGCATAGCCAAACCAAGTGAGAACAGCCAACAGAAGCATTTCATGTGTCATTTACAATGCGAGTGTTTTGCTGATTTTAGGTGGTCTCTAAACAAGAGGAAAATCTCTCAGATGGTTCTGCTGTGTCTGACCCATCAGGTTAGTTTACATTACTACTTGTAATGGTCCTCAGCAAGCATTTATATTCTGTGGTCTTGTATACACTGTTAAAATTTCCATTTGTTCTTTAACAGTAAAACTTCTCTTTATTGAGGTCAGGGGTGGGACCCCCCCAGCCACCAAATTGGGTAGCCATGTTACAATCCAGCAGTTTTGTCTCTTACTTAAAAATTAATTTGCTTCCTCTGCTAGCCTTCTGCCATATATCAGTGCCTTCCTCATGGTGAGGTATATAGAGAGCCTGTATATGTGTTCCATCTGCATTTGTGTTTGCTTGTATAGGACAATTTCAAGACTTCAGTGTCATTTGTTTGGTTTTTGTTAGTCTGAATATGGTGTTTTAAGAGAAATTCAGTATGTGGTCTGTTTAAAGAAAAATGTAATGGTAGTGAAATTTAGTAGTAACATTAATAGTAACATTTGTGTGCTGACCTACTACAAATCTATAAAGTAAGATATAGGTTTAGCTACTACAGCTAGACACAGATACTTGACATGTGGAGTCATGTGAGAATACTTTGACTGTTTGTCAAAGTATTCTCAGCTGGGTCTCTCTCAGTAAGGACTGCACTCCCACCTAGAAGAAAGAGAGCATGAATGAGTTTTTTCTTGATATGGATGCTGCATTTCTCTCCCACTTTCTTGGAACTGGTGCTCTCATCTTTTGCCACACAGGTAACTTGACAGGGATGGTTGGCACCGCACTGTATGTCAGCCCAGAGGTCCAAGGAAGCACAAAATCCACATACAATCAGGTATGATTGGAATAGACTTAATGAAAAGGTAGCATGGAATCTAAGATGTACCAGGTATGATTTGGAGGACCTTTGTAACTGAATAGGATAGAAATCTTAGAGTCTTTAGTTAAGGTAATAAAATGTATATTGTTGATTTGGGTTTCTAGACTGTGATTGTGGGAGGTGAGGGTGTATTTTTTCCATCAAAGAGAATCCTGTTTATATGCAGAGACAAACTGAATTGCAAAGCAGGGAAATGCTTTCCAAGTGGGAGTCATAGAATTACAGAATGGTTTAGGTTGAAAGGGACCCCAAAGTTTATCCAGTTCCAACACCCTGCCATGGGCAGGGACACCTTCTGCTAGACTACCAGGTTGCTTCAAGCCCCATCCAACTGGCCTTGAACATTTCCAGGAATAGGGCATCCACAGCTTTTCAGGGTAACCTGTTCCACCCTCACAGTAAAGAATTTCTTTCTAGTATCCAGTCTAAACCTACCCTCTTTCATTTTAAAGCCATTATCCCTTCACGTATCACTGAGAAGCCTTGTAAAAATTCCCTCTGGTATTCTTGTAGCCTGCTTGAGGCTGATCTGAGATCTCAATGGAGCCTTCTCTCCAGGCTAAACAATTTCAACTCTCTCAGCCTTTCCTTGTGTGAGAAGTGTTCAATTCCTTTAATCATCTTTGTTGCCCTTCTCTGGACTTGCTCCATGGACTTGCTCTAGCAGATCTATGTTCTCCTTGTGTTGGGGGCCCCACAGCTGGATGCAGTGCTCAGGTGGGGTATCATGAGAATGGAGTAGATTGGGAGAATCGCCTTGCTCAACCTGTTGGTCATGCTGCTTTTGATGCAGCGCAGGATGTTTGGCTTTGTGGGCTGTGAGTGCACTGATAGATCATGTTGAGGGTTTTTTCAGCCTGCACCTCCAGCTTCTTCTCAGGGCAGCTCTCAATCCATTTTCTGCCCAGCCTGTATTTGTGCTTGGGATTACCCCGACCCATGTGCAGGACCCTGCACTTGGCCTTGTTGAACTTCATGAGGTTCACACAGCCCCTCCTCTTGAGCCTGTCCAGGTGCATCTGGATGGCATCTCTTCCCTCCATGTGGTCAACTGCACCACACAGCTCAGTGTCACCAGCAAACTTGCTGAGGGTCCCACTGTCCATGTCACCAGCAAAGATGTTAAACAGCTGGTCCCAGTACCAACTCCTGAGGAACATCCACTCCTCAGGTCGGTGTTAAGCTGCTGACCACAACTTGAGTGTATCCATCATTTATGTCATAGCTGTGATGATAGAAGGCTTTAACGTCTGCCAAATCTTAATGGAATATGTCTTCTAACAAAAAAGCTTTAAAAACAAATAATAATAAAAAACACACAAAAAGACACAGAAAAAACCCCAGCCCTCTCCAGCTTTAATACTGTGACATTTAACCTAAATATTTGTTTTAAACTTGGGTTTTTGTTTTTTTCCTCTGCTATGTTCATCTTCAGAAAACTGATAGGTACTACGTACAAGTTTTCATTTTTTTCTTCCTTAGAAAGTGGACCTGTTCAGCCTAGGTATAATATTCTTTGAAATGTGTTACCATCCTATGAATACTGCATCAGAAAGGATCTTTGTTCTTGGTCAGCTAAGGCTGGTAAGTACACAGAGATGAAACATATTAGTTCTATGCATCAAATAGTTTTTTAAGAGAAGTAAAAGGATGCAAAATATAGCAAAAAATGTTGCCATAGGGAGTGCTTAAAAATAAGCACAAATTTGTAAAATATATAATAAAAAGTGAAGAATACAATTGGAGCTGTTGCACTGACATTCCTTTAATGCACTGTGCCATCAGTCAGTGTTCTGTCTGTGAAATTAATCTTTACATATCAGATAAAGGAATCATTTCATTACTGTACCTAGGTTTAGGCCTGGTGGGCCTTTCTTAGGAATCGGTTGGTATTTGTAGTTAGAAAATGCTTGTGATTATGGGTCGTACTTCCATTGTAAAAACATCAAAGCATTCTTTTTCCTTTGAGCTCTTCAAACTAAATTTGCAATGTGGGGGGTTGGTTTGTTTGGTGGTTTTTGTTTATTTTTTCATGGGCAATGGAAATACTTGGTCTCTCTGTTTAATATGTAGAACTTAAGACTAATCTGAGCAATCTGGACTGCTTGTTAAAATTCAAATGTGGATTTTGTTTTTTGTTTTGTTAGCCTGCGATTATATTTCCTAAGGACTTCGATGAAGTCAAGCATGCAAAGCAGGTAATTTTGAAGATATTTTAACTATTAGGCATTCCTTCTCAGAAAACATTATCATTTTTTCCCCATAATTTTCCACTTAATTCCCCACCTAGCATTCTCTGCCAAGTTCTTATTACATGATAGAACAAAGGAAATAAAATCTCAAAAGAATGCTCTAAGCTGACATGGAAATATATTTACTTACAAAATTCTCAGAGCTCAGTCATGAAGAAATTTAGAGTTCACTGGCACATCTTTTAAGCTCTGTGGGACAATTCTGACTTTTTATGCTCAGAGAAATGGCAGCTGAATTGTTTAACTTTTTACTTAAAGTTTTTGAAAGAAATATGTGTCACACAAATGAAAGAAATGTGCAAGCTCAGTTGGCTGCTCCAAACTTGACAGAGCTGCCAAGAGCTGTTCTGGAGGCCTCTATGGCAGAGCAATGAAGTGATAAGGAGCAGTGTTATCTTTTCTGGACCATCTAGGTGGCTTTATCCTTGTGCTAATCAACTCTTTTGTTGACCATTAATGTTAACTTTCAGTGTGTTATGCTTGTATAACAGTAATCTGCACATTACTAGTACCGGAAAAACATTTCCAGCTTGTACATTTCACTGAAATATGCCAGGAAGATTCCCCCTGGGGAATGGGAATACTTGTGCCTGTCACATACTTGTGATTCTAATACTTGTGCCTCTCAAATCTTTGATCTCATGCATGCAATTCTGCTTTCTTAACTTTGTTGATAAAGAGATGCCAGAGCTAGCGTACCATGGAACAACAAAGGAAAAAAATACTACATATTTTGTCATCCCAGGAGTCACATTTCTAATAACTTGTGTGGTTTAGTAAACTTTTTCAGATGATGAAATATATTCAAAATTTAATAAGAAAATAATGTCTATCCAAAATATTTAGATTCTGCTGTTTTTTTCCCCTGTAGAGTGTCTTAGTTTGTTATTGAATTGATATGCCTACCAAGTTTGTTGCAAATACTGTTAATTTACAAAATGTTTCTAATCTGTAAAATTTTGATTTAATTTGTAGAGATTGGTTATTACGTGGCTTCTGAACCACGATCCTGCAGCACGACCAACAGCTGTGGAGCTGCTAAAAAGTGAACATCTTCCACCACCACAAATGGAAGAGTCAGAACTCCATGAAGTGCTCCACCATACCTTAGCAAACGTGGATGGAAAGGCCTACCGGACTATGATGAGTCAGATATTTGCACAGCGTGTATCTCCAGGAATTGACTATACTTATGACAGTGATATGCTGAAGGTTTGTAGGTGTTCAGGGGATGCATGGGTTTGGCTTTTCCCTGTGTTGAATTTTTTAAAAATATGCTTATATGGGTAAACCTGTAGTATTTCTGAGTGAACTGCATTATCTCAAGATTCACTTTCACATTGGTTCCCATTTAAAACTACAGTCTCTGCTGTGTGGGTTTGAATAGCCACTTGCTATTTGAGCCTTAATTTCATTCTTCAGTGAAGAAACCAGCAGTGTTTGATTGCAGCAGCTAAAGCTTTATGTCCAGATAATGACTTCCTTTACTCTGAATTCCTGTCAAATTAATGGTTGACCACTTGTCAGCAGAAAGTGTTGCCCCTGGATGTTTTCTTCTGTTTCTAATTAATGTAATTTTTCTTAGTTTATCAGCTCTTGAATCTTTCTAAATCTAAAGAAATTTGCGGTAACATAGTACAAGAATGCTTCAAAAGGCTGTAATTATTTTTTATTATGTAAGCATTGCAGTTTTTTGTAGTGGGATGAGATAGCAGAATGTTTATTGCCTGTATTACATGGAATGATTGCCTACATGGAGTGTTCATCACACATGAATTATATATGTACTTTTTATTTGTGATGGTTTCAGGGTAGTTTTTCTATTTGGGCAGCCAAGATACAGCAGCATGTATGTGAGATTGTCAGCCGGATATTTAAAAGACACGGTGGGTGTGTTTACAAAAGTCATTAATTTCCTTTTTTGTGATTGAATTGATTTAAAAGAAGGGAATGGATTTACTGCTATAAGAGAAATCAGAAAACATGTTCAGTAGTTGATCATTTGAAGTTTTTATGATATTTTCTTCTGTTGTTTTGTCATTCCAGTAGTAGCTACTAACATCAAATCTGAATGATTTACATTTTCTACAGAAAGAAGAGTGAAAATCATAATTATATTTTTGAATGTACATGGTTGTTCTGATAAATCTGTATGAGGTTTTAGAGGTAGAGGCTGTTATGCAAAATCTGGATCTGAATACAAGGGTAGGTAGCTCTGTGGTGGGAGATCAGGCATCCATGTAGCACAGTAACCTCTCACTGAACAGCCAGAATGGGAAAAGCATGAGGGAGAGCATGGAAACAAAGTGTGTAGTGGTCCTTCCAATGATGTATTCTTGGTAATGCTTTGCTGTTCAGGAACTTCCTCAGCCAAAGCCGATGCCACGATGTGTAATAGTCTTTCGTTTTCCTTTCCAGGAATCTCTCCAGTCATTAATAGTAGTATTCACTTAAAATTATTTTTTGAGAAGAAAATTTACGCAGCCACTGTCACACTTGAAATGTTATCAATTGTGTTGTCTTACAGGTGTTCATGGTAGTATTTTATATAAAAATAGAGAATTTTGAAATAGAAACTTTGCATTTTTCAAGTAAATCAAAATCTGATTAAGCATGATCAAAAGTTGGCAATACAAAAGAGTGAGAAAACTGAGGAATGAGAAGTCAAGGATGGGTTTACTCTCTTCCCCCACTCCTTAAACCTTGACAGATTTGGGAAAGTTTTTGTTAGCATTTTAGAGACTAAAATGTTTTCATGCTTTTGAAAAAAAAATGGGGGGATAGGGATTGGATATTTTCCGTTAGATTGTGTCTGACATCTGTAATGGCTAAAAGAATTTCTATCTGGGGCGCTTTTTTCTCATTTAAAAGTTTGTATTGAAATCTAATTGATTTAAGCTTCAGTAAATTCTCTAGTGATTCTCAATCAAATATTAAAACAAGAAACTATTTTTCAGTAGTAAGTGGTATTAGTAATAGTAAGGTTTCACTGAAGATTGGATTCATACAGATAGATGGTTCCAAAATATAGCTGGAAAAAAACTGATATTCAGGAGGTTTTAAAATGAAACACAAATACTTCTAGTATATTTTTGAGACAGAGGATGCAACATGGCTGAACAAAATTTGTTCTATATGGAAATGCCTCTAGACCAAAGCAGTATTTGCTACAGGTAACTGCAGAGTTTCTCATCTGTTTTGTATGCCTGCTTTTGTGAAAGGTGGTGTTCAAAGAGGGAGGGCAAGGTGAGGATTCTGCTGGGCTGTGGAATTGGCAGTTCTCTCTTCTGTGGCTTCCTTGCTGAGCCCAAGAAGCATGGAACATAAGCATAAAACAAACTCTGACTTTCTTTCTTTAAATATGGAAGAGAGAAGTCTATTAAGGACATTTAATGTAATTTTTTTAACTTATGGATTGACATAATTATGCCCTGCAAGGGTGTTCATGAGCCTGTAAAAATCAGGTGTTACTTCTAAAATGAGAGAAGTGTTTTCTGGTTTTGTGCAGGAGCCATCAAGCTGCATACTCCACTGCTGATGCCCAGAAATAAAAAACTATATGAACACAATGAAGCTTCGTATTTCATGGATCACAGCGGGATGCTGGTAATGCTTCCTTATGATCTCAGAGTAAGTAGCATCATCTCTGCAGGCAAGGCTTGCAGAGGGTTTGGAGGGTGCTGTGGTAGAATTTGGTTTAGGCTTGCACTTCTTTTGACTGCTGAAGTAGTGTATCTCTCAATGTCTGTTCTTGTTCTCCTGAGTTCTCTTGTACTCTTCTTGACAGCTGGAGCCCAGACCATGTGTTGAAGTTTGTTTTTTTAACATAGGTGAAAGTAATGTTTTTATTTAAAACTTGCAGCAAGGATGGTTAGATTAGTATTACTTGGCTATGTCAGGTTTTTAGGCATTATATTAGACTTGGGAGAGTACAAGTGTAACTATACAGTTTAATTAATCTCTAGCTACAGAGCTCAGACCGACTTTTGTTTCAACAATTTTCATGTATTTTGTTTTTCAGATTCCTTTTGCAAGATTTGTAGCTAGAAATAACATATCAAACTTGAAAAGGTAAGAGATGTAGAGGTGGTGCTTTTCACTGATACTGTGCTTGGACTTCTGAAGAGGCTGATTCATTCTTCAATATTTCCTTTAGATACTGTATAGAGCGAGTTTTCAGACCTCGGAAGTTAGACCGCTGTCATCCCAAAGAACTCCTAGAATGTGCATTTGACATCATTACATCTACTGGAAATAGCTTTTTGCCTATAGCAGAAACAATTTATGCCATTTCAGAAATCATTCAAGAGTTTTCAGTGCTACAGGTAGATTCTCTAATCAGCCCCTTTCCTCTCTTTTCCACACAAAATTTTAATTTAACTAAATATTTAGTTTGACATGTTGTAAGAGGATACTCTAACCAGTACAGGACTATTTTCACATTTAATCTATAGTCACTTAGAGAACACTGTCATAAAAAATGTGTTTCCTAGGTAAACCTAAATGAAACATAGGTTTATGTGCAAAGGAAATATTGACTGAATCCTTTATAGTATTATTTACCATTGAAATAATGTCTTCTGTCAGACAAGAAGTGATTACTATAGAATGGGACAAGAGTTGCCATTCTTTTGTTAGAGATAAAAATTAAGGTAGTGAAAGAAGAGGTTTGAAGTTAATTTTGAACTATTATTAAATGTTTAGGAAGACTTTGTTTTATGTGGGTTGGTTTTTTTAAGAAAACTGAATGGAAGTAAAACTTGGTTTTTTTCATGCTTTCTTTTTTTCATTTATGCTTTGCTAGGAAAGAAACTACAGTATTTATCTGAACCACACTGCCTTACTCAAAGCCATACTTTTGCACTGTGGGATACCAGAGGACAAACTCAATCAGGTCTACATCATTCTCTATGATGCTGTGGTAAGGCATTAGTTACTAACGTAACGTCTGTGATCATGGCTGTAGAGTATTCTATTTTGTGGAGCTGTCTCTAAAAATGATTAACAGGCCATTGACAGCATGACCAGGAGTATACCCTTGATACATAAAAAGGCTGGCTGCCTTTGGGCTGTAAACATAGATTAATTACTTTCTTGTTACTTGGATAAACATTGGGATGGTTTATGATTTCTGAATGTGTATTTATTAGAGAATTGTTCACCTGTATTATCAAGAACTGGCAGGCTAGTCAATAAAAACTTTTAAAAAAATAAATTTGAAATGTATTTTAATATCAGTAAGGTCTTTTCTACTTTATAAGCACAGAATACAGGTGAAATTACTTTGAATAATTACAATAACGCATTAGACACAACCAAATGCTGTTTTAATATGTTTTTTTTTGTAGACTGAAAAGCTAACTAAAAGAGAAGTAGAAGCCAAGTTCTGTAATCTTTCTCTCACATCAGCTAGTGTAAGTGATCTTAATTCAGTGTTAATTTCCCTGTAATTTGTAATTAGTCAGTAATATTTTTATTTTTTTTTTTAATTTAATCAACCAGAGTAAGAAAAATAACCTGTTACATGTGCTGTTCAGAATAGGTCAGTCTCTTTGCAAGTGGTCTTTGTTCTCTGTTCTCTCTGGCAGCCAATATTGCAGCTTCTTTAAGCATGTTTCACAGGCTGTGGAAACTAATAAAGGGTAAATGGAATACTCTAGAGGGGTATTTAATAAACAAAACTGAGAGAAACTTAAAAAAAAAAATTCTCTGCAAATGTTGAATGTGCATAGAGTTGAAGTTAACTTCTAGATAGTCTGAGACTTGTCTCTGTCTCTGTTCTTTTGCTCAACTTCACTAGGTAAAAACAGCCTGCTAGACAGAACAAGCAAAAAAGGCAAGATATTTTACTCCAGATATAAAGTCAGATATTTTCCTTCCTTTTAGATGGGACATATTATGAATGCTGTCTGTGTTGCTTATAATTTTATTTTTTGGTTTTAGCTTTCTCGACTCTATAAATTCATTGAGCAGAAGGGAGAAGCAAGTAATGTATTTCCATTTCTAAACACAATGATAAAACAAAAGCCAAGTGTCATTCAGCTGTTGAAGCATGGCATGAAGGATTTAGAGGAAATCATAGGTTTATTAAAGCAACTGGGAATAAAACTTCAGGTTTGTAAAATGCTCTGCTAATAAATTAATGGGATTACAGGCTGCTGGGCCTTGCAATATGCCAGGAAATAAAGATATTTTATAATAGAAAAAGCACACACAAGTTTCTTTTGGTGGCAAATAATAGTACTGGCATTGATACTTCTTCGTTTCTGTTTTTTTTTTTTAAATTAAAGATGCATTATAAAAATAAGACCTCTTCCAGTCAGAAGTCTCTGGCTTAAATTCTGGCTAATGACACTAAGACTGTTTTCTTTCCCCAGCCAAGACTGAAGGCATTACTTAGAGCAAAAAGAGGGATTTTAATAAATTTTGAAGAAACTGTAAATATTTTAAAATATAGAAATCTAATGACTGCTAAAAGCCTCTGCCTTCCTTGAAGCTTGCTATTTGGGTTTTGTGCTGCAGGTTTATTGGGATGCTGTAAGATTAAAGCACCATTTCTTTATTTTTCACTATATTTTAAATTTTTGGAGCTAAGGAATGTTTCCATATGTGTTCCTTATGTAAAAAGTGTTTTAAATCCATGCTGCTAACAGGAAATTTGTTATATATGTGCACATATTCGTTTTTATTTTACAGATCTCTATCAATCTGGGACTAGTTTACAAAATACAGCAGCACAATGGTATTATCTTTCAGTTTATAGCATACATCAAAAGAAGACAAAGAACTGTTCCTGAAATTCTTGCTGCAGGAGGCAGATATGATCATCTGGTATGTGCTCATCTCTTCTAGTAAATTTGGAAATTTTTTTAACCCTTGAGAAAAATTATATTTTGCCAAGATAAATATCTGGTCTTCCATTCTGTTTTTTTCTTGTTTTGAGATTCCACAGTTTAGAGGGCCACAGGCAGTAGGACCAGTTCCTTCCGCTGTTGGTGTCAGCATTGCTATAGATAAAATAACTGCTGCTGTTTCCAGTGTGGAGGATTCTGTAAGTCTCTTTCTTGGGACGTGGGGAATTTGTTTACTTCTGACAGTTCCAGTTCAATAACCTAATTGTAGCTAGAGATGGACAAAAAATAAGACGTTCAGATGTGTTCCAAAACAATACCATACTGAAATAGAAGGTAGACATCAAGATTGCCTGTTTTCTTTTGTGTTTCTCTACACAGAAATTTTCTATTTATTAAATGAGAATCACAGGAAGACGGGATCTTCAGGCTTACACCATTGTATTTTCAATTTAAGTGGGATGTTTTCTTAGCCTGTGTATTCTTTCAGATGGAAGAGTACAACTGTGTGTATTTAGTGTTATTTTTCCCCTACTGCTTCTCCACTTATCAAAGTATAGAAGATAGAGATGGAAAGAAACTTTAAGAATATTGACTACTTTGTACAGTGTCACACATCTTCACTTGGTTGTGAAATGTGTATTTTATTATCTTTTCTCTATCAGAATAAATTAACATTGCTAAGGAGAGTGGGAAGGAAAGTAGGCAGGGGTACTTGGCAGGCTGAGGCGCTGGAGGTGCTTTACGTTGAAGATTGAGCTTCAGTGACTTTCAGGCAGACTTTGGTGGATTGAAGCTCTCAAAAAGAGATGGATCTAATCCCTTTTTGGTTTTTTAGCTTGATGCATTTTGACAAATGTTGGAATATTTGTCCATCTTCCTTACTTCAACTGCCTTGTGAGGTGAAAAGTGTTATTGTCACTAATATTGTCTCGATTTTACTTTCCCTTCAGGTTTCTGTCAGCTCTTGTGACCTGCTGGTTGTAAGTGTTGGTCAGATGTCAATGGGTAGAGCTATCAACATTGTTCAGAAATTCTGGACTGCAGGAATTCCAGCCGAAATAATGTATGACTGGTCCCAGGTAGAATTTTTATCTCCATGTGTTATCTGTCTTATTGTTCTCCAAGATTAATGCAGTGAAACCATACTATTTTTGGGTATTGTTCTGTTTTTATGGAGATAGAGACTCATAATACTGAGCAAGTAGGGTGCTATTCAGACACAATAATGTCAAGAAAGTCTCACTGGCCTTGCAGCATTCTTCCAGATTATTTAAAAGTGTGAAGAAAGATCCCTCCTATTAATTAATTTAATACTTAATGGGGATACATGAAGAAAAGAACAGTGGCATCAAGTTTTAAACAACCAGATAGCTGAAGACACTCAGGTGGGGAGGGAATATTGATATTATTCTACTGTTAGAAATACAGTTTAGCAAACTGAGCTACTAGATGGGACCCTATTTTCCCTTGAAGGGAAAGACCTGTAGTAGGAGGGGAAGAGAGTGGCAAGCTGAGTTGTGCCCTTTTCTGTCCAGCTGAAACCAAACAGAGCTGTAGCCAGCACTACACTGGAGTGTAGGGAGCTACACGGCAACACTGAAATCCCTTTTAGAGGTGGTGGCACTTACGTAAGGATTATGAGTCTGCTTCACCTTCAAGTGTCCTGGTTCATGACTAACAAGAGAGACTCTGCAGTTGCCCCTTCCATGTCATGTGCTGCAGGGTAGGAAGTTTTGAGCTCATTCAGTTCATTGTCTGACTTTCTTGTAATTTTTTGCCATCACATTTCCAACAGTGTCAATCCCTTGGGACTGAAAAAAAATCCAGATAATATACCTAGGCTGGAGTTTCTTGGTTTGGGGTTGTTTTGATTCATAAGGAATGAAGACCTGGGTAGTTCTTGCCTCTGTCTAATGCTGTCCTGCAACGCAGTGCTGAGTAAGTCAGCATAGCCTTGGTTTTATAGGAACCCAGCTGGAGTCATCTTTCGTGGCAGACCTCCAGCCATGCAGGACTGAAACCTGCAGGCACTAGGGTGGTGACTGCACATTTTTGCAGCTACTTAGACTCTGCACTTCTAGGTATAGGTAGTCCTTCTATGTGGGAACTTGGGCTGCAGGACCTAGGCATTCTCTCTATCTAAGCGTAGACTCAGATTTCAATTTTAGCAAGCAATGGATGGATAAATATATGCACAATGAAGTTTCACCTACCCAAGTTGTTAATAAAGCTTTTCTCTCTCTGAAGCTGTTTGACTGTTGCATATCAAGTTACTTTAATTAAAGACAAGAGACTGTGATTACTTAATTGGTCATTTTATAATCTGTCAAATTAGTGTCTCATTCCTCTTCTTTTGTTCACACTTTAGTCCCAGGAAGAACTGCAGGAATACTGCAGATGCTCAGGGATTACATATGTGGCTCTGGTGTCAGAGAAAGAAGGAAGTCATGTGAAGGTAAGCATGGGACCTTTATGGTGGTGGATGCTTTATGGTGTTTCAGATTTGTACTATGTTGTTCTACCTTTTTTTTAAGGTCATTATTAATATGATATAAATTATACTTAAGAGGAGTTGAGATAAGTACAGTTTTGGTTGTTAAGTTGTAGAAATGTTATTCTGAAGAATTTCAGCATTTCTAACATTTTTTTATCCCTGCATAACACTGTTATTCACAGACTTCCTTCCCTCTAGGAAAATCCAAAAACTAGTGCAAACATTGCTTGACAGTGCCATGGATGGTTTAACATGGAAAAAGGTTTCTCTTGTCTCTTGATTTCTTTAAATTGACAAAATGAATTAGTTGACTTTGCAGTTGGCACCTTCTCATGTTACAAAACAAATACAACTAAAATGTAAATCTAAAAAAATCGGTGTAGTTCCAACAGACAGTCAGAACCACACTCTTCACCTCTGTAAACTCAGATTAGAATGCAAAGACTGGACTGTTTCACAACATGAACATACTGTGTACTTCTTCTGTACTCTGCAGCCTGTGGTTCTGGTACCTTTGGTTTTTTGAAGTTAAAAGTTTTAAAGTATTCTGGATCACTAGAGAAAACATTATTTTTTGAATAAAGATTAATTCTTTGACTGAAAAAAATACTAGCCATTTTACAGCATATGGCAAGGACAGCCAGTGTGACTTACTAAAATATTTTTAACTTCTTATTCATTCTGTTACTGTAACAGCAATAATTGCAAGAATAAGTAAATCTTGATGATGACAATGTGATATTTCAAAGTCCTCCACAAGCCTATTATAGAGTGTTTTTTAAATATTGCAGCAAAACCAAGAAAGGAGATGTTAATGAGGTGAATGGTGTTGTTACTGATTAAGCTCTTGCCAATAAAGATGGTGCAGATTCCTAAGTTTTGAACGTTTGAGTTAACTCTTGCAAATTGAAAGGCAAGCCTTATTCTAATATAATTGCTTAACTAAAAATATTAAAAATACTGTTTTTACAATTATAAACCATTCTGTTTAGAACTTAATTATCACATATTAAATGCAGGGAGCCAAGCTACGCTTTGGGAATGCAGAATAAATTGGTAGTTGGCTGAAAAAAAATCTAATCAAATATTTAATTGGCAATGATTGATTGGTAATGATAATAGCTTCCTACCTTTGACTCTTTCACCTTTAATGGGTGAAACAGTTTGGTTTTGATTAAGTTTGAGAAGTTTATTTGTATGCCATTTTAAGAATCAACAATCTTAAGAACCACTGAACTACATTATAGGTGAAATCCTTTGAGAAAGACAGGCAGACGGAGAAAAGGATTTTAGAATCTGATTTAGTAGATCACCTGATCCAGAAACTGAAAATGAAAATCGGTGATGAAAGATGTAGTAGGTAAGTAGCACAACATGTCAATAATGTGAATGGTCAAAATCAGAAGTGAATATATGTTTGCATATGCTCAGTTAAACCTTAATTTTATTTGGTAAAGAAATTGCTGAATTTCTTTTGAGGGGAAAAGAAAGCAAAAGGCTTTGTTATAGAATTGTAGAAATTGTTATAGAATTGTAACAAAGAAACTGATTTCCCTAGCTGCTGCTACATTCACACATGCATAGTGCTTCACAAATTAAAAGTCCACACAGTTATCTCAGTTATCAGAGCAGCTAGAGTAGCAGTGTTTGGCTGTGTGCAAGGCCCTGTTACTGAGCAGAAGTCCTTTACATTTGTGTACTGTGTAATCAAAATACTAAAGCAACAAATCCCTTTCATTCTGAGGCACTATTGGTACGGTGAAATGAAGGTGTAACTGTTGCACTTCTGTATGCTGTGCTGGCACAAGTGAAAGTAACACCTGGCAAAGACTTGAGGTACACAGGAGAACCCCTTCATCCTGTCTTCACTGAAATTATTATTTATTGTCATCGGTGGAAGTTAGTACAGAAATGACAGGGGAGACTAGTCATTCCTGTGTGCTCAAGCAGTACAGCTGTTACTTACACATAGGCCCTGTAAGTCTGTACTTATTCATGCATCTAACTATATTTATATGTGTGTACGTATATATTTCTGCATTGGCAGCAGGAATAAACATGCATTAGACACACAAAGTAGAATTCAGAAACTTAACAGATTTACCATCCAGTTTTTCTGACTAGGCTTAACAATAAAAGCAATCATAAGCTTGGAAATGCTGAAATGAAGCAGTAGTTTATACAAGCAGTGTATGTCTCCTGCAACCCACCTCTCGTTCTCCTTTTTCTGGTCTCAGCCAGTCTCCGTATTTGCAACTAACCTGATCCTCAGGTGCTTTCTGATCTACTAGAAGCTGTGAAAGAAAAATATTCTTTCAAAAACTTACCTTATTTCTAAATCCTGAAAACAGAATAGAGAAACCCTTACATGGTATCACTAACAGAGACATGCAATAGCTGATTGTAATAGCGCTGGCAAATTTCTCTTTGAATGAATTCCTGAATGTGGAAAGTAAAGGTATCCAAACTAATTACTGAGGACTTCTTTGAATATGTGTACTTTTAAGTATAAATACTACTTTTATACTTTAGCATTATGTCACAGGAACCTGTGAGAAACAGATTAAATTAATAATTCAGAGAGAATACTCTCACAGTATATTTTTGTCTTAGCATATAAATCACTCTTGCATGATAGGGAGGACATTTCTTGTATCCATAGAGAGCACTGCTTCTAGACCTGACTTTTTAATGCAATTCTGTATGGTTTCCTCTCAATTCCTGAATAGAATTGATTCATGCTAACAAATGTGTGCTGGGGAGTATCCACAAACTTCTTTATCTGTTGGAACTAAGTTTAAGTATGTATGATAATCTGAAACTACTGTCTTATTACAGTATTTGTTTATAATTGTAAATCTGTTTCCTTAACTGTCTTTGGTTTTGTTTTGGTTTTTTTTAGAGAAACCACAGATAATCTTTCAATACCAAATCAAAAAGGATCATTTACTAATATTTCAGGTATTTAATCTCTAATTATAGAACATACAAACTGCTCCTCTTTCTGCTCAAAAATTGTTTTGTAGGAAAATATTACCAAAGGCAAAGTAAGAAAATGTTTTACAGAAAAGCTCTGATTAGAGTCACTTCCTCTTAATCTCAGATATTGTTCCAAATGATTTAAAACTGACTTTTTCTCCAAACTAAGTCCTCAGACCAATGGACAGAATATTCTTCGTACAAGCATTCATTGATGCAGTAATACAAGAGACTGGGAAAGCCAAAACTCACAAATTTTTCATAGCTGAGGAGAAATTTAAATGTCATCTTGATGAAAAATAACTTGACCTGTGGTAGTTAGCGTATTGAGATCTGTTTACGTTGACTTACCAAAAAAATCTACAAATAACATTTTTTCCAAATGAAAATGCCTTTACATTTCTAGCTATGGATTTGCATTCCTTATTCTGATAATACAATTTTGTATATAAAGAGTAATATTAAATGCTTACTGTGTGGCTAAAGTTTGGCATTTTTGATACATGTTTTAGCATGAGCATGAGCACTGATCCCGTGCGTGGCAGTGGTGATTTTTAGGGAAACACTTCACACATGCACACTTTTGCATAATAGGGAGGGAGGGAGGGAGAGAGGCCATGTTGAACTTGGAGGGGTTTGTGTGTGTGACTACCAGAAGTGGAAATCTGGATTTCAAAACAAACCATTTCAAATTTTAATTATTATTTGGGGAAGCTGGGGCTTACTGTTCTGCTGTGGGACCGAGCATTAAATAGTCGCCTCATTCTTGTAATGGCTTTTCTTTGCTTACTATTAGGTGCACTGCATTCCATTGTAAAATTATGCAAGTCATTTGGAACCTTTTCTTCATTTCAGGCAACAGTGATATAAAATACCAAATTTCTTAGTCTTAACAATCAGTCCTTCAAAGTCATAACTGAGTGTTTGAGAATTTATGTGCATGTCTCATTATCCTGTCAGATCTTGGAGGTTTTCCGCAGCTTTTTAATCAGTACTACACTGATTTTCATCTATTAATATTTGTGAATTTTCTGTTTGTTGATACTTGTTGCATAAAGAAATACTATAGACTAAAATGATGTGTTTGCATTTTAGGTGTGTTTGAATCACATGGAACTCTTGTAGTGCCTAATGTTAGTGTTATAGCTCCTGAAAAATTATCTGCCAGTGCCAGGCGTCGTCAAGAAATTCAGGTACACACCCATCAAATAAGTATTCAGAAGTGATCCCTAGAAGTTAAGGAATGGTAGAATTCATAATTCCCATTATCACCTAACTAAAACAAATTCATCCATTTTGTTCTTTATTCATAAAATAGACCTGGAACAACACAAATGGTTGAAGGCAAAGACCACCCTTTTTAACAGTTTGGATGCTAAGGATTATCTCTGACATTTGTGGCTCAGCTATCATTGTGCATACATATTAGAAATTTTCTAGGAACTGTGGTTCTGGAACTTCCTTTTTCTTCCTCCCTAAATGCTATTAAAGGTTGTCATGGTTTAACCCCAGCCAGCAGCCAAGCCCCACACAGCCACTCGCTCACTCCCTCACCAGTGTTATCAGGGAGAGAATCAGAAGGGTAAAAGCCAGAAAACCCCTGGATTGAGATAAAGACAGGGAAAACAAAAGCTGTGCAGACCAGTAAAGCAAAACAAGGAATGAATTCAGTGCTTCCCATGGGCAGGCAGGTGTTCAGCCATCCCCAGGAGAGCAGGGCCCCCTCACCTGTAATGGTGAATGGGGAGACAAACACCTTCACTTCAAATGTTCCCCCTTCTTCCCCCCACTGTATATACTGAGCATGATGTCACATGGTCTGGAATGTCCCTTTGGTCAGCTGGGGTCACCTGCCCCGGCTGTGTCACCTCCCTGCTTCCCATTCACCCTCAGCTTCCTCACCAGTGTGGGCATAAGAAAACCAACAAGGCCTTGGCTCTATGTGTTATCAAACTAGTTACATTCTTTAAAAGAACTAGTCTATGCAGCAGTGGGGGAAGACGTTGGAAAATTCTTTTAACTTCAGTACAACAGTGTTTGATCCCTACATCTGTGGCTAACAGTCTTGTACCAGCTATTGCTTCCTTACTTAACTTTATCAGTGATTAACTGCTCAGCAGTAACAAAAATGTCTGTCATCAATCCTGTGCTCAGCAAATGTCCAAAACATAGCCCCATACCAGATTTGTGAAGAAAGCTAACTCTACACCAGACAAAACCAGCACAAAGGTGCAAGTTCATCTTACTTTTAATCTGTAGCATGTTTGTAAAAGATACTTTTTGTATTTTATTTCATTATGTTGTCTCAAACTAAAGGCCTAAGAAAAAATTACAGGTTTTTAAAAACAAACAAAAAACCCCTACAGTTCTGCCTAAAACATGATACTATAGTAATGTAGAAAACATTCAGTGATGCTAGAAACAAATGTCAGTTTTCTTGTTTAGCATTACTAGCCTCAACATATTTAGAGTACATGGTAAAACAGAACTGTAATCTTATCCCCTTTTCAGTCCAAACTTGGGTGTGCAACAAAAAAATCTCACAATTAACAATTCTTAGAGCCCAAATAAAGAAGTGGATGTTACTCTCTGAGCTAAACAAACTTACTGTTTTCAGGTTTTGCATATGTAAAAGCAACATTTCCAAGGTACAAAAGACAACATAATGCAAGGCTGCAACTACATTTGTAAAGTGCTACCTTGGTGGGACCACTAGCTTGCTCTGAAAAAAGGTGTGATAAGGCATGACCCCTATTTTGGTTTGGTGTTCAAAAGCCATCCTCCTCCTTTAGCTGGAGGTGATTCACTGCATCCAGTCACAGGTTCTCAGGTTCCTTTAAAAGTTACCTAACACCAGAAACAGAGAGCAGTTTTCAACAGTTACACAAGCGTCCACATGGTTCTGTCTGCTTTAGCACCATGCCAGTATTACCAAGTGTGTACCATTGCTGCAAGTGTCTCAGCCCCAGTCTCCTTCATCTCCACTCATCATGGATTATTGTGAAATTTTTACTGAAAATTACATTAAACAATAGTTTAAATCTGATGTAGTTCTATGTCTTGTTAGAAGCAGCCTCTTTTGTTCTCGTTTATGCAATATTAAATTAATGCTTCTAAACTGTGTCACACAAGCAGTATTTTACTTTTGCCCATCTTTTGTTCCCAGGTGCAAACAAGACTTCAGACATTCATTTCTAGCCTGCAACAGAAAACAAGTGAGATTGAGATTTTAGCAGTAAGTATTTGGCAGAAGCCTGAATTAATTCCAAATTCTTAATTGCAGTGGATGATGTCATTCCTGTCTGGAACAAACTGCCAGTTGCCTCATTTTAGTGATAACTTAATGAATCAAACTTTATTAAATTTAAATAAAGGGTTAAATAAGACCCCTGCTCTGTTTCTCTGATACTTGAAAAGTATCTCAAATTGTGTGTATAGGATAGTTGCATGGAATAAAATTTAACAAGCGTTTAGTTGTAAGCTGTTAAGCTGTAATTACACCAGCTACTGTGGTAGATGTAACAACTTGCTCCTGGCTAGATTTAGACTTTCATTTAAGCCAACACAACTCTTGTTTGTATATAGCTTTTAGACTTCATTGACCATGTCACAAAGAACTTTAAAATGGTGTATCCTTCTCAGGAAACATAACTGCCTATTTGCCTGCACCTATGTGCCACTTCCCATAGTGGAATCTGTCATGAATAGTTAAAAAGGTTTCAATAATTTTAAACTAAGTTCCCAGTTTTAGCAGCATGAGTGCTTCTCTGAAAATCAAAAAGTCTGACTCCCTTCAGCATACCTCATCAAGAGTTGGCAAACTGGTAACAGAACTGCTAAGTATTGATTTCTTGGAATGCTTGCAGGTTGATCTGCCAAAAGCAACTGTGATACACTTCTTATCATTAGAGGTAAGCAATTAAGTATTGTTGTTAGAACTCTAACTGAACACAATAGATGATAAATTCTGTTTCAAATTAAGTGAAATGTAAAATCCACCCATTCTAGATTTCTCTTTCAAGTTTGAATTAGGCTTAAAAGGATTTACCCAGGGAGCTTGACTGAGAAAAATCTTTTTGTCAAATGTCCAAGGTACACAAGACAAGACTAGGAAGTCCTAGTCCAAAGCTCTGAGTTTTTTCCCCAAGAATAGTTATCTACAATTAAATCAACTCCTCTTTTTCAAAAACCAATAAGCATTAATAGCAGTTTTAACAAAGATGTTCCTTGAAGCTGTTAATGAAGGAGAACCCAAAATACAGAAGCAATTGTTTCAAGTACAGTAGCTGAAGCATCCCTTAGTGAAGCGAAGATATAAAGGGGATGTATATTATATCAACACCTTTAACAACTCAGGAACTGGTCAATGATGCAAGAAAGATGAAAACACCAAAGACAAAGCTTTCATCTTTTCTCCAATGACAGTGCTAACTTGAGAGAGATGGATGGAGGGATGGATGCCTCTCCACCCCCTAAAAAAAACCCGAAGTCAAGAACGGCATTCTACTGGAAGTGCATTTAGTACTTTCATGCCTTTTATCTGCTGCTCTGAAGCAGTGCTTGTCTGGCAATCAAAACCCAGTGAAACACTTCAAAACATTTTCAAAATACTTAGTTCATTCAGTCTATATAAATCATGGAGGTAGTTTATCACCTTTTACTTAACAAAAAAAAAAAAATTAAATGCATATGCAGATGATCAGCTGGCATCATTCACTTTTGATCACCAGTACATCAGTTATGGTGTTCTTTCCAGCACTGCCAAGCTGATACAACCATTTTATTGCTTTTTAGCACTGAAATGTGTTAAGAAACTGATCGCTAAATTAACATTTTTTTCTTAAAAAAAAATCAAGTTGCCATGTGTTGTTGATATTCATCATGTTTGAAAGCTGTTTAATTAAAGAGCATTGACATTACACAGTATTCAGAAGGCTACATACTACTGGGAGAAGTATTTCCTTCACAAAAGAATATGACTGGCATAGTTCCCTATTAATTTTTTTTTTCCTTAGCTTGATGGAGATAAACAAGCCTTTGATGCTACTGTGAGACAACTGATGTCACGGTGGCCCAAGCAGAGATCTTCCTATTTACAAGCAATTTGTGATGAAATTTACAGTCTCAAAATGGAAAAGAGGTAAATTTGTTAAGCTCTTATGGCTATATAAACTACCTCAATTGTTTCTGTATTTAAACTAAAAGATAAGCTGCTCCTAACTTGTCTTCTGCTTTCCCCTCTCTCTGAGGCAAAAAGAAATACTCAGGAAATGTGTATAGTTCCTTCAAAACTAGAGGACTGGTCACCAACCCTCACTTACTGATAAAATGTTAAATACTTCATTTTTGTAAGTCTTTTCAAGAAGCTCTAGCATGTATTGCCACTTTTATCTCATGTGCTGCTGTGTTAATAAATAGCAGACAGCTATGTACAGTCAGGTGTCCTGCTATACATAGTACACATACTTCTATATATGTAAATATACATGTATATATAATATATACATCTATACTGCTACATAAAAGCTCTCTTTTTTGATGAGAGGGATGCAGTTTGTCTTTTAGAATTCATGAGCACATTTAATTCCTCCTGCTTTGAAATAATACAGTGGCAGTCAGGCACAGGTGGGAGAGTGCCCAGTTTCATGCAAGTGTGATGGATGCTCTCCCAACATATACAGTAAAGCCCATTTTTGTTTTGTAAGCACAAAAACATTTATATTCAACCCATAATCTCCCATAGAATCCAGCTGGATTCTGGCAAGGCTGATACAGATAATCTGGACGCATCCAGTATGACCAGTTTTAAACCGAACCACTTGAGGCCTGGATATTTATGCCTAATTATGGGTTTAATGTTTGTTTGTTTTTTTTTTTGTTCCACTTGAAGTTGCTTAACCTTTAAATTAGACTAAAACTTTGGTTCCTTTTTCTTATATGCACTAAAATTGCTCCAGGTTTGCTGTTTACTAAGGCAGCTACATATCAAGTGAAGCATTTTTTTTTTCTTTATGGGGCTTGCAAGGCTGTGAGCGACAGAACCCAAATTATACTCCATACAATGCTGGGTATTAATGTAATACAGTCCCTGACTATCTTCCTACCCCATTTGGGGCTTGAGCACTACCTAGCCATAAGCCTTCAGATCACTGAAGTGAAAATTGAACAGGCAAGATCAATGGAAAGAGGATGAGGGGAAAATTGCAATCACAGCCAAACAAAATAAAACTTACTGATTTTCTACTAAATCTTTGCTGCTATCTTATAGTGAGGATTTGTCACAGGAATTGCAGCATTCAAACCTGCAGTTTCAAAATTTTAAAATTGTTTTTTCTTTCCCTCTGCAGGGTTCCTGCACTTATCCTGTACAGTTACCGAGATGAATACAAAGTTTTGTTTTAGTACTTAAAGCATCTTTCATGGGGTGCTTCTACAACAGTGTTTTGTCAGAAGGAATTTCAAAAAGCTGTAATAATGCAAGACAGGCAACTAGTGCCTTTTTCTGCTTTTTCTGTGTCCAGATTGCATTTCATGTATAATACTGTCCTGATTCTGGCAGGAGAGGGTTAAGATTTGCTGTAGCTAGGAGGCATGGCCAGGACCCAGAGGTTCATTTGTACCACCTCAAGCCACTGCTGGGGGCCTTCCAGGCGGGCACAGTGTGGCAGAGGGAGCAGTTGGGGTGTGTTGTTTTTGTGGACTCGTTCACCTGTCCTGGACCTTCTGCCACTGGTATTGTTGCTGTTACGGGTTTATCTCACTGCTGTTTCCAGTAAATTCATACCTCAACCTGTGCTCTTTACCTTCTGTGTCTCCCAGTTCTCCTCTCCAGCCACCAACAGGGGAGGGGGTAGTGAGTGGCACATGTATTCAAATGGAGCACTAAACTAGAGAATGACATTCCTAAACCATGACAAATACAAAACTAAATGCTTTCAAAATGTGGAAGTAATTGTTTTATAGGCAATTAAGGAGCAAGTCTGACTATAGCCACAGCTAGGCATTACCATGTAATTCTTGCCCCTTATGCTACATAAATCAGCTGTACAGATGTAAAACTTTTTTTTTAAATAGTTTCAAAATGCTTTTTATGCAACAGTAGTACTGCAACAAGCAATGTCAGTTCTAGAATTATGAAATAATTAATTACCTTTAACAAATTGTTTTAAACATTTTTTGAGTTTTTATGAAATAAAAACTGCTGAGCCTTATTGAAATACTCATTATGAGCCTTTTGTGTTTCATTTTTGGTTGGGATTTTTAACCTACTGTTTTAATTTATGTATAAAATATGGTAGACTTCAGGCTGAGAGTTGTTACCAGCCTGTGCTTGTCCTGTCTGTACTTTTGCATTGAAATCAAGCAGCAGCTTCTGTGAGATCAACACCTGATAAAAGAAAAACACTTGTTTCAGACCTGCAGAATCTAAACCAAAGACTTTGAAGAGAAACATAAGCCGCATGTGCTTGGGGCATAACCAAAGTTTTGAACTAACTTTCTTTACCTGAGTTGTCAGATGAAGTTTGAGGCTAGTCATAGTAATGATGGAAGTATTATAATTACCTTCTTGAAGCTGAACTGTAACACAACCCCATCAGGAAAAATGATGCTGAGAAACTGATTCACAGCAGTCATAGTTAACTGTGTATTTCACATCAAAACACTGGATGAATATGCAGAAATGTTAAGGATTTTTGGAAACACACTGGTGTTTATCCTCCCTCCCCACTTGGCACCTTTTGTTTAAATAACTTAAAACCTTTTTCTTTCTCTAACTCAAACGATTGCTATTTGTAGAGGTTTTTTTAATTAAATTAATAAATACCTACTTACTTTTTCTGCCCTTTCTTGTAGCAAAGAAGAAGGCAAAGTTAAAACATGTATAGGTAATTTGCAAGACAAACCAAAAAACTTCTGAGGAATGTGAAGGTTCTAACAGCAATGTCCAAAGCAGCAGCAGCCAATCCTAAAGGCATAGATAACTGTGCCATTCCTAGCAATTCACCAAGACAAGTCACATCAGTCATTACACCAAATCAATTTTTCATTATGTTTAATAGGAGCAATTACATATTTACTTTTTACATCTGCTCATATGAATGAAGGAAAATTCAGATCCCTGAATATCCTGAAGGATGATGTTTTTAAAAAAAATTTAGGTGACATGAGCATTTTTAAGCCATGTCTGAAGGGAACATGATGCAGAGTCCTACCCTACCCCCACCCTGAACCCAGGTCAGAACAGCTGGATTAGCATGGAGTGAAGGCTCTGCAGGAACTCCAGCACTTTGCTGGCTGCCTTGGGGATATCTGCACTGTGTCATGTAGACATGGCCCTCAGATTAAGAAAGAAACAGGAAAGCAGCTGTTCCTGATAATATGATGGCACCTGCTTTCCCTAGAACTACTGAGGCTCATCTATAAACCTGGGCATCTGTCACTGAGGCTGCTGCACCAGTCTTGTTTTGCTTCTGGTACGGTGCATTTCTCTTACCCTGTGCTACCCCCAGACAGGTTTTATACTGCAGAGTAAAACCCAGCAGTGTAAGTACAAACCAGCTGAGTGTAAAGCTATTTCAGTATAATGCTGTACATACTCCTGCCATACAACAACCCAAAGAAAGCACTTCTGCTCTCAGTTTAAACAAAAGTACTGATCACATCCCAGTATCCTGCTGGAAGGAAAGCCAAAGACAAGTGGTAACTCAAAAAGAAATGGACTTTGCTTTGAGCAAGGGTCAAGTCTATTATAGTGCTGGTGACACACCATCCCATCACTGTGTAGCTTTACTCTTCTTGGCCTTGCTTTTCTTGTCTTTCTTCTTCAAGCCATCCATGTTAGCTCTTAGCAAATTTGAGTATGCCTGAAAGAACAATTAGAACCATTTAAAAGAACTCCAAATACTTAAATGACAATATGCAAGAGGTAACATTTTATGTATTACTTATGGCCAGTTATCTGCCTTTTTCCAGAGAACCATGCTCTTACACCCTGCACCGGGAAAACACTGTTTTTAAACCAATGTACAAGGTTAGGTAAAATAGGATTTTTTAAAAAACAGATTAAAATAAATGGGTAGTCTAACTTAGTTTCTGTGGCAGTTCAGCACAGAATCAACCTGTTCACAGGTGTCCAGTGCTTCCAACAGACCACATCTACTGCTTATGGAAAAGGAGGATAAAAGCCATACAAAACTTACCATCTGGAATTTATTTACTTCCTTTGAGCTCACCTACAAAAGTAATACTGGAGGTTAACCATGAAAACTCTGGTTTCTATTACAAACCAAGTATCAGAACGTTTACCCATCAGTTAGCATCGGTCTTTTTAGCAGGAGTTGGATCAACTTATCACATTCAGTGGTCAATGTCCTGTACTGGTACATCACAGGACTTCACTGATTTAGAAAACTGAAAACATTCCTTGATTAACAAAACCCTCTACAGGCCATTCATCCTTAAGTCAATGTTTTCAAATGGGAAGAATGTGAAAAAGCATTCAAAGAAAGGTTTGATTCACCTGTGGGGCCATAAATTGCTGCAGCTCAAATCAGCAGCTCTTTCTCCAAGTAACATTTTTCCTTGTGTCATATCACAGAGCAGAGCTAAAGTCAGCTAAAGCCTTTTCCAATCCCCCATTCAAAGTAAATACACATCAGGTTTTCAACTTTCAGTTAACACTTTCTCAGGTTTCACTTAAAATATGGAGCATTAAATCAAAACCACACAGAGCCATTAATCTTTCTAACCTAAAATTTGTCACTTACCACTGTGCTAATTTTCTTCTTTCCATCAGTTGCTCTTAGGAGACACTTATTGTCTGCTGGTTCAAAACTTTCTACATGGCCTTTGCGTGGAACTGGCTTTGTTCGGCCATCATCTGTATTGAAAAAGAATTTTTATTCTTACTTCATTAAAATCTACGGATGCCTTCTGATGTGAGATGTTAAGAACTGCTCATGAGCAGATCTGTAAAGCACCGGGAATTTCAGGCCAGCTGAACTAACACTGCTGCCAAACTGCTCTTACTCCAGAACCCCAGAAGGATCTGTTCTTTAAACTGCATCTGCCAGAAAAAATGGAAGTAAATCCTCCCTCAAGGTGCTGTATGCCCTGCCTGCTCATGCTTTAAATGCACATCAGCCTGCTGCCTCCTGCCTCGATACACTGCCTCTCTAGTAGTGCCAGCTAGCCAGGAACCAGAGGAACATGAACACGCAAAAACAACATCAAAACTCTCCTTTTACAGAAAACTAACGATTTTCACTTACTGTTTGACAATCAGAAAATCACAGTATTTCCTGCAGTTTGAAATACAGTCTTACTCAAAGATTATTAATACTAATAGTACTAGTACTATTGGTCCTACAGCTAATAAATGTAGGGCTCCATCAGTGCTCCAGGGTTTGTCCCTATGGCCGCTCTTGTCTCCAGATACCCTAGATTACAACTGTATTGCTTAAAATACCTGACGACAGCAGTCAGATTTATAGGAACACCTCTTTAATCCAGTAACAGACTCCAAACTTACATTTCTTCAGCGTTATGAAAACGCTCCCGGAAGTCCTGCACTTTTGGAAGAGCCTGGTGAGCTCCGTCAAGAACTGCAAGAGAAAGAGACGCGGCCGTGGCTGGGGGCCCCCACACGAGCTCCGAGCGCTTCTCCCCGCGCCGCGCCGGCCCGGGCCCTCTGCCACCCGCGGGAGGCAGCACCGAGGAAAGACCAACTCTCGGCTTTCCCCACGCTCAAGCTGCAGGACACGAAGTCCCAGCCGGGGGCGGCCCGGCCCGCATTTCTGTCTCCGAACACGAGCTCTGAGTCCCCGGACATGCCGAGGCCCCGGCGCTTTTGCCTCGCTGAGACAGAGTCCCCGGGGACCGGACCGCTCCCCTCCCCCCAAGTGGCTCCTCCACCGCCGGAGCCAGCGTCGCCGCAGGGCTTTGCGGGCCCTCCCTCTGTCTTTCTTTCCCTCGCTCTCTCCGCGGCGGCACACGGGGCAGGGCCCATTCCCGGCGGGCCGCGGCCCCGTACCTGCTCGCTCTCCAGCAGCACCATCCTGCTCCGCTCCGGAAGGGCCGCGCGCGCATGCGCAGCGCGGGGAGAGCCACGTCAGTGGCGCAGGGTGGGAGGGCCCGGGGCGGCCCCGCCCGCGCTCCCGCTCCCCCTCCCGCTGCGGCTGCCGGGTCGAGCGCGATTCCAGCCGGGCCGAGCGCGATTCCAGCCGGGCCGAGCGCGATTCCAGCCGGGCCGCCCGCTCCCGGAGCCTGGAGACCGCGTTCCCTGCCCCACGTGGCGCGGTGTCCGTGCCCGGGCACCGGGAGCCGCTCGCAGGCGATCCTGGGAGCGGGCCGTCGCACCCCGTGAGGCGGGACTGGTGCAAAGGGCCCCGCTGAGCGCGGCTGGCGGTGAAGGGCGGGATGTGAGACTAAACGAACCAGACTCCTGGATCTGTGCAAAAACAGCAGAGGGGAAACCTGCGCCTGGCAGGGCCGAGAGGGCACTCCACAGCCCTGGCACTTGAAGCTCCTGAGGGGTGGATTCTGTACTGGAGTTTTCCGTCAGGCCCGTGACAGTCGGTGCAGGAGTGCACAGCAGTATCACGTGGCCTAGCGCCTTTTCGTGTTTATCACTAGGAAAATAGATCTGTTGTTTTCCTCCACGGCCCTAACAAAAGTGGAAGATAATGCCTTACAGATTAAAAGGAGAAACAGCTCTCAGACTGATAGGTGCTTGAGTCCCTGAGGAATTAATACTGTTCATTTATGAGCTCTGGCCTACGTTCTAGACAGAACTGAAACACCTTGCATTATCATTCTCATGGTGCGGGGGTTGTGTCGTATATGAAACAACACGTGATTACCAGAAAGCCTAGTCCCTCCAAAAGTCCTTTTTAGAGTCCACAATTACTCGCTGTCCTTTTGCAGGTTCGGCGGGAGGCAGTAGAGGGTGCTGTGATTGCACACACAGAAATGAAGCTGCCTAAAGAACAAGGAAACAAATACCCAAGAAGCAGGTCATTGCAACACGGCCATGGTTTATGAAAATCTACCAGCTTATTAAGGTAACTCCATTACGTTAGAGTCGGGGGAAGTGTAGAGACCCACCACTACTTTTCCCACATCGCGGGACTGTAGCATCCTCCTGATGCTTTTGCACTTATTATTATTTGCAGTTGAGGAGGAATGACTTAAGTAAATTAAATTCCATTGTTTCTCATGGCATTAAAAATCTCATTAAAAAGGAGAAATATATGTTATTGAAACCTCCTGAAAACAGGCGTTCTCAGGGGACTCCATCGGTGCTGTGGCTGGAAGTGCTGATAGGCCAAAGCCCTGTAGAAGTGTAGGAAGCGATGGTCCCTGCCCCTGCCAGTCAGTGAGCACAGCAAGTGAAGATGGATGGATGCACGGAGTCATTGCTGACACATACTACCTCTAACCCTGGCTGGTTGCTGGAGAAGTAACACTCTCCTGACTACAAGAGGTTGTTTTGTCAGAAATCAGAGTAGGGTTGTGTTTTCAAGAGAGCCCTGAACATGGACAATGTAAGAGTGTTGCAGGTTTTTATAGGCAACTTGTGAAAGAAGAGCAGAAATGGAAAAACTAAAACAATTGCAACATACTCCCCCTTGGAAACTACCATGGTCACAGGCACTGGAAGGCAGAAGTACATTTCCACTCATGCTTGCCAAAAGAGAAGATGGGTGGTCTCGTAGCTGAAACAAAGGGACTACAACTCTCACCTGAATTCTGACTGTTGACTTCACCAGAGAGGTCTTGAGTTGCCATAAACTGCTTTCCTAACTTCTCTGTGCCGTAGCTCTTCTTTATAAAGGTGGAGAAGCATAGTATGTAGTCATTCTCCTAAACCTCTGACACAACAAAAAGCATCAATGCCTGTGGGAAGGACACCACAGGGATTTTTTCGCTTAGTCTCCCTGCTCTGTTCAGTTGCTGGGCGTACCTTCGGGATGCTGCGGCCGTAGTGGTGCCCATCTCGATGCAGCTGAGGTGTCAGTAGCAGTGTAGGTGCCACATCAGAGACTCGCTACAAAGATACAGGGCATCCACCTTTCCAGGCAGATTCCTTGCAGGAATCTGTGACACTAAAGCTCTGGTTCTGCTGTGTGCTGGAAGAAGGGACAAAGAGGAAACTGCTGTGAAGAGCTCCAGGGAGTTGCATGAAGGTTATGTTTTTCAAATCTGTTGTTTTATCAGCAATTTTTTGGAAAATGTATTTGTCTCACTGCTAATAAAAGAAGTGGCTCAACTGAACTGCTCACTTTCCACAAGAAAGAAGGAGGATTTTTTTTTTCTTTTGCATGTGTGTTAGCTTATCTTCCTGATCTTGAAATTGTTTTTCAAGCCAGAATGTCACAATTTAATTGGGGGAGAAGCCTTAATCACAACTTGCAAACAAGGTGAAAATGGAACATTTTTAACGATTCCTTTCCAAAAAATAGATGGAGCAGGGGAATGCTGACATTGCTTTACTTTTGCCAAAGGCTGCCAACACTCTGAGGGAATAAGCTATTCAGCTGGCTAAAAAGTGCTGAACAAACACTGAAGGAGCTAAAGGGATACTCCCAATCATGATATACTCGCTTTTCACTCTATCTCCTGCCCCAGTCTGATGTCTTTCCCCTCACCCCATGCCCTCACAAAACAAAAAAAAACCAAAAAAAAAAAAAAGGAAAAATAGAAAAAAAAATAGAAAAAACAGACAAAAGGGAAAAAAAAGAAAAAATAAGAAAAGGCAGGTTAGATTAAAACAGTAGCAAGAGGAATTGGTGGATTCTGAGAGTTGGCAGGGGTATTAGTATTTTGTAACCTGATCTATCATGTGACCAGGGCCAGGCAATAAAAATAAGTCTCCTACCAGCCCTCCTGTTTGCTCAACTTTATTATATGGTGTCAGTGGAGAACTACTTTTTTTTCTTTCTTTCTTTTTTTGGCAAAAATTTAGCAAATGAAGCCACCTGAATCATTAAATCCTGAAGGAAATCTGGCAGAGGACTGGAGGAGGTTGTTGCTGTGCTTCCAAGTTTTCCTGGAAGCAAGCATGTACTGAAGAGAAAAGGAGAAGGTGAAATCTCTCCTAAATGTGGTGGGAGGGGCAGGAAGCAGAAAAACAAAACTGTTAGAAGTAAATTAAATTCTTGATCAGCCCTAGTAGAGGTTGGCAAAGATTTATTTGAATTAGCCAGCAAATATTACTACTCGTTATGGACTAACACACACACATATTCAGCTGCTGCACACCACAGTGAGCAGAAATGTAATAACATACTGTAAATTACAGTTCGCTCACCACAGTGCTCGAGATGAGTTAATAACAGATAATGGCCCACAATTCACAAGTGGATCATTCTGGTAACTCTCTTTGATCTGTAAGTTCAAGAATACCACGTCAAAGTATAACTATGCACAGGAAAAAGTCAGAGTTAGAGCAAAAGCCCAGTAACTGCCTCCCCCCCTTTACAAGTCTATCATTAGCACTGTAAAAACAGAGATGCACACCTCACTGCCTTACTGGCCTCACCAGATCTGAGATTAATAGGCAAAGGAAAAGCCTTCTAGAGCCAACATTTAACAGAGGCTGGTTGGGCAGAAAGACTATTAACCCTGGAATAGCTACCAAAACATCCCTAAGCCCTGTGCCAGGGGAGTAAAGAAGAAAAGTTTTAACAAGAGGAAGAAACAGTTACTCTTTTTGTCTGGTATTAGGTGGATTTCCAACAAAGCAATCGGTTACATTTGCACCAGTGAATGTCAGTCCTGAGATTGTGTCTTAACCTGCTTTATAAGAGAAAAGAAATAAAAGACATGCAAGGGGATGGTGATCAGAGACCTGTTGATCAATATAGATACAGAGGCACTATCAGTGTTATTCACCTCATCAGCTGATAACCCTGAAAAAGAGAAAGATTCTGAATACCTTATAGATTCCAACAGAGAACTAAACAATGCATTTTAGAAAGATCTTTCTGAGACCACATTATGCCACCAGAAAGCTGCTGAGTGAGAAGCTTTTCCTGGCGAGAAGGCCAACTTCCAAAGAGAAGATGTCCTCAAGAAAGAGGTTCCTCATGTCTTAGGAACCAATTCATTTACCCTAAGCTCTTCCCTAAGCATTTCTGTTCATTTTAGTGAATCCCTCCCTTAATTTAATATCATGTCATATTTACACATAATGAGTTTCAAGATAGGTTAAGTGTAACCTTGAGTTCAACAGACTTACTTTCATTGTGTAATAGCAATGTTAACAATGATTTATATTTTGTGAGGGAGACCAGGAAATAGATATGGATACTTTTCTTAAAACTCTAATGCACCACATTACTATTGTAGTGCAAATTGAAGCCTACATGAGTGAGACACAAAAAGACTGCTTGTTGGAAAAGGCCTACATGGTTTTGAAGTGTTATCCAGATTTTAGAAAGTTTCCCTGTGAAGGAAGATAAAGGATGTATATTTACCATATTATCAAGTGTCTCACACATGCTTGAAGTGGTTTTGTGACAAGCCCTCATCTCACAAAAAATGTGGGGAAAAAGGCTGGAAGAAAAGCGCAGATGCAGAGTTGTTCATCTGTACAAGTGATGGTGTCATCTGTGCTCTCTAAGGAGACCCTGCAATGGCATGTATGTCCTGAATCCATGAATAATGCTGAAGCACTCAACACACTTCTGGGAACAATGAAATTAAAGAGCCAATTGATTTAACTCTCAAAGTGTGAAGAAGTGCCTAGGGACAAGAATCAATGTGTCATCATATGTATTTAGTTTGAAGGACAGAGCAAGCAAAAGACAATCTCACATACCCCCAAATCCAATGCAAAACACTGGAGGAAAGTGGTCAGATAAAAAAGGAGAGAGATGCAATGTGAACATCCATGTTCATCAAAACACGTGTTTTGGTTGGTCCTGGTAACTTTCAGCTGTGAGCAGAGCAGAGTATAAGAACAGCCTGTTCTGAAGGAGTGCACCTGCGAGGTGACACAGCTGAGCTGTCCTGCCTGTCCCCTCCTCCTCTCGGTCCTCAGCCTGTAGCTGCTGCCAGCACTGCTGGGAAGTGACACTGCACTGCACACACAGACATCAGCTAGAGACTGTGTGGCCGTGAGTGTGGCACCGCGGGTGTGTGATGTAAGCGCTCAGCATGGTTTCAGTGAGTCTTTGTAAGCCATCTGTGAACTCCACAAGTGCAGGATCAATCCTGTACAATATGATGCACCTTCTCGGTGATCTAGAAACCAAACTTCACGTCTCCTTTCTCCAGTGGGAAGAGTATATCTAGTCATCAGTTCATTTAGTATGGCAGGTTTTTAAGTAGACACAAAATGTCTGGTTAAGAGATGTGCAAAGCATCAGGGAGGTAATTAAGTTGGAGCTCAAGAGTAATGAGGTGACAGAGATTAGGTTGAGCATCATTTCTTTCACATCAATGTGTCCTACTTTCAGAAAGACAAAAATGCACTTGTGAAAAATTTCCACCAGACATTCCCAGTAAGGCTACAGGAATTTTTTAAAACTATGTAAGTTTCTAAAAGACCAGATGAAGAATATCACAACATAGGAAAAGCCAGCAACTAAACCAAAACAAATCAGTGGGAATTTTAGGTCAACAGAATGTCACCAGGGAGGATAACACTGTCCCTGATATCAGAGATCACCTGGGGATGTGTAATTAGAAAGGGAGCCACTGTCATTGCTATCCTCCATTTGCAGTCTCATCAGACGGGCAGAAACCCCAGCACATGTATTCTCTTGATACTGTGGGGTGTTGGTGTCTCAGGAAGAAAAGGGTCACCTACCACCTCACCAGCACTATTTCCTGCCTCTGTTGAGGATGCCCAGCAAAGCGAGACCTGCCTGGACTTCTGAGGTTTAAGGATCACAACAAAAGCTGCTGTGCCTGTAAAACAATAGTTTCTTCATAACTCAAGTAATGATGTCCAATACAAGATCTGCACATCACAGAAAAAAGGCAGTCAAGTTAGTTACCAGACTAGTGAGGTGACAGAGACTGGCTTAGACATCATTGCTCTCGCTTACCTAGGCCCTAATTTTGGAAAAACAGAGTTTTAACTGTTGCCACCAGATATTTCCAGTATGATTTCCTTCTTGTAAGAGCTCCCAAGCATACCTACTTATTCAAGATTCAATGGTACGTTTTGCTCTTCCTTAAAGACTCCTCCAAATGTCCCGACACTTTCTAGGAACAGAGTGGTGTGGGGAGGCCACTTTGCACAGCCAGCAGCTGCCCTGAGCTCACTGGGTCAGCGGCTGGAGGAAGCAGTTTCCTGTTTTGCTAGTGCTCAATGCCACTTAACAATAGGGGGAAAGAAAAAACTGCAGGATCTAGGCATTGCAAAGCTGTTTTCTACATGAGCTGTCTGCCTGCCTTCCCCCTCTGCTCCGGACACCCCCACCTCACACACCCATCTCCTGCTGGTGGATGGCAGCACAGGAGAGGAGGCAGAGACACTCGAGGCTGAGGTGTCAAGGGCTTGAAGGTATCTCTGCTGTATAAACAGCCTGGACCCCATGTAGGTGAGTCTGAAACAGCAGGCTGGATATTACAAGTTTGTAATATCTTCTTCTGCTCTCTGTAAGAGGGAAAATGAGAATCACGTGCAGTGCTTCTGGAGCTTTGGTGTCAGCAAGCATCACTCGTGCCTTCTTACAACACCTGAAACATCTCGTCCATCATAGGAGATAGTTTTCAACACCATCCTGAGATAACCGTTTCCAGCAGTGGTCAGTTCATTAGGGCAGGAACAGCACAGGCCGTGATTTCTCATTCTGCCGTTCTGAAACATGTCCTTCTTCTCTAGTGGTTTGCTCAGTGCCAAATCCTTAATCCACTCTTATCAGCTCATGGAGTGCTTTTACTCTCTCACTTGCCTCCTACTGCCTACACACTCAGGCAACATCCCTTGCTACCCTGACATAGTTTGGTTGTGGTGATGTCTCTCCATATCCAAATCCTACCTCACTTACTGGCTTTATCAAAAGTTTCTTCTGGGATTAAGGGTTGCAGGGGGTACCTCTGTAAAGCAGAAGAATCTAAGCATTATAACTGTGAGTGGAGCCACACAGAAACAGGAAACACAGGTGTCCAAACTGTAATCTGGGTTTGTTGCTCTCCCTGTCCCTTTATTTCTGCCTCCCCTCGGTTTCTGAATACATGTTGTCTTCAAAGGCACACAGGGCAGCAGACAGGAGCCCCAGGCAGATTGGAAGTCACAGGCTCTTTGTTAGTGCTCAGGCTATAGAAATCCCAGGTGAGTCACCCCTGCTTGCAGGAGCAGGTAACCTAGACATTGCCAATCAAGCTCACAGAGCCTTAAATGCAGTCCTGACAAGGAAATTATCAGAAGTAATGCAGTTATTACAAATGCAGTTCCTTTGTTACTGTCTGTAGCCTTAAAAACTTCTGTGACAACTGAGGCCTGCAGGTTTCAAGGTTCACGAGTGGCACTGCTTGAAGAGCCAGTGTGCAAGTACTGCACTAAGTTTAAATAATACTGTGCCAGAAACCTCCTTATTGAAGAATTAATTTTGTTAAAGCTTTTGTTTGTCTGTTTGTTTTTGCAGTGAAACCTCAACCCCACCTGTTGGTTTTGGTGTGGGATTTTTTTTTTCAGAGAAGTTATGATTGGGTTATAAAGCCAGTAAAAAAAGCAGTAAAATTTCCAGGACTTAAACTGCCAAGCACACAGAGAAGTTTTACAGACAGCTCAGCCAGTGAGACATAGTAAATGTAGGGCATCTATCATGCTTAAACCTTGTAATGACCCAACATTGTTTTATCATCATCTGAACACAGCAGGAGAGTTAAAACCACACTGAACTCCATTGGAGGAAGAGCACTCTAGGTCTTTATGAAGAACATTACAAAAAGGATATGTTTGACACAAAAAAAAAGCCCCCATAAATCCTTGGATGAAAGCGACTTTGTCTATGCTAAAGGTTTACCTAAGATTATTTTGCAATCAAGGTATGGTGTTCTCTCACCTTCGTCTTTCTTTTAGTTGTTTTCCCAGACAAGACTGAAGAGTATCATTAATGCAATTTCTCAGAAGGCATCTGTCATCTGTCACATGTGTTTATATATCCATGCCTACTGTGTGCAGTCTGGGAAAATCCCCTAGTGTCCTTGAGGGAGAATAAAGACCACATGGATGAGCAGTGGCATGACACCAGCTACCCATGGAGCAGCAGTGTCTTCAAT
This sequence comes from Poecile atricapillus, assembly GCF_030490865.1. NCBI lineage: Eukaryota > Metazoa > Chordata > Aves > Passeriformes > Paridae > Poecile > Poecile atricapillus. The sequence continues at coordinate 149,133,882 of NC_081249.1, read as the reverse complement.
GTTGCGTTGCACTCCATACTCTTAGGACAAGTTAATTATCAGGTTAGAGGAAGATAATTAACATAGGAAACAAGATCATTATTCAGCAAGACATCAAATGCTATCTTGGGTGCCTGTTACTCTTGCTCAACCAGTTCAGCTCTTAACAGTGTATTAGTCATCTGACCACACTGAACATCAATCTTTCACTCCTCATTACACACTCAAATACAAGCTACAGTATAGACTTGCTCCATCCTGTAATTACAATATATAGCCATGCTATAAAATCTATTATGTCTAGAGGTTAGACTCAGAAGCAAATTAATTAATTGCACTTTCTCCACTTCTAGACTAAGATAAGATTTTGTTGCTTCTTTTCAGAAAAAGACTGCTTTTTCTGTAATTAACATGGTTTCCCGTAATAAGCAGCATGTCAGCAAGAAACTCCTCATACAGGGGCAAGCAACAGGCATTTTATCATCACAGGGCACCTGATTATCAGTATTATAAAGCTATCTTTTGGCAGAGAAGTCTTGGCAGCAAATATCCTCTTCAGTGTGAGATTAGCAGTTCTGCACCAGGCCAGAGCCCAAGTGACAGCTCAGCCTCTGGGTGCGTGCCGTGGCGGCTCTGCGTGGGGGATGTAGCCCTCTGCACCAGTGGAGTGCTTTTCCTTTGCACTTGGTGACAAGGGAATGCCTTCATGCCTTTCAGAGGCATACAAATTGAAATGCTGGATTTAAATCGGATTACATGATTTGTCAGATTGCAAATGTCAGGGTGGCCTTTGAACTGTTTGAACACAAGAGTCTGGACAGAGCTAATATTTTGAGGGCTCTGTAAATAAGGTTTTCCTTGGTTTTTTGCTCTGTGAAGGACAGGACCCCAGACTGATTCCCCAAATCCACTGCTTGTGGATCAGTAAGGTGATCTTCCTAGGGATCAGACCTTCCTAGGACTGCAGTGTGGCAGGAGAATGCACAGGTCTTGCACTCATGGGGGCTGTAGTTAGACAGTGTGGGTTCAGAGAGGCACCAGAGAGACCACCCCATCCTGGTTGAAGAAGACACTCGTTCTCCCAAGAATGATTTTACCCTTTTTTTTAATCCTTTCCCACAAAAAAAAAAAAAAAATTAGGGGGGTTGTTTCAGTTCCTTTTTTCCTTCAATTTTCCACTCTTGTTTCCCTCTGTCTCCTTCCTCCCTATCAGTCATTTCTTTGTCACCACTTGCCATTCTTCACTACCCCGGTCATGCACCTGGCTGTCACACAGGATGGCTTTCACTAAGCAGGGCAGTGACCTCACTAATGTAGGGACTTCCCTGCCTCTGGTGCAAGCTGAGGCACTAATGTCAGAGCTGGAGCAGCCAAGGTGCAGTCGAGCTTGGAGGGTGAATCTTTTTGCTATTTAAGACAGGGCAGTTCTCACATCCCAGCACAGCCATGTCCAAAGGGAGAGTGTTGTGCTGCTCGTGGTGTGGTGTGGTGTTCTGGTGCAGCAGTTCAGGCTGCTGTTGGACTCAGGCACGCCTGTATAAAACAATTGTTTCCTACCCAGTGCACCCACAGTTTAAGTGACTTCCATAAGCTTGGCATGCTTAGAATCTCTAGGGAAACCTGCAGTGTTTTCAAAGAGCAAGTTGGGAAAGTCCCACTCTATGCAGAATGGAAGTCTCTGGGTGAGGAAGAAGACAGGTATCACTTTCTCTCTTTCTCCACTGTTTGCTCCTGGTCCTAAGCTACAAAACAAACCCAGGATTTCAGGGAACATTCAATCTGCAGCTTGTTCTCAGCTGATCCTGTTGCAGGGAGCAAGTTCCTGGCTGATTCACGAGCAGTAAAAATAAACAGTCTGGGGAAGGCAGGGAGGAGGGAGGGAGACTGGTGGTTACAGAGGAAAAAGTAGGAGCTACAGCAGCTGGTGTTTTCTTTGCTGGTTCTTTTCAGAGGATTTAGGCAGGTTGGAGATGTAAGTGATTAATGGAGAATGATAACACCTCACCCCCCTCCTCCTTCTCCTGGAAGGAACATGAGTCTTTATGCATATCACTGGTCTCTCAGCTTTAACCTTTCCAAGATTTACACACTCCATCCACTCCAGTGCAGTGCTGTGGAGCTGACAGCACATCTGGGTGTATTAACTGTACACTCTGTGGTTTTTACAAATGCTTAGGGTTTGCTCTCAGTGTTTGGAAACGCTGCACTCAAAGCCCTGAGACTTCCCCAATGGAACTGACCAGACTGAAGATGAACTGCCACACAAACTCGAGAGTGTTTTTGTTTTCTTCTAGCCTCTGATGCATGTGGAGTAAAGGCCACAGCTATGTATTGCAGAACTATGTATTGCAGAAGTAAAATGTGCCTCCACGGTGGCTCCCCAAGCATATTTGGGAATCCTATACAAGTAGCAGAAATCCTTTTCTGTCCCCCTCCATAGGTATGTCAACTGCTTTACCAAATACCTCTAGGGATCCCACCCTCAGCTCTGCTCAGGGCTGATCAAATCATAGCACACTTCCGTTCTCTGCTGCATGATTAAGAGGTCTGCTTTCCTCCTACCTTTCTTGCACTCGAGAAAAGCAGAAATAGGTGGGCAAAGGTGCATGCATAGCTTCTGCCATTGATTAAAAGGAATTGCAACAGAGGTTTTGTGTTACAACTTTAAGGACGAGATTCCCACCAGGAACAACAGAAGACAAAAGTTAAGGAGATGTTATTTATTATTCGTCTTAAGCAGGACTGATGGAGGCATAAAATTAATAATAATAGTATGCTACTGAAATTTACTGAAGGTGAAATGGCACATCAACAGAGAGGACAAGTAGAATACCAGGAAAAAATGTGATGACTTCAGTAATTCACAGCATAGAAGCATAAACCTAGGCAGCAGGAGCTACTGCTGCTAAGACAGGGACACAGTATTTGTAAGAAACAGTAGTGAATAGAGACCAAAACTTATTCATCCATTACAGGATAACTGAGCCACCAGTGTGACGCAGCCATGGAAGAGGTAAACACATGCAGAGGATATATTATACAAGATACTTTAGTTGATTAGAAAAGTGTTTACCACCATTGTGTAAAGCAGTATCAAAGCTTCATCCAGAATAATGCATACAGCCCTTGTCACCCATATTTATGGAAAAAAATAGACCACAACCCCTGATGGTCAGGAAAATGAGAACTGTCCTAGAAGACTAAAATAAACTGATTTGATAGCAACAAAACAAGAATGGATGAGCAGGGACAGGATTATTTAAATATGTCAGAAAAGAAAACAACAGGGAGAGAGAATTAGTCATTTAAACTAAATCATGACCTTAACACAAGAACAAGATAGTGTATGAAATAATGACCAAGCTTATATGAAAAATTTCCATTAAATTTAACAAGGGAGAAATAGAGAGAGCAAGCTTAGAATGGAGCTTCACAAATTATTAACATAATATGAGGCGGAAGGTCCCACCAGACCTTTTCCATCCCAGGTCCTGGTATGGACTTTGCAGATGCATACATATGAGGAACAGCACGTGTGTTTACTCACAGGGTGATTCAATTTTTAATGATCAGGACAGGGCACTGTGAGGTACTGGTGAGAACAGGAAGCTGTCATGTCTTGGTTCCTGGTTGAAATTCAGACCAGACTGAGTGTGGCTGAAGGAGAGACACCCAACTGTTCATTGGTAGCTTCTTTGGGAAATGAGCTGCTTTAAACTCCAAACAGGTAGTTTTCTGTCACAAAATTGCCACTGCCAAAAGTGATGATGGTGATAAGATTTGCAGGCAATCTTTCTAGCAGCACCAAAGATTGTCTGGACAAGGAAAACAGCCAACCAGTAGCTATGTGCGGTGTAGTGGAAGGTGGTGGGTGGAAATCACACAGCCTGTTACCTGGCCTGAGTCCAGAGAAGGACCCAGGTCCATATCACTGCCCACAAAGCACTTGTTCATTTGAATTCGCCACTGAAAGCACAGACCGAGACCAAAGTGAACCGTGCTACCCTCTTAGCTCTCCCATGGCTCGTGGCAGCTGCCATGCTCTGCCAGCAGGTCACATGCATTTACACACACTTCCCATTCCCTGAGTGATGCATTAACCACGTGCTTGCAAGGGAGTCATGCTCCTCTCTTGCCTCTCCCAAGAGCACACCCACCACCTTGTACTTGGCTTGTGGGGCAGGCTGGGGCAGGAGGACAAGAGGCCTGGTAAAGGCTGAGCTAGTCACAAACACACTGGAGTTTTCTTCAGTTTTAAGATCCAAGACTGGCTTTTGCCAAGACAAGTGCTGGCAGATCCTGCAGTAAAAGGGAGGGGGAGTGCAAGGGCACGAGGGAATGGGGTGGAGAGGGAGACCAAGAGAGACAACCGATTATCTTTTTTTCTACCATGCTGGTCCTGTGAGATAGGGGAAATTTATAATGCACATACATACTCCAGGTTTTTCCAGGGCTGTCTCTAGCTGTATATCATATTTCCAGGGGTCAAATGTTTATACATTTTGTCTACAAGAGTAAAAATGTGTGTTTTTATTGGGGAGTGACAGATCACAGGAGTGAGCCAGAGTGCAATACATTAAAGAAAAGGCAAGTTTCTTCACTTCTGTGAGGTTAGCTAAGTGGTATAGGCTCTGTGCCCCATCTTGACCAGAACTGGTTTATCAGTCAGACCACAACACTTTGACTGCATTGCATCCTTCCTTCTGAACAAAACCAAACTATCTTGAACAACACCTGAGGACGCTTGTTTATTAAGCTTACATCAGTTTTGAGAATTCTTACATCTTTTGATATGTAAATGCTTTCCTGGAATCAGTCTGCCCACATAACTCATTTAACCCACAAGACACAGTAGATGCAAGCAGTGCCCTGGCAGCCAGGAGGGCCAGCCCTGTCCTGGGGAGCATCAGGCCCAGCATCACCAGCCAGGCAAGGGAGGGGATTGTCCCCTCTGCTCTGAGCTGGGGCAGCCTCACCTCCAGTACTGGGGGCAGTTCTGAGAGACACAGTATTGCAAAGATACAAAGTGTTAGAGAGCATCCAAAGGAGATCAGCAAAGATGGGGAAGGGTCTAGACAGGAAACCAGAGAAGTAGTGGGCGGGGTGATATCACCCTGAAACTAGGGCTTTCTGATTGTTTAGAACAATGGTTATTTTCTTTGTTATTTTCCTTTTGATTGTTTAGAATATTGTTCATTTTATCTTTCTTCTTTTTTAAAGAAGAAAGGGTGAGATGTCTCCCTGAAAAATAAGCCTTCTGATTTTGTTTTCATAATTTTTAGACACTTTCCCAGGAAAGTAACTATAAACATGGATGTTTATACATTCCTTCTAAGAAATGTCTTTTGATGGACGTTTCGCATGACCAGTGTGATTGGGAAGGTGGTAACTAAATTATCCAATCCCTGGTCATTGTCAAGAATCTATAAATACTGGAGTCAGAAAATAAAAGCTCTCTTTTTTCTATCACACCCCTGAGACGTGTTTGTGTGAATCATTCCATGTCCTCTAGTGACAAGGGTGACTTGGTCTGCATCCAGGAGGAGACCTCATAGCTGCCTGCATCTTCCAGATCAGGAGAATTGGAGGGGCAGGTACCAATCTCTTCTCTCTGGTGACCAATGGCAGGACCTGAGGGAATGGCCTGAAACTTCAGGGGAAGTTTAGGTTGGATATCAGGAAAAGGTTCTTTACCCAGAAGGTGTTTGGACACTGGAACAGGCTCCCCAGGGAAGTGGTGATAGCACCAGCCTGACAGAGTTCAAGATGTATTTGGACAGTGCCATCAGGCACATGGTGTGACTCTTGGGGTGGCGTGCACAGGGCCAGGAGTTGAACTTTGATGATTCTATCGGGTCCCTTTCAACTCAGCATATTCTATGAGTGTAGGTTTATGAGGAGTAGTGGAGTCAGATCTTCAGCATTGAGAGAAAGAAGGGAAATTAGAAGATTACTGCACAGAGGTCTTTGCTTACTTTTAGAAAATGATAAATCCAAGTACCATTTAGATGCACACTACTTTGAGTCTGTCACTATAGGCCACTGAACACTGGGTATTACCCAAACAGGTTTTTATGCAGTTCCTTCTCAAGAATCATGCCACCATTCCTTCATAGGGTAAAAGGATTGCTGCTTTGAAAGACAGATACTGCTTATAACTCACCTTTATTGAGGAAGTTTTAGGGAACAAGGTAGGATTTCTAAGGCCTTGAACAACCTGGACTAGTGGGAGGTGTCCCTACCTATGGAAGGCAGGGGTTGGGACTAGATGATCCTTAAGGTCGCTTCTAACACTTAACATTCTATGATACTTATGCTAAAGCCAGAAGTCCTATGAACAGCATACAGGGAAAACAAATCCGCATTTCTCACAGGGTAAACTAACTGCTTCTCCCTGGTCTTGCTTTAGTTGCTGCCTTCAGAAGCAATTTTGTCGTTTTTTAATGGATTGCCTCAGAGTTGATAGAGAGATACTTCCCACGGGATGAGAAGCCCTGCAGCCCTTTAGTCATCCTGCATGCATCGAGCATGCAGCACTCCCAAGTGGTCTCGTAGTATTGCCTATGCCACATGACTCTGCCTTCTCCTGGCCCCTGCATTGCCAGTGCTAGGTGCTTGTTTTCCATACTCAGCCAGTTCAAGCATTTCCCACTCAGAATTGCAGTGCCTGGGGTCTTTTTGTAGCTACCCTTAAAACAGGATGTCTGTCCCCCTTGGCCTCGAGTATCTTTCTGGGTACCCCACAGCATACTACACAAACACAGGCGCTCACCGAGTTACCAGTTCAGCCAGGAGCAGGCTGAGGCATGGGCTGTGAGAGGTGGAGGGTCTGCAGCCACCAACAACATGCTTGGCACAGCACAAGACATTAAGGGAGACAAAGCCCAACCTCAGCAGGAAACCATACCTGACTTCCATGTGTGTTTGTGTAAGGCAGGCAGCTCTTGAGGACAGTGTCATGTTTTTATGTGTGTTTAAACAGAGCCTAGTACAACAAAGTCCTTAATCCAAACCAGAGCTCTTAAGTATCACAGTAATGCAAATTAAATAACACTAATAATACACTTTCCCTCTCTACTCACCAGGTCAGGCACCCTTGTTGTCATTGTTGGGAAGGAGCTGGGCTTCACATCAAGCTGGGACACATCTTCAGGCTAAGCTCAGATAGTTACTGCCCATTATCCAGGCTGCCCTGCTGGACCTGCAATCAGGCTTCCTCCTGGGAGGAGAAGTATGTTTAGTCTATACCCAAGAGAAGTGTTAATGTCATTTATCCTGTGTTTGCCCCAGCTAAAAGCACATGTTTGTACAATTACCAGGGTTCAGCTAACACTGGTATTTTTGCATGCCACAGCAGTTTGGCTGTGTCAGAGTCTATAGGACCTTTTTCAGAAAGCAGATAAAATGGAGTTGGTAGAGAAAAGTTGTCAGCAGACATTTGCTGAATGTGTGCTTTTTAAAATAGTCCATGCCAGTTGCTGTCACTAAATTTAATGAAAGTCCTAAGACTTCTAGCAAAATATTTCTGATCCCAAAAGAAAATAGTTTCAGTCATTTCCATCTATTCTGTAATCCAACATTATTAGTTGGCCTATTTCCCACAAGCAGAGTGCTGTACAGCAGGTAATCCTACAGACACAAAGCTTGTCACAGTTCATCTGTGCATCACAGTGAATTGATAACTGAGGATCTTCTTGTGGATGAGCATATCACCTCTTCTAGTTACAGGGGCAGGGAAGAACTATCAAAATAATTAAACATACACATCTACATCATTAATTAATAACAAAATTTTACTTAAAAAACTACAAACCGTATTTGACCACACACTGAACTTGGCTGACAGTAGAAAACCACCGTCACAAATAATAGCATTGTTAAAAAAATAATTAGACACATTATTTCCAAGTAATATAGAAGATAATACATATAGAACAAACATGCAGCATTCAAATTACATTCAACAGATGCATTCAGTTAGCTGCTCTATCCAGGCAATACCATTTGAGAAGAAGAGGCTCCAGACACAAGATCAGCATTGTGCCTTTTAGTACTGCTAAGTTTTAAAGAGGTTTATGAAGGGGAGCAAGGTTGTAAGTTTACTTATCAGTAACAGCTTTTTTTGGAAGGCAAATGTTGAGAAAGATGAGCGATATTATGATAAGATTAAAGATGTCTTTTGGTAAGGCATTTGATGAGTTCTGTGTAGGTAAATGCACTGGGTTAATGGTTTCTTTCATATTGAAACAGTATCCTCAGCGGGATTTGCTTCCTCGGCTGCTCTCGGTCCCCTCCCCCAGCTCTGTGACATGAGAAATGCAGTGTTCTTAATGACTGGAGCAGGAGGGATCTTGTTATTGTGGCTGCATCACCCCTCCAGGACACAGTTCAGTAGAAGTTTGTCATGTGGCTGAGCAGAAACGATGAATGCAGGTTTTATGAAGTTCATTCCCCAAATACAAAGGAACAGGGGGGAAAAAACCCACCACATTCATGGCTACAGGCTGGGAGAGTACACAGTTCACAGCCGGAGCTCTACATTGATCACTGTCAAGCTGCTGGCCTGCAATGCACCTGCGAGCTCTCCCCCACTCCCTGAGCAGCAAGCCTTTACCTGCACGCCCACCTGCACTCGCAGCATCTCCCCCCTTACCCATCTCCTTCTTTCTCACTCCTCTGCTTTCCTTTCCGAGGGCATTCCAGTCTTTAGTGTCCCTCTGATACACAGGTTGGACAAACCACCCCTCTGCTTAGAGGCATGTGGATATTCACCAGTTAATATCCCCACAGGCTTGTTTGCCTGCCTTACCTTGGGTATTGCTTCATTTCCTGTTTGCTCCCAGCAGCCGTCTCCTTTGCTTTAACTCTGGACCATTATGCAGGCTAATACCAAACAGGTGGAAGGGGTAAACATTAAAAAAAAACCCCTCCAAACAACCCAACGTGTCCTTCCTCTCCTCAATGGGCATGATGATATTGTCAGGAAATGGGTAATAGCTGCAGGTGCTAGAAAATTAACTACATATATAAGAATGCCTGGAGTTTGAGTGTTGAAAATATGCAGATAAACAACTTTTACTGTGAATAGGTTATTCTAAATAGGTAAGCACTAACACAAGGTCTCCTTGACAAAGCACCCCAAGCACACTTCTGCTGTACCAGCAGTTGTCTTGCTCTAAGCAAGTCCCCCAACATCATAGAATGGTTTGGGTTGGAACGGGCCTTCAAGATCATCTCACCCCAAGCCTTCTGCCATGGGCAGGGACGCCTTCCACTAGACCAGACTGCTCAAAGTCCCAACTAACCTGGCCTTGAACACTTTGAGGGATGGAACATCCACAATTTCTCTGGGCAACCTGTTCCAGTGTCTCAACACCCTCACAGTAAAGAGTTTCTTCTTCATATATAAACCTACCCTCTTTCACCTTAAAGCAAATCCCCCTTGTTCTATCACTGCATGCTTTTGTTCAAAATCCCTCTCCATGTATCTTGTAGCACCCTTTAGGTGCTGGAAAGCCACAGTAAACTCTCCCAAGAGCCTTCTCCAGGCTGAACAACCCCAACTCTCAGCCTTTCCTCACAGGAGAGGTGCACCAGCCCTCTGATCATCTTCAAGGCCCTCCTCTGGATCCATTTCAACAGGTCTGTGTCCTTCCAGTGCTGAAGACCCAGAGCTGGATGCAGTATTCCAGGTGGGAGGAATTAAAGTTTGGGGTGGCCAGACTGGCTCCCAGGAACAACAAAATGCAGTCCTAAAACACACATCAGCACAGGGTCAAAATCTGGACTGGGAACTGCCATGCTCTCAACTCCCCTTAGCCTGATCTGTCCCCAGTGTGTTTCTCTCTGCAGGATTTGGGGCCTTGGTTTCAGGAAGCAGGTGACAATGCCGCGAAAAAGCAAATGCCCTCCTGCCATAGTATGTCCATAGGCAGCTCTGTGTGTACCTATGTGTGCACACACTGGTCTGATCTGATCATTGGAGGCTCATGAATGGATCAGATGCTGGGCTTCATAGGTTGGGCACTCAGCTTAACAATATTCTGATGTGCTGGATCATTTAGTTTGTGGGCATTTATGTGACAATAACTTAAGAAGCTCTTTTCCTCAGGGGAAGCAAGTCATAATGATATCAGGAGTTGCTCCCTTGACTTTACTTGTCCACTCAGGTCTGAGAAACCATATCCCTGCGCCTGTTTCACCAGCTTTACTTTGGAAGTCAGTATCATTGTTAGCTGTCAATAACTCACTCCATTTACTGCTCTCAGCTGCTCAGGAGGACACGGCAGACTCTGAGCCAGGTAAGGTTACTGCATGATAACAGCAATTAAGTCAAATAGAATAATGAGGCTCTCCCTAGACAGTGACAAGCTTTGGATTTCCCATAGAAATGTGTGATTGTGCCTGTGTCTTTGCCTGCTGTGTTGAGGACTCTCCCCCTCTTCTCCTTTGCAGGTCTGGTTCCCCAGCCCCAGCCCCAGCAGTGGTGGAGCTGAGTGGCTGTGGGCACTTGATGCTGATTAAATTCTGCTGACTGAGGAAGATGTCAAATTCTACCCAAAGCAGAAAGCCGCCAAGGAAAAGCTGCTTTTCTTTGCTTTTGACAGCTGGAGCCATGAATTTAAGCAGAGGTCTCACCTTCAGGCAAGTCAACAGCTGGGCAGGGAGCAGTCTCTCTTAAAGAGAGAGTGCACTGTATTTTGCTGGAGTTCAGTGTTGCCAGGAGGTGACTGAGTTGAAGTGCAAGAGAACATTTATGTGAAACCCCAGGTGCAGCTGGGTTTTTTGTTGTCGGGTTGTTTTTGGTTATTTTTTCTTTTACTAGAGAAAGACCAAGTAACAAACAAGAAAGAGGAAATGAAAACGGTCTTAATTCCCACCCTTGGTGTTTCTCATCTTTCATTTCCCCTGCTGTATGAACAAGGAGAAGATACAGCATGTGTCTGTACAGGAAGTTCCCAAACCCAGAGTCCTTTTGCTGAGAAGTCCATGCACTGCGTCACATCTATTTTTATACTTCTTTTGTACTATCTTTATTTTTATATGTATGCCATGCCATTCCTCAGGAACCAGTGGCTCTATTGATCAGTAGTGGGGTCCATAAGACTCTTCCCTGTTTCTAAATCTATTCCTAAATCTGTCTGTGCACAATAGCCATCCAAAGCTCTTTCTGCTGAGCAGCTGCTTCTTGCCTTGCAGTGTGAAACCTGCATGCTCAGTTCAGGGGCCAGGATGGTAGTTCCCACAACAAAATATCACTGCCCTAACTAAATCACTGCAAATCACTGTCAATATTACTGGTAGTATCACCTAAAAGACAGGGCTGAATGGCACTAAAATATGATCAGGCTTCATTCACACACTGTATTTCTGAGTCCAGAAGAGAAACTTTGTCACTGCAGGGCTAGGCTGTGCGATACCTAATTTTCAGTCCCACTGAGCAGAAACCAGGACCCAGAGGAGGCAGGGATAGACACAAGTCTGATCTAAGTGCAGCAGGAAATACATAGCACAGTCAGTCCCGTGGCCACTGTCACGTCATGTAATTTGTGCGTGTGATATCTTAGCAGGTGCGACTGGCCAGAGGTGTGAAATGCAGAGGAGCCTTGCTTGTGCCCTTTCCTACCCTCCATAAAACCACAGCTTCTTACAGTACTCTGGCCACCAGACAAGAAATCTGGGGGTATTTCTGAACTCTCCTGTGGGAAATCCAGCTATAGGAAAGTGAATCAAAAGGAAAGTGTGTAGCTGTCCAGTTTGCAGTCAGCTGGTAAGAGACATCCTGGGCTCCACAGGTACCTCATACAATGCTGCCTAGTGCAAAATGCACAAGCAACCCTTAGCAGGGTAGGTGTGCTAGGCCCTGGCTAGTGTGTGTCCTAACCAGTAGGCATCATAACCATAACCACTCTTTTTCTCTCTGACATATCCAATTTTCTTTCCCTTCCCAGCTGCAGACTTCCAAGAGAAGAAATGTCCCATCCTGGTCTCTCCCTGAATCATCACCACACTTTCTAGGGAGGTGGAAAATGTGAATTTTAAGCCCTTCAGAAGGGAATTATGTCCATCTCCACAGTACCTTAAAAATATGAAATGAGAGCTCTCTCCTTGGTTAGGATTGAAGAAGTCCTAATGGACTCAACCATGTTTAAGACTGTCAATTACTTTGTGGCATCTAATGTATATCCTGGGATGACTTGCAACTGCCAAGCTCTGGTGTGAAAACACAGATTCATCATCATCATCATCATCAACATCATCATCAGTGTTGCTTTGGGGGGAAAAAATCCTCAACAAAAACCAGCAATCATCATCATCATCATCCCTACAGGGAAAAAGAGGGAATGGCAGAGAGAAGAAATATTTTGTGTCTGGATCTCTACTGTAGATATGGAAGTAGAAGTCACAGTTCTCTGGACTGCAAACACTGAAGTGCTAGTTAGTAAGCACTGTGAGAGTGCTTAAATAGGTTTTTTTTCTGTGGATGTTAAGAGTTGAAACACCTGCAGAAAGCAGGTATTTGCAGAGTTAAGCATAACTGAGGTTATCAACATTAAAATTTAGGGTATAGAAACCAAAACTCCATCCAGATCCCAAGCTTAATACAGGCAGGCCCTCTTTGGATTTAGCCTGATCCATTTCAGCATTTTTTTTCCTAAAATCTTTCATCATTAGCTCCATCAGTGGTAGAATGTTGAAAGTGGTTGTGAAAAATGTGTTGTCTGATTTATCAGACAAGGAGGCAAACAAACAAAAAAAAAAAAGGTTTTTTAGCCATTTTGTTATGATGGCATAGATGGAAGACAAAATCCCATTTCTGCCATAATAGCAATAACTACCACCCTAAATCCTTTTCTGAAATTCATGCCAAATCTCAGCTTTCAAACATTTTTAAGTGCAAAGGCATTTGGCACACATGAAGAAGTTATATTTCAAGTATAATTGAAAGACAGAGACCACTTCTTGCTTGAAAGCAAGACAGCATGGAAATCTGGTGCCAGACTTCTTTCTTGCTAGATTTTCTGCCTCATTTTTACAGCCTCCTACTGTTCAGGTGGGGCTTTGTAGGAGCAGAAACTTGGATGGCTAAGTATTTTTCTGAATCCTATTTTGAAATGCTATGAGGCATCCACCATCACCATCTCAATAAAGATCCTGGGTACAGTTGAAACCAGCAAGACACAAAATGAAAAGGGACAGTTTGTTGTGAGCACTGCAGCTAGAACTGCCAGCTTGGTGATTTTAGAAGAGAAACTTTACCATCAGCGTATCATGACATTTTTGATGTGATGCATGATGATGTGTGGGTGGATTGCAATGCCACATGTTGTTATTTCAGTGTATTGTCATCATCAGGATTCACTGAAGCATTGCTGTGTTTCAGCAGAGCATCATTATCTCCTCTAGCAGCTTCAGCTCAGCCAATCCTAATAGATTCACAGATATTAATGTATAAAAAAAATCTACTTTGCCTAGATTTGCATCTTAATAGTCTAGCAAACCAGATAACTGGAAGCAATTTAATAGAAAATTATTTTTAAATGTAGCTGCACACATTCATAGTGAAGGCTTCATCCTCACTTCAGTCTTTTCAGAGAAGGGAAACTTGCCTCATTACTTTTGCAAATAAGCATGCAGTTTCCATTTCACACAATGATTACAATTAAAGAACATATTAGAAGAATATAATTAAACTATTTTCTCCCAAAGAGATAAAAATATTCTTTAAAAATCATGAATTATAAACTTTTCTTCCAGTTCCCATGTACCTAGTGGAAACAAAGATTGATCCTCCTGCAACTTTTTGTCAAGGAGAGATGCAAATAATATGATTAGCTTGCTACACAAAATGGATCTGATCTTGAAATACTGGGATAAATATCAACTATGCCTTCTAGAAATTAAGCTTTAAACTAACACTAATGGGGAAGTCATAGGATGAAAGCTTTCCCTGCCACATTGAAGATACAGGGCACAATGCACAAACCTAGCTGAATTTGAAAGAGAATCCAGAATACAGTGTGCAGTTAAGCAAGCTGGGATCTGTTAAGCACAGTTGTGTATTCATTTGGATAGCATTTCCCACACAGGCCATGTCCTGGAACTGTGCTGAGATTATTTGAGCCGTGTGAAGGACCTCTGTGTCCCTATTACCAGGAAATAGTTAATATTCTTCCCCACTGGGGCCCACATGCACCTGCACAAGTGTGGTGTGTGGTTTCTTCTTGCAGCTGCATCTGTGACTGCTGCTGCCTGCACAGAGGTTTTAAAGTGTAAGTGGAGAGCTGGGAAGGCTGCCCTTCAGTGGCACTGCAGCCTCGAGGGCTGCTGCAGAAGCACTGAAAGCACTCTCTGAGAAAAGAAGTGGGTTCAGCAAAGTGTGTTTCTCAGCTGTTAATATAACATCTCTGGAAAATTCAACACTTATTATGAATACAGCAATTAATGATGCATCCTCATAGTGCCATTCTGAAATTGCTGTCTAGTATTATCTTGATTTTTCCAGAGGAAGAAAATGAGGCTGTGAGACTAACTAATTTGCCTAAGGTCACTGAGAGCAAACCTGTGACAGATCCAGATATGATGAAGATCTTTCCCAGCCCTGTAGTGTGGCTGTTCAGCCTCTTTGCTTCTCCCTTAGTTTGCTATCTGAATTCTTTGAGCAAAAGGAGGACTATTTTTGTCCCAATTGCTAAACCCCATCATTCACAATATCTGTTCCCTCTCAGGAATGAGATGATTATGGGGGTCGGTAGTCAGAAGAGAGAGTTATCAGCTAGCCCTGGGCTCCAGGAGCAGTGATTAGGATCATCTGTCATTAACCACAGACGCATGCTTTGGAGCAGAAGTGCTCAATTCTCCTCTGCATTTGAGATCTGTCTGGTGTGAGGGTGATATATGGGAGGGAAGAGATTGTGTTCACTGATTCCACAAGGTGATGTGATTTAGAGGAGCTAGATGGTTGTTTTGCTCTATTCCCATCATGTGATCCCCTCAAGGCTCGTATACCACTGAAGGATCGCCAGAGTCGAAGGACTGCTTGCCCTTCACACTCCTTTTCTGCACCATTCCTTCCTGCAGCATGCTCCCCGTGGTGTGGTGGGAGAGTGACAATTGGCACATGAGCCAAATCTGCTGCCTTTGGACTGATGGAGACTTTTTTCCCCCAGGCAACATTTTTAAGCCAAGGATTTCAATGTCAACCTTGCTTTCAAGAGAGTGTGTGCTGTTATCTTTAGGTTTACAACTTTCTGAAAAGAAAAGGAGATTTATAGGAAGAAATATGATAGTGCCTATGTGCACCTTATCATGCAAGACAGGCAGACAAACGTAGCTACATGAAAAATTACTGCATGTGGTTGTTGGTGCATGGTTGCACAGGGAATTTTACTTATGTTGACGCACAAAGCTGCTCGTTTCAAGTAAAAAACTACCAGGGTGAGAGATCACGCAAGTGGAAGAGATGCTGTCTTTGTTTTTTGTGTGTACCTTTTGGTGTAAAAATTCTCCCTGTCTGCTCTAACAGTAGCTGTATTTAGGTTAAAAACACAAAATGTCTCAGCATAAATCACTGAAATTTTTCCTTCTTTTGGAGACTTGGTTTCCACCCTTCCCCCCTGCTTCTCGGCTTTGTTTTAGTTAACCTAAAATAAAAGCCTCCTGGATTTTTTTGTGAGTAGGAAAATCCCATCCCTCTGTTGCACAGCAAATGACCTCCACTTTATCTGGTTTAGAAGAACAAAAGTTATAGGAAAGATTCCTGGGAAATGTCTTATTACTGCCATAGCCCTAAGCCTTGATAAGAACTACATCAAGCTGACACACCCATACATACATATGTAACAGGTGGCCACTGCTCCCAAACAACCTGTTACCAAAAGAGAGTGAGGCATTTTCTCACAATATATAGATTTCATAAGCATTTTGAAACACCTTCTTGGCCTTCATCCATGCTGTCAAGCCCCTGCCTAAAAGGCCAGGCCACACTACAGCAAGCTTCACTTGGAGGAGAGAAAACCGGGGCAACAGGATTTCATTGTCACAAGCCCCTTTTCACATTCAAATATTAGAGTTTCCCTTAAGGAATTGAAGGATCCACCTCTGAGTTTCTCTTCTGGCATTCAGCAGCTCTGAGGAGAGCAGCTTTGTCATTAGGCTCCAGCTGTCCTGTGAGCTTCCAAGCTTTTCCACTTGATAAAACCCATGCATAGGGACTTTTTCTCCCATTCATTTCGTAACTGGCCCAACTTAGGCAAATGCAAGAGTTTCAGCAGGAAAGCAAATACTAGTGAACCTTTTGTGGCAACTCAGGAGCACCTGGATCCAACATCTGCTGCTAGCTAGGCCAAATAGAAAGTAAAAACAAGAGAAGGATGGCACTGCTAATGACTCAAATCATGGTGGGAGGCTCCCAGGGTGCACACCTAGTCCAGGAGAGCCTCCCAGGTGTGAGCAGTAAGGGAAAAGCAATCCCTTCATCTGCTCTGGAGCTAAGGCACTTGAATACTTTTGTGACACTTGAGGCTGGAAGTTTTTCGTTGGCTGGCTTGGCAGCTCCTGAGCCCTTTGCGGGACTCCGAGGTTCCTCCTCTCCAGGTCTCCCATTGCCTGGTAGAGAAAGCTCGATGCCTGGGGGTGTTGCCTCAGCCAGGGCCTGCACTGAGCTTTGCTGGGTGTCAGGTGCTGCAGCAGAGCAACCTTCACCTCTTGCATCTGCAGGCCAGCGAGCACAGGCTTGGTCCCCAGCACCTCAGCCAGTGTCACTTTTTATCTGTGCCCCATGCATTTCAAAATTGGTACTAAATGCAGTGAAGCCATCTGCCTCTGGCCATACCAAAGAAATTAATGTTATTACCAGTAACACCAAATAAGGCAATAAAAGACATTGCTTAGTTTGCACAACCTTTTATTTTCCTTCCTAGAACTATTTTTAGTTAAACAATTTTCTGCCAAAACAACTCTGTCTGTGTCCAGAACTGCCCTGGTCATCGGCGCTGTTACCAGGGACTCGAGCTTTATGGCCCTCATAACTCCGGAGGGCGAAAGGTCGAGCTGTGGAGCCTTTGTGTCAGCTCCACATTTCTCTTTAAACACATGTGAGAGACAAAGCTCCCCTGAGACCCCCATGGAAACTGCCTCCGGGGGAGGGGAGAGGGTGAGAGAGCACTGGCCTGGCAGATAAAAGCAACATCAAAAGGAGCAGGGAGCAGCTGTCCATCTGGAGAAGCAAGCTATTTTTTTTTCTTCTTCTTTTAGGAGCAAGAGATTGTCTCAAAGGATAGTCTCAAAAAATTTTGCATGGAAGAAGAAAAAAAACCCAAAAAAACAACAACCAACCCACCAGCAAGGGGGAGGGCACAAAAGCCCCCGCAGCAAACAGAAGGAGGTGCTGCTTGGCAAAAGTCCCAGGCTGGATCATTTAAATCACTTTTAGTGCCTCCAAATGCCCGTTGCTGCCTCTGTTTATAGAGTCACAGCGAGAGGCCTGAAGAGAATATATTTCCCAAAGCAACATCTGAGCTTGGGAATGAATCAAAACTCACTTCATACACAGCAAACCCTCTTTCCTCTGACCAAGCTTTTGTTCTGTTGCTGGGTTTGGTGTCAGCCTCCAACCCAACAAGAAAAACCCCACAGCTTGATGACCAGATAGCTGAGTGTGTTTATGACAGTGAGGGTTTCACCATACAGGAACAGGCTTTGGAACAGACCATAAAATAAACAATAATAAACAACATCAATAACATCAGTAAACAATAAAAAACCAAAACTGTTGACTGCATATAGTTATTTGTATGTATCAGCACAGCAGTGTAGGTGTAATTCTTCAGTGTTTCAAACTTACAAATTGCCCATCTATACCATTAATTTACAGGCACAGAAAGCTCTTATCCTAGGCTGTAACTATTAAAATAGTTACTCAAACAAAACAGGTACCCACCTCCAAAATGGCAGAAAAACTGCTGTCAAATTCAACAAATTAAGCAAATCCCAGTGAACATCATAAATGGAACTGACAGAACTACCTCCCATTCCTGCCCTTGTTCAAGGTCTTCCCATCATGTTTACTTGTACCTGAAGACACTTAAGAAGTCTTAAGATGCTGACAATATATTTCACATTTCAATACTGGTTGAAAATATATTTTAAAAATCAGACAGAGAGTGATATAAAATCAAGAGAGTCTAACTCTTTTTGGATTTTTTGCCAATCCAGCCCTCTCAGTATTGTGAAGCTGAGGGTTTGAAATTGAGTACCCAAGAGGATGCCAGGCTGCAGCTGTTGGAGATTCTTAAGCTGTGCACTGGTGAAGATGTTGCAAATGGCCTGTAACACATGTTTGTCTACCCTGTGCTATTCCCCACGTGGAAATACCTGTAAGATTCCCACATGTCCAGCAATGTACCTCATAGCAAAGGGAGAAGGGATGAAGTATAGAAGCAATAGCCCTGTTCCCTCACAAGGTGGACAGCACCCTGGGGTGCTCCCTGCCTGCAAAGTTCAGCCCAGCATCACTGCCCTGATGCAGGAACAAGATCTCCCCCTTCCTCTCAGCAGCATGAGTACAAGCCACAGCCAGGGGCAGGTAGCCAGCCAGCTGCACCAGACAAGTGGTGAGCCCTGCCCTGGTGACCCCTGACAGCCGGTGGGGTGCTGCACAGGTGTGCCTTGGAACAGCTCGATACACACCTGTGCAGGGCTTCTGCGCCCGCAGAGCGGCGAGGGCAGCATGACCCCGTTCACAATTCACCCAGGGACACTCATGGCCTCTCCTCATGTCTGCACAGCCTCCCATAGTGGCAGCCTGGGTGCTCCCAAAAACCTGTGGTGGCATCCAGAGGGCAGGCAAATGTGCCCGAGCGTGTCCAGCACGCTGCACGCAGTGTGTTGCAGGCAGTGCTGTGGATCTTGCCAGCCTGGGGGACAAGGGCAGCAGCTGTGGGGTGATCTCCTGGGAGCTAAGCCAAGATGTCATCCTAAGCAGTGAAGGGAGAGGGCAATGCTGTCTGTACTCTGTACTGACATGGATTATTTTAGCCAGCTCGCAACAGGCACCTGTGCACACTGGAGTACCTTGAGAAGACAGGTATCTCCATCTGCAGTGCTGTCCATGGCTCCTGCGGCACCCTCCTGTCCCCAGCTCAGGCATCCCTGTGCCAAGGGCAGAGCCAATCCCTGCCTTCCTCACAGATCCAACTCCCACCTTCTCACTGCTGGGATAATAAATACCTCACGCCTGAGCACAGCGCGGGGCCAGGCTCTCCGCTCCCCGACAGCACGTCCAGGGGCGGCAGATTGGCAGGTTGCTGGAGGAGGAGAGCCTCGCGGGCTGGCGGGCAGCCAGGACGCCGTGGCCTCCTGCCACAGACCCTGCATCTCGCAGGGCCAGCCTGCCAGACACGTCCCCTCGTCGCGTGACAGGCCACTGGGTTGTTTCACAGGCTAGAAAAGATTTGAGAAGGTCTGCTTCATCACTGAGAGGCCCATGCAGGGTCCCCTTCACTGTCCTCACTCAGCCTGGGGTTTACAGGGGTTGGTGGGTGAGCCTCTTCCTGGATCTGGTTAAGAATTGGTGCTCAGGGTGCTGCAGATGATTTTCATCACTCCATGTTTCTGATAGGGATACTCTGCATTTACTCTTGTTTGTGTTTTGCAATCCACTGCCAACATCACCAGCGTAGACCTTCCCTTCTTGTTTTCCACCAGTGCAGAAAGGCAGCCAGCCCAGGACCCACACCAACCAACCCCTTGGGACAGCATGAGCAGATGAGCTGCTGTCAAATCTGGATGCAGACAGCCAGTGGCTCACCTCATCTGTGTCTGTAGTCACTGGTGGTCTTTTACCCAAAGCTGGGTTTTGTGAGTCCCCACATATCAAACTGCTACTTCCAGCCCCGCTGTCCTGGCATGGCTCCAGTCCTGGCTTCCACAGTGGGAATAAGCAGAGAGCCTCTCCTTCCAAGCAGCTCTGGTGCCCATTCCCACTCACAGCCCCACAAACCTGAAAGCTGGCTCTGATGGTGTGGGTGAAGAAGAGAGTGCTGTTTTTCCCTCAAGAATGGGCTATCTGCCATGAACCACAGATCCAAATTGTGGTGGAAACCAGGGATGCCCATACATACACATTTTCAGATGTGTCCTCTTTTTCTATGGATAAATATCTCCAGTTGGATATTTTTGGATATTTTTCTTTTCTTTAAGCTTTATAGATTTCTCATGGTTTTCTGAATATATGGTTGGACCAGGAGGTCAAAAGCCCCTTGCTGTGCTGCAGCACATCTCAGAGTCTCACACAGGTGTCCAGGAGCCACCCCAGTAAGTCCATTGCACAGACCTAAGGCATCCATACTGCCCCAAATATCTAAATATCACTCTAAAACACAAAGAATAACAGGACACACACATGCTGTGCATCTGTCTGCAAAATCTTAAACAGAAATATGGGAGCCCTGGAGCAGAATTTGTTGCAAATGTGTTACTCAGGCCTACTTGGTCTATTCTTAGTGTCTTCCCCTCCACAGTAAAGGGTCATGTTAACAGACTGGCACCTGTGTGATCTCTTTGACTCCTCATTATTACCTCCCAGCTGTGTCTGGAGCAGAAGTTTCTGACATTGCACACTGCTGTGGTGGCCACTTCTTGTTCCTGTGGTGCACAGGGTATGAAGGCTACTCATCTAATCTCCCCATGACCTCATGGCACAGGATTTGCACCCCACAGCTCCAATGGCTTAGATGGAATTATTCCAGACATAGCTGAATATAATTTCTATCAGGATCTGGACTGTATTTTAACCACATTTAGCCCCTGACTATGTTTCAATTATGTTCCACCTTCCACAGACATTTAAAATGCTCTTGCACTTGCGCACTCTTGCAGTGAGTGCAGCCCAGGGCAGAACGTGTCGGTGCAGAACCGGGTGTTTCTGATGGCTGGACCGAAGCTGAGACCTGTGCATCTGCTGGACAGCCATCTGAGCCTGAATCTTGCCCTTTCTGGCATGCTTTGTTTGAGCATGTAAAAAATTGCTTGCAAAAACAACATCTGAAAGAAATCCTTCCAGTTTTAAGGGTAAATGTCCAGAACGTTAATTTATTAAAGAAAGTCCCACCAGACCATGCACAGGCTCTGAAGAAATGGCCCAGAGGCGCATAGTGGACCGAGAGCAAATCCTGAGAGCTGGTCAGAGTAAACTCTTGTACAAGTTGCTTTCTTCTTGTTTCCACACTGAGCACCCCTCGTGCTCCGAAGGATATGAAAGACTCCAAGGAAGATTGCACAATGAGAGTGCTCCTGTTAATGCAGCACCCTCATCAAGCACGTGAAACTTTCCCCAGGGCCTCAAGAAGCCCCGTTCCTGACTCTTTGTTTTGCTTCACCAGAGCTCTGCCTGTACTGAAGGGGTTACTGTCTCGTACAATATAACAGTGGGGCTGACTTGGCTGGAACAGACATTAACTTCCACAGTAAATCTGGCAGGAGCTGGTAATTACAGAAAAAGCAGCCAGGGGTCATGGCCAGCCAATGCTCTGGAGTAACAGAGCAGAAAATCAAAACAGAGGGGGAAGGGAAATCATATTCATCATAGTCTTAGGGCTGAGGTCGGTCTTCTCCGAACTATCAGGAGCCTGTCGTCAATTGTTATGTTTAGAAGGAGCCTCTGGAAGATGAGGTAATAATAATGTTAAACATTAACTTGTTAGTGCTCCCGCTGCACTGCAAATTCACCTCCACCCCAGCACAGCTGGGAAGGGGGAATGAACGCTGCCTGGAAACAGCCAGGAATACGGGTCACTAACTGCACTCCTGCATTTGTCCCGTTTCTGGCAGGATTCTAGTGCTAACACGCGACCCAAATGTTCCTGCTTCATCAGTCCTATGCTCTCCCCGTCGTCCTGCATTGTTTCCAATCCTCCAGCACATGGTTCTCCCCTCACCACCCCTCCAGAGAGTGGGTGGTGGGGCAAGGGAGGTCTGTCCCTGCCTCTGCTAGCAGGGACAGCACCCATGTGACTCCTGCGAAGGGTGGCAAAGCCTCACGTATGAAACAGGAGCAAACATCAAGTGCCTTCATGGCATCCTGATAAAGCCCTGGAGAAAAGAAGATGGGAGACGTTCCTGCTGCCCTGCAACTCACCACAGCTCTGCTCTCCAACACCTCTCCTTCCAGCCTGAGCTGAAATAGTGGTTGCCCTATAGCTGTGCCTGTAAGCAGGTTAGCACCTCCTGAGAGTCCCGTCCATGAAGTTGTGAGGTCACACAGGGTGTGAAGGGCTGTAAAATGCAGGGCAACTAACAGGTAAAATGGTTACTTTGACACTGGAAAAGCCAAAAGCACTTCAGCTTTGAACTTTGGCTTGGGCTCTCACATGCATGGAAACCATCATACCATCCTGATGGGAAACCCCATCCTTTGGCAGAGTTGCCTAGATTAAACAGACAACATCCCATTTCAGAAAGAGAGGAAAATGGGGCTTTATCCATGGCCATGGTGCAGTTTGGCACGTACCCTCTGACTGCTGCCTGGCCTCACCCAGCCCTTCTGTAAATGGAGGGTATTAAACCTGCCTTAAAGATGTGCTGAGGCTTAAATAATCCACAGTTACAGAGCACTGCTGACATCTACAGAAGATGAGAGCCATTAAAATGGAGAATTCAATTATCAGTGGGAATATAAAAGAACTTGAGATCTAATGCACAGAAAACATGGATCAACTGATGCAGATTGAGCTGGCCTCTGGAAAAAGTCATTGGCACGGGTGGTCCCGTGTGCTGTGTACACAGTGGGCTTGCTTGTGTGGCAACCCTGCTGCACTTGGAGGGAGAAGCCCCTCATCAGCTGCTGCAGAGGGGGGCCAGAACAAGAGACTCTTTTCTGCCAGGCTGGCTTTCTGGCTCAGGCTGAATGATCCTGGAGAACGCTGGAGAAATGGTTTGTTTACTCATTAAATGACTAACGAGGTGGCCCCTGTCTGGCCCTGCGCATGCCAGCCGGTGCTCAGTGGAGCGGAGGTGGCGGCTGCTGCTAGAGGTGGTGGGCGACCAGCTGGCTCAGAGAAGAGATGGCAGCAGCCCCGCATGCCAGCCCCAGGCCACTGGCCACACCCCACTGGTTGTATCCCATCAGAGTTTACTCTCAAAGTAGTGCCGGTGTTGCAGTAACCCCATAGAAAATGCACAGGGTGGTAAAACAGACACCTGTAAGTATATGTAACACAGGAACTTGTGAATTATAGCTTAAAAAAAAAAAATTAAAAAAAGAAAATTGAAAATTATGGCTTAAAAAAAAAAAAAGAAAATTGAAAATTAGGCACACTCTCTTCTACCCACTCTCCTGCAAGGAATAGATATTCCTTGCTCTCATAAAAACCTATTAAAATGGGGAGAAAAGGGATACTGGGTCAGACTAGATCTTAGCTGCTGGTAGCAACTCACCGCAGTTGGGCAGGCAGCACACACCACACGGCAGCCTGTCTCAGCATTCAAATCCACTGCAGCCCTCTGACACACAAACAAGTTCTCACTGCAATTTGTGACTGCTGTGGAGGGAGCCTTGGTGTAGCTGTGTGCCACTAGAGGATGGGCAAGCAGTGCATGTCTGCTCACAGCAGCTGTGATTCGGCCAGCAGAACGCAGCTTATGGAGGGGCGAGAGTGGCCCTGGCACTTGTGGACCAGGTTGCAGTTGGTTGGTATTACCAGGTTGGTAATAACCAAGCCATGGCATCACACTGTGATGTATTTTCAGGCTGCAGAGCATGCTTGGGGCTGGGGCTCTGGCTCCTTTTCCCTGTATTTCTGTTCAAATAAAAGCTAGGAACTATGATCATCTTTTTCTTCAGGAGAATTCTAGTCCTATCTTTGCAGGCCCAAGGTGTTAACAGGAGATTCAGGTGCTCACACGAACTCTGGAGCACTTCTCTGAATTGCAGGCTGCCTCTGTTTGGGTGCCACAGCACTCACAGAAACAGGAGCCCCACAGCTGCCCCCAGAACCCACCCGTGCTCTGCCCCCCAGGCTTCGAGTAGGGCTGAAGGAAGACGGTGCTGTCTGAAAGCACAGCTCTCCTGCTGATACACAGGCACATTTCCCCCCACGTAGTGTTGGGGAGGCATCATTTGCTAGAATTAAATATCTCCAGAGTGAAAGGTTCAGGTTTGGACCTCTCTGAGGGGGGGCAAGCTGAGTGCCACTTAAACTTTTTTGAACCATAAAATGTAAGGACACACAAAAATAATAGTCCAGGAATCTTCAGAAGATGTGGGAACAATTCTTACTTTAAATACAAGTGCAATTTTCTCTAACCTCAGTGTCATGATTCAGCATTTCTAAAGTAAATAATTTACAATAACAAAGGCAAGAAACTAAGACGTTTGTGTGGGATCAAGGTAAAAATGAATTTTGCAACGTGAGAGAGATGAAAGGTAAGATTATCATGGAAACAGAACATCTTGATCCTACCACTAAGGAAAAGCTGAATCCTTCACCACAAAACCTACTCTGAGTCACTGTATAATGAACCAAGCATTGCTCACAAAAACTCAGCTCTGAGCTCTTTTTTTCAGATAATAAAAACAGTGCTGATATTTTTATATTGAGTTAATGGTCTTGAAGAAGAGCCACAAAATTGTACTTTGCTGTACAAACCCCTACTGAAGAGGAGAAGTAAATCTCGAGAGTAACAAAGAGATTCTGGATGCACTGTTTACTTATCATGTCATGACACACACACACAGCCCTAACCCCCACCTTACCACCACCCCCCCGACCTCTTCTTTCCTCCCACACCAGTGCCTAAACGTACTCGTGTGCTTGCTGGGAATTACAAGGTCTGTTCTCAGGGCTGTGGAGATTTGCAGTACGATTCAAAGGAAAGTAGAAACCGTCCTGCTCTCTCCTAGTGTTTGCCAGTTCCACTAACACTGAGGAGGAGAATGCCAACATAGCTTAAATCTCAGCAGACCTTTACAGAGCTTGCTCAGTGTTTCTATCCACATTTTACAGCTGGAGAAACACGTTCAAAGGCAGGACCTTGACACTACCAGTGTGCTTTTACAGAATGGATTCAGCCGCTTCAGAATTAGCAAGATGAGCCCTGGCATAGGCAGTTCTCCTTTCCTGGCAGCCGAGTCCCAAAGGCAGCTGAAAGCCCTTCTGTTTACAGCCATCTCCCAGCAGTGCTAATGCTTCTGCTCCAGTACTAGCAAGAAGGGATTTCTATGGACATTTTCCCTGGGTGGGGTAAAGATTAAATGGTTTGCCCTGGACCACTGTACAGGTTAGTGTCAGAACCAGGAAAGGTAGCTAAATCTCTGGCTCACGCAGTTAAGGATGTGTGCAGACAATTGGGCTGGGAGCTTGTCATCACCTCTTATGAGGAAAGTGAAAGGGGGGAGGCCTCTTGGAGAGCATTAGTGCTTTTATTGCAGAGAGATATTACAAAAGATTGCACAGTGGAACATGTTCCAGAATCAGGAGGGAACTCAACCCTAAATCTTTTGATTCCTTTTGCAGCTGGAAACATGTCACAGCAGGATCCACTGCAGGTCCTAGCGCTGGAAAACAATGGAGATAAATGGTACAAGAAGGCTTTTCTCATATAAAAAACACACTTTTTTTTTTTTCTGACATGAAATTATTTTCACACAGGCCTCTCCCTAACACTAGAAGGACTGGCTGAGAAATGAGTAGATGTAGCACGTGACACGAAGGTGGAATTCAACAGCCGATGGAAGAGATGTTGATCTAAATTATACTTCACTTTAAGGCTGTATGACCCTTTTTCTTACCCTTTGACTGGACTTTCTGAATGCTTCCGACACAGATTTCCATACTTGAACCGCAATATTTCAGACACTGCAACTGTAAAACTCAGTGAGGAGCAGCCTGAGAGCTTGACTCCCTCACCTTGAACCTCCTTGGATGTGGTCAGGGCGTAGCCAGCCACTGATGTGTGAAAGCCAGCATTTGCTTGCTCACTCATTTGCTTTCAACCTCCACCCCCCATAGCCATTGAAATGTTGCTTTTGGCAAGAACTGGGGCACAGGGGAGGGACAATTACCACGAGCACTCATTGTTTGCAGAATGTTTTTCTTAATGCCTTAGAAAAAAAAAAAAAGAAAAGGGTCAGGTTGAAAGGTCAGCCGACCTTTTTGTTTTCTTTGGAATGAGAGATTCAAACTCTTCAGAAAATGTTTTATTAGCTCTTCTGAATTTCACTTTCCGCAGAGGTTTTCTCTCCAGGCGATGTTTAGAGGCACCAGCAAGGAGTGCCCACCCTCATCAAGCTGAAGGTGATTTAAGGAGAAGGACAAGATCTGCACTTTGGGTAATGGAAAGCAATTCTTCGCTTCAAGTTTTGTTATGAAAGAAAAAACCCACTTGTGCTTGCTGGGGGAGGAGGAGCTTGGAGAGTGAGCAAAGGGCTGTGGAGTCAGTTTTACATTAGCCCTGGTCAGCATTCACTGGAAACTCCTCCGTTTGATTCAGCCACCAGCTAGTGCTCGCACCAGGAGCATTTACAGTCTCCCGCGTAGATAACCAATGTTTACTGGACAAGCCAGCGCAAGTGGCACTTCAGCATTTCAGCATTTCAGCATTTCAGCAGCCTCTGGAGCAGGGTGGCAGGCGAGGGCATGGTCGTGTCCTGGGAAGGAGGCACAACAGCGGGCTGGCATTGAGAGGAGCGGTGCTCCGGCTCTGCCTGCGTGACCCCTTTTCTCCCTGTGGAAAAACACAGAAAATGAGATTCCTCTCCTTTGTGAAGGGCTTTCAAATCTGATGACAAAAGGCAGTATTCAGAGCTGGAAACTATTATTGTTCTTCTCTGGGGGCATTCAGTCCAGGACAGGTTGGAGATTCAGCAGTAAATGAGGATAAGAAAATGCCATTTACTATAGCATATATGTGAAATAAAAGACTTCATTCTCTTCATTTTGGTAACTTTCCTTACCACCTTACATTTGTCAAAGTGTATTTTCGAGGTAGTCCAGGTAGTTCTATTCATGCTAATGGCTCTCAGAAAAGCTGTTTTTTACTTTCTCATTTTCAGAGCTGCAGTCATTGCGATGTAAAAGACATGGGCACCAAAAAGAGATGTTCCTGAAATTAGGGTCATCAGAATAGTGTGGGGGGATGGAGTTCAGACCACCATCTTCTCACGATGGATGCATGAATGAGAAGAGTGTGGTTTTGCATACAGCCTCTCCTCAGCAGACACTGAAAAAGCTTGAGTTTTGCATTCATACTTCTCAAAATGCTTCACAGCAGGAGCAGGCATCACTTCCCCCTCCACCTATACTCTAGCACACAAGTGCTAAGCCTACCTGATATATTGCTAACAGGTTTATAGCTGATTGCGGGGATGTGAGTTGCAATCACAGGCATGTCTGTGCATGGCAATGAGCAGCCCCATGTCAGAGATCCAAGAAGCAGGTCTAAATAAACCAGAACACTGGGTGCAGAAAGTAGCTCAGCTCTTGGAAGCAGAAGAGCTGTGTCAGCAGGGCAGCCATGCTGGAGGTAGCCCAGACGATAAACCTGCTACCTGAGGCTGCTGCAGTGCATGGCTGCTGGGCTTCCAAGCTCCAAGGCAATGGTTCTTTCGGTTTGGGAGAGAGCTCAGGAGCTGCAACACGAAGCAACACAGACACCTTTTCTTTGGAGGGGGGAACAGAGGGGTTGGCTTACCATTTGCCCATGGGCCCTTCCTATTTACCCCTCCTTCATCAGTGTGTCTGGGTGACAATTCTATCTAGCTCAGGAAGAGTAGTGGCTCCCCATGGGTTTCAGCCAGCCCCCAGAGCAAGCCATTAGGAGGGCTTTACATCCTCAGCAGACCTCCTGCCTCTGGATTCAACCCCTAGTTCAGAAGACAAGTTCAGATATGGCTTCTCTTCACAGGAGCAGTTCTTGCTTCGTCACCCAGAACAGCTCTGCCCTGCTGTGTTGCCTGTGCAGTACCACCCAGCCCAGTTTCCCCACAGTACCAGACTCTCTGGGTGCTGCGCAGGACAGGGATGGCGCAGGCTCATCCTCCCTAGTTTTACCAGACAGGCATTTTGGTCAGCTGCCAGGGTTTGGGGTGGCAGTTTGACCCTGCAGAACAAGCCTATGGATTACAGATCGGAGCAGCGTGAGTTTCAGAGATAGGCACCCGACATGAATCCGAGCTACAAAAACAGAGCCCTGACCCTCTCCTCAGGCAGGGTAACCAACGCCCTGGCAGCGCGGCGAGCGGGCGGGCTCTGTTACCTAATCTCCAGCTGTGGGCTCCGCGCCGTGCCAAGTCTCCTTTGGCTCTGTCTAGTAATAATCGTTTCTGGAGTCCCGCCAGGGCCTCCTGCCAGTTCCAGTCACACTCTACTAATGCGAGAGGCAGAGTTTATTAATTCATCGCCAAGGCCCATTGTCTGGGACACTGCCTGGCTGTTTATTTACTCCAATATGGTCTGTATTTACTCAGACAGAGCAAGCGAGGGGACTTTGTTTAACTTTGCAAGACCTTCTGCTGGAGGAGACATGTGACCTTACGCAGAACTTCAGATAAATGTGCAGAGCTCGGGAAGGACCTTTTTTTTTTTTCAAGTGTGGCCTCAAATAACACCGGTAGCCAGTATTGACAAACTGTAGCAAAGTGTAATAAAGGAAAGGAAAACATAATAGAGTTCTCATTTGAAATACATTTGTGAGTGTTTTGAAGATAAAAGCAGAAAAACAAGCATGTACCCTAGGACTGAGGCCACGAGATAGGGATTTGCAGCAAAGGGAAAGGGCTTTGGCTACAGAAAGGGACAAGTCAAGACATGTTAACGTGAGGCCACCCTCCCCTTTCCACCGGCCTCCAGCAGCGTGAGGCTGCAACTGGAGGTGAGAAGAGCCTTCTGCTGAGGACATGTAGAGGGACCTGATGGCACCATGCTGGCTGTGATACCAAGGGGGTACCAATGGGCTACAAAAGCCCATTAAAGCTTTGTCAGTCAGGAGAGTATTTTTTTCAGGTAATCCTGCGCCACTTGCATAACCCTTGGTGTGAATTTCTCTTGGAATAAACGTGTCTTCTGCTAACCCAGTCGAAACTGATGATTAAATATGATGTTTTCTTCAGCAATAAAACCTGTTTAGGGAACTCCTGTCTTCTTGCCCTTGTTCTCACCTTCACACTGTTCTCAGTTGGACCTTCGTTTGTTGTGAAATTGTGCTGTGAACTGAATCTTTGCATCTCTGTTTAGGAATGAAGAAAAGAAAGCCAAACAAACTTTCTCCCCATAATACATGATATTTGCAGTCCTGGCTCAAACACCTTCATGTACTTGTATACTGGGCCAAGTCAGTCCAGGGAAAGGCTACTGTATTCCTTTAATTCCCTGGCTTATTCAATGTGGTAGGAATTGTACATGCATGTGTGTGTATATACAACTACTTACATGCGTGTGTGTATTTATAGCGACAATCCCCCTGGGAGTGGGGGTAGGGAAAAATACGGCCATCTGAACAGTGCATGCTCCTAGCCTGCCTTAAGTCAGACCCTCAACGCTATTGTAACATGGTTTTGTGTTTAATTTCCTGTGTTTGTAACTCAAGCCAACTTCCAGTGTTGCTTGTGTGAGTGTTTGTTTCGGTTTCTCTGAGGGCCTTTCTTTTGTTGGAAAGTGTGAGGATTTTAACATAGCTGTTAACACCGCACTAAAAAGCCTGATCTTGTTTTCATTGGGGCAACAGCTAAATCACCCTTGTGCTCGCAGTGGGAGCGGTGCTGGTTTCTGTGTCCAGCATCAGCATCTCCACACACCGGCCCAGTCTCTGTCTGGGCACACGGTACAGCCGGCCCTGGGAAGGTTTTGCTCCCAGGTTTTTGCACCACTGTGGAAGAGAGACCTGTGTGTCTCGAGCAGCAGCCCAGGCCATGACTGACAGAGCAGGTGGATTTCATCCCTGCATCTCCGGGTTTCTTGTCTGCGGTGGAAGTGCCCCCACCTCTGCAGGGGGATGAGCAGGACACACCGCTCTGGCTGCCCCGTGCCACTGCTTCACACCTTTGTGCAAACCAACTAAATGTGCCCAGTTGTCAAGTTAGGGTAGGAGAGGCCACACACCGTGTGCTTCTCCCTTTGGTCTTGCCACGAGGCCTCTCTGGGCATGAACAAGGGCACTGCTTCCTCCCTGCTGCCTCAGGCCACCCCTCAGCATGCTGCACACTTTGTGCAGGGACAAGGGACCTCAGATGGCACCACCCGTGGGGAACAGTGTTTGCCGGGGGGGTGATGGTGCTGTCCGTGGCCAGCTGGCCACCCTCTGGGGGGTGCGATGGCTGTACCCCTCTCCCCGCCACGCCACTCGCGCTGAGCCAGGCCGCAGCATGGCACCCCTTCTGCCTGCTGCCAGCCGGGCTGTTTGCACTGCACACCCCAGCCAGGAGCTGCCCGTCCTCCAACGCTGCCTCTCCAAATACACACAGCGCCTGATAGCCTTTGTTTGCTCACTGGGGAAGTTTTGCAATGGAGTGCGAAGAGAGGGATACAACCATCAGGGTACCACACATGGAGTAGGGCCAGAGCAGGGGGGAGGTGACGGGTGGGTTTGTGTCTCTGTGCAGAACAACACACATTGCCTTCCCTGGCTTTTCTTTTCCACTGGGAATTGGCAGCCTTCATGGAGGAAGGAGGAAGACACGGTAGAAGTTCAGGCTGCCTGGTCTTCTGATATGTGTTGTGAGGGTCATGTTATTCTCCTTTGAACTGCATTCTCCCAAACTGCCTAGAAGTGGGAGGATCAGCTCTTGGGATGTGGGCACCTGGGCTGGGCAGAGCCCAGCATTTCTCTGCCACAGCACACCATCACTGTCACTCCTCTCAAAGACTCATACTAACACCTGCTGGCTCAATTGTAAGAAGAGTGGCCTGGCATCTTCCCTGAAGGGTTCCCATATATGTGTTCTATACTAGCCTGCTTCAGTCCAGATTAGTGAATTTTCCATGCTTTTGGGGCCTGGGGCATGTATTCCCCAGTGGTTTATTTGGAGTAGCATGTGAATCCTGGAGGATGTGTAATCTTATGTTGACCATTGGGCCTCACTTGTGTATTTTATTAGTTAATTTTTAAACACTGACCTAGAGCTCTGTATCCATTTTAAAATAATCCAAATTATAAATAAACAGACTGCCTAGCATGGGCTTGGAATAATAAATCAGGAGAAAAACAATTAAACACAACAGAAAAAAAATTGGTCTTGAGAGAAAACAGACATTGAAAGAAGAAAAGACACACCAATATATATTCTGGAGGGAGAAGGAGAAGTAATACAAGACTGAAAAAAAAAAAAGGTAAAGAAACTTCACATGCTTAAAAACTTTTTTAAAAAAAGAAGGATTGGATTCAGGCAATTAATAATGCAGCATTAGCACAAACATCTCTGTTAGGCTTAATTACAGTAGATTCATCTTAATGAAAAATCAATCCTCTAAGCAGCTCTTAATATTCACCTTCACTGCTTGTACCTGCTAACTGAGCTTGTTACCCATATCACATCAAAGATTACACACAGCTGAGCTCTCCCCTCCCCAGGGGGCTGCTGAAGGCAGCCCAGCCTTGGGGCAGAAGGGACTGGGGGCAAGGAGACCCCAGCAGCTGTGATGAGGAACAGGGGGCCTGCTGCCCTCCTGTGCAAGTAGCCCAGGCTACAGGCACTTTGCTGCAGATAGGGAAAGGAAAAAGTAAGAGTGGCTTTTCACTTGGCCAGCTGGTCTTTATTAGATCTGAGTTTGGTGACACAGTCAATGTTCTTTGGTTCTCACTTCAGGAAGCACGTTTTGCAGTGCAGTGGGTGGAGGCCATTCACTGGCACTGTGGCCCATTCACTCTTGGACCTGAACTGCCATAGCTATTCAGTCTGTTTATTGTGTATCATCTCTCTGGCAGCAGCCAACATTTCTTTTTCCAGAAGATGCAAGAAATCTTCTATAGCAGTCTGTCCTGGAGAAAACTGCTTCTCTCTTGCCAATAGCAAGAATTTGATTTATGTTCTTCATATCACATCTCTCATTTAATGCTGAAAGTCAGTGTTCTTGCACAGGACCTTCTAGCTTTATTTACTCACTCTTGGACACAGTGATGTGGCAGTACATACATATGCTGATTAATTACATACTGTATCTGAAACATGAAGGCAGTGCTTAGGTGGCCCAGCACACCACTGGACCAGCAGTGGAGTGGTGAAAATGGACTGCCACCAAGCTCTAAAGGGAGTGAAGTCACCCCCACCCCTCCTGAGACACAGACCCTCACTGCAGATGTGCAGACACAATGCCAAACTCTGGGCATTCTGCTAGACCAGTTGGGTCGGGAAGCACAGGGCATCCCTTGTGTGCCCACCAGGATTGGCATTTGCAAAGCATCCATCAAGTTCCATATAAAAGAGCACAGATGATGCCTTAAGTTTTAGATATCATATTTTTCATATTCTGTGCTGCCTACATGTGTAGTGTTGAGCTTCATGTTAAGAGTTAGTGAACTTTCTTCACAGAGTAGGTAGACAAAACAATTCCTTTTCTACCTTAATACTATGGACAATTCTTTCAAGTGTCAATTCAAGTTTCTTTCAATTGACAATTCAAGTTTCAGGCCCAAAAGCATAAGCAACAGTGGACTGAAGAGAGATATCAAGAAGGATGGGACTTCATAACCTGAAACTGTGATTGGACAATTAACCCTGATGTGCAGATGGACCAGAACTTATAAAAATGTGAGACATCGTGACCAGTCATCCATTTTGTGACCATTTTTAGGTCCATCTTAGGTTTAGCCCTGGCCAGGCTCTTGTACTGCCCAAGGTATATCCTTTAAGGCCTTTCAATAAATACCTACTTTATTCTTAACTCTGTCTAGCCTCTGTTCTAGGTCAGCCTTCTCAAGGCATCACAGAGGACTCACTTCTCTTGAGCAAGGCATACTTGCAAAGCACACTGCTGCTGCAGTAAAACCAGAAGGGGGCCTGTATTGGTCTGTAATCCACTAATCTATGAATCCTGTGATTTAAATGGCTACAGTACTCTCTTCCTTCACTCTTCCATCTCTTCCCCTCTCCCAGGCAGAAAGTCTGTTACATCCAGTTGCCCTAAGCTTCGAGGACCAGTCAAGCTCAGCCCCAAAGCTCCAGGCTTGTGTCACAGGATGGTTTAGATGTTCACAGGGCACACACTGAATACAGCACAGAAGCATGCAGACCTTCCCCAGCACCTTGAAACAAGTGACAGCACAATATGTACACCTTGGTGAGAGCAGTAAATGTCACTAGTGTTTCCTCACCTTGGTCCCACTGCACTGCAGAAGCTCTGAGTTGGGCTCAGGCAGGAGGAGGTCCAGAGCCCTTTTCCAGAAGTTTGTATTTTGTCCTGTGAATCACAGAGCCTTTCTGTATGCTGGTGCATGAGCGTACATGAGCATGTTCCTCACTTCCTGACTTATTTTTCTAACCTTCCTGCTTGGGCCAGTGGGTTTACCCAACCCAGGCTCATCTCTACCTTCCACTGGCAGCACCTCTGACCCTTCCCTCCTCTGAGGGAAACCCTCAGGGGTTTCCCTGTCTTTCTGAGAAGGAGCAACTTGCTCTCCCAGCTTTGGCTAAGCAAGAAAACATCCCAGGATGTTTCCAGCTGTAAGAACTGCCAGGAATATACACTATATAAGGAATATACACTGCTGTGTCCTAGATCACACCTGACAGGCATGTGAATCAGTAAAGGACAGAGGGGTTTGCCCATACCCTGGGTATTCCATGAGACACCACTTTCCCCCCTCCACCCACCCTGCTGCAAGCAAGGGAATTCCCAGTGGGATGAAGATGGGTTTCTCCTGGTCCTCATCCTCCTCACGCAGCATGTAGGTGGTATTTCAGGCTGGGTTTTCAGCACCCCATCAGTGGGTTATAAATTGCTAGGAACTAGAAAACTTGCTGTGGATGATAGAAACTAAACCAAAGTGACAAAGCTTCAATTTAAGTATTCCAGACAAAACCCTTAATTTAGATTGGATGAATTGTGAGTTAAACACCATTTGTAAAATACTTTGGGATCCTGCTGGCATTTCAGTGAGCTGCAGAGTATAGCCACCTTTCCCAAATATTTAACCAACAGGCCTGACAGGAGCAAACATCCAAAGATTTGCTCACGTGATGCCTGCAGTTGTGAGGCTACCAAAGCATTTGGCAGGCTGAAGGGGAAACAAAAGGGACAAAGTGGCGAGTGCAGTGCATTTGTGATTGCTTCCTTCTGGAAAGCAGTGACCTGCCTATCCCAGCACAGTGCAGCATCTTGGAGCATAATATCCCAAAGCATGAATGGCAGTGATTTGCATCAAGGAATGGTCTCCATGATATCCACAGGGATATTTATGTCTGACTAAATAAACACCACCATACGTGGTGCATTTAGCACTTTAAGTAATTCCAAGGGGAGGCTGGAAGAAAAGGTCCTCAGGCACCTGAGAGGATGCCAACACTGCAACCATAAAGACATGGCCAGAGACTTTGTAGCTCTGCAAGAGCTAGCTTTAATTACCTAGCTCAGGTACTGATAAGGCAGCACAGATTAGCTGCTCAAATATTTAGTTTTCTTGGGCCAGTTTTCCATCCAAGGCTGAGTCTCACACCACTATGGGTACTTGGGACTGCAAGTTCTGACTAAACAAGCTGTACTCCACCACTCTACAGGAACAGAAAGGCTGTTCAGTCTTTCACTTCTCAGTTAATGGAATTGGAAGCTGGTATACCATGCGAACAAGTACAAAGCAATCCAAAATTCCCACCAGGCTGCCAAACTCTTCCTCTTTTTTCCTGAGTGTGCTCCACAGGAACTTTCGGTGAAGTTCCATGAAAAGGAAGCACAGGCAGGCTGCCCTTTCCATCCTTGGCCTTGTGGAACATTTGATGCCCACACCTCTGCCATGATGCACATGATGCCTTCTGTGGATGCTCCTGTCTGGCCAGCACGTTGTTTGCAGATGGATGTGCAGGCTGAGGGCTGTGGAGCCACGACCAGCTGGCTGAATAGGTTGCTGAAGCAACTCTTGTGCAAGAACCAGGGGGTTTGGGGTGGCAGAGGGTGAAGCTGTGCAGTGGGGCAGCTGGGCTGGAGAAAACTGTGGTTTCAGCATTCACAGACCAAACCAGAGTAATAAATAACTACTATAAAGGGTTGAACTGGGGACTCCACGTACCTGTTACGTGGTAATGTTTTGAAATGAACAGCCTCTTGAAGCACTGAGTAAACAGGTCAGAAGATTCAGTGACTTCACATATTGGAGAGATAAAAACTACACATTGCAGAATAAGGAGGAGCCAAATTCCATTCTTTTCTGACATCCAGCCAAAGGCAAACATGGCAGCACAAGCTCATAGGGATTGAAAATCAGGCCTTTCGCTACAGTTTCCAAGCACCTGCTATCTCTTTGTTATCTTATTAGAGGAAAGGATCAGGGCCTATTTTTCTGTATTTCCAGCTACCTTTGCTAGGGATCCAACTGACTTAGTTTTCTAGCACAGACAGCAAGAAGCAGTTATTTGCTGGGTCAGCTTTAGATCCCTGGCTTCTCTATGAATCTCTCACTGGGCTACTTCTATTCTCAAAGAGCCTTCTGAATAACATATACTGTTTCAAGCCAAAAGGGAATTATGCTGTCCAGGCAGCTGTGGTTTATTTGTGTCAAGGTGGGGGCACTAATGTGTATTTGGCCATTCAGAATCACAATTCTTTCAACGTCTTCTAAATCTCAGCTTCATCATTCCTACAGAAACAGTGTCTGGTAACTATTCCAACACCTTAACTATTAAGTTGCTGGAATTGCTTTCTTCTTTCCCTGCCTTTGTGTATGCACTTTTTTCTCCCAGCAGCTTAAAAAAGGTATGCTCATCATTTCCCATCCAAGCATCAATATGATAAAAGTTACCATATGCATGTTAAATGATGTTAAAAAGTTGGGTGAAAAATGATCTCTTTGAAAGGGTGATGTTTTTATGCTGCTATCATTTCTCCCATTAATATTTCCTTCTGTTCTCTAAATGTTCTTTCCTTAAAGCTTTCATTTTGTGGCTCTGCCAAACTGTCTATATTTTCTTAAATTCTCATTTCCTCTGGCACACATTTCTTGCTTATAGTTACAGTAACTAAAAAAAAAAAAAAAAAGCAGAAAAAAGATTTTGCACTGAGCCCAATTTCCAGTATGTAATCTTTCTTAATATTGCTTCACCACCCTTTTTATTCTTGTGTTTCTGATTGTTGCAAACTTACCTGTTAGGTTTGGAAACTATTAATTCACTTCATTTTCAGAGCTGTTCAAAAAGAACTAAGCAAGAAGCATCCTGGTCTGATGCCTTTTATAAATTTCTGCTTGCTGTGCAAAGGCTGAATTTGTGCTTTGTTCTTGCTGGTTACTTGGATGCTGCATCTCTTCCCTCTTACACCTCACTCCATTTTTCACAGCACCAGGGGCTTTCTGTTACTCTGCCTCCCCCTTCCTTCCCCCTCTCCCCACTATGAACTGGGAAGTAGTTGTGTGTCTTAACAACACTTAAGGCTAATTCCTGCATTGGAAACTAAGCTTTCTGGGATTCAGTGCACCAGATAGAAAGATGTTTTGTGATTAAGGATTGCTTTGGGCTGTGTGAGCATTCCATGCTTACACAGGAAGTGTCAGAAAAACAGTATTAGGAAAAAGGCAGTGAAAGTACTACCCCTTTCCTACAGAGCATTAGCACCACGAATAAGGTGAATGACCAAATATTTAATTGACAATAGTACTAGGAGCATCAACTTCCCCCAAGATGCTTTCTAGAGTATTCTGGTTTGTCAAAATACTATGGAGAAATAAGTATTTTTCAGTCATTCTTTACAGAGATAAAGTGAGTCATCAAGATGTTGTTGTCCAGACTTTCAAAACAAGTTCATATTTTGTGCATTGAGTTCTCTGTGTGCTTACCATAATTGCAGACTTAATCACAGTAGGGATATACACATGCACAGGGGTAGCACAGTCAGGGACACTCCCTTTCCCCTGAAAACAGTGCACCCGTGCTGGCGGTGAAGTGAGGAAGGACCTCGGCATCCAGCTCCCTCAGACTTCACAGAAGACCTATGTGGCTTTCACTAATCACAGCCAGGATTTGCATAAGACTTTACTTGTGTCAGTCTCTTTCAACATGCAGGAAAACACAGTGATGAGTTGATGTTATTTTCCTAGGAAGAGTATGAGGAGGAACATAACAAAACCAGCTGCAGTGAACCAAGACTACCTGTGACAAAGCAGAGAGCAGAGGACAGCCTCTAAGGGGAGAAGAGAGATGAGCAATATGAGAAACAGGAGATCATAATTTTTCACTTCATCTAAAATTGTAATCTCCCCCTCCTTTAAAACACCAGAAAGTCTGGCATCCACTACACACTTCGTTCAGCCAAGGTAGCTTTCTCTCCCTGATGCTGT
Organism: Poecile atricapillus; assembly: GCF_030490865.1. NCBI lineage: Eukaryota > Metazoa > Chordata > Aves > Passeriformes > Paridae > Poecile > Poecile atricapillus. The sequence continues at coordinate 149,096,433 of NC_081249.1, read as the reverse complement.
TTTGGGAGGTAAAAGAGCAGGTGACAAGAGGCTGTTGCATGACTTAGTCAAAATGAGGCTTTGCTGCCCCTGGGAAACCAGTGTGCAAGGACAACCCTTTTCTCCGGGTATCTTTTAGACACACACCACAGCTTTTTGTAGCAACCGAAACATCAGAGCTGCTGGCTTTGAGCTGGTGCATTTTGGCTCCTGGTGGGAGGAGTGCTGCTGATGAAGCCTGCTCGGGGATTGTTTACATTCTGTCAGAAAGAGCTGCTTCCGTTAGGAAAGTCTCCCCCCATCAGCCATCTCAAGTATTTTCAGTAAGCTTTTCTAATCAAGAAATATTAGGAAAGAAGTCCAAAAGCCAGAGTTAAATCACACTGTTCTACCTAAAAGCAAGGAATATTTCTTTTTGTCTCTATTTCAATATCTTTTGCCCTGGTGATGAAGGAGCTGACCCTGTTTTCAATTTTACATGTACTTATCTTGCTGACTTGAATTGTTGCAGACAGAAGGAGATGCTAAGCTCTGAGCTGGGAATTATTTAACAATAGCATCTCCTTTTGGAGACAGAGCAGGAAATCCCTTTAGGGTTGGGTTAGAAAAAGGTGGTAGAGCATAAAGGGAAAGCAAATACAGCCAGCAAAGCCCCCCAAGGTGAATCTTTCTTGGCTGCAACCCTACAGCACAAAGTTGTGCTCTGATGAAATCCATTACTTTATGAGTGGGGTACCTTTAAATGGTTATGAGTCAAACATCCTTAAGCCATTTTCCTCTGAATTTGTGATATTTCTGTGTAGATTCAATACATCACAAAGAAAGGCTATCATTCCAGGATGTGAGAGACTTGTGAGGGCACTTGCAAGCAGATCTCAGGAGACACCACTGGGAGCTGAGGATTGCTCTCCTCGGCAGAAGTGCTTTGGTGGCTCTTGCAGGCTGACCTGTAGTGACTATTCAGAGCTCTTCTTGAGAAGACCAGGCTTCTGGTGTATTCTTGATGGGGAGTGAAAGCTTTTGATAACTCTATAGGAACTTGGCGTCCGTGCATTTTTCTCCCTCTCTGGATAAAGTCTTGGCAGCCACTCGAAGTCTATTTTAAACAAAGCCAGTGATTTCTGGAGAGATGGAAAACACATGAGGGGCACAGTGAAAAACAAGCAGAAAATCTGACTGCAGGACAGTGGGAAACAAAAGTGATAAAGAACACTGCTTCCTCCTCCTCCTCATCCTCTGGCAGGGCAAAGCCCCTTGCCCTATACACCACTACACCAGGGCTTCTCTCTCTACTCTGCCATCATGGGATGCATGCTCAAAACTCAAGAGCTTTTCTCTGCTGAGTTCCCCTCCCCTTGATGGTGACCCCTGTTGCTCCGCCTTTGTGCCCAGCACCCAGGTGGTGTTGGTGACAGGAGGTGGCTGTCACGGCAGAAAAATGGGAGCATGTGACACAAACAGTAATGCACAGACCTGATCCATTGCAAAAGCTCTGGTAACCAAAACAAAAATAAGTTATCTACAAAGAATGTAATTATGGTCAAAGCCATACCTCTGACCTAGGGCCAAAAAAGTGTTGTTTATAACTGTCAGTATGTAGAGAAATGAACCTGTAATTTATGTATGGTGGAACATTATAATTTTTGATCTAGAAGTCTCCTTTCCTGTTGAAAAGCTTGGTAATTTAGTCTTGGTCACATGGATCATGTGGGATATCCATGCAAATCCTTTCACTAAGCTCAGTTTAAAGCATTAGGCACGTGCACACCCAGGGGGATGTGTCTTGGGCCAGCGCCCTGCCCGGGTGCATCCCTCGTGCCCTGGGAGGAAGGGCTGCCCAGGGCTGTGGAGGGGAACTCCAGCAGGCCAACAGCACACACAGGCACCTCACACAGCCTCACACCTAGCTTTAAGTCCTGCCTACACAATCCATATGATCAACTGCCTCCACTCTTCCCGTAGGCACACAAGGTTCTGATACATGCTGGGTAGTCTCTGTTCGCACGATAACCTCCCTGGGACAGGGAGGCTATCTTTGCTTCGCTTTGGAAGGCGCCCAGTTTGCTCTCAAGCATTCAACAGGCAGTCAAGAAATTATTCAGATGGAGAAGCAGAAACATGACTTGCCTGGGCTTGACAGCATTTCTTTATCAGTTCTCTGCTCAAATCAAATTAGGCTGGCAAGGACCAAAAGAAATGACTGTCTGGAGATTGTTTGGTAGTCCCCAAAAGCTGTTGCTGTTTTGTTATTTTGGTACAATACTTTCAGGAGATGTCCACAATAAAAAAAAAATACTATCACATCTGCTACTGGTTGGTGTCCTTAGAAGCCATCCCAAAAAACAGATCAGGGACTGAATAAGCATGAAAACTTTGGAGAGAGGTTTAGATGAAGGATAAGATATATTAGGTTTGGCAAAACTATAACCTACCACAAAATTTAAAATTATGAGTCACTAAAAAACAACCAACAACAAAACAAACAAAAAAACAAACAAAAAAAAAACCCACAAAAAACAAGACTAGAGAATGTTATAAAAATACTATTTTTTTTTTGTTCTGTCTTTTCATTTCCAATTCAACCTGCCCACTCCTGGGTCCTTGTCAGTTTACCAACATTGCCAATACTCCAAAATATCTTGCAAGCAAGACAGCTTTGTTGAAAATCGAACATCAGAAATGTTGCTGCTATTCTTGGCTCTGGGAACAGATTGTGGTCTGGTGGTTACAAGCATCATGGCCAGCTGAAACACACCCATGCTTGGGTCATCTGTAAGACATGAACCATGGATGTCTGGTTGCAAGAGCATGAATGTCCAACTTCAGGGCGAATGAATCAGATGCTAACACAGAAGTAGGAACAAGGTCAAATTGCTTCATGAAGTTCTCCTGCAGAAGGGTGACAACACAAATTGTAGAAGGCCCTAATTTGGGACTTCCTTTTAAAGGGATATGTAGCAAGTAGCTGAGATGCAGTTCTGTGAAACAGAGAGCTTTGCTTAAAGAGTTCTCAAGTCTCTCTGTTAAGTGCACCATTAACCCTCCAAAGCCTTACTGTAGGGCTGGAAATGCTGAAAGACACTAGGTGCTGGAACTCAAACTGCAGCTGACAAGGCCTTGCCTAGGCTGATGTTTTTTCATAACTTTTTTCCCCCTGGACTGTCAGGAGGTAAATTTGTATAATCAGCATGGAAATTCCAGCAGCAAGGGACAAAACCACATTCTGTATGACAGCTGACAACACCAGCATAGCACAAAGAAGTCTGTGCTTGAGCTGCCTGCACGGTGTTTGACTGAAGATAAACAGAAGTCTTGGAACTTCCCACTGACATTCCCAGTCACCATGAAGTTTTTTTTTTAAATGGTATCAAAAAGGTAGGGCACCTTTCTTCATGTGCTTTAAGGGCACAGATTCTAAAATGAGCAAGTGATGACCCATTTTTAAATCCACTTAGGGCATGCTTTCACTCTAGATAGAGCACACATTCCTCTACCTCCTCTGGTAAACGTACAGAAAAGTGTTGAACCTTTCAGTACAGCCAATTAATCACTAGTTGGCAAGATGAAGAAGTGCTCTGGACAAGTACCAACTCGAAGAAAGGAAAAAAAAGAGACATTAGAGACCATATCTTATCTCAGACAAAGAAGTGCAATGCACAGAACTAATGTCCCATTATAGAACTGTGCCTATTCTGAGTTTAACGAAATGCACTACCCTGTTTTCCACAGTAATGAGCAAGCAGAAGCATAAAAGGCAATTAACATCCTAACTTTGAACTCTGAAGCACCAACTTTTGGTTCCTCCATCAGCTCCACTGCCCTGAACCAGGTGCCTGATCTGCCCCTCAGGCAATGTAGGAAGCAACAGATGTCTAAAAACAGAGAGCATCCATTGGTGCCCTCATCAGGGAGATAGCTTGGGAGGGCCATTGAGGCACAGAGATCATGAGAAGAGCATCAATAAAACACTTCTCTCCAGACTGAATACCTCACAAGGAAGTCTCTCTCATCCTGGTTCAAAGACTGAACCCTCAAATTCAACTGATTGTAAACAGAAACACAGATTTTACAGTCACACTGTGCTTTTGCTAGCCCTAAGACAGTTATATTCATTCTCTTTTCCTGCTCTCTGAACTCCAAAATATCTGTGTGATAGATATGACAGAAGGAGCTTAGAGCAACTGGTCGCATGTGTAGGGCCCTCCTCTGGGAACAGAGCACCAGGCTCAGATCCTGTCTGACTATGACTCTGGGTGAGAGTTCAAATGAGGGCTATTGGCTGACAGCAGAGAAAGGATCAGCCTCCTCTGCATCTTTTGTGAACCCTGCTTTGGTGGCACATTCTGAAACAGGCTGCCCCAACAGGTATCTCAAATGAAAGAGCTCGAAAAGCACCAGCTTGGTGGATTACACAGGACTGTGGCATGAGATTGCTCCTGAGATGTTTATTGCTTCCAGCAGAATTTTAGGATGGTGCGGAATGTGAAAACCCCTTCCAGGCCTAGGCAGCAGCTGGATGAGATTGTGGGGCTGTACTTTGCTTTCAAAAGGGATAGGTAAGCACCAATGCACCTTGCTGGATCTGTGCCTTATGTTACAAGAGAACTTAACAACCAGGAGCAATAATCCCTTTGTCCACCTTCCATCATTCTCCGTTGTATCCACTCTGATAAAGTGCCAAATTGGTTGACTGACCCCATGCACCTTTAACTAAAGATCACAACAGAGTGAGATGTTTGCAAATACAGGCCACATCTACCATGTTAAGGAGAGTTCAGCTGTAGAAGTGGCTTGTGGTAACCCCTTCTCCAGCAAGGGAAACTCCCCCTGGCCAACCTCACAGGCAGCTGGTACAAAGCTGGATATTCTACTTTGGTTTTCCTTTTCCAAAGGGCAACCAAACTACTGCAGCGGGAGTGATGAGGGGATTGGTTCCGTTTCTGTGGATGAGGAAGGAAACTTCTTGTGAAGAAAAAATGCCTGGTTCAGATGGAGGCATAAAAACCATATAATGTGACATGAGCACATCAGCTCCAAATAACAGCTTACATCAACAAACATTTCTTTTTGTGATAAATCCCTGATTGATTAAGCATTTGTTCATGTTTAGGCACAACTCAAAGCACCGTTTGGATTCCCCTGTTATCAGCTCCCAAGAACCATGACTCATAATCATACAGGGAAGGAAGCGAAGGGGAAATGCTTTACTACATCCAACATTGCAGGAATGAATGTCATGTTGTTGTTACTAGTGTAACCCCAGGCAGGGATATTGCCATGCAGGGACACAGCCAGGTTGCCAGACCGGCAGTACTTGGGTGATGGAGCCAGGTTTCTGTTCCCAGGTGAGCTGTTCCCAAGATACACATACCAAACCATCCTACTGGAGCCTCAGCCCTGAATCCCACAGGCTGCCAGCCCCGCTGGGGGAGCCAGTGTCAGCAAGAAGGGGGCTTGGGCACCTCAGAAAGCCTGAAGAATATCCTGGGTTACATCTTGTCCACTTCCCTACCCTCACTGAAGCCTTTGGTGGTCCCAGGCAGAAAGACTGAGGGCAGCAGTGAAAGGGCTGGGGAGCAACACTAGCTTGCTATGCCACACCATCCTGGCTCTAGGATTACAGGCTTGCACTGAGGGGAAATGCAGAGCTTTGCCCAAAAGCTGGCTGCAAGTACACTGAAGTCAGCAGGAGCTTTTGCCAAGGAGTTCAGTGAGCTCTGGGGTGCATTAGTTATAGAAATGACTTTGGTAAGGTTTCCTTGGAAAGTGACACAAGGACATACAACTAGGGTATTGGAATATAATTAAGAGAGAAAGAAGTTAGGATGGATATTGGGAAAAACCTTTTGTCAGTAAGATTTATTAGTAGGTACAGCAGTCTCTCAAGGGAAATAGTAGAGAGCCATTCACTTGGGATATTTAAAATTAGACTAATGAAAGTGCCAGCAAATATTCCATGGGGAGCATGCTCGCACTGAGGCAAAATGAGCTCTGTGACCCTGTCCTGTCGAAGGAGGGCTTTGTGCAAATACCTAAGAGACTGGGCAAGCTGGCTGCCAGCTGCAGAGCCCTGGGCCTCCCTGTGTGAAGGGGAGTAGTGTGGAGAGCTCCAGGAAGCTGCTGCCCCAGTAGTGGAAATGTTGGGCAGGGTCACAGGGAGGACTCATTGGAAGACATTGAAATATGTTTTATATTGAGAGCATCTCAACACCTTCATGCTAAATGATGACAGCAAGTTCACTGGGGACACAAAGCTGGGAGGAGTGACTGACACCCCAGAGGGCTGTGCAGCCCCGCAGAAGAACCTCAGCAGGCTGGAGAAATGGGCAGAGAAGAACTGTCTGAAATCAACAGCAGCAAGTGCAGGGTCCTGCCCCTGGCAGGAATAACCCCAGGCACCAGCACAGGCTGGGGCTGAGCTGCTGGGAAGCAGCTCTGTGGAGAAGGACCTGGGGGTGCTGGTGGACACCAAACTGTCCCTGAGCCAGCAGTGCCCTGGTGGCCAAGAAGGCCAATGGGATCCTGGGCTGCCTTAGGAAGAGCATTGGCAGCAGGTCAAGGGAGGGGATCCTCCACTGTGAGTTAGCAGTGTTCCTGACACTTTCCTTCATATTCTCAAATTCATCACCCTGTTTACTAAGGGGCTGCTGGTCTCCTTAGGAGGAGCTATCATCCCAAACAGCTCCCTGTTCAGTAGCCATGACAGTAAATCTGGTGGCAAAGGTGTCCAAAAATGGGAATTTCTCAGTGATGTGGGTGACCCTGCTGTTCTACACTCACTGCTGGATTGCAGAGAGTCATGGTTCAGGCTGATCATCATAACCAGCCCTGAAATGTAAACATAAGCCCCATTCCCATGCTTGTGCCCTCAGACTGAATTGGTGTGTTCCAATACCATAGTGAACTGCTACAACAAATCATATACGGTAATTTTAAAAGGTGGTGATCTGAAATGATTGAAACAACCAATTTATTTACGTATTCCATTAATCATTCTTGGCTATTTATTTCTGTTGAATTTTTTTCAAAAACTTGCAGTGTTGAAAGAAGTCAAGCCTCATTGTCCTCTTACTAAGAGCTAACTGTCTCCATGAAAACAAAGTTTCATGACTGCTGCTGTCGTGATTTGAGCAGCAGACGTAAACAGGGTCATCTCCAGCCATAGTGGGTGGATGTTTAGTTTATAGCGCTGAGGTTAAGAGTGAAAGCGTGTGACTAAGAGCAGAAAACAGAGGAGTCTTTGTATACATCAAGAGCCCTGAGGCAAAACGCAGAGAAGGAGAATGCTGACACAGACTTTAATGGAGAAAGAAAAGAGTCCATTATGAACGTTACAGAGAACATAATTCATTTAAGAGAAATCAAGATTTAAAGGACTTATAGAGGGCAATATGAATACTGATGTCAGTGTGTCACGCCTGGTGGTTTGTTGTCAGACTTTCTAGCTGTATTAGGGTACCATGCATCATGTCAGGTGGAAGACAACTCACTATCAGAAATTATTGTCACCTACTTTTTAGATTCCTGTTGGAAACAGGTTTCTTTCAGTTTAACCCTCTTGACTGAAACCATGAACAATGAAACAACTGCGGCTCTTGCATTCTAACACCAACCTCCCAAAGATGTCAAAAGCTTTCAGAATGCTTTTTCCTCCCCACACCCCATCTCCTCATAACTAGAAACAGGAGGCAGGGGGGGAGCAAGCAAAAGAAGGAAATGGGGCTGTATCATGTCTGAATTACTCAAGTATGAGAACACAAGGAGAAAGCTGGTTAGTAGAGCTGCTTCCAAGCTTGCATATACATTGTGGAGACTGAGGAAAAGCACATTTACTGCACCATAAAACAATGTTATGAGTGCTTGAAAAATATTCCCCAATACATACACTATAGTGGCTTCTAAACTTCAGCAGCCAGAGTCATGAAAATAGAGTGCTTTGTGCAGTAGCTTGCGCAACCAAAGAACTTTCTTGTCCTCAGAGTGCTTTATTATTTTTAACGAGACAGGCTGAGCACTTCTTGATAAACATTTTTTCCTTGAAGCAGTAATCCTACTTAAACTTTTTACCTTGCCTCTACAGCATGCAGCTAGGAAGTTAATAACAGAACTCATTTTCCTTTAAAGTGCTAGTCATGTTAGTACAGAAAGTGAGGGACATGTGATTGTCATGAAAGGGGCCATGGCTGGAAATAAATTGAAGGTGCACTGTTAGTATGCAGGCTTAGTACTTTAAGAAGAAAGTTTTCTGAAGCACATTTTCTAGGATATCCAATTTCTTTCAAACTAACAATAAAAAAAAAAGTATTAATGTTGCAATAGGAATGTTCCAGCCTGTACTATTTGGTCCTGATGCCTAACCCTGAAAATGTTTCCATGCACCCTGAGTCTACTTTGCCACAGGCAAGTAACGGCCAGCAGGTCATGACAGAGCCAAAGCAAAGAGCCAAGAGTAATTTAGCAGATCTCAGAGGAAGGGAGGCTGATTGTACATCTGCACACTTGCCTTTGCTTTGAACAAGGTGCAATGCATGCTGCTGCTTTGGCAAATGCTTCTGGGGTAGCATTACAAGCCATTTTTAAAAACCATTTTTATCTTTGGTACAAGAATTATTAAAGCTTCTAAGAGTGAGAGTTTAATTAACGGTGAGAATTTAACCACATGAAAATGAGGAAACTCTGGGCAAACCCACCCATCGAAGTCAATCTCACGTCTGTCCCCTGGTATCAGTGTGTTACAACAGGCTCTTTCACGGTCACATGAGGCTGACCAGGGGACACACTTCTCACTAGATCTAATACAATGAAAAGAAAAACTGTCTTTTTCACCCTGTGGTCTTAGATGCACATGTGGCTTTTCATACCCCACACATCATGTGTTCTTGGAATGAAAGGCCCTTTTGTAACATGCAGACACCAGTCAAGGCAACTTAACATCGGGCAGGATTGTTAACTTGGCTCCCTAAGCCTCCCATGCACACTGCAGCAGCATTGCACCGGAGGAACAATGTGCTTGAAGGAATTTGACCAGCTACACTATAAATAATTCACAATACATGGATCACCACTGCTGCTCCACCCAGGTTAAACTACCTTTACTTAGTGGAGGTAGTTTTTCCCAATAGGAAAACTTGAGGACAAGCCTGATGATTGCTGTGCTCAGGATGGCCGAGACGTTCACATCTCTGTGTTTGAAGGAGTCATTACTACCCTACACGCACACTCAAATGAGGCCATCTTCCTCTGCTGCCCAAGGAAAGCAGTCCAATCTCAAAAGGAAATCTTGTCCTTGCTGCAGGGCCTGGTATTAGGGTGCACATAAAATGATCTATCAGATATTTTCAAAGTTGAACAACCCAAATTGTATCATTGATTTAGGTAACTCCAGAATAGGCCAGCTGTGTAAATGCCCTGCATCCCATAAAAAATAAGACAAGAAACACAGACAAATTTAACAATTTTATTAAAAATTGTACCAGTTATTAGAAAAAAAAAAATCCAAGTATTAAAGTATTAAAAAGCACCAAAGAAGAAAGCACAAAGCAAATATACTGCACAGATACAAAAAAGGAGCTCTGCCCAGTCACCATTGGTACAGGCAGGAGTCCTGGAGGCACACAACCAGGATAAAGAAAATGCTACATTCTCACTGGGTCTCAGTCCATGGCAAAGGAGGTGTGTGCACTTCAGGACTAATCCAGACAGAAATCTCACAGGAGAGCATCTGGTTTACTTCTGCAGCAGGACAGCATCATATTCTGGTGACAATCAGAAGTCATGGGGAAACCCTCCACTGAGAGGAAGTTATATTAAGTACATTGCAAATTTTAGCTCATCTTACCCTTTTTATTTTCAAGATGAACAACTTCATTGTTTGTGGTTTTTTTGTTGTTGTTGGTTTGTTTTTTTGGGTTTTTTTTGTTTTTTTTTTTTAATACCCCCACTGAAGAACAGTCATGCAGGAAGCAGGGGGGGAAGAAGGAGAAGAAAATGTGAATCCATATTTCACAGTATTCTCATCAATGAATTTCACCTAGAAACATGGGAGACTCCACTACATACCATGGAAGAGAATAGAAGAGAGCCATGATTATTTTAACCAAAAAACCCCAGCATCTACATACCCAAACTCAAATTTAGTGGCAGGATTTTCAAATGACCCAGTGGAAACAGACATACATATCCTGTGGGTTGCCTTAAAATTTCCCTTTTACAAGCCTAACTTCTGACATGTATTTGAGGATATACTGACAATGTCGTCCTTCCATCACACCAATCCCTCCCCCTTTTGTCATCAAATACTCCTTTCAGGATAGTCTCATCTAAAACTGAGTTGAGGAATCTGTGATGATGCTCTCCTGGAGCCATGTCCACAAATTGGGGAGACTCCTTTAGATTTAAGAATAACTTTATACATGCAAAATTTCCATAATAGATTTTAAAAACAGTTTAACAATCTACCCTTCCCACCCCTCTGTTCCCCAAAGGCAGCAAAAAGTCTGAAGACAGAACTGAAACATGGCTTTAAAAAACAGCCCACAGACATCAGGTTTCGCTTCCCAGAAACCAACTTCCAGCATGGGATTCGTAGGAAGAGACCCTCCTTTCTGTGGCTAAGGGGGAAGGTGAGGCACATGGAAGAAAGAAGGGGTAGGGGATGTCAGACTGCATTCAGTTCAAGAACACACACACACACACTCACACACACAATTACATTCCAGTGCATTTGATGTGTTTGGTCTTTTCTGCTTTTCCTGGTGGAGAAGAGCTGAGCTGTGTAACACCTGTGTGAACACATGCAAACCAAAGAAACAGAGACCACTGAAGTCTTTAGGAACTGTAAAAGATTGTCATAGGATCTTTTATCAATTCCTTGAGGTATTTCTTCTTGCTAAAACAATCAAAGGCAACAGGTAGGCATTTTTGCAAATGATCACAAATGCCAGTTTGAAAGACAGACTCTTTTGAAAGACACTATTAAAACCTTTGTTGTCAAATTATGCTAATACTCAACAGTGCTGGGTTCATGGGCAGACCTCCCATTAATATGAACCAGCATTCCATGGTTCTCTCATTTATGATTCTGCAGTAAATACTGCTGGTAAAACAAGGCAAGACCTCCACAAATATGCATTCTTGTTTGATTCTAGCACATATGCTGAGTGATTTCCCTATGTTTCCCTTTAAAAATACCCTCAATATCACACCACTCAGCATGTCACCACTCCCACAGCTTCAGCAGAGATATGGGTCAGGACCAGCAGCAGAAGGGTGGAATTCATTGTACAGTTGATAGGGTCACATTGTAATAATTGCCTCAAGTAATTTTGCTTTTTCTTAAAAAAAATCACAAACAAGCAAACCAACTTTTCTTCCTAGTCTACTAATGGTCAGGATCTGCTGTTTCCCAGAAGAGTAACAAGTGCCACACCAAATGAAGTTCCACCCTTGGGTACAACTCCAGTGACTGCTATGGAACAACTCCAGGACTGTAGTAACTTCACATACACATACTGCCTATACCTTTAATCCAGGCTTAGGGGACAAAATAACCAGCCAGTAAAAAGATGTCTTTGCAATCATCCTTTCTACACCAAGACTGGGTTCCTCACCTCTTATTTCCTTGCTGATACACAGCTCCAAAACAAAGGCTGACAAGGAAGTTTCTTTCAGGACTCTTCAAACAATAGTTTAACCAACAAATATTTAGTAACAAGCTATTTAAACTGAAATATGTGATCAGTTATGCAGGAATTCAATGCTACCAGGGATCATCAGCACCTTGAGGGAAGGCTACAGCCCTACACAGATCCAGCAGCAGCCCTTTCCATGCAATTTCATCCTCTTCCCTGCCTTTTTCGTATCCTATTTGCAGCAGTTTGCAACTATCCCTGGGCCGTCACTTTGTGATTACTGGCTCAGCTTTCAAGAATTGCAGGAAACAAAAGTAAAGCTAACTATTCCCTACTAGCACCAGGCTTGCTGGATGGGTAGGTTACAAGGTATTCAAAAGAGTAGGAGGCTGGGGAGAAGGAAGAGCTACATTCCTCAAGGAAGGACAGTTGAGTTCTGAAGCCTTTTCGGAGATCTGGGGAAGGCAAGTAAGATATTTAAAGGCTGCTGGCACCATCAACAGAAGCTCAAGTTTTTCTTAAGAACTGCTCATTAAAAACAGGAATTTTGTTTTAGGAGAAAGATCCAACTCTTCTTTCTAAATTGTTAGACTCTAGTTTTACAGCAGAGAGAGAAAGAGCGTCCCATTCTTTACACCAGAACAAACTCATATCTAAAAACCTGAGCACAACCCTTCAGCAACAGGATTTAAACCCTGTTCTTTGGAACCATTTCTCCAAACAATTGACCTATGTTCCTGGCCATATAGTAGCTCTGGTAGCTACTCTGAGGGCAAGATCTCCCCAGCAGGCATTCAAGGGGCCTTACAAGCACAGAATAGGTGACACATACATGAGTGCTGTGCATCCATGTGTTTGTTGATAAATGTGTGAAACCTTCCCACTATTTCCCCAAGTAGGTGAGACTTTAAGTATGAAGTAGTTGCTTTTCCCTAAGCGAATAACCAGCTTGCCCCTCCAAATCTACATGAAGCAAAGTAATACTTTTGGGTTGACAGAGCATATTTCCTTTCTCTGAGATACGCAGATATGGAATATAATTAAAATATATTATCAGTGGTTGTAAATCTCTGGCACCAGTAACCAACATGCATATTGCAGGAAGTCGGCCTTTGTCTAGCATTAGCTCTATGTCTCCAAGGAAGTATTGTTGTTCAAGAAGGTTTTGAGACCCTGGCATGACCAATTTTGATAAGTCTGTTGTTGCAGTGGGAAATACGGACTGGCAAAGATGTGTCTTTCCCTGAGCCAAATGACTTTATCGAGGCCTGAGGAACCATTTCAGGTACTTGTTTCTCCATGTTAAGAAGAGTCTCGTCCTAGATAAGTTGGTCAGGTCTTAACACTAGAAAGCAGCATTACCAGACTTATCTTTCCAGCTTATGCATCCAGAGGACAGGCCTTATTGGCCTGTTTGGCCGTCAAGTCACAGCAGAGGGAAAGAGGAAAGCTCACAATGGTTTTTAAATGTCAGAAGCAGTTGCTGAATTTTTTGTAGTTTGCAGAGCTGTTATGATGTAGCATTAACTGTTCCTGATAAAAGGGTCCTGGCAAGCAGAGGGAAATGCAAGCATCACATCCAAGGGCATGCCATACAGGGAGGCATCATTGCTGCCTTGCTTCCTGAGCCTCCACACTTCCACTTCTGCCTCTTAAAGAGCTTCTTATTTAAGAGTCCTCTCCTTAACATTTGGCTGGTCCCCAGTTCAGTCTGTGCTTGCACTACACCTTGGGCTTTCCCCACCATTTAAGTCCTCTTTCTCCAATGGCCAGCGTTTACATCAAGCAGACTGTGCAAAGCAAAGGATGGAAAGCCTCGTCTCTGGCAGCACGGGCAGAGAGCGGCTCCCATCCTGCTGCAGCATAGTCAGCAACAGCTATCCCTTAGATTACTCTGGGTAACTCTGTAGTGCACATGCTTAAAGAAACAACACAAAACCAAAAACAATCCACCCTCCTAAAAAAGAACCTCCCACCTCCCCCTCCATAAAACCCACCCCCAAAAATATTACTTGAGATTCATTTATATGAATTATTAATCATCATGGACAAACATATTACTCTAGCTCTAGCTAGAAAAATAACACAAAGGGAGAAAAAAAGCTTTTCTCACATAAACTCTCTCCTTATGTTTAAAGAGAGTGACTGTGAATATATGAGGTGAAAAAGGTTTGGGAACCTCTTTCAGGGAGCTAAAGTACATTCTGCCACAGTAGAGCAGGATGAAAATCAAAGACAATGGGGCTGGGAGAAAGCAAGAAGGTCCAAAATTAACTCTGTTCAGCAAACTGTCACCAGACGCTACAGTGCAATGATGAGATTACACAAATACCAGAGAAAGCAGGAATTAGAGACAAATACGCAAAGAGGGGTGGAGAAGGAAAGCACATGTGCAAGTAAACTACTCTTCTGTACAGTAATTTGTATTTTTCAGAGTGGATCAAGAGCAGAAGAATTTCTCAACACCTGCAGCTGTAGTTTCTAACACAACTGAAGAGCAATTCTCTGGACAGCTCTTCCTCATGCTGGTTGCATCATTTGAGATTTACAACAAGGTGCAGTGGCAATATGAAAATTTTCAGAAAAAATAATAAGGTCTGTATTGCTTCTCTGTTCATGTTTTACCCTAGTTGTCACTGGGTCTGTGAACTAAGCACATTTAAGGCTACAGAGAAGTAGCCATCAATATTTAAGGCTACTTCCTTTTGGTGGGGTAGTTTCCCTGTGCTGGTCCAATAGTGTCAGACATACGGACAAACCTCTGAGTGCATACAGACTGGGAACTGATAGATCTCCCTTGAAATACCATTACTGCTGCTAGTCAGTATATGCTTACAACAGCCTCCACACACTATGCACTAGAGTAATGGACAGACTGCTTGTACAGTGTACATATCAGACCAGATGCTAAATAATTTCCCTGTCAAATCCTGAAGCAAAATTATCGGATGCCTGGGATCTCAGCCTTCCTGACCGACCACGTTATAGTAAGAGAAAAGAAAACCAAAATAAAATAAACATCCATCATAAAACTACTAAAAACATATACATTAGCATTGTAGAAGAATGACACTTGTGCCATATTCCATGGGTTTTGGCTTTCTGCTGGCTCATGGGCACTGAGAACACTGAACTGAAAGCAGGCAGTGGCAGAAACTAATAGCCACCAGCAACCCCAAGACGGTTTCTTTTTCAGACTGTTCTACTGAATTTTTTTTGTTGTTGTTGTTGTTGATGGCAATGACAAAGAACAACTTGTGAGAGAGCTGCAAGTGGTACCAAATGGAATGGCTGAAGAGGTCAGATTTCTTTGTGATTTTCTCTCACACAGGGTGCAATGAAATAAACAGTGACCAATGAATAAAACAAGTAACCTGATGGTTCCAAGCTACATGAATATTTTTCATTGCTAAAAATGTGGAGGAATTGAGCATCTCTGTTCTGGAAGATACCCAAAGTATTTTTAGTCATCAATCCCAGGCATCATTTTTAACTAGCAGCCAAAATGACACTCCTGCACTCTACCATCCTCTACTACCCAGGGCAGAGGAAGCCGTCAGTCTAATACCTGCCTCCCTTGCACAGAGGTCACCGGTGCGGGGAGCCAGCAGCAAGCTTTACCAAACACACCCACATTCTGGCTTTCCTTCAACAGTGTTGGACAAGAGCTCCCTGCCTCGCAAGGCAGGCAGCAGCAAAGAAGAGTCCATAAAAACACCCAAACTTGAAGACGAGTATCAGAAAGTCAGAGTCCTCACATCCGGCCGGCGGTGTGCAACGTCTCGCCCCCGAACCAGTGTTTGTTCAGTGCTCCCTGCAGACTGGATGTGGCCTGAAACAGGCGGGCGAAGCTCACCTCTGCCCAGTGTGGTTCCTGTTCACCTCCGTGTTTAAGGCCAAGTTGTGTAGGAAGAGAAAAAGCTGCCACCACACTTGATTTCTGTTCTGCTGATGCTGTAGAGAAGAACAGTTAAAGCACGGTTATTTATATTTCTAAAATTGCAACATACCACTTCTCTTTTCCAATAACAACTCAGTTACACTTTTCAAGAGCAGACACTTTAATCCCATCAGCATAACAAGGGGGTGCAGCAAGGGATGAGGGGAGAGAGGGAAATGATAAGTTCTCCAGAAATAATTGTAGCTCTAACATTACAAAAAGAAAAGAGCAGACCCTTTATGCATTGTGCACAAGAGGATTAAACTTTTTTTTTTGCTTGTAGGATTTCGCAGAGTTTAGCCAAGTGCTGTTTTTAATCAGATTGGCTTCTGAGCCTTTCAAAAGCCCCAGCTGCATGAACAAACAACCTTTTTTTTTTTTTTTTTTAAAAAAAAAAAGCCCCCCTTCACCCCGAAAGTAAAAAAAAAGAAAAAAATATAACTGGTGATCCATCTGTAAGTGATTTGACACCGTGAAGGTCAAAGGGTTAATCTTCAATTTAAACCACACTGCTGAGACAGCAAAACTCTGATTTCATCTAGTACAAGAAAACACATTCGTGCACACACACACTCCCCCACCCTCCCCCCACCACATTTTCCTTCCCAGCATCTCCAAGATAATACTGCCCTTTTTATAGCCACTTTTGACAGTAAGCCATAAATAATCAGCCTTGGAGCCCTTTCCTACTGACTGGAGCCAATTAAACCTTAAGCAAGAACATACTTGAAAACACACAAAAAACCAAAACCAAGAGGTTATTTCAGGTCCCATTGTCAAGGAAGAAACATGGGAGTTGAGTTTCAGGGGGACACCAGACTACATAATGCAGCTTTGGGACAGGGATGCTGTTCCTCCTTTTGTTATATGTAATCACCCCTGCAAAAGTGGCTCCGATTATACCCCCACCTTCCTGCACTTTAATGGCATCTCATACAAACAGGTGGGTTTCTCTTTACATTGCCCAGTCTGGGATACTATTTCACCTCAATAACCGACCCTCTATTAGAAGTTAGTCTTCATTTTCCCATCCAGAATTCCATATTTGCTAAGCAGGCATGATCATCTCTGGAAAACAAAACAAACCAGCCCAAATCTCCACCCCCTACCCCCCTCCCCAGTCCCCAGCAGACAAGGAAACAGAAGACTGGCTTCCCACAACTTTGCCTCAGTACACAGGAGTTCATAAAAGAGCACTGAAGCACATTATATGAACAAGATGTTTCAACTCAGATTAGCCCAACAGGGCAGAACAAAACAGTTGCAAGGCAATTTTTACATAATCACAAATAAGAGAGTTGCAACTGGAGTTGGAGTATTGGAGATGTGTCAATAGACAGCTCTCCAAAGCCCTTCCAGATAGCCATTAAACTATGTTCATATTCCAGTGTGAGCAGAATTCTGTGCCATTTGAATCACAAGCACACACCAAACAGGCTCCCAGAAAACCTGTGTTCGTCTCAGCAGTGGGTCGTTATTCTTGCCCTCAAGATTTAACAAGAAGAAGAAACGGACTTGGAAGAGTTCACATAGATCCCACCACTCATTTCAAGAGCGCTATGTTTGTAGCATAACCTGTAGGCAGTGGCTCTAAGCCTGCTATTATTTATTTCAAAGTAACTAGTCCTGGCTTCAGTCCTTACTGATTGAACAGGGATTGCTAGGTTTACAGGTGAAAACAATCTTTTATAAACTGTCCTGTAGGGCTGCATTAAAAAACACTAATTTTATCTCAAAAACCAAGGTGCTTTTTGTTTTGTTAATCGCATCTCAGGTTTGCCCTTCCTCATCAAACTCCAGAGATTCTTCTTACCCTCCTCCATACAGCCACACTTCTAAAACTGCTCAAACGTGCACAGGGAGCACAACATCCCCCGTGACACGTCTAGATACCATTTTTTTATCAAGCTATTACAACTTAGCCAGATTCCTTAAACAGAGATCTTTGGGTTAGACATCAGTGAAGTGGCATGCAAGAACAAAGTCGTCTCCTGCAGTTTCCATGAGCAAGGAACTATGACAGGAGAGCATAGTGCACAAACATATTGCAGATGCTCTGAAGACAATCTGCTTTGTTAGATTATTTTATTCTATTGGCAGCCAAGAGGGTAAAAAATTGTCTTATAGAGATTTAGTAAGGGAAATGCAAAAGGATGTTTAAAAATTGGTACAGAAATCCTAAGCTTGAAATATGTCTCAGCTTTATTGGTGGACCCTCTCTAATGGAAACGCTCATGAAATTCTACAAAGTGAGTTAATCTGGGGGCACACAAGAGGAGTGCTGATCTAGCATGTACAGTTTTACTATTTCACACTGTTGGGAGGATAAACACATGTAAGAACCAGCATATTTATGTCCTCCTTCATGTAGGAAGCTGCTTTGTGCTTCTCATACGATAACAGGTTTGTAATTATTCTGGCTCCTCAAGTTTTACACCTCACCTCAGGAGAAAAGGATTACCTGCTCTTTCCAGTGATAGGCAAAGGAGGCCATGCTCTGAAAAAAACAGTGGAAGAACTGAGCTCATATGCCTCTTTTTTTTTTAAGGGAGGAACTTTTTGAGGAAGGTATTGGGTTTTGGTTTCATTTGATAAATAAGAGTTTTAGAACTGTACTTTATGATGGTTTACAAGCCATCATAAGCCAAGAGAATCGGTGGGATGTGATAAGGCAAATAATCTAAGAAGAAAGAAAGAAAAATTCTAAAATGTATTTTAGTTTATATTCTATTGTGTTTATTTCACTGTCACTTGAAGTCACTTTTTGGCAGTGCATTTTTGTCCTTTTCCAGTTAAAATTGTTTCCCATATTTACCTAATACACTCAAGGAGATCACCATGCAGAATAGGAAATATTTTATCCTTGGTTCCCCTTGCTTATAAGAAGCATAACATCTCCAATAACTTTTTTTGAAATGTTGACACCATTTTTGTTTTGAAGTAAAAAAATAGAGCACTATGTTGAGGGCAGCTTTCCAGGTTTTATTCCTAGACCTAGGACTTGCTTGTATTTCCCTAGGTCTGTATTCAGGCAGCATTTTGTTCCATGGTAGTGTGGTCCCACACACACTTTCACTGGCCCACGTACTGGAGCAGCCCACTCACACTGTCCTCTCCCCACAGCAGTGCTGGAAAGTGAACTAGAGCAGCACAGTGATCAAGGCCAGAACTAATCTGATAAAGAAGTTGCCCTTACTGTTTAACAGGTCATCCTAAACTATCTGATCCATGGTATCGTGTAGTCAGACTGATGCTTGTGCCAGGACAACAGAAAGATGATGACCTGTGAAGAGGAACAAGCTGGGACTACCTGCTTCAGCAGCAAGCCTGTCTAATGGGGTCTGGAGTTATAGCTTCACTTCTTGGCTGATCTGCTTTCTGTGGTACTAATTCAGCATGAGAAAAGAGCCATGGAACAGAATGGCAGATATTATTTGCAGTAAACAATTTATGGAAATAACTAAAAAATGTCCTTTTCACAAGTTTCTCTGACTTTTTCCCCAGATATGCTTCAGCCAAGACCAAAATTCTTAAATATTTCAAGATTGAGGAGGTTTTGGTGTGGTATAATTTAGCTGTTAGGATGGACAGAAAACCCAGAAGAGTGATTCCATGAATTAGGCATATACATATATGTATGTATGTGTGTGTGTGTAAATATATATATATAATTTTTTTAATGTGATATGTTTTGAGACATTTTTCTAAGATTCATAACTATTGCAACACTGGTGTATAATTTCCCTAAGCTTCATCAGGCTGATTTGCCCTTTATCAAAATAACTCAATCCTCAGAGTCACTACTCCACAAAAATACCAGGGATGAACACTTTGCCACCTCCATGTGGGAGCAGCAAAATAACCCTTCTGAGGCTTCCTTCCCAAGAAGGAAAGAAGTCCCTTTTGCCCTCTATACTAACTGTAACTAAAGAAGAGTAGACTTGTGAATACAGTAAGTCAACACAAAGCTGGAAACACATAAAACCATTTCCTATTGCAGCTGCTGCTTTTTAAAGGGGATATCCTTAAGAGACTGTCTGTCTGAAGTGTCTGAAGCATGAATGCTTCAGTGAGTCACAAGGAAAGGCCATTTTACAGGAAAAGTGTCCTCTGCAGCAACAGTACATTAGGGAAGCCTCTTCCATGAACTGCTGAACCAAAAGCCAGACTCCTTGTAAACAAACACACACACAAAAAAAACCAAAAACCATGCAAGACTTTTACTGGAAGCAAATGAAAGAGGAACATAACTGACCCGACACTTATTCCTTCCCCATAATTAATTCCTAATACATGTTTCACACTGTAAGCATGCAGATACGTATCTGGCAAATAACACCCCAGACGTCAAAACCTTTTGTACTCCTACCAAGCCCTTGCATAGGGTGATCAAAGGGAAGATCAGGACAAGTGATGCACGTTCAAAGAAAATACTGTCCCTTTGACACAGCTGCTTGACTCCATGAGCATAAATGTTTAACAGATTAATAAGACTAATTTTTACATTTGATATACATGCACCATTAACATCCCTGTTTAAAACGTAAATATGCTTGTCATAAACACATGTTGTATGTGGGTCTGTCTGGTACACTCTGTCTACCCTATTGATCTCATGGGCAGCTTCTAACTTTGCTTTATAGCTTCCAGACAATTAAGGGCCATATTCTGATCCCATCTGAACTAGAAGGATTAATATGGCCCTAAATGGTGCTGTGAGAGCAAAAGAATAATAATGGCATATGTCTACATAAAAACATTATTCTTCCTTTAATGACTAATACAAGTATTAGCAACAAGTTGTTGGGATTGTATTTATTCACTGAATACAAAAATACTTGCACACCAGGAGCAGTTGCTGACTCATCACTGAAGGCTGTTTTGGCTGCCAGGTGGCTGGAGGCATCTTGTGCTACCACAAAATATGCTTTAGCTTAGAAAGACTAGAAAGTCACAGTCCCCAAGGCAACAGAGGTTACAGAAGGTGTCCCCTACTGGAGAGAAACGCAGGCCATTGGAAGTCAAATACAAATCTTTCCAGCTGTGATTCCTAATAACCAAAGTATAATGCATGTGTAGAACCAGCAGAGAAAAAAATGAGGCAGTAACAGAGGGAAAAATGAAAGAGGAGCTCAGCCACATGGTAGCTCATAGTGACACAATAAAGAGGATGAGAGACCTTCCTCAGTAAACTCCATCCTTCTATCTTGCAGTGACTCTTACGTGGGACTAAATTCGTAGTAAAAGGAGGCGTCATCTCAAGTATTGCTTCCTTTCTCGTGAGCCTCCATCAGGCTTCCCAACAAGACAAGCAGCACGCATATTTATGGAGAGAGAAGAGACAGCACTGGCAGAGCAGAGGGGATGCAGGGGACCCCTAGAATCCACCCATGGGCGGCCCAGCCTCTAGCACAGGAGAGGGCACGGAGCGAGGCGCTGGGCCCGAGCGGCAAACAGCGACGGCTCTTGCCCCAGACCTGCTGCCGGCGCAGCTGCGCAGGTGAGCCCTTTCTCAACTCTCCTACTTTAAAAACAAACACGCAGCCACTCGCGCCTTCCTCCCCAGCGCGGGCAGGAAGGGGAAGCAGACAGCCGCCATGGCAACAGCCAGCTGACGGCAACCTGGGAAGGGCAACCACCGGCCACCGCGTTCCCAGGCCCCCGGCCTTCCCCTCCTTCCCCATGCCGAGGGGCACGCTGGCTTATTTTCCACAAACACGGTAAATAAAGATCGCACATTTCCACAGAGCCGCACCTGACACCGCTCTGTACCTGTGGCCGGGGGTCCGGCACGGTTCACCCCCCCGCTCCGCGGATGTGGGTGTGTGAGGGTGCTGGAAGAGATGCCCAGGAGAGGCCACCCCACACCGCCCAGCCACGGCCGGCAGCTGCAAGAGTTTTTGACCCTTTTAAGGGTTTATTGACTGAACCTGCGTGTGATGGGGCAGAGCTGTTTCACAGCTCCCGGTGTTCATCGCCTGCTCTGCGCGGGAGCCGCTGACCTGTGCTTGGCATCCATTCCTTCACCAGCAGAAGGGACGTGCTCCCAAAACTGCTCAGTGCTGCGGAGACCCCCCCTAGTGATTAAAGCCTGCCTCGGGGTTTGCTTAAAATAACACTTTAAAAGTTTTTACAGGAAAAATATCCTGGCGCGGAGGGGAAGGGGTGGGCGCGGGGCCGCCCGGCTGCGCAGGGAGGCGGCGGGAGGGCAGGTGCAGGGCTGGGGCCTGCGGGCAGCGCAAACTCCCGTCAGCAGCGCCGATGAGTCACAGGCTAAATTTAGCGAGCGATATAAACACAGCCGCCGAGCGCAAACACCGCCCGGCCGGGCCCTCGCACGCACCGCCCGCTCCTCCTCGCCCGCCCGCCGGCTCCGCTGGCCCTCGGGGGCTCCAGCCCCATTGCCAGCAGCCCCTCAGCTCTGCCTCCTATCACGAAAAACCCGACTGGGGCTAACAGGAGTTGCCTCGCTGCTTGTTTTTGGATCGCTATTTTTTCTGCCGTGGTCTGGTCCTCGGAGTGATTTCTTTTCAATTGGCGAGGCAGCTACTGAGGAGAAAGAAAGAAACAAACAAACAAAGCAACATCCAAACGGAGACTGGCAGGACACTCCTCCTCAGTAGCTTGAAACAAAGGAGAGCTCTGCATTTGGGCACTTGCTTTCCTGCCTTTCCACCATAAAATTTAATCGAGTAAAATACAAACATGCGCACTCCTCACTGTAAATAATCAGTCCAAACATCTCATCATCCCCCTCAGAGATGGCACTGTCTTAATAAGATCAACCAACCTAGGTGGAGGACTGGAGGCAGAACAACTAGGTTCCTATCAGCAATCCTTGCATGATCTCAGTCAAGTTATAACCTGCATTTTCTACTCTCCCACAATAAAAGATAAGTGGGGTATTACCACAATTATTTCTTAATTGAAAAATAATTTCTGAGCTGTCACACTGCTACAAGCAGGAAGCATGTTACCACTGTCAAAATGCTGCCAGAGCTGAGGAAATCCCAAAGAACCTGTGAAGACTGAAGGGGTTGTACAGGAGAGACAGCAGCACTGAACACTGATGTTAGAAACACTGCAGAACAATTCACCTGCACTGCCTCAAAGAACTGTTTTATGCTCTTTATTGTGGGCAGTCTTGGTCTTTTGAGGTTGTGACCCCACAGCCTCACAACAGTCCCATGTCCGGCAGGATTCATGGCACACAGTTGCACAGAGCTTGCACGGCTTTCCTGCCACCCAGCTCCCTTATCCTCTGCCCTCTTTCTCTACCTGAGCTAAGCAGGAAGTTTTGCTTTTTAACATTAGCCCCTATTTTAAGCAGGAACATACATGTGATATATTTAAATCTTTTGTCAGCTGAAAGCATAGACAAGGCTAGATTAGGTTGATATAGAAGTTTTGTGGTTTTCATTAAACTGATATACAACGATTGCATGTGACTTGCATCAAGAGTTTGTATAGCCCAGACTCCAGCAGCAGCCTTACATGGCTGCCTGAGGAAAAGGTAAGGGCAAGTACGTGCAGTATCTTCCACTAGTACTCTCTTTCAGCATCTAACTAGTTTGAGCTTAGGACTTCCCGAGTCAGATCTGGTTTCTGTTTATTTAATGTCTGCTTCAATGGCCATAAACTTACCTCAATTCCCCTTGAACCCAGATAAAGCACTAGGATGCACAATATGTCTTGACAAGGAGCTCCACAGCTTTCACCTGTTGCATGAAAAATGACCTCATTTACTTTGAGCTGGCTCCCACTAGTTTGACTTGATTTTGCCTAGTTCTTGTACTGGGAGACATTAGTCTATTTGTCTCCTTCATGTCACTTTTGATTTCTTTATAACATTGCTTCCCTCTTGGTTTGTATCTTTTTTAGGCTTAGCAGTCCTAGCCTTTCCATTTTTTCATATGGAGGTTCTATTGTCCGTCTAGCCCTTCTCTGAACCTGTTCTGGTTCTGCTGCATCATTTTTGGATGAAGAAAACCAGAACTTCATGTAACATTCAAGATATGGTAGAAACATGAATTTATACAGTGGCATAATTATGTTCTTGTTCTCAGTTTCTTAACATACCAAAGAATACCATTTCAGATTAGATGTGAAATGGTCCAGCAAGTTTCTGTTAACCTATATGTCAAGTAAGCAGCTCCATGGGCATCAGGATTTCAAAACAGGTGCTGGGCAAGGGGCAGCAGGTTGTTGTGTCATTTGTATGCATGGGGAAGGTACACTTCCAAGCCCACCTCTTCCTTCATTGTCATTTGTCAAAATTAGAAGGGGAAAAAAAAATCTAATAACATTAAGCAAAAAACTGTCTCCACTTCCTCATATCAAATTTCTGACTCCACTGACCATAAGAATGGCCCTCTCCTTTCCTCAAGCCTAGGATTCTGGTTCCATAGCCCAGAAAGAACTTTGTTTTACATCTCAGTTTTCCCAAACTCACACCCACCCTACTCCCTGCCCTTTAAACTAGGCTTACTCACTTCAGGAGTCTCTCCCTCACCATGCTTGTGAATCCTCAGCTGGACATTCAAGTCCTACACCAATGGGCAATGCACAGAAAGGAGAGCTGAAGAGGTGACCCACTGCTGTGCATAGCATCAGCAAGGACCAGCCAGCAGGGAAGCTGAAATGCACTGACCTACTCAGGAAACAGGAACAAAAACACATACCCCAGGTCTCTAAGGGACTGTAGGCACAAGTGATGTATGGAGCTGCTGGTGCTACTGGCTGAGCTGCAGGACAGTCTGAGTTTCTGCATTACTATTAAGAACCTTTTCTGAACATTTTTCCTAAAAGATAAGGTCATCATAAGGAACAGATTCCTGCAAACAATTCCAGTATAAAAAAAGCAACTGTTAAAAATGCCCTGAATGTCCTTAATAATGAAAAAAGCCTGATGGAGTTTGGGATAAATGATGCACATGTAGTACTGTGCACCCATTCTCTCACACCGATACATTTCCGACAAGCGATACAGGCTCCCTGTTGCATAAGAAGAAGTGTCTCAGAGGAGGCCTTGATAACTCTCATGAGAGACAGAGAGGAAAAAGTATGCAAAACATAACACGTTTCACTTTCAAAGGAAAATAACATTTCCTCCTGGACATTTTCAGTGTCATTAGATTGAGGCAAACAGGTACACGCCTAGCTGTCTGCCCACAGCCAGTGTGGATGCAGGCATTTGTGTTCCATGGGCTGCTGAACCCTGTTGCAGTGATGGTAAGACTTGCTGAACCAACTGGGGAATTTAGAGAAACAAAGTTTTCTATAGCTAGATCCACAGAGGCTTTTTGAGCATGGTCAGCATATCTAAATCAACTGCAGGATTCCTGATGTGTTGGAAAGGGACTTTGTTGTTGTTTGTAATGCACTTATTTACTCAAGAAAGCTCAGCTCTGATTCAGCATCTGGTTCTCATTGAGGCTCAGCTTTTTTTAAACTGAGCTTTCCAGATGGGTTGACTGAAGCACAAGGAGGTCAAGAGACTCGTCTGAGGTCATACAGCAAGTCAGTGGCTCTGCTTGGATCTTAGCCCAGAACTGTTCAAGGCTACCACTCCTTGGCTCTTAAAGAGACAATTTTATCCCCTGTGAAGTGATCTTATCTCCATGAAGAAGAAATACGATAAAAGCAGTCCCCTCAATGCTGCAGCCCACTTAAAAAGTTATTTTATTTGGAAAAAAGTTATAGCATTCCAGTGTCTCATTGGAGCCCACCAAACTGAAGGGGTGTGATACTGATATACAGTGTCATCCACCCCACCCTGTGTAACCCTGTGCTCCTCTGGGGCAGCTTTATCCTGCTGCCACCGCCATCCCTGGCTGTGTACTTGCATCCCATCTAACAGCTCTTCATGTCATGAAATAGACTCTCCATTCACCACAGGTCAAAGCCCCTCCTCAAGGCAAGGAAACCCAAATGCAGTCAGGACCTGAAGCAGAGCCCAATTACTAGTTGCCACAGCCTGGACATGCGCGGTGTGGGAAGCACATCCCAGCCAACCAACCAGCAGGTCTCCTAAGCTCAGCTCTGTTCCCCATAACCTCAGGGCACACTCTTGAAGCTCCGCCACAGGCTGGGCTACCGCAGCAGTTCATGGATTCCATAGCAAAGGCACGCTTGCTTCAAACCAAGGAGGAGGTGGTAGGTACTAGCTTCTCTTGCAGAAAGCATGGCTTGGCTCTGCCTTTGTTTTCCAGGGGCAGGGTGAAAAAAATAAAATGAGGACATTTGCCAGAAGCTACACAGCCTCAATCAAGTAAAGAACTCAAGAAAACATGTATGGGTCTCATCTCTGTAATTCTGCAGAGCCCTTGCAATCTAGATCAGCCTGTAGCAGGCTCTGCTACCTAGGAACACAGAGTATTGCTCAAGTCTTCTTACAAGAAATTCAGCATCTTAAGGAGGTGAGAGGCATGGAGTTCTAGGGAATGCTGTGGTGTTGCTCTAGCACTGTTCTAAGGATGAAATAGCCAGGATTTAAATTACTGATTCCTGTTTAACATATTAATAGGAAATGAAACTCTGAAAGTGGTGTTCATGCCAAAAGCAAGCATAGGTGCGGCCAATTTTCTTATTCTTACTAGATGCATACCCAAAAATCTTTTGTATAGCCAACAACCACAGAATAAATACCATTTAGCTCCAGAAGCCCAGAGAAGAGATAACAGTGACTCTCCAGGGTTCACAGTGTGAGATGGGGTTAGAACATGCGTGCAGCTGAATCCAATGACAACGCAGTGATGTCAGCCTCAGCAGCAATTGCCTGCTCAGTTTCTCTCTCAGCCAGGGATGTACATAAACCAGCAGCCTTTGTGTCAACTCAGCCTTGCTGCTGCAGCAACAGAATGGGGGCCATACCTGAACTGCTGGAGAGTCTCACAGAACACAAGAACCATGAGAAGGCAGCTCTTGAGCTAGCTGGATGCACTATTCCAATGCTAAAAGCCTTTCCTAACTTCCAATGAAAGGGCACACACATTTTCTTTTCACAGATTCACAGATAAATGTTTTGTAGGCTCTGAAAACAGTCACAGCTTCTTGAAAACCAACCTTGCTCTCTCTCAGGACTTCAAGACCACACTGGTGTGACTAACTTTGTGGTATTCTAAATCTGATTCAAGACACCACTCTGGAAAGTTGGTTTTGACCAAATGCTTGAGACAAGCTGGAATGGGCTTTCCAAATCAGGGATTAGTTTCACAGCAAGATAAACGACAGCCCAGTTTTCCATGCCTCAGAGACTGTCCCTTCCAAACCACAGCACATTGTGAGCTGCTCACGTGTCTCCAGGGCCAGACCGTCTGCTTCTGCAGCAACGGGCTGGGCAGTCATTGCACATAGGACAGAGGGGGTTCTCCACAGGGGATTCATGCCAAAAGCCAAAGGAAATCCTCCATGCAGGACTGGGAGGGAAGAGATTGGGCACGACAACAAAACACTCCACAGGGAACAGTGCTTTGGACACCAATATGTGGCTCAATACTGTTTCCCTGACAAACAAGAAAGAATCCCTTAGCAGGTCCAAATGCCAAAGCCTATCCCAGGGTCAGGCTGTGGATAACCACTGGCTGAACTACTCTGTCCTCGGGTTAAGTTTTCGAGTTGGTTTGGTTTTTGGTTTTTTTTTTTTTACCCGTTTGTTTTCAAATTTAAATGGCTGAAGGCCCCCGCTCCCGTCCTTTACAACTTGTTGCTGTTCCAGTTCAAACAAAGAGCGCGGAGCCCCTCCTCTGGCGGGCCCCGGGGGCCGGGCCGGGCCGCGCCGCCCAGCACAGCCGGACGCCTTTGTTTACTACGGCTCCACACGCCAGGCTGGCCGCCGGCCGGGGCTGCGGGGCTGGCCGGGACTGCGGGGCTGGCCGGGACTGCAGGGCTGGCCGGGACTGCGGGGCTGGCCGGGACTGCGGGGCCGGCCGGGCACCGGGGGCCCGACCCCGCCTGCCCTACTGGGGCCGGGGCGGGTGGGCGCTCCCTGGACGCGTTTCCAGGGCACGGGCATCAGATAGGGACACTCCCCCGAGTTGAAAGGGGTCAAGTTACAACCAGTTCCACCAGTTCAGTGCAGGGCTCCTCTGCCAAGTTGGTTAAACCTTCCCATTCCTGTGAGACAGCCTGGCGAGAGAGCGGGGCCTGCAGCTAACGCTGGCGAAAAGGCGCCACCGGGGAAAACCCCATTCAACCACAAACAACACATGTTAAAAAATCTCGTGGTAGCTCTTTATTCCTGCAGTTTGCTAAATGACATTCATAGCCCCATCTACATTTCTACAGGCTAATCTTCCTTTTCCTTCTTTAATCCTCCACCTATTAGGAGATGAGGGGTCCCAGAACTTCCTCACCTCTCAGATGACACAGAGAGAACCAAGCCTTTGCCCAGCCACAAGCCACACTGTCTGGCCGGGACAGGGATCTTCACTTACCTTTGAGAAGTGCTGCAAATGATCCCACAGTTAACAGAGAACAAACTCACTTGGAGTAAGAAAAACTTTCTATCCCTTTTTGAAGTCAGCAACATTTCTTCATATACAAGCAGATGCACACCCTTCCTTGTTGGGCTTGCATAGAAGTGGCAAACTGTTGCCTACTGCCAAGCCTCTGCCACCTCTGACCATCTCTGTATGGGCTGAGATTTTATCTCTACTCAAAGGAGAAGGAGAGCAAGGAAGAAAGAATCAAAGGTTCTGTGGGTAATAGTTATTTTGTTTCTTTGAACAGCAGTGTTTGGTTTTTGGTTGGTTTTTTTTTTTTAAGAAAACAAAATCAAGAATCTGGAGTGTGGTTTTCAGACCTGATGGCATCTCACAGCTGTCTTTTGTTGTGAGGAAGTTAGTCACAAGTCTGAGACACTAGCTAGGACTGTCTGACCAGGAGCTGCTAGCAAGTCTAGTATGATCTAAATATTCTTTTCAACATTACATAGAACTACCGTTAGACAACAAGGAGTGTCAGAACAGACTCCAGGCTTGTTATCTCCAAGATGAGGAGCTGACACAAGCCACTGATGGCTACATATTCCACAGAAGAGAAGGTGCTGGTGGTGAGGAGAATGGAGAAGAGTAAAAGCTGTAGTAATAAAAACCAAGAGGAAAGAGCCTCAAACCCCACTGCTGAAGAACTGGAAGAGCTGGAATAGCAGCAGTTAACACAGAAGAGCTCCCTTCCCATGCAGTAAATGCAATCCCTCACATTCTCCTCCCTCCACCTGCCAATCTTTAGGAAAACCGAGCAATCTAGCATAAGCAAAACCCATCAAGATACTCCTGCCATTTTATCGCTGTAGGCAGTCTACTGTGTTAAACAACAGCTCACTTAGCTGATGCCTGGAGCTAGTCTTCAGAGTCGCACTCTTGGACAGGTAAGCCCCCACCTTCCCCTCCAGAGACACCCTACCCTCTGTATGTGGAGCCGGTGGAACTGGTCAGCAATGCACTGCAACTTCCGTGCAATCTGCACCTCAGCACGTGCTTCCCGCTGACCTTCCTGAGGTTCCTCTTGGAGGTGAGGATCCAACACAAAATCAGCTGGAGGGACATGTAAACGGTAACCAGCACTCCCTACAAAACAGATCAGAAGAGTCATTCTTCCAGTGCAAAGATTATCTTTTCTACTCAGTACACTTCATGGAGGAAAAAGTTGCTCTTAATCCTAAATGTTTGACTTTTAAAGTCTAGTTCCTGAAGGCCAAACAATGACTGTGCACTGTAACACAGTGCAGTAAAAGATTTGCCCAGCTTTCAAATAAACTTATATTGATTAAGCAAAGCATTGTGTTGATTCCCATAGTCAAATGAGTGGCAGGATCTTAAAATTGATTCCTTTTGCTTGTTTACAGCTCAGCCAAATGCTGTGGTTTGGGGTTTTTTTTACAGGCAGCTTTGCAGTTTTACAGGATCTCTGCCTCAAGTTGTCTCCTCTCAAAGGTAGCAGTATCTTTTCCGTCAGTCTTTTCTCAGGTTTTCTGTCATTTAGTGATCTTAGTGATTTGAATTAAAGCTGAATTGGATACATTGGATAAAGCTGAGTGGTAACCCATCAGTTACTAGTAAAATACTGGATGGACATGCTACTTATTCAGCAACTTTTAACTCCAGTGAAGAGCCTAAAAAGCTGTAACTTTTTGCATCTTCTCTCCATGGAAAACTTCTAGGAGTTTCCACTTCCTATGTGGATGAGACAGACCATCGTAGTTAAAAAATGTAGGCAAATTGTAGAAATGAAGTACTGTGAACATTTAAACATCTAGCAGTAAAATCAAATGTGATAGAATAAAGCCAAAAAGAGAGAGGGGGAATATCAAAGACAGCAGAAGCGATGAGCAAGTGTTTGGTTCCTGCAGTGGATAAGCAAGTGCAAGAAAATACAAGTTGTCTTTCTTGAGGGAGTAGGACTAAAGCAAAATCATTTCAGTCCTTTAATAAAAAGCCCTAATGAAAGAGATCTTGCTTGATTGGGGAAGTGCTAAAGGGACAGTTTCTTTGCTGCAAAGCTAGTGACACTGGAGTGCTCTTACCATAGAAGAGTCTCCGTGGCTCTTCAGTGACTCCACAAGGCAACATAACATCCTGACTGGAAGAGGATGGGCTGAGTGTTTGAGTTGCCTTGTCCTGCTGCTCAGGATGCCTGATACCGGGACCACAGCAGTGTGTGAGGGGGAATAGTTGAAATCTCCCCAGAAGGCAGCTGTAGGACTGGTTCTGTGTGAAAAAGCCAGTTGCAGTCATCTCACCAGGCTGACCTGCAAGTCCAAAGTCATCAGAGTGAAACACGTCATCGTCCAGCCCATCCAGGCTAGAATAGTCCTCTTCCAGGTAGCTGGGGCGATCCATTGCTCCTGCAATAAAGGGACATTTGAGGAAACAGCTAAGACACAACAAGAATGTAGTTCAGGAGAGAATGTCTTCTGCTCCAACAATAAAACAATGGATTTTACACCACCTTCTCTCATCCCCATTCCCAGAATTGCCCATCTGCATGGACAGGAGAGGTGAGTGACCTGTGATGAAAGTCAAGGCTTTGCAGAAAGTCCTCAGGTGCTGGGCCAGACAGAGACAAGCTTCACACATGTATAAGTCCACCCACAGCTCCAATTCTACACCTGCTCAAAAGCAGAGCGCCAACCCCCAACCTCAACACATAGAAACAGAAAAGACATTTTAAAAAGCAACCCAAATTCTTCTAATAACCCCATGGCCAGTCAGCTTCTTTGGGGTCTGCTTTGCTTTGGCCTGCCATATTTGAACTTTATGGTATATCCCATTCACTTTTCCCCATCTATTGCTTATTGATGAAGAAAAGCTCTTGTAATCACAAAGCTGCAAGGCCAGATTTTTAAGAACCCAGTGGTTGCAAAACTTAAGAGGTGTCAAAGCCACTTCTGTGAAGCTCTCCATTACTTCTCCCTATAAGGGCCAACTTTCCTTTCAACTTCTCATTTCTTTCCTCAGCTCAACTTAAAATACGTCCCAAACTTGGCAATTAGTCACTTCCTTATCCCTCTTACCCTAAAGTGTACATGTGCTGTTAGCACAATGGCTCATCCTACCACTAAAGAAAAACATGGCTGGTGTCAGTGTTTAAAGCAGGATTTCTGTAGTTGCCACAGTAAACTCTCCTGAGCTCTGTTGCAGAACAAAGCTGAACAAAGATGGTAGAGGGGGAAACCCCCATAAACCCTAAATCACTATTTCAGAGCTCTGTGCAAACATAAAGCAATTAGAAGCAGTATTACCAAAAATGCCACAAGTCCCTTTACTGTTACCTGTGCATCTAACCCAATTGGAAGACAGACTCCTAAGAGATCCATCTCCAGGATTCCACCCAGTTCCAAACAAGGCAGTGAAATTCAACTCTTCATGTCTCTTCCTTTGCTCTGGTTTGCGAAGCATTTAACAGAATGGAAGACTAGCAAGAGGAATTTCAGGCCTGAAGGAGACATTAATAATAATTTTATAAGGATGTGTTCAGCACTGCCCTTGGTGCTCCCATCTCCCCCCAGGTGAGCAACACTCAGGACACCAGCACGCTACAGACAACGGGACCAAGCAAGAACTGTTTCTGCAGGGCTCTGGCTTAGGGGCACTATGGCTGTTTAAGTTGCTGCATCTCAGCAGTTCACTCAACTGAGCCACGACTCCCAAAGAAGTTTCTGCAGAGCAGAGCAGGTACCAGCCCCACAGCTGGATGCAGCTCTGCTGGATGACAACAGTGGCAGAGCACTCATAACATTCTCAGCTATGGCTTAAAGTAGCACAGAGAGGAGTTATGGGCCCCAAGAGGCAGGCATCTCCTTGCCAGCTCTTTCTGCTGGATCGCAGTCACCTGACAGAGAGGCAGGCGGGAATGTATTTTGTCTTTGCAATAAAGTTTGCCAGATCTCATCTGTCAGCTTCACTGGGACACGGGCATTCCTCAAGGAAAGTGCAGCAAAGGTACAAAGCAAACCCTGAACAAAAGAGGATTTAGAGAGCAAGAAGTTTAACTCGACCTCCTGCAATACGGTCCGAACCTTTTGCAGAACTCTTCAGAGAATGCCGAGGCAGCGCAAAGGATAGCTCGTCCTACAGCTCACTGGAACTCCTTCTACAACCTCCAGACGCAGCTCACGCTGGGAGCCACAGACACCGGACAGTTCGGGCTGCGGGTCTCTGCCCGGGCAGGCCCCGCGTCTCCGGTGCCGTGTCCTACCCACGGCGCTTCCTCCCACAAGCCAGCGGCGTCAGCCGCGGGCCGGGGCAGATGCACGCCCGCGCTGACAGGCGGCGGGCCGGGAGAGGAGGGAGGGCTCAGCGCACACGTGCGTGCCAGCGTCCCAAAACAAAGCTGGCCGGCCTCGCTTCGCCACCGCCGGCCGCCTTTAACTCTTCCCCGCCCGGGCTCTAGCCGCGCAGATGTGCCCCCGGCCGAGAGGTTTAACGCGGCTCCTCCGGGCAGCGCCGTGGGACCAGACTCCCGAGCTCGGCGGGGCGGCCCAGGAGGGGCAGCACTGGCTGTAGAATCAGCCATCGCCTACGTCTGCGAATCAGCTGCTTTCTCAGTGCCCACCGAGCTCATTCCTCGCCCGCATCCTCCCTCTTTCTTCCCGCTCCCCAGCAGGCGCAGGACTCCGGGCAGGGCCGGCCGGGCCGGGGCTGCGCCGAGGCGAACCCCCTTCCCTGTCACGATCGTACCCGGCCTCGGCACCGCCCTCACCGGCGACCCGGCTCAGAGCGGCCGGTCCCCAGCGGCGAAGGCGCTTCCCGGGCACTCACCGAGAACCGGGACGGACGTCCCTCGGGGACGGGGCGTCCCGGCAGGAGCCGCCGCCACCGCCGCCTCCGCACCGCCAAACTGCGGCCGGCGCCGGCGGGCGCGCCGCGAACAGCTGACGGCAGCCCCGCCCCCGGCGCGCCCCGCCCCGCCCCCGCCCTTCAGCCAATGGCGGCGAGGGGCGGGCCCGGCGCGCGGCAGAGGCGGGGCGGGCCCGGCCCAGGTGGAGCGCGCGGGGATCGGTGCCTGTCAGGCCGCGGCGGGACGCGCCCCCGGAGCTGCGGCTCGGAGCGATCCCGGCGCTCGGCAGGCAGCCCCAGCAGCGCCAGCTTTACATCTGATGCCACTTTGGCTCCGGCTAGCTCATTACCAATAAAACTGGGTTTCGGCTTTAAATTACTTAGAAAGTTCTTCCTGACTTGGAAAGTCTGATCGCTGAGGTGTGAGGGTCAAGGAGTTCCTCGCAGCGTGCTGTGCTCTTTTCTGTAGATGAGTAGGACTACAGGACTACACAGGATAAAGAATTCAACTAATAAAGATAATTTCTTGATAGGGCCTTTCTTTGAAGCCCCTCGATGTGATAAGGGTAAAAACCCAAGGCTCATGCTGCAAACAACAGCTCGCTGCATTTACCCTTACTCTGCCAATGATTTATTTAATCAGTGGCAAAATCTCACCGTGTTGAGAGAGGCAGGACCCAGCTCCTTGCGCAGAGCAGCACCCTGTCAGGCTGTTTGTAAAACCTACGTAACAAGATCGCTTGGAAGGGAGGCTTTAAAACCCAGCTGGCAGCTGAGTAATGTTAATTGCTGTCAAGTCTGCCACACAGTTACTGAGGTTGTAACTTAAACTCAGGGGAGGGGTTAGATTGCAAACCGATGGCTAGCAAGGTGAGGCGAATTACTACGGTTTCCCCGTATCACATTGTTCTGGGCAGGCTCACAGAGCCTGTCCAGTTAAATGTTTCAGAGTCACTGTGATTTTGAGTGAAGTATTTACAGTTGCCATTAATAGATTAACAGGCTAATAATATTCATTGTCTCCAAGAACCCATTTCTTTGTGGTTCTTGTCCAAGTGTTCATTTCAACTCTTTTATTGCCAGAAGGCTTGAGTCTTTGCTTGTTTACAAGAAGATCAGATCATGTTTGACTTGTACCTCACCACCAAGTAAGAAAGAAAAAACACTCTTTCATCCTAAGTAAGGGACAAGGTTCCTAAATTAATTAAGCCTCATTGTTCACTTTTGATAGTCAGGGGAATTGTGAGCAGGAAGAGACTGATATTGAAAAAAGAGGAAAAGGCAACAAAAGGCATTCTATATCTTTGAGATAGTCGAATTTTATCACACTGATGGTCAGGACTTGGCAAAATGCCAGCTGCTGGAGGGCTACTTCTAATTTGAATGTGTATCACTATAAATAAAAAATGAATGTGCTATGATTCCACCACTTATGTCTTCCAGACTGAGTAATAACTGCCTGCTGGTTAGGCTCATTAACAGTAAGAACAGTACCTGATCGGCTTTGTTTTCATCTCATTGAGCTGCCGTTGGGGCCACACTTATATCCCCAGAGGCTGCATTTTGGGAACTCCTACTGTGTAGAAAATGTATGGAAACTGAAATCTATGTGTATAATCAGGCTGGATGGTAAGAGGGCTCAGGAAGGATATTTGTGCCTTTCAGTGATTAAAAAAAAAGATATGGCAGCATTTCTAAGAGAGGAGACTCAGAGGGATTCCTTGAGGAAATTAGACATTGTTAAGAAATGGCTCCGAGTAAATAGACCGAAACCAAGACAGAGACAGTGAGTCTGAAATGGAAAATTGTGAACCAGGGCAAGATATACCACCAACCTCACTGCACTCAGCTGAGAGAGTTTCTACAATAGTATGGAGACAAGCTTCTTACCTGGGAACAGGAGCCAAGGGACGGATTCTCTGCCAGAGAGTTTTGCTCATTAGTGTACATGGTGACATTTGATTCAAGAGATTAATCTTAAATCACGTGCAGCAGTGTCCCTGTGACATCTGTGGATGGAAATACCGTGCCATCCTATAACCCTTCTGTCAGCCTGCTTTACTGCTCAAAAGAATAGTGAACAAAATTGCTCCTTTATTTAGTTATCCCTCCCTACATATTCCTCACAGGTCTTCACAACTATTTCTTATTTTACTGACAAAATGCTATTGTCAGCATTGTGCTGTAATTGCAGAGTACATTGTGATCTTAGGCACGGGCTTTGCAAACTGCTCTGCCTGGGTGGGCTCCAAACCCACACAGGGCCAACTTGACTTTGGTGGGGGTAGTCTTGTCTGATGAGCTCAGTTTTCTTTTCTATTCTTCTATTTTTGTAGCTCTTGTGGCTGAAATAGGGAAATTAAGGGTAGTCTCATGGATCATAAAACAAAGGATGAACA